>NW_024507879.1:496939-1114004 GCF_017590055.1 Onychostruthus taczanowskii | reverse complement strand
GGACCTTGTGTTGTGCTTTTTGTGCAGCTATGGGGCCCGAGGGGGAATTTAAATATTTTTTTGTTTTATTGGTTTTTTTTTTTTTTTTTTTTTTTTTTTTTTTTTTTTTTTTTTAATTTAGCTGTTATATTAACTGAAATTATGTTTCTGATTTGGAAAAGGAGTTTTGATTACTCTGCTGTAATGAGGGATGTATTCAGTGGAGATAAAAGCTGTCTTTTGCTCCGTAAATTTTAGTCAGATGCTCTCACCTGTTCTAGTGGTGAAGTATAAAGATCGGGAGTAAACATCTTCAGTGTGTCCCAGCGGGAAATGTAAAGCTATTCTCGAGGACACTCCCAGAAGTGATCCCAGCAGAGGGCAGTGCTCAAGTCTCCACGCAGCCTTGTTTCGCAGATGCTGTTTCTCACTTTCTACCTCACACTAATTCCTTAAGGGCTTAGCAATTAATGAATAGTTCAAGTACGTGTGATAATGATTTTTCAGAGTGCCTGAAAATGAAATTCAAAAGCTGGAATAAATGCTAATGGCTCCTGAAAACAAGCTGTCGAGTACTATTTGCTGGGAGAAGCAGCAGATGTTGCTGCACTGTTTTTGACATAGGAGAAAGAACTTGGAGATCCCAGGCTGACTGAGCCCCAGGATCGCCCCCCTCGGGACCCTGCAGTGCCCTTCTGGGGTCTCAGAGGAATTTGGGGCATTACAGGGATTTTGCAGTCTCACTGCTTTGTACAGGAGGCAAGCATTTGGACAGGCTGCTGTGTGCATGCACAGCACTTTCATCTGGGCTGCTGAATATCCTGCTCATGGCTGGACCTGGTTAAATTTAAACAGAAATACTCTCAGTTTCTACAGACTTTTTGCTGTATTCAAGTCAATGCAAACCAAGTTCATTCTTGGCTTCTGGTAGAATTGAGCTCACAGACACCTACTTCATCTTCAGATGTGACAGGAAGAGGGAAGATTTAACCTCCATCCTTCTTCAAGACCAATGCTGTTTTTGTATAGTGGGTATTGGATATCTTTCTTGGTAAAACACCTCGCTGTATATTTTATATTAATTTTGTGTATGTTGTATAAACTTCCTATAAAGTTTTCTTTCTACTGACTTTTTTTTTTTAAGCTGAAAACTTCCATGCTACTTCCATGCTAACCTTCCATGTAGCTTCCTGCTACATTTTAACCCTCTGTACACATTTTAACTTTAAAGTTCCCCTTTAAGTAAATAAGTTTTTGAGATGGTAGCTGGCTATACAGTAACCAGTCTCACCAAGTTCTCTGTACACTGTGTGTGTTTTAAAGTGTCTTACTGACTGCAGATACACCACATTACATCTGTCCCTCTGGAAGCAGCTACTGAGAGGAGTGAAAAGTGTTGAATTCTTAAGATACTCCCGTAGATCACATTTTTCCCCAGAATATGCCAACAGGATTTGTCCAGCTAGTTGAGTGAACTGTAATTTTATTCTAAATAAAAAATGCTGTGAGACTTAATTTTGAAGTAAATAATTTACATTTTATGTGGCTCTTATGGTTGGACAAATGATGAATTTGTATAAACAGCCTTTGTAGCATGGGAAAGAATGGTAATTTTTGATACCTTAGGGCGAATTGTGAAAGCTTAGGCTGAACTGGGATGATATAAAGAAGTTTTGCCTTCTGAATTATAAGAACCAGCAAGATACTTGGAAAAGCACTAAACATTTGAAAATCTAAGCTGATGCCCTCTCCAGTGGCTTCGTGGCTCCACATGTGTTAGTTTTTTCAGTGGTTGTAATACTTTATGGTGTAACAAACTGTGGGAATTTGCAATTAAATGATAAACTAATACATGCCAATATTGGAATGTTGATTATAAATCTGTTCTACTCCAAGCCAACCTTTTTGCATGGAAAATTAACTTGAAAGAATATGAACTACTGGTTATGGAGTGAGTTATCTTGTGGTATCCAAGATGGAAACCTCATGGGGTGCTGGCTGAATTTCCTATGAAGAGGATGTGGAGGAAGCCACCTAAACACACAAATTGATCTTCAGCAATACAGAGAGCCTTTGCTTCCTGCTATGAGACTCTGTTGAAAGCTGGAGTTGATTAAATGAAGTAAAGAGCAACTGAAGGGATGTGTTTTGCCTCTGTGGTCAAAAGTCTTTGCACATTTTTATAGAGCCATGCTGGATGACAGCCTCACAGAAACAAGACTAAGAATAAGTGCATGGAAATGAAATTAAATAAGCAGTGTTGCTGGCAGATGGTTGTTACCTACTTTGCTTGTACTAAAGCTTGTAAAATTGAATGGGACAAAATCTTTCAGCATTCCTTGTTGTTCCTCCCAGCCTCTTTCAAAAAGAAAATTTGCAAATCTTTTCTGTGTTTACTCACTTTGTCTCAATATGTTGTTTAGGTTGAGCAGATTCTTGCTGAATATAAGATTAAAGCCCTTGAATGTCATCCTGACAAGCATCCTGGAAACCCCAAAGCAGGTATGTATTCTTTCCTGTGTAATAACAATCAATGTTTTTCTTCTATTGGCATGGCAAGATAGTAAATTCAGCCTTAAATCTTTATTTCCCCTCAATATATTTTAATCATTGTGTGCATTGAGCATGTTCTATTTAAATAACAAGCTTGTGATATTCTTTCCAAGACTTGCACACTCCTTTGTGATAGTGAAGGAAGACACTTGTTGGATTTTTTTTTTATTTTTAGGACCTTGAACGTTTTTTCTTTCTACATTAGATCATCTTTCAAAATAGAATTTATTTGTGGTGTGTGTCCCTTCCCAGACCTATGGAGTTTGTTCACTTCCATGCTCAGTCGCCCTCAAGTGCCACACTTGCATCAATCAGTTAATTTACTGCCAGGAACAAGCCTGTGAGGAGCACATCAATGTGCTTTAGTTTCTTTTAATGTAATTTAATGACTGGAAGTGAAGAGAAGCCAGCCCCACGAGGAGCCTCTGTTTGCAGAACAGCAGCTGATGTTTGTGTTGATGAGGGGGCAGCTCCTCAGAGGCCTGAGCAGCACCTGGGTTATCTGGAGCCAGTCTTTGCCCATTCATCACCACAGAGAGCCCTGGGCAGAGCTCACCGAGGCTGAGCTACAGAAAAGAGCAGCCAAGTGCCAAATATCAGAGCAGCTTTGCTTGTCACAAAGAAATGTTATATTCTCTCTTTACCTGAACATGCCTTATTTACTTTAAATACCTTTTTACAATACTAAATGTGAGCATTTACTTTATGTGTTTTATTTCATCGGCTTAAAGCTTAATAAAGAGTAATTAAAGTAGACCTTTTATTTGTTTAAAACTAGTAATATTATAATAACAAAACCTAGTACAATTGTTCCTTCAGCCTGCTGTCTCTTGTTTGATTTATTGTTATCAATTTTGATTAGTGTTTGGGTGTAGTGTATTTCAAAAGAACACTCTCTGTAATTTGTAAACTGGAATAAATGAATGATAGTAATAATAATAGATCACTGTTCCATAGGTGAGTCATAGATAAAGTCTAAATCTTTATAACCCTTCCACAAATAGTAACGTGCAGGTGCATCCTTAGTAACCATTCCATGAAAAATTATCCTGTAGTGAAAAATGAGAGCTCTTACTCATGCAATCTGGATAATGTTTTAGCATATGTGGAAAATACACTGAATAAAATGCACAAAATAATTAATCTGAGCTATATTTAGATTATTATTCTTGTTTGTCAGCTCCTGCTCATCTTTTTTTCTTGCTGCTCATGGTTCTGTTGCCGTGCTCTGCTCTGACTCCTGTGTGCTGCAGATCTGTGTGCTCCTTCTAAGCAGTGTTGCTCTAATTTCCCTCTTTAAGGTGGTCTGCAGGGCTTGACTTGTGCCTTTTACCTGTGTACTCTGTGAGTTTCTCTCAAGTTTAAGAGCTTTTGAAGCTGGTAGACAAAGGAACATTTCAATCCTGATTTGCAGGGGTAGCAGTCCACCACAGTTGCCATGATCCTAAAGCCAGCCAGAACTGCAAGCTGGAAGCAGACCCACATCCCTTGGCCGCTTGCTTCTCCTTTTGCCTTCTCCTCTGCTTTGCTCTGAGCCATTGCTGCCGGGTCCCCTTTTGCATCTGAATTCATTTCTTTGCCAACCGAACCTTGTCCTCGGTGTCCTTTTTGTCTGTGTCCCAGTGGAGGATTTCCAGAGGCTGCAGCAGGCCAAGGAGACTCTGACCAACGAGGAGAGCCGTGCGCGCTACGATCACTGGCGCCGGAGCCGAGTCACCGTCCCGTTCCAGCAGTGGGCGGCCCTGAGCAGCTCGGTCAGAACGGTCGGTGCTGCCCCTTCGGGCCCTCAGCAGCTCGGCGGGGAGAGCTGCAGCTGTGGGGGCTCCTGCACTGCCAGCCTCTGGGATGGTGCGGGGACACTCCTGCACTGTGCATGTTAAGGAAATTCAGGAAAAATGGGAGGACTTCAGGAGCCCATTCGCAGAAGGGCGTTAAGCCAGTGGTTTTAGTGAATTTGTCAAGTTGCTGCTTTTGTAGGAAGTTTAAGTAACTTAAGGGCTGTTTTCAAATGCTTCAGCTCACTTTGCTTTTGTAGGAAACTTTTTATTTCTTTTCAAAGTTAAGTTAAAGCTGTGATCTTTTTATAATATATTCTCCTCTTGGTATATTGCTTATCAGATAGGCTTTCATGCTGTCTGATTAAATAAAGATGTCATTTGAAAAATCCAGACGGTACTTCCTTGGAACCCTGGGCTTCCCACAGAGCTTTGGAGGGACTCTGCAAAGCTGGTGGGGTCATCTGAGACAGAGGCAGGAGTTTTTGGCGTGATTTCCCTCCCGATTTTGCTGTTGAGAAGATTTGGTAGTGTGCCCCTAGTATAGTTCAATTCCATAATAATGGATTGGGCTACATGGTCATATTTTAAAGCAGATGAATAAAAGTTTCCTATGTCAATTCTGCCCACCTCAGTTCTGCTTAGGAGAGAAGTTTGAGACATTTCAACTACAGCATTATGCCTGAACTTAAATGTTTGGTGGAAATATCCAATTAAGCTTAGTTGAGTTCCAAACAGATGTTATTCCACAGACTTTAATATTAAATATTTTCAAATTGCCTTGCCTTCAAAGGGTACTCTGAAGTCAAAGACAGCTTTGAAAATGAACATTTATGAAGTCACTCAAGCCCTCTTTAAAAAAGTCTGAATTCATGGCAGAAGAAACTGGACAAAAGGCCCTTAAAATTCTGATGTACATTTTGTTCTTCACCCCCACCTGACGTCCAGTGTCCTCTCCAATGCTGTTTGTGACACGTAACCATACTTTCCTCTATCCCATTGACATGTAGGCTTCTCACTGTGCTTTGTTTAACCATTTATTGCAGCAATATAAAAAAGAAAGTCATTAAAACCCTTAAAGCATAGGGTTTAGTTCTTTGTTCTGTTTGTATTCCTTTAGTCAATGCACTGGGCTGTCCAAAGTAAGAAGGACCAAATGCTGGAAGCTCCTGACTTTAGTAATACCAACAACATAACTAACGAGATGTGGACACAACAGATGGAAAACAGTGGAGATGGATTATTGGAAGGGAGCAGGGAACAAGAAGATGTTGCAATCCCTGATGTCAAACCACAGTCTTCAAAGAATCCAGACTCCCCAAGTAAGTGAAAACAGCAGTTATAGAAAATTGCAGTACTCAGGGATTGGCCTGAAATGGGGGCTTTCAGTCGTGAGAAAGCCTTCTCCAGAACAGTGTGTTGAACTTTTAGCTTTTTAAATGTGGTTTTGGGTTGGGATTTTGGCTTGGGTTTTATGATTTTGATTACTTATTTAATTTTGAAGTTTTCAGATGCTCCTTCCTCCCTATCCCAAGTTTCCTTGTTTGTTTGCTAGTAAAAGCTGCAACTGGAGAAGAAGGAGAAAAAAGTATGCTTCAACCAAAATGGAAAGTTTAGTTTTTCTGATATATAAAAATGCAAAGTAAAAAGAGAAGGCTGTTATTTTAAGTGACTTTTAAAAATAAATTTTAGAACTGTTAAGTAAAATACTTAGGTTTGGGGGATTTTTATCCATTATTCAGTAGTTTTGGACAGTTTGCATCTTATGAGTTAGTGAGGTCTAAAATTTGAGACTTGAAGGCTTCTTTTGTATTCAAACAGTTTGTTTTTTTCTAAGTAGCATATGCACCAGAATAAATGTGTGTTTCAGAAGTGTCACCCACCAGTCAGCACTTCCTGGCTGTGGTTTAGTACCTGATCAAAGCTTCCTTAGCACCACGGGCACCCTCTGTGCTGCCTGATCCTTCAGGACTTTCATAATCCTAGGCCCATGTTAGCACAGAACTATTGTTAAACAAAATCCTGTCAGTTCTCCCCAGTTTGATCAAACAGGAAATTAGGGTGAACTGTGCGGGGACCAAAACCTAATGTAATCCCAAATATTTGTAGAATGCACAAAATTGCTAAGAAAATTCTACAAGGAAGTGTATGAAAACTTGATTTTGACTAACTGAAAACTTGATTTTGAAAAATTATGCTCTATAACTTCATACTATGTACTTTCCTTTTTTATTGGGTTTTTTTGGGTTTTTTTTTTTTTTTTTTTTTTTTTTTTTTTTTTTTTTTTTTTTTCCCCCTTGGTAATGAAGTCATCACTGTATCCTATGTAGAACAGTAAAATTTTGAAGTAAAGAAAACATCATCTTGTTCCTTGTAATGGTGAATTTTCTTTTCATGTATCTTCTTTCTCAAGTTGGTCTTTTTTTTTTAAGTTTTAATTTAATTTCCAGGTATTTGAATGGAAAAACCTTCAAACTCATCAAGTGCCTACTTCCTTTATCCAGTGGCATATATTCACATTAATTAATGTTAATATTATAATATATTTGACAGAGTGTGTGTGCACTTCGGTGTTTATACCCGATGTTAGGATGTTCATAATATTTTTGTTTTGATCCAGCATATTGAGTTCCACTTTGAAACTGTGGCATTGTCTGTTCCTGTCTGCTGGCCTGGATGAATTCTGGACTGCCACCTCCCTGGCTATTTCAGTTCAAACAACAAATTTGAGCACTAATTCTGCTCGTAGGATTCCCTTTGCTGTAAAAGGAAGGTCACATTTTAGTATGAAAAGGCCCCAGGTCACACTTGCAGATTTATCACATCGCCACCTCCATCTTCTTCCTTAGCTTAGGCTGATGCAATCTGTTCAGTTTTCCTTTGTGAGTCCCTTTAGGGTCTGCCAGGATCCTTGCTGTTCTCCTTTGGGACCTTCCCAGTGGATCTCTGTGCTGGGGGTTGGTGTTTGAGCTCCTGTTCCAGCCTGCCAAGAACTCAGTGCTCCTATTTGTCCGTGCTAGACGAGAGCACTGGAAGTGACCACTTTTCTGCTTATTTCTTTTTGAGAAGACCATCAAGTATTATTTCAGAAAATTTAATTTTATGCATGTTTATAATAATTTAGTTGTCTTTCTCTTTTTTTCCCCTCAGGATTTTCAGAGGGGAATTACTGGCACTTGCGTTTCCGCTGGTCAGGCGATGCTCCATCAGACCTTCTGAGGAAATTCAGAAACTATGAGATCTAAAATGAGAAATACACAGGAGCATGAGATCATCTGTTCAGCATTCAGTTGGGGTTTTTTAACAGCAGTTACAAGTTATTTGTATTTTGTATTCTTTGATTGTAATGTGTTGTTCTAGTCAATGTCTAAATACTGATTTGTCACACCTACTGTGAGCGTTACAGATGGAGGTTTTTCTGTTCAATAAGCAAAGCCCTTTTCAGTATTAATATAAAGGGATGTTGTGAGCTTATCTAACATTTTGTATATTGTTTCTTGTATTCTCAAATATTGTGTAGTGATTAATATTTCTTTCAATAGTGTGATGTTATAAAAAACATACTCTCAGTAGAACCCTGGGCTCCAGGGTATCCTGCTCAGCGAGGATCTTCCAAAAGCTTTATGACAAAGAACTGTAAACAGAGCTGTGCTTTTCTCTTAACTCTGTGCTCTGCTTTACTTCTCCGTTGCATTGTATTCACTGCAGTGATTTATAATGTACTCATTACAAACTTAACTTGTAGGGGAGTTGTCATCTTATGTTATAGATGAAATAAGAAGCTTCTTGTTATCCAAGGTCTCTGTGACAGATCAAGCACTCCTAAAAATCACTTAGCTTCTACCTTAACAAGAACACTTTTTGCACCAGCTGTTTGTTTTTGGAAGGCAGTTTCAGAACTTTACTTCTCCATATAGCAATTTTTGGTTTAAGATGTATTGGTGGAAAACGGATCCCTTGTGTATGTGTGCCAACGTTGTCCTGTGGCTTCATAGCAATTCCCCTCCCTGCTCAGGTGTGCTAGGCATGGTTTTACCAGAGTTTTGTACAGTGAGGAATGAAAAATCAGACTAGTCAGCACTAATGTGTACAGAATCTCACACGAAAAGTTTTTGATACTTTGGGCAACTTCAAATTCTGCATTGTTGTTTATTTATTCTGTGTTTGTTTTCTTCTTTGCAAACTTGGCTAATATGTCAGGTATTGACATTGTGGTTTTGTGCAGGCAGATAATTCCATCAGCAGCAAATAAAACTTTATGCATACAGAAAAGGGGTTTCTTTCATGTTTTTAATTAAATCCTCCACCCACCACAGAGATTCCTTTGGAATTCCTTAGTGGATAAAAGCTTAAGGAGTCCAGTTATGAATCCCAATGGAAAGTGTAACCTGGCAAGTGCAGCGTTGTCCCCACACGGGAACGATGTGGTGTCTGTCTGAGGGATGTGTGTGGCTGGGCCGTGCTGTGCTGCCTGAGTTACTGTGGCCCTCCTGCCTGGGCCTGTTTGCCACCTCCTGTGCCCGAGTGCTGCTGCCCACTAACGGGTGGAGCTTACTGACCTCCTGGGCACCTGGAGCCAGCCCTGGGGCTGCCGCTGCTGCTGGGCCCGGCTTGTAAGAGCTGGAGTTGTGCTCCTACAGCCACACTGGCCCCAGAGTGGATGGCATTGGTACCAAGAGCAGTTCTACAGCACATCATCTTTCATTTTACATGCTTTTCCCTTGCACATTTTGCAGCTGCAAACATTGCAAGATGAGATTAATAATTCTCTGTAATGTTTGATAAATGTAACTGGTTTGGTTTTTTCTGATGCATTTGCTGGCTTTACTTCATACAAAGGTATTTGCTCAAGAAAGACTTTGGTCCATTTTATATAATGCCTGTCAAACAATTGTAACAGAAGAAACTCTTACTGTATGTGATGGATACTAAGTAATAGGGAACAATTTTCCCTCCAACAAAAAGATGGAAAGCCAGCTGGAGCACTTTGAATCAGATGGGAGCCCAGATTCTCCTCTGCCCATTTCACTTGCCAGCAAAGGTAAAAGGGGATAGTTGGATGGATGATTTAGCACCTAATGAGCTGCTTTCCTTTGAGAAGTGAACACACAATAGACCTTTGAACAGCAAACTAATAGTTTGTGTCGTTAAAACTGATGTCATTATTAGCCAATTATTGCGTGGTTGGTTTTGGCAAAGAACCTTTGGATGTTTGTTCTGGATGGATAACTGCAGCCATTCGGAAGGCTCTTAGCCCAGTAAAAGCTCATGGCAAAAGTTGTGTTTTGCAACAACCTGTTCAAGATCAGCCCTATAATTTGTATTTGTCCTCATGAGGAGGGCAGGTTCTAACTGGTGCTCCAGTACACCAGTGCCACCAATACAGACTTTTTATTTTTCCATTTCTGTACATGTTAAACTTGAAATAGTATGCTTTTCTGTATTTCTTCAGTTGAATGAATCCAGTCCTAGCAGAGCAAACTCAGATGGATTGGAAAACAAGAGGAGCCTGTGCACCGTGTTCTGCTTTTTATTCCCCAGAGCCAGGTGGGACCTGACCTGTTGGCCAGTAACAAGAGTTAACTGGAATGAGTGGGCAGCCCAGTTCTCCCTCTCGTCAGAAAGTAAAGAAAGCACCTGACAGCTTAGTCAGTGTTATGTCATCCAGGGTCTACACCCCAAGCATAAACTCTTTATCTGCTTCTTTAAAGATACAGTATTTTTAGAAGCTTTTTTGCTAGTAGTGTGAAAAGATCCAACGAATGTTCCACCTGACATTTCAGCAGCAGTTATTGGGGTGCTTTGGCCCCTGCACTGGTGAGCACCAAATGTAATTCACATGCTGGAACTTTAACTGGGGCAGAGGTTGTGTGGTGCATCTCAGGCTCTGTGAAGGTGTGATTAAGGCAACAGAGTCAGAGGTTTGTGGTTTTCAGGGGCCCACTGAGATCTTTAACTCTCTCTGCAAAGTGGAGACAGCGGCAAAGGGTTCTCTGTGGGAGTGGGGAACAACAGCAACAAGCCCAGACACTATTTATTAGACTAGGGCCTAGGAGTTTCAGCTTGGAGGAGGGCAGCCCTCTGAAGACGTGGTAAGCTCCTGTTTTCTTCTTGAGCTCCCCCTGGGAGCTGCTTAGGTGGGTAGTCAAGGATCCCAATTGTTTTGGGTACGTGCCGTGTTACAGCTCTGAATGATTGGGTATGAAAATAAACAGTTGTGAGGTGAGCCCAGATCCTCTGGAGTCCAGACAAAAGTGTTGATAAAACCCAGCCATCACTGGACTTGTGAAGGCTGAGGAGTTTTCATCTGGAAGTTATGAGACAGCAGATGGCTTGCAATTGTATGATGACAAAATACAGAGTATAGGGAACGCTGTTCAATGCTGTGTTCCCAGGCCTTTGAACCATTTTTAAACAGGAATTAAGTAACTACGTAGCCAGTTATTCACAGTGAAACTGAATAGCATGGGGGGATTGTGGAATTATATAAAATTATTATATCTTTATCTGCTGTTGTTATACTTGTGCAAGTGCAGAATATATAAGATTGTCAAGAACTAAAACATCCTTTTTGTTTTGCCAGTATTTGAGAAGTTGCTTTGCCAACATTTGCCAAGTGACAGTGTAAGAATTAGTTTGGACGATAAACACAGACAGTACATGACTTATAATCTCAGGCTGAGTAATGCTGAATAATAGGCAAGGTCGTTACTTGATTGTTTGTTTTCCTCTTTAAATGCGATTTTAAACAAAGGCAGTTTATATGTTCTATAATAAAAGCAAGTATCTGGATTATTAAAAGAGATACTGTGTATCTTTAATTTCCTGAGCATGAACATTGCTATCTTACCTTCCCAGCAGACTCATCTCTCATTTCAGGATATGAAAGCGTAAGCAGCGAGGCTGTTGTAAAGCTGATGAAATCACGCAGCCAAAGATAAAGCCAGTCCGTAGTTTGCTGGGCTGTGTCACGCCAGACGGGCACACGGTTATCAGTGTGTGTGTGTGTGTGTGTGTGCGTGTGTGTGTGTGCGTGTGTGTGTGTGCGTGTGTGTGTGTGCGTGTGTGTGTGTGTGTGTGTGCGCGTGTGTGCGTGTGCATCTGTGTGTGTGTGTGTGTGTGTGTATGCGTGTGTGTGTGTGTGTGCGGGTGCTCGCTGCCCCCGCTCCCCCTGCTGCCCGCACAGCCGCCGCCTTCTCAGCCCTTCCTGGTGCTGGGCCACGCGTGGGAGGAGACCGACACACCCGCGTGGCCAGAGCTCAGTTTCAGCCCATCACAGGCGGGTGGGGAGTGCTGCCTTGTTTAGTTTTTCCTGTTTAGTTATTGATGGCGAGACAACTTCTGTCGTTTTTTTTTCCCCTGTCAATACCATACTGTGTGTGTGCGTGCATCATGCATGTGCAGAAGGTCATAAAAGGTAGGAAAAGAGGATTGAGGGGTCCCCCTCACTGGAGGTCCAGGAGGAATCACACCAGCTTCCTTCAGGAAAGGCAAGGTTTGATGGAGCAAGTCCATTCCTTCTATAGAAGCCTTCTGCTGACAAGATTTAATTTATTTTCGTTCTGCCCCTAATGTCCAGCTGTAGGACGTAGGGGCAGAACAATAGACCTTTGGGTGAATCAGAACATTGTGTGTGTGTAAGCCATTGGATGAATCCTGAGCTTTGCAGCTGACACTGTCCTGTCTGCAGGGCCTGGAAGCTGAGCTGTGGAAAGAGCACCGAACCCAGGCGCCCTTCGCTCACTCCATGCAGGGCTCTTGTCACTGCTTGCAGGTGCAACACCAGAACCTCGCTCTGGGACCTGCTGCTGCTTTGGCACTGCTGTTCCTTCTGGCAGGGCCAGGGGAGGAGCAGGTAGGCACGGCTGATGAGCTGCAGCAGGATAAAGATCACAGGGCAACTAAGATGATGGGGGGAGCATCTCTCACGAGGAGAGGCTGAGGGAGCTGTGTCTATTCAGCGTCACAAAGAGATGACTGAGAGGGGACCTCCTTAATGTGTACAAATACCCAAAGAGGGCATCAGGAAGGTGGAGCCAGGCTCAGCTCGGTGGTGCCCAGTAATGGGACAAGAGGCAATGACCGGGAACTGCTGCACAGGAGCTGCTGCACAGGAGCTGCCTCCTGAGCGCACTTCCTTGCCGTGCCGTGACCCAGCACCGGAGCAGCTTGCCCGGAGAGGCTGTGCAGAGGGGCTCCAGCCGGCTGGGTACTGCCCTGCCGGTGCTCCGGTATCACCCGCAGCAGCAGTGATGCACTGTGCGGAGCCAGCCCGCTCTGTGCCATTATCCCGCTCTGCCCCGCTCTGCGCTGATCGCTGTGGGCGCTGCAGAAGCCGCCAGAGGAAAGGAGAAGCGAGCAGTAAAACTTGCACACGACAGGGAAGGAACGAAAAAATCAGAGCCCCTCCGGGCCGCAGCGAGCAGGGTTCGAACCTGCGCGGGGAGACCCCATTGGATTTCAAGTCCAACGCCTTAACCACTCGGCCATCGCTGCTGATACTGTTTCACCTCCCAGGCTGCAGCCTTATAGGGCGTTCCGCCCGCGGCGAGCCCCACCCCCACGCCCCGCAGCCAATGAGTGCCGCCGACCCCAGCCCCGCCCCCGCAGCAATGGCGGCCGCGGCTCCGGCGGCGCAGCGCCGGCGGAATAAATCCCGATTCGCACCTGAGAGATTCCCGGCCTGGACCGCAGGCTCCTGCCAATTAAACCCGAGTCTGATAGGGAGGAGGCAGCCGGGAACTCCTGCAGGAGACAGCAGCCATTAGGTGTTGCATTAGCTTTCAGTGGCGTTAATGTTTTTCCTAGTTGTACTGTTTCTTTCAGTTATTGCAAAATCTCGAAAGGTCTCTATCATACGACCTTTACATGTAATTCAATTCCCTGTAGTTAATTTTTTATCTAGTAGTACAATGGAAATTAAATTTCATTTGACTTTCTATCTGTGTTGCAATGGGTAAAAATAATAATTTTTCCTGATTTTTAATTTCTGTACTCAGAGCTTTGTTTCATTATTATAAGTAGCTGGAGTGATATTGGCGACATCCCGATTTCCCATCCTCTTTTTTTTTTTTTTTTTTTTTTCCTTTTTTTCTGGTATGAGTTATTCATCGAGAATCATTCTCTTAATAATTGTTTCAACTTTCCTCACCACCGAAAATATTGCTGAATTAGTAATGGTCCTAAAGTAGGCTAGTGGAAATGGCCTGCTCGGCCTTTTCTCTGGAGCGTGCCCGGGGGATGTGGTGGACAGACGGACGTGGGAAAGCACCGGGTGTTCCTGTGCTGTCAGAGCGAGGAGCAGCGAGCTGGCAGCGCGCCCCGGGGCAGCCGCTGGATGGGAGGGAAGGAGAGGAAGGAAGGCTGTCCGTCTGTCCGTGGGGTTTGCCGCTGAGCACACGCGGCTCCGGCCCGGGCTGTGCGGCCGTGTCCTTCGGCCACAGCTCCGTGTGGTGTCGCAGAATTCCCGCCCGGAAAGCCCTGGGAGGCCGACACGGGAAGAGGCCACGGGCTGTGGGAGCGCTCCAGCCCGCTGTTCTCCATCGGACCTTGCCGGAGGGTGCAAGCCGAGGGCCCCGAGCGTTCCAGCGCCGCGGGCTCCCGCCAGGCTGCAGGGACCGCGCTGGAGCCCCGCGCGACATCCCGAGCCCCTGCAGCCTGGACACAGACTCGGTGCTCCTTCTGAATCACAACTCGGAATGCGATGTCTGACTCCACTGTTGTGGATTTAGGAGCCTTTCTTTCCTAGCAGAACTAAGAAAACACTTTTTTTTTTTTTTTTTTTCCCTTTAGACAACAGCTGCTTTGTGCTCACGTGTAGGACTCGAGATCAAATGTTTAATTTCAGTAAGGATAAATCCGAGGCGGTTGAGGCACACCGTGAGCTGTGTTGAGGCGGCTCCTGTGGGTGTGTCCGGAGGAGTCCCTGGTTCCTGGGCAGGGCTGCAGGGACCTCCAGCGTTCCCAGCGCAAGCTGCAGCCGCAGAGCAGGGAGAGCGCACCAAGAGCGGCTTCCAGCTCCTCCAGGGGCCGGTCCCTGCCCGGGAGCAGTGACAGAAGGGCTTAGAGACACATGCAGAGTGCCGCTGGAGTAAGTGTATTTTGAACAGGAATTTATCTCCCCAAGGAATCTCATAAGTTTTATTTCTTAATCGCTTAAAGGTAGCAATATCTTGACATGAGAGCAGGTGACAGATAAAACTGGTTTAGGTCTGTTATATAAAATAATGGTGCTAGGATAGAATTGCCTGTAGTTTTTCATGTTAATAATTTCTTCAAATAACGAGGATAGATACCGAAAAATCTTTAATAGCACATGGACAGATTAATCAACCAGTATCAAAAATACACAAGTGGATTCTTAAGAATTACAGGGACTAAGCCCCAAGCACTTCAGTCCTTCAGGTTTCTTGTCTTAGTTGACCTTAAGTGCAATGCCAGTTTTGTAATGCTTGTTCCATCCCTTCTCCACCACTTGCTCTGTGGCCTTTTATTTAATCAGTCTCTATCAGCCTTACAAATTCAATAGTTTGAACATTTCTTCCTGTTAGAAGTCTATGATGCTTGCAACAGAAGACCAGAAAAAATAAGTTAGATTCTGCCTAAACTAACAAGTATTTACAGCAATGTTGGCAGAACAGCAACTTTGTGCTTATGTGTAACTTCAAATATTCCAGAGTAAATTTTACTTCTCCCTTGAAGAATGTGAACGAAATAATGACTCCAACATAAATTGTGTTTTACAGCAAATAATTATTGTACCACAAGACTACAGAATTTCATGTTTTCTCCCTGAGGAAACAAATTAATGCTGCATGTTGAAGAGTATTTCTTCTGTATTCCTCCTGTTCTGTCTGTTGCCTTTGTAGATTATTTAACAAAGCTGAAACCATACAGAAAAAGAAAATAAGGATTTACTGTGGAAAGTTCTGTATGGCTAAAATATCACATTCTGTGAATGCCTAAGAATGGATCTGGAGACAAGTTTCAGGGAGAGAATCAGAAGTGGCTTCGTTCCTTTAGTTAGGACATGTCAAACTTTTCCTTCTTTGTTTGCCAGCAGTGACAAAATTTATTGAGATAAAATGGCTGCCGGGCAGCTTCCATGGAATTAACTGGTATCCTGTGGTGTTCTTTATAAACATTATCTGGAAAAACAAGAAGAAATTTCTGCTGGTCAGGTAAACCAAAGTGTCCTAGTGCTGGTCCTTTCTGCTCAAGGATTTGAGGCTGCTGGCCCTGAGAAAGCGGGATGCTTCTGACTGGCTGTTGAGTGGAGGCAAAGGGAGCTGCAGCCTCCTGTGCCTCGGGCTCTGCTCACGGATGCTCGATCACCTCACTCACAGCAGCACTTGAAATGAAGGCAGCAGGGCATCTCTGCCGCCACACGCGTGTGAATAAACGAGGACAGTTTGCTAATCCTGCTCATGCAGCTCAGTATTAATTAAGGTGTCTAAACATCCATGCATATGCAAAAAGGGGCACACAATTTTATCCCAAAGCTTTCATTTTACTATTGAAAATGTGGCTCTTAAAGTTGACAGACTGTAGAATCTGCTTTTGCCTCTAATCCTCTGAAATGTTCGGTAATAGATCATTTTTGGAAAAATGCTATTAGTTCTACTTAAATTTTAATGAAATTACAGGCTCAGTGTCACAAGATTATCAAATTATATTGCTGAATGTTATTGTAGGTGTCAATGCAGCCAAATGTTTTGTTTCATTCTTATTTTTAATAAATAATCTTAGCAAATTTGAGCATGTGTGTGCTACTGGATTGGAACTTTTTTCTTTAATACATCTTTACCACATTTAGTGGGTTTTAATCAAAAAGAATGTTCCTGTTTGCAACTGGTTTAGCCACACATCTACATTTTTATGAAAACAGAAGGTAAATGGATATGCTTTCAAAATCCAGCTACACTGAATATCACAGGAAGGTGCTACTCTGGGCCAAAACCACCCACATGGTAGGTTTATTAATGAGCTATTATTTATTAATTGGCTTTCACAATGCATCTGCAACACTATAAAGAGTAATATTCCTTCCACCTGTGTGAAAGTAAAATAGGCTTCTGGATCCCATTCTATATTGCTTGATTTTTGTCCCCGTTCTGAACACGGATGTTGGTACCAAGGCCCTGATTTACTCACCTTTTTAAAGCTTCAAATCTTAAATTACATGACTTTTTTGTTTGATTTATTTTTCATTTAATCATTATTTTCCAGTTTGTTGGAGTTTTTTTCCCCTCATAAAAACAATATCTGCAGTCTGTTTTAAACAGTTGTGATTGAAACCTGTTATTTTGCTGAGTTTTCCAGGCTATTTTCCACATTGTCACTACAGAGAGGAATTATGACATTGGATGGTACAAGCAGGTGTATCTCCAGATTAGCAGAAGCTTTAGAAATAAAATCAGATAGTGGTCAGCTATGAAAAAACCCCCTTCATCAGAAAATCTCCCTCTTGGTTAGTCACATTTGTGCCTAAACTTTAAATCTGTTTATAGTATTGGCTGGTTGCAACTGTCCTGGGTAAATGACCACTTTAATTCCTGTTATGCCTCAGAGACACATCACAGTAATAAACCTTCCCAATGCTTCAAAATCAAATTGTACATTTTATATTGCAAGACCTTGAATGAAGGAAAGCTAAAACTCAGTAACAAATAGAATAAAACCAACTTTAACTATGCTTTAGAAGCAATTCACCATGGGTCTTCCAGCTCAATGTCCCATTTTTTCAAATCAAGCTACTACAGATAGGTTATTTTACTCTATTAAAGATGTACTAATTACACCCCTCCTGTTAGCATTGTACCTGTGCAGAAATCTGTGGTGTACAGTACCAGCACTCGTGGTTGAAAGTTTGATTTCTGTAGGTCTGTATTGCTGCTGGTTTCTGTCACTGATGGGCTGCATGTGGAAAAACACAGTGATCATGTGCTTTTGCTGAATTGTCTGAGAACCTTGGGATCTCCAGGAATAATCCTTTTTAGTCTTTGGTTATTCTCACCTGAATAGCCTACATTTCGGTGAAAATTCCAAAAGATAGTTTGAAGGAAAATCTGGAGCAGTGGAGGTCTTGAGATTTGTGTAAATCTCAAGAACTAAGTTGAGGAATTTCAGTCATTGCTATTTCATTTCTGACAGTTATGGTGATATGATTAATTTTGCAATTTAAACTCCCAAATTACTAATTTCATACTGCATGGTTTCTGGGTGAGAATGAGAATAAGTACTTTGTAAGCAGGCTGTTTTTCAAGAGTCAGCTCTTTAGATAAACTTATTTATTGTTTGTATAAAATTATGTCTTAGGGATTCAATATAATTCTGACAAGGTTGATTAAATAATAATGTACAAATATGAAATTTCTTAACTCAATGTTTCTATTAGAAGTAAACAGATGTCTAAACAACTGAAAATATAAAGAAATTACTAATTACTGGGCTTACTTGGAGATAACTGAAACCAAGTGGAGAGTCAGAATATTGGAATGTGCCCTCTTAAAAAATAGATTTATTTCTCAACTGTTTCCAGTGAGAGCTAAAATCAAAAGTTATTGCAGGAGTGTGACATTTTGTTAAATAATCTGATTATAAAGTTTTCTTTTGCCTAGCTGAATTGAAATAATTTTAGAAAACACGATGACATCTGTGCTGGTGGGCACAGGGTTGTGTCTGAGGTCCTGTGTCAGGTCAGACATGTCAGTCTCTCCATGCCCTGCTGCCATTCTGGGGGTACATTCAGCCACTCACCAGTTGGGAATTTTTCATTTGCCTTCTGGGAGTGAAATCCATGAGATGCAGAAAGGTGAATCGGCCAGGTTCCTTCCCTGGATGATCACTGACCAAGACTGGGATTGTCTTCACCTGACGCAGATACGAATACTGTATTTGATTTAAAATTTGCTTTGTTTTCATGGGTACCTTATTTGATTGATTAAGTTTTAAATGTGTTTGCCAGAAGTGCATTGTCTCAATAGGTCTAGCTCTCATTCACAGCTGTGAAATCCCACCCGAAGTCTTACAGCAGAAAATAAAAAAAGCAGAACCTCGTCTGGTGAATCAAACAAGAGGGGCAATCATGGGAGACTGGAACAACCTAGTACCTGAAAAACCAGTGTACGTCAGGAGGGAGGACACGTGAACACTGACATAAAATGATTTTAAATCAACCCGAACAAGCAGACTTAGCGCACAGGTTCCCTCTGTGAGCTAACTACTGGCACAGGGCGAAGGAAGAGCGGCGGGAGCGTTCCCGCGGGGCAGGGACAGGGGCAGGAGTTCGGCGGGGCCGCTCCTCAGACCCGAGCCGTCCCGGCGAGTCGGATCCCCCTCGGGCTCCGCCGGCCAGACCCCGCTTCTGTTCCGCCCCCTCAGCCTCAGGTCAGACCCCGTCCATTCCCTCAGATTCCCGCCCTTTTCCCCTCAGGTCAGACCCCGTCCATTCCCTCAGATTCCCGCCCTTTTCCCCTCAGGTCAGACCCCGTCCCTCCCCTCAGATTCCCGCCCTTTTCCCCTCAGGTCAGATCCCGTCACTCCCCTCAGATTCCCGCCCTTTTCCCCTCAGGTCAGACCCCGTCCATTCCCTCAGATCCCTTTTCCCCTTAGGTCAGACCCCGTCCATTCCCTCAGATCCCTTTTCCCCTCAGGTCAGACCCCGTCCATTCCCTCAGATCCCTTTTCCCCTCAGGTTAGACCCCGTCCATCCCCTCAGGTTCAAAAAAAAATGAGCATTTTAAACACCTCCTATTAGTGAGTTTATCAAAACCAATAGGGTTGCTGTTCACCTCTAGAGTAATTTGCTTCATGAATAAAACACTGATGCAGTTACAAAGATCTAATGATTAGAAAAGTGTAATAGGGATCATGTACCTAAATCCACTTGTCTATATTGACCTTTGCAGTGAAGTGAATTGTGTTTTTGTTCTTAACAGTTAAATAACATTCATGAAGTAACTGAGAGAACTAAGAAATGCTGAGAAACACTAACTGCAGGTGGTGAGATTTATACTTGCACTGCATGATATAGTTTTATACTGTACTCAGAAAATTAAAACTTACTCCAGCAGCTTTCTTAACTGTCTGTTATTGCTCATATCTTCTAAATTCATGAGTTGCAGGTGCGAAAAGAATTTTTTTCACGGTTTAAACCTCAAATGTAATCATGAGAGGAATGAATTATGAATACAATTGTAAGCTTAATATGGTAATACCACATACATTTCTCCGTAATAAATTATTATATAATCTAGAAAAGTCTGCTTAGTTTATATTAATATTTGATGCTTTTGCATCCATAATGCTTTTTGCTGCATTCCTTTTCTGCATCTCTAAGTGCAGAAGACACTTTTGAAATCAGTTGGCCATTGCATGACAGGGCTTAAATGTGATTCATTTTTTCCCCCCCCATTCCTTCCAACTGTTTCAGTACTGTTTCATTTATGTCCAAGGTGTTTTTTTTGGTGCTTTTTTTTTTTTTTTTTTTTTCTTTTTTTTTTTTTTTCTTTTTTTAAACTTTTTTTTTTTATCCCCTCCTCTCTTCTGTGTAGTCACAATAAGTGCTCCTTCCTTAGGTTTGGGTGTTTTTCCCCTCATTCCTTGTCCCCAGGGCTGTTAGGTAGGATCAGGTTACTCAACCTTGGGGTCATCTGTGCCTTTTTTACCTCTGAATCAACCACAAATAGCCAAACTGTTTCGGCTGAAATTTTCCAAAACGAAAATTCAGCCCGACGTTGTACAAATGTTCAGAATGAATGATTTAAGACCTCCAGTCTCTAGCAGAATAGATGCAAATATTGAGCATCTATTGACTTTTGGGAGTTTTAGGAGGGTTTACATGTTCTGTGTGTATTGTAAACTGCACTTCAGGGTATGTAATTTACTCTGTTAGCAGATTAGCCAAACTTAACTCATATCCATTTTTTAAATGGCTGCCTTGGTGAGAAATCTTACAAATGGGGGAGTATCAATCTGGAAGTGTGTTTTGAGTGTTTTGTGAAGGTGAATGAAGGAGATGTGCATTGCATCTATAGTTGAGTGTGGATTTACAGCAGTGGTCTTTTCTTTCCTTTTTCCCCTTTCCTTTCATGTGTTCAGCCTAATTGTAAATGGAATTGCCATACTAAGCTTAAAATTTTATTCATAATTCATTCCTCTCATGATCATATTTGAAGCTTAAACCCTGAAAAAAATCCTTTTCTCACCTGCAACTCACGAATTTAGAAGATACGAGCAATAACAGACAGTTAAGAAAGCTGCTGGAGTAAGTTTTAATTTTCTGAGTACAGTATAAAACTATATCATGGACTTTTGAGGAGGCTTTGCCATTGCCTTCCCTGGTGTCCGACGGAGGTTCTAAAAGCTCTGTGTCAGACCTGGTTTGCAAGGCTGGCAATGGCCTTGGGTGTCTCTAGGTGATCTTTTCAGTAGCAAGCTGTGAACTCAGTTAACTCAGGCGCTACCATTTTGGAGGAGTTCCAGTGGAATGTTTTGTTTCTTACTACTGGGACTGACAGGCGACCATTTGCAGCCTCGCTGTCCGTGCCCCTGGAGTCCGGCTGCATCGGGTGGAGTTCTTCACAGAGCTGTCCCTAGGAGCGCCTTTCCTTGGAGTCTTCATTCAAAAGGTGAGATTGAAGAAGAATGCAGGCAGTTTTCCTCTTAGTGGTGGAAGTACATGAAGCTATAAATGGAATTTGTAGCTGCTTGATAAAACAATCACTCCAAAAGTAAAAAAAAATAAAAATTAAAAGGCTGGTTTTCTTAGCCAGCTTTGCAGAAAAAAAAAGAACTTTTAAACATAATTAAAAAAAAAATTCTGAATATTAAAAAAAATTGTGAATATTCCAAATATTTTAATTGTCATGGTTTTATCAGTAGCTGGAGTTGTTTTAAAAAAAAATTCTGAATATTAAAAGAAATTGTGAATATTCTAAATATTTTAATTGTCATGGTTTTATCACTCCAAGCCAGTAGCTGGAGTTGTGCAGCGTGTTTGCATATTTTCCAAATACGAGAAGCCATTTTGGAATATTGGAAAAGGAATAATGAAATGTTGTATGGATGCTATTATTCTAAAAAGTTTAGCTTACCTTCTGGTACTTTGCTGGATGTTGCACCTAGTTGAAGCAAGGTTTGTGTAAATGTATGTTTATCACACCTCAGTGTGAAAATAATGTGTTACTGAACAATTTTTTAGCGTTTAAAAAAATTTTTTTATTATTAGAGAGGGCTAAAGGAGGGCTGTTATATTCAGTATAACATTATGCATGTTTCAAAACCCTTATGTGCACACTTTTCTGTTAGGTAAAATTGAAGACAAGAGCTGTGTTCAGACCTAGTGAAGCCCCAGAGGTATCCAACAGCAAAAATTAGGCATTTAGGAGGAAACCATAAGGAGTTCTTACTGTTTTCTCTGGATTCAAATCTGTTGATCACTGTTGGGGAATTAATTCACCTTGGAACAAAGTTTGGTTGTTTTTTTTCTTTATGGCTGGTCTTCAGCAGATGGTTTTGAGTTGAACTGTGGGCAGAGGTCAGAATGGGCTGGAATGTCCTTTTGGGCTTTATTTCTGAAGCTGTTTCTCCAGAAGTGCTCTGTCAGCTCTGGAGGGGTCTCTGCTGAGCCGTGGTGTGATTTGAAACTGGTTGAAAGAGCTGATGCAGGAAATGGGGTGCTGTGCAGCAATGGGAACCCCACTGGAAGGGTTAACTGCATCTTGAGGTCTGTCCCTGTTTGCAGGCGTGGTATGAAGGGATTGTGGCTTTGCTTAAATACTGTTTTCTGTCCCTTTTCAGTAGATTGTGCTTTTGTATGTGCCAAGGGAGCTTGCCAGCATCCAAAGTGAGGCAGTTTCTAAGAATCATTTCTCTCTTATTTTCATGCATATCTCAGAGTCAATATATTATACATATATATTTTTATATGTATATATATATGGATGTGTATATATATATAAAGTGTCAGTCATATTTGCTGCCTTTAATTTTGGGGTTGTTTTGAACATGTCTGTAAGCAGTGGGGAAGAAGAATACTGTTCTAGAATGCTAAAAACACTTAGGTCACTGGACAAAACAAATGATGCAAACATTTATATCAGTTAGAAAACAGTTACATAAAATGGTACGTGATGGTGAAGCATCGTGGGGCAGGCCATGGGTAGGAAACAACCACATCTGTTGGCAGAATCAGTGGCAGCTCTACAAAGAGAAGAAACCCTGGCTTTTTACTTCTTTGCAGTTGAGACACATTTTTAAGGCAAAACAGCAGAGTGTAATGTTGTAATAGATAACTGTCAGCAAATAGCAATAAGGGGACATGGGGAACTGTATTTAAAATAAAAAAAAATTTGAAATCTTCTAGTAGCACCTCATGGAATTTCTATTATTGTCTATTATTTTAATGAGTTGAACAATATCCTATTTTTAGTGGAAGGTCAACTTGAACTGTATTTGAACAAGGTCTCTGGTTCTGAACACAAATAGGAACACTTTAAATGTGATAACAAAAGGGAGGCTTGGAGC
Organism: Onychostruthus taczanowskii; assembly: GCF_017590055.1. Taxonomy (NCBI): domain Eukaryota; kingdom Metazoa; phylum Chordata; class Aves; order Passeriformes; family Passeridae; genus Onychostruthus; species Onychostruthus taczanowskii. The sequence continues at coordinate 1,091,169 of NW_024507879.1, read as the reverse complement.
CAGAGCTCCTTAACCTATCATTAGGGGCTCAGATAGCCATCCGTGTAAGAACTGCGTGCTGCTTAAATAGAGAGGAGTCCTTGTTCTGAGCTCAGACTGCACACAGTGAAAATAGCACTGAGACTTATGTGGAAGGATTTTGGGGTTTTATTTAAGAATTTAAAATAAGTCTAAAAAATAGTAATGATTTTTTTAAAAAATAAAATGTGCCAGCTGATGTCATACCACTTTATTTTGTGTGTTGTTTTTGTGGTTTTTTTAGTAAATGCTTTTTCAGTTTCTTAAATATTAGAACTCTACTTTTCAGACCAAAAACTCAAGTACCTGCAAAAATGTACACGGAAGAAATGTTACAAGCATTAGATTATTAAAGTATTTCTGGCCTAGGCAGAATTATTTTAATTTTGCTGTCACCCACAATGGTGCATATCCAGTGGAACTCCACTGTTGACCGAAATTATTTTGTTTACTGGTAGTGAGATACTGTCAGGTTCCCAAGTTTCCATGTTATACTTCACTGGGAAGATGTTTCTTGCAGTGGCTGTAGGTTTAGGGCAGTAACACATTTTTTGGATAGCTGTTTGTTGAGAAACAGTCCAGTGCCAGTGAAAAGCCAAAGGCTGTGGAGCTGCTCAGGCTGTAGGATTCACACTGCTGCTGGAACATCTCCTGGGATTTGTTGGTGTTGCAGCTGGCTGAAGCGTGTGCATTCACCAAAGGAAGGATTCTGATGGCATGTTTAAGGGAGATGATTTCTGACCTTCCTAGCAGTAAGCAATACTAGTAATTGCTTGTTAGCAATACTAGTAATTACTATGTTAGGGTAACCTGAACATAGGAGTAAGGAATAGAGGTGATGTTCTATAGATTTATAATGTAAATTGTTTCTGAAAATGTTTTACTCTCCTCAGCCTGCTTTTTGGCCTCAATTAAAGAAAGTGTGGGCAAGGTGCTTCAGTGTTGTTATGGTTTTATTGCAGTGCTCTGCCATTGGCATTCTCTCTGATCTTGAGTAAAAAATTTTTCCTCTGTGATTCTGTTTCCTTTTGTGATACTGGAACACAACCTCTACTTGAAACAGTGCTTTGATGGACAGCACTGTAGGAAAAGGAAACATGATTACTAAACAAGGAAAAGACAGCTTGTTCTAAATGTTATAAACCTGGGAAAAATCTTAAATTTTCATCTCACTAGATATAAGAAAGTTTTCATGAGACAAGTTCATTGAGGTGTGATGCTTTATCCCACCTCAAAAGTTGTTTTTATTTTTTTTTTCGTAAACCTTTATTAAATCTTTTAATGCCACTAGGTCAGTCACGAACCATTGCTTGCCATGGGGATTCTCCAATATCCACAAAGAACTAGGATTATGCTGTTTTCTTGGTAGATTGGACGTAAGGTTTAATGTATCACATTATTTATGCTGAGAACTGTGTTCAGCAACTTGGTGGAAACCTTATGTTCTTGTGAATTTTAACTGCCCTTAAAATGTGGGTTGAGAAAGTGCTCTAGGGTGATAGTAAACAGGCAGAATTGAAAGGAAATGCAAAAAAAAGTGCTCAGTTTTTCTGGTTTTAATTTTTGGGGCTGAGATTAAAAAAATCTTCCAGTTACTTCATTGCCAACCTACACCGAAATGCAAGGCTTGTTTAAATAAAGTGGCTCTCAGTGAATAAATGTTATTAGTGGGTATGAATCTTGCCACCTTCTCCAGCTCTCCTTTTGGTGTCTGTGCATTAATAGACATGTTTCTTGTTGCTAGTGGTAAGAAATGATGAAATCTGAGGTGGTTACAGAGTAGCCTGACAGCTTTGTCTGGACATTTAAATAATTTAGCAGGTGCTCTATAGACTTTACCTGGTGTTAAACGGGCCAGGTCCTTTCCAGGTTTCGGAGATACTGCTCCATTCCACAGCATGGTCTGGCCTACAGGGTACTAGAGGTCTCTCTGCAGTACAAGAGCATGGACTTCTCTTTGCCTGAACTAGAAGGTTTTAGCATCCTGAATGTCTTATTTTGGGTGTCAGCTAGAGGATTAAAGGAAAATGCAGTAATTGTTTTTTTGTGCCTTCTGTGAAGTCTGATTTGCACTTGCTGTACTGACTGTAGCAAAAAGGCTAACAAATTTTATTCCCAGAGTGCTGTTGGTAACAATTAATTAAGGAAATACTGAAATTAAGACTGAATAGTAAAAAAAATTATATTATATATTCTCAGCAATGTTTAATATATTGGAAATCCTCAGGTGCCCTGGCCATCTATATCTTGGTAAAAAATACAAATCCTGACTACTTTGTTTTAACTTTTCTTCATTTTTTACAAGGCAATAGGCCTTTGCATTTTCTGAAACTGCTAGGATAATACATTGTGTGTCATTGTAGGATACCATACAATAGAAATAAAACAACAGAGAAAACAAATTTGGTGCCAAGTTCCCGGGTGAGAGCTTCATGAATCCCTTTGCTGTCCAGTTCAGGAGTCTGAGTCATTGCCTCCAGACTGAAGTTGGCATACAGTCAGAATGCATGTAGGTGCTGTGCTGGAAATTCCAAGAATAATCACTGGAAGTGTAAGTAATTTCATGCTTCGTGTCATCTAATTGTTCAAAACCTTTTCAACTCTAAACTTTCTTGCCACGCTTACGCTCTCCTGTGTAGCTTTAAGGATGCCCATCCCCCTGCCAGCCCCGCAGCAGCCGCTGTGTCCTGTCAGTCATCCTGAAATACACTGGGAGCTTGTCAGGCAGTCCCTTGCAGATGCCTCAGGAGCCCCAGAGTGAGCCAGGGCAGTTGCACTGAACTTCCTAGCACAAGGAAATTACATAGACAGTTGCTTTAGTGCTGCATATGGACCATATGTTTTCTAGCATAGGTGAGTGATGCACTGTTGGCTTTCTAACAATCTAGCAGGAAATGGATTCTTAAGTAAAGGATTTCTAATTTCTGCAGAATGTCTTTGGCTCTGCTTTCTGACACTTATTAGTTTATGTCTGTATACAGTGTACTTATAGATTCTAAAAAAAAGCTGCAGGTGCTGTGTTCACATTGCATTGCAGATGGATATAGATTGTGGCTGTTTTTCCAGTGTCTTTTTCTTATTACACCAAAAGACTCAATAGTTTTGACATCTGATGAAAAGACAAAATTTTCATTATCTTGAAGTTGGTAGCATTTGGTAGGAGTGTGCAGGTGGTTGGTTTTCTGTCTGGTCTGGGACACATCTGTATCTTGTAACACATGCTTAACATCCTAAGTGTTGTAAGAGCTGCTGGTGTGCAGGGCTGAGATTGCCTCCTGTAAAGGTTAATCTGAGTGTGAGGTTATACAGCCTTCTACCAAAATATCTTGCAGTTAGGGCCCCTGCTGTACTTAGGGGGATGTTGTAATGGAGTAGATAAATGCATTAAAAAAACCCCAAAAAAACCAAAAGGAAGGTGGAATGTTGATTTTCATTTTTTTTCCTGAGGCAAACATCAGATTTTTTCATCTTAATGAATACGTAGATAAATGCATTAAAAAAACCCCAAAAAAACAAAAGGAAGGTGGAATGTTGATTTTCATTTTTTTCCTGATGCAAACATCAGATTTTGTCATCTTAATGAATATGATCTAGAGGACAAAGGTTCACGTAGTAAGTGGAAATGCCAGAGAAAATCCCAGGATGTTCTTTACTGGCTGTTTATTTTTCTTTATATCACCTCTTATCCTTGCCTTAGTTAAAAAGAAATAATTAAAGAACCCAATTTAAATATTGATTAGCCTGTATGGTGTGTAACAGTAAGGAGAGCCTGGTAAGCTTAAAACATGTAGTGAGATTACCAGAATAATTTAAGATCTTGTGGTTTTCGCTGCATTGGCTTGAAAAACTGTTTCTATCTTTTTAGAAACAAAAGGAAGTTTCATGAAGCATTAGAATTGTACTTAAAAATATTGCTGGAATCAGCAAGTGAGCCCTTAAGTGAGTTATTTATATCTTAGAATATAACTGAAATTTTCAGAGACAATAGTTTTTGCAATTGACTTTCAGCTGATGTACTCGTTATGGGCCCGACTCAAGGCTAAAAGCTATTATTGGCTTAACTGACTTTTGAACTCGGGGCTCAAGCAAAGAATAAAAATGCTGATGTTAGACAGTATCCTAAGGGTAAGAAACAAATACACAAGCAAAACCCACAGAACAATCCAGAATAGGGAAAGCCATGACACATGGATTCACATTTTTTCTGACCTGCAAAAATGGGGTTAGATTTGTAATACTTTCCAAGTCTGAGAGTGCTCTGTGGATTCTGGAGCACAGTAGTCCTTTAGTAACAGGAATGGACTTTAATTACGGCTACATATTTATCTGCCAAAATTTAGAAAAGACCTGATGATTGTACATAGCAGAGGAGATTGTGCTGTGAGAATGGAGAGCAAGCAGCAAAAAGGTTTCATTTCTCCATTTTGAGGGAAGCAGGTGCTGACCCCCTGCTGCCAAGGAGTTGTGGGGAAGCCCCTGCAAGGCTTAAAGCATGAGTGTATCTGCAGAAGAATAACCCGAGTCAGCTCGTGGTTTCTTTAGGGCTCAACAGCAGCACGAGGTGCCGTCCCCATCCAGTTTACCTGTCCCCTGGTAGCTGATGTGTGTCTGACCAGACACAAGTGCACAGCACAGTCCATACCGTCTGTTTGCAGCTGTGACGGATTTCAAGAAGCGCCCGTATTTTGGGAGACTTGTGAAAATATCGAAGATAAGGGTTGGTAACCAGCACCATCATAAATATTTATTATTTTTCCTAATGTGGATAAAAAGCAGATTCATTGAAATATTGGCCAAAGATGTAGAAAACCAGTGAATTTTAGGTGGCAGAAAAGGATCTGTCTTTTCCAGGGTGTGTAATGGTGTGGTTTGATGCAATCCCAGGGAAGCTGGAGGACAGTATCTTGTTGAATTAAAAGGCCTTTTGAATAAGGGGTGGGTGAGGGCTCCTCATTCCTTTCTAAAAGAAAACATTCCACATAACACAGTTCCTATTTTAACTACAAAAGCTAACCTTTTTGCTATGAAACTACATTTACCACAGTATTAAAATGTTAATACAGCATTACTCAGTACAACTTAATGTGAATAGTAAATATCTGTGTGGGAATGACAGGCGCCAGTGGCCTTCAGAGCGAATTGTTGGTGTTGGACAGAAAGATCCGCCGGCAGTTCCAGTTTTGGGACGCTCAAATTTTGTTTCCTTGGTGTTTGTTGAAAGTATCTAAATGTTAAATGTGTAAAATACAGGCAGTTAGTTTGCTTTGACATTCCTAGAGTTCTCTTTCCATTCATATCTGCGGAAGGAAAAGTGTTTTGTTTTTTTTCTGGTCAGTCTGATCTCAGGTTTCTTTTTTCTTTGTCTTTTGGCTCAGAATTAAAACTGAAAAATCATTCATTCCATATGCTATTGCCTGGCTGGATGCAGCTGAATTTGTGGGAGCTTAGCTCTGCTGCTAGTATAGTTGTAATTAAAGAAAAGCTTGGCACTTGTGTAACCTTTAATAAGAATGGCAAACCCCTAAATTGCTTTGTACTTTAATTCTTTAATTATTGCTCATATTATCTTTGCTTGTAAGTAAAATGTGGATAACTCTCCAGATCCATTTCTACACCACTTGCTACAGGAACCCTACACCTACTGTGTTTTATTAAATCAGTGCTAGGTTCACTGGAAGGTGACAATATATCTCTTCAGCCTGCACAATTGCAGTACCTTATTACTTCATTATACAGCAGCAGTGGTTGTAATAAGTCTTGCTTAAAAAGGACAGATATCCATTATTTGTGTATTTGAAGTCTGTATTGGCTGAAAAGGCTTTGCCAAGCTGTGTTTTAGAAGAAGTTAAGTTACTGCAAAATTTAAAGTGTCTTTTATTTTGGGACAATAATTGTTTGCAATCCAGCTAAAGCAGTTATAACTCTTTGTTGACACACACACATTTCAGGCTAATGGCCTGAGCCATGGCCCAATGAACTTGGTGAAAACTATTAATTTACATCAGTAGATTCTGCATCAAGTTCCTAATGAATGATTTATTCACTTTAAAGACCTTACTTAGCTTTACTTCCACCTTATTGACTTCAGTAATAGGCTTTCTCAACTTAATCTGTCTTGACACTTAAAAAAATATTTGTTATTGCAGGGTATACAATAACAAAATGTTTCCCTTTTTCTGCTGTTAATTTCCAGAATTTTTAAGGAATGTTGTATATGCTTTTCGTTCTTAAGGTGCTTATTATAGAACCCCTGTAATTTGGCACGTGGAATAAGATTCAGGTATTGTGCACATAGCATTAATGTTTTTGTTTTGTGATAAATTCAGTAATGGAATGTTAAGTTTTTGCTTTAAAGATCCTTTCTGGACTAGTAGAGGACTTTTATTTAATAGTATTTTGATTCAATTATCCTTGTATTTTTTTGCTTTAAAGATCCTTTTTGGACTAGTAGAGGACTTTTATTTAATGGTATTTTGATTCAATTATCCTTGTATTTTTTAACATGTGGTCAATGTAGAAGTCTCTGAATGAACATAAGGAGTTATATGTACTTTAAGTCTATGATTTTACAGTTCATATAAGTATCAGCGTATTTTTTTAATGATTTAGAAATGGGAAATTGGAGAAGTTAATTGTATTTTTTGAGATCAGACTCTGTTAGGAAACAAGTTTATACTCACATAGGCTGGGCTTTGACAGAAGGCAGTGAGGCTTGGAGTCATGGTTAATATTGGCTCATTGCACTTCTCTTGTTTTGTACCCAGGTGAAATGTCAACAAAAGTGCCAAACATTAAACTGAAAATTGATCCTCGGAATCTGCAGATCCAGACATTTACAGTGGAGAAATTACTGGAACCACTGATAATTCAGGTATTTTAGAGTTGCAGAAAGTAAGCTGAATAACCACAGAGGGAAGGGAATAAGGCTGAAGAACTTTTGACTAAAGACATTATTCTGAAAGTCACACCCACAGCTCTTCTGCACTTGCACTTTACTCTGGCTCAGGAGCTTTCCAGGGCTCTGCTTTCCAGATTTGGTCATTCATTTGGTCACTTCCAACTTTGCCATTTGTCACAGTAAATGCTGCATGTTCTAGCTGGTCTCTTGCACAGTGTTGTCTAGGAGATGCTTAAATGTAGAATTCACTGCAAATGGATTTCCAGTGCATGAAATAAGTAATTCTTTAAAAAGAAAGTTTCATTTTCCCCATTTGAAGCTTTGCCTTCTCCAAATTTTTTTTGGTCTTCCCTTACTCTTTTTTCCTGTCTGGAAGGTTACTTTCCTCAGAAAGCAGCCTTTTCTTTTCTATCATGACTTCATTTCCAGCTACTATTAACTGAGCTGCCTCTGTCTCATTTTGTCTGCCTTCCTTTATATATTTTTGCCTGGATGTGATTGATGGTTTAAAAACCTTCAGTTAACAGGCCAGTGGTTTGTGGAAGTTGTCAAGGATATGTGGATGGGTTATAAAATCAGTTTCAAAGTAGTAAGAATAGATGTCTTGATAGACTGAATAAAAAAACCTCTTATACACCGGTAGGTCAGACTGTGCTGAGGCAGGTGCAGCACTGTGGGTCTTTTTAGAGGAGGTAAAGAAAAGTAAATTTTGGGTTGAGTTTTGCAGGATCAAAGAAATCTGACAAAACAAAGAAAGTGCAGTTCCAGAATAAAACAAAGAAACCATCTAAGTTTTGTGGTTTTTTTCCCCTTCCAGCTCTTCTCAACCATTGAAAAGCTTGTTCAAATTGGAAATGCTTTGGTTCTAAGACAATATTTTGACTGTTTTTTTCCCTCTTTTAAGCTTAATGCTTTGCTTGTTTCACACCTATGGAAGGAAAACTTATGTTTTGTGTGGATCCTTCAAAAGAAGATGTTGAAAATGCAAAAATAGAGATTAAAGCTCATACTCAGTGAAGGGTAATTGGAAGGCTGGAAAGGTAATAAATAAAAATTAATCTGTGATTAGAAAGAGAATCAGACCAGTCACAGATAAAAATGATGTTCTTGCCAGATTCACTTTAGCAACTGCTGCTTGGAACACAGTTTAACTTTATTTTGAGATTTCTGTTGTAATTTATTTATTTAATAGTCTTGTAATGCTGTGGCAGGAAAGAAACAATGGAAGTGCTTGAGGTCCTCTGCAGTCTGTCCTTGCCAGTTATGTTAAGTGTTAGGGCAGTCATTAGATTAACAGCATCAATATAGCAAAAATCAAGGCAGAACCAGCCTGGGCAGTAACTGGGAAGTAGTTGTGGAAATAGCTGCAGATCACTTGCTGAATTGACCCTCTTCCCTGCAATTGGCAGTGGTGATTACTATGAAACTCTGAAAACAGTACAGCAGCTGTTTTGTGCAAAACCCTGTCTGAGTTGGCAATGTCTCCATCCTTGGAATAAAACACTGACCCTGAATTTCCTGGGGTGTTTCCCTCTGTCTGTGGCCTTTATTTTATTCCAGGTGTTTTGAGGATGTTAGTTGTGAAAGGAAGGCTTCTAGTTCTCAATCAGTGCATCTGGCACATCAAAAAAGGTGGTTTGGTCAAAGTTAGCATGGTTCAGCTGACACAATGTGTAGAAAATTCCCTGCCTTTTGGAGTCCCTTGGATCACTGTTGAAAAATGGGCAGGTGGAAAGGCTTGTATTCCCAGCTGTCATCCACACCACAGACGTTTGCTCACAGGGAAAGCACACACTGTTGGTTTTAGTTCTACATATGGTGAGTTTCCCTTCTACTCACTGGGCGGGATTAGCTAGTGTGTACTTGTATATAATCCAAATACTTTGGATTTGAGACAGTGGACAGGGGTTCTGCTGTTGCCATTAGATCAGAGTTCATGTCTTGTTTTTCCTAAATGTCTAGGGATTGACATCGAGTTACACTGAACTATACTGTTAACAAAAAAGAATGTTTTATGATTGATGCTCAAAAATATTTTTAATATTAAAATAAAGATGAACCAAATATTATGATACTCAAGGTATCAAGACATTGCTTCCTGAACTACTGTAGTATTAAGAGGTTGTCTCAAAGTGCTGCCAGTAACTAATATAGCATTGGAAGAACTGCTTGAGTTTCCTAGAAATTTAGTATTTGACATAACCATGACCCCACAAGAAGCTCCATCCCTTAAGGCTAATAACTAATGGCAATAACAGGCAACAATGGCATGATTCAGCTTTGTAAATGGCCGTGGCCTGGAAAGTGGCTTAGAAACTGCCTGTGCTGTTAGCATGACTGTGTTGCTCCTACCAGAGCTAGGCTGGGGATCTGCTGTGCAGGGTAACAATGGCACACTGTATTAGGCTGTGGTTCAGTTCTTTCTGGGTAGGATTGTGTGAAGTTTTTACATTCCTCATTGGGGTTCTGTGTTAGAGAATTCAGAGTAGTTTTTCTGTTTTCCATAATCTCTATGAGCAAAGAGCTATCTAACAAATTTTGACTTGTGTTTGAGATCAGCTGCCACCTCAAATGTTTCCTGAGGGTGATGCTGAAGATGTAAAGTCCTACAGTCAAGAGTTTTCACCTGCCAGAATCATAATTTTTTTATTATTTTTCATTTGTTTTATTTCCTTTCCTCCTCAACATATCAATGAACAGTATATGTAGTGATATTTTACATAAAAAATGCAGTAAAAATCTGCAAAGTAGAACATATTATTTTCTAGTGAAATAGTGATTAAATACTTAAAATTTAAAAAAACCCCTTCTATTTGATAGATTATTTTGTGCCGCTTCTAATTTTTGATGGTGTTTTATTATGTCCTTCATATTGGAAGTATTAGCCTGTAATCTGTAACTCACTCTTAAAAATATGGACATTGAAACTGTCTTAAATGTTCTAAAACTGACATTGGAGGGTTTGTAAAAATAAAAGATAAAGATTTTTATTCCCAGTGCATTCTCTACCAGCTGGCTGATTTATGTGCAATAAATAATTCCATGTTCTTCTTTGAGCCACAGTCAGAAAAATACCCAAGCCTTCTTTAACAATCTGAACCAGAGTTATTTATGCTCTCTCCCTTGTGATTTGACTTGTGTTTGAGATCAGCTGCCACCTCAAATGTTTCCTGAGGGTGATGCTGAAGATGTAAAGTCCTACAGTCAAGAGTTTTCACCTGCCAGAATCATAATTTTTTTATTATTTTTCATTTGTTTTATTTCCTTTCCTCCTCAACATATCAATGAACAGTATATGGAGTGATATTTTACATAAAAAATGCAGTAAAAATCTGCAAAGTAGAACATATTATTTTCTAGTGAAATAGTGATTAAATACTTAAAATTAAAAAAAAAAACCCTTCTATTTGATATATTATTTTGTGCCGCTTCTAATTTTTGATGGTGTTTTATTATGTCCTTCATATTGGAAGTATTAGCCTGTAATCTGTAACTCACTCTTAAAAATATGGACATTGAAACTGTCTTAAATGTTCTAAAACTGACATTGGAGGGTTTGTAAAAATAAAAGATAAAGATTTTTATTCCCAGTGCATTCTCTACCAGCTGGCTGATTTATGTGCAATAAATAATTCCATGTTCTTCTTTGAGCCACAGTCAGAAAAATACCCAAGCCTTCTTTAACAATCTGAGCCAGAGTTATTTATGTTGCTCTCTCCCTTGTGACGTGCCAAAGCAGTTGATGTCAAGTAGATGGTCCTTTTCCCCCCTAAATTGCAGGAATGGTACAGGGGTCAGGGCTTTTATGTTTGTAGATGTGTTTCTAGAATTGTTACCCGCAGGATATTTGTCAGTTACGTTTAGAAGTAATGATTCATGAAAAGCACTCATGTGCATGAATTCATGGACGAGATCTGAAGGTGAGGTGAGGCTCATGTAGCACTCTGCTACCCATGTTCTGGCAGAGGGAACAGGAGGATTAAAAAGGATCAGTGAACTTCATGAAAATAAGGTATGCTTTAAAATATCTGTACAACACTTAAGAAAAATGTTTTTGGAGTCTTTCCTTACTGTTGCAGCTCAAGCAATGCCTTAGAGAATAGTCTTTCAGAAACATTCTGTTGGAGTGTGGAGGCTGTATTCAGATAATGAAGAATGTGGAGTGGGATGGTCTATAAAAACAAGTTCTTTATGGGTGTTGAAGTGCATTGGTAAAAACAAAATTCGGTCTAAGCTGCAGTAAATCTAAATTCTGGGCAAATTGATGTACAATTTTAATGCTGAGAGAACCCTGAAGAATTGGGAGGTGTTGAGCTCTGGCCACTGGGATACCCCTTTGGTAAGAAGAGAAAGCATTCTGAAAGGTGTCTGTGCTCATTTTGGGTATTTGTTCTTGCAAATCTTATGCTGGAATTATGGGAAGACCCAGCACTTCTGGGGAGAGAGAGCCTGTGGGTGCTGGCTGATAGCAGCGGAGCACGAGGCAGCGTGTGCCCGGCTGGCCAGGAGGCCAGTGGGAGCCTGCCTTGTATCAGAAATGGCACGGCCAGCAGGGCAGGGGAGTGATGGGACAGTGGTGAGGCCACACCTCGAGTCCTGTGTTCAGTTTTGGGCCCCTCATGACAAGAAGGACATCGAGGTGCTGGAGCCTGTCCAGGGCAGGGCAGAGGCGCTGGGGAAAGGGCTGGAGCACAGGGCTTAGGAGGAGCAGTTGAGGGAGCTGAGGGGGCTCAGTCTGGGGAAGAGGAGGCTCAGGGGTCCCTTCTGGCTCCCCACAACTCCCTGACAGGAGGCTGTGGCCGGGTGGGGTTGGTCTCTTCTCCCAGGTAATGAGTGCTAGGAGAAGAGGAAATGGCCACAAGTTGCACCAAGGAAATTTTAGATTGGATGTTAAGAAATGTTCTTTCCCTGAAAAGAGTGTCCAGCATTGGAACAGGCTGCTGAGGGACATGGTGGAGTCACCCTCCCTGGAAGTACTCAGAAAGCATGTGGATGTGGTGTTTTTTGGGACATGGTTTAGTGGTGCACTTGGCAATGTTAGCTTGACAGCTGGACTTGATGCTTTTGGAGGTCTTTTCCTACCATAATGGTTCCATGATTCCTGCCTCGCTGAAGCCTCCTCAGATAGCACTGGTATTTTTTTTATTTTATTATGAGCAGGTTTTAAAACAAGCAGTGGCAGGAGTTGGTATCAGGGTTGATAGAGCAGTGGCATTTCAGTTAACTTTGCTTTGATCCTACAGAAGGAGCAACACAAAGATGAGGTGTATTGAGCAAAATTGCATTAGATTGAATTCAGTACTTTTGCCCATTCTTGATATTTATGCTGGGCTTGCCTGTCTGTCTCTAAAGTAGAGGGAATTTCTATATTTTCTGAATATAATCATAATTATATATTTTTTATTTTAATAACAATATAAAATCATTTGTAGAACTTTAACCATTATTGTCTCTTTTGTTTCTTTTAAATGTAGGTTACAACATTAGTAAACTGTCCACAGAATCCTTCTACTAAGAAAAAGGGCCGTTCCAAAAGAGCTCGTGTCTTGCTTGCTTCTGTGGAAGAAGCCACTTGGAATCTGTTGGACAAGGGAGAAAAAATTGCCAAGGAAGCAGTTGTGTTTAAAGAGGAACTTCATGCAGCACTCGCTGATGTGCGGAAGGAGAGTAAGTACGTGGCAAACAATTGAGGCACCACGAGGAATTGGTTTAACCATGCCTGGTGTCAAAATGAAGCTAGGATATCTAGGGGAAATGGGTTGTGATATGCAAATGTCTGAACTTGAAGTTGTCTAGTTATATATTCTGGGATACCACCTGTAAGGAGGTAAAGTGTGCAAGCTAGGCCCCATTAGGAAAAAATACATGTATCAGTGGAAGTTTTGTTGTTTGGATTTTTGTTTTTTCTTTTCATGAGGACAGGATGCCTCTTGATCATTTCAGTGGCTGTAAAGCATGACTAAAAGTTAATGTATGTTTTAACTTCTTGAACTGTTTACCTGAATCTCAGATTAAGGCCTCTTAAATCTTCCCTCTTTAGTGCATTAGTAAGGATTTCATTTGGGAAGGTACAATAGTCCAGTGAGGAGGTATGTTTTGAGAGCAGGAGGAAGATGGATCCTTTAACCTATCATAAGAGTCATCCCCTCCTGATAGAGCAGCTCCTCTCAGGTGAGTTGTATCATGTTCTGTGTCCTCCTGACTTAATCTCTCAATTTTGAATCTGATTCCCAGAACTAGGCTAGTTTTTGTGATCTGCAGAGAATGTTGTAGGCATTTTCTTGCAGGCTCTTTGTTGTTTTCCTGAGTTTTACTTTTCCCCATGGAAACTGGGAATATTTGGGTGAGCACAAAGGCCCTGAGTCACATGACCAACATCCTAAATGTGTTCCTGCAGAAAACACAAGTTAAAGTTTATTTATGTTTTAATTACATCATCCTGCCTTTAGTAAAGATGGAGCTTAATCAGATTTTTATTTGTTCATCTTGCACATGCAACTGGGGTGGTTTTTGAGTCTCTGCTGCTGTTCAGAGCAGTGATTACTTGCTTTTGGCTTCCTCTGAATGTAGAGATAGCTGTGGTTTAGAGTTTGATCTATGCATATGGTGTCTGAGATACCTTAAGGTCCTTTGTGATTAAAAGCGTTATGACCAGAAAGAATCACTGTTATCTGTCACACTGAGCAGCTGAGGCTCTTGCAGAATCATTCATTTTGGAGTACTCTTAAAATGTTAGCCCATCCATTACAGGCTGATAACACAAGGTAAGAATAAAATACATAGTTTTATATTGATTTTTATACACAGAGAAATTGAAAATGTGAAATATTTTTTTATTACTTATTGATTCTCAGCCAAGACTAGAGGTAACTACAAAAATAAATAATACATAAAAGTAGATTATATACACCTCATACATTTTAAGAGACAGTTAAGTCCATGTTATCACCTATCATTATGCAATGATGAAGTGAGTGGTTGCAACTGATCTCCCTTCAAGGATTTGCCAAACTGCACAGGTTAGTTTTAAGAAATTGTTGAAACAATTGTGAAAAAGGTAGAAGTTTATTAATTTTGAAGGTTTTTTTAACCTTTGAAGCTGTGTGCTATTTTTAATTTGTGGTATGTCACATCATATGTAACTTAACTGTTATTCATGCCACATTCTGCTGCAGTTAAATGTCTCCTGTTATTTACTCCAAGCTCTTTGAAGGGATGAGGGTCATCAGCCACGGTTGCATGCGGTCACCTGCCATGCATGTCACAGTATACAGTATTTCATTTTCTCTGGTGGCTGGCAGAGACTTTTATTAATGCAATCTTAAATTAATTAGGAAGTTTGCACATGACTACAGCCTGTATTTCCTGGATAATGGCATTTTGAAGAAATACTTTAGATAATTTCACTCACATCAACCAAACTCAGATTTGCACATTGGGATCTGGAAAGAATAAATTCTGTCTCACCTCCTGTTGCCTTTTACCTGGTGTCACATGCTGAACTTGTTCAGTTGGGGGTGCATCATGAGCATTAAACACTTAATCCTTTTGAATGTCAATTGCCAGTGTGAAAACTCCTTCGTTACTTTTGTAGCTCATTAATTTGGGGCTCCTTTTAAAGGAGAGATTTACTTTTTTCAATCTGCTTCTGATAATCCTATTCACAATAATGCTTTGGAGAATAAAGGAGCAAATAAATGGGATAAAAATGAAGAGTGGGGGTAATGTTTGGTGTATCTAATTAATCTGTATCTAATTCACGACCTTCAGAAATCATGACAACATGGATGTGGCTTCACTGACTACAGCTTGCTCTTGGCACTGTCAGTAGATGAGATTTTGGAGTCTCAAATTCAGTTGAATTCTGTTAGTGACCTCTGAAAGAAGGTGTTACTATAATGGATGACAGACATGTTACCTGGATAAATAGTGTCTGCTTCCTTTGACATCTGCAAAGTTTTGTCAAAGATTTATAGGCTTGGAGACAATAATTTAAATAGAGTTTTTCTGCATTTTTCTTTGTTTCCTCTCAAGAAAGTACTTTTTAAGGCCTGCCCACATCTTGATATCTTCTTCTGGAACTTTGCTAAATGGATCAGCAGGAAGGTTTGTGGGTGGTGGACTGTATGCATCATCCAGAAATCCACTAGCATAGTAACTGAGGAACTGCCATGATTTCCTGTTGATCTGATTTGGTGAAGCTTTGTTAGAGGCTACTTATGTCCACAGTTTTATTCTAAAATAGTGTCATAAACCCCAAAGTAAGTGTGTTGAAAAACTCTGACTGAGATTTCACGTGCATGCAGCATTTCAAAAGATTGTCTTCTAATTCAATGTTCTGTGGAATATCTGAGCCCTATGCAAAGAGTGTAAGGAGCATTGTTCAACCCTGAATGCTTCTGACACTAACCACCAGTCTCGAATTCATGTTCTGATGCTTAATCAGTTTTAAGGCAAAACAGCAATGCTGTTCATGTGGTGAAATGTTGCTGTAGAAGTCTGAATTGAAGTCTAGCGTTATCCTTAGGATGATGAGTTTTTGCATTTATGTGAAAGTGTGATGCCTTGCAGTTCTCAAACAGTTGCATGGGCATAACTGAAATGTTTGGTATTTACTGCCATTGCTGACTGACTATATATAGTCAGAAACATAGCAGTTGTTGTCTGCCTTGTTTCTGTCTATTGAGTGTCAGTGTTTCTTGTGTTTAGCTGTTATCATGCTCAAGTGTGTTCCCAGATAAACTTGTCATCACACAGAACAGTGAATTGAAGCAAGTTACTTGCTGGAGTTACATTTTGAGCCTTAAGTTACTCTTTAAAAGGAAATTCTAACAAATACTTTGATGTTTTGAGCGGCCATATTTAATGTCTTTTGATATTAAACATGGGAGGCAAGAGTTTGATGGCATGGAAAACACTACCATTCACTGGTAAGAAATGGGAGCTTAAAGAGGGCATTTACTAAAGGAAGGGTATATGTATTATACTATGTTCTTTTTTGTCCCTCCTTTCATCTTAAAAGTAAACTTAACTTTCTCATTCTACATAAGGAGGTATGTGTGTATATATTCTACATCTAAGGGACTTCTGTTCTGGGAGGCAGAACTTAAATGGCTTAGAATTATCTGTGCTGTGCACTCCTTTCATCAAACCAAGAACAGATCCCCTGCAGAATAGCTTTTGACATCAGCATCACTGGATCAGGTGCCCCTGAGTGGGAAAGGGAGAATGAAGAGGTGGGCGTGAGGAATGATGGGGATGTGTCGTGGCTCTGCTTACATGTTAGGAAGAACTGGATGAGACGTGGAAGTGGAACTTCCTGATATGCAGTGGTGAAATAGTTGCTATGCAACAGAATCCAGTGGTATCTGAGTGGGATAAGAGCCTGTGTGGCGGGAGAGAAATGTCCTGTAACAGCCCCAGAAAGCTATTGTGAGAATCTGAGTTATCACAGTGTTGAATATTAGGAACATGCAGGAGGTATCGATCTGCTGTGCCCTGACAACCGATAGTGTCACTTCAGCTGGGTGACTGAAGCAGAATCCTTTTATTTGCTCTAGCAGATGGAGATGGTATTTGTAGAAACAGAACAGGTGATTTTACTGGTGACTTGTATCGTTTAATCTTGTGTTTTTAGAAAGGGTATGTTGTTCTGTGCTGTGATGTGACCTTGACTCCCAAGCTTCTCTAGCACTTATTCCCCTTAACGCATTAGTTCATGCCTGCAGAATTTGAGGCTGCACGTACTAGTGTCAGTAAGAGCTAACAAGTGCTCTGTTACTGGTGAGACCCCATGTGGAATACTGTATTCAGCTCTGTGGCCCTCAACATAAGAAGGACATGGACCTGTTGGAGCCAGTCCAGAGGAGGCTGCGAAGACGCTCAGCAGAACTGAGCACCTCTCCTGTTAAGGCAGGCTGAGAGAGCTGGGCTTGTTCAGGCTGAGGAGAAGGCTCTGGGGAGACATCACTGGAGCCTCTCAGAACCCAAGGGGGACCTGCAAGAGGTCTGGAGAGGGACTTTCTACAAGGCGGAAAGGCTTTAAACTGACAGAGGAAGAAGTTGTTCACCATTGTCACCATTTCTTCCTACATGGACCTACAACAACCATGACAAATGCTGGCGCCATGCGACACTGGCACAGGGTGCCCGGAGGAGCTGTGGCTGCCACCTCCCTGGAAGTGCCCAAGGCCAGGCTGGATGGGGCTTGCAGCAACCTGGGCTAATGGAAAGTGTTCCTACCCCCCATGACAGGAGGATTGGAACTAGATAATCTTTTAGGTCCCTTCCAAACCAAAGCACTCTAGGATTCTGTATTATAAACCATTGTGGGCTTTTTCTTGGTTGTTTGTATTTCTATTCTCAAGTTTGAGACTGAAATGTTGGAAATTCTTTCTACTAACTTTGGTATGTCTTTTCCCCTCAGTAAATGAGCTCCTCTTGTCAGCTGTGTTTCTCTGGAGCTGTAAAGCCATCAGCCTCTAACAGTGCAGTTCAGGAGTGGGTGACAGGACTTTCTTGGCAACAGTACCTCCTTGTGGGAGGACACAAGAATGGCATAAAATTCATTGCATTCCATGTGCATTTCGCACTGCTGCAGTTTAAAAAATAAGATGAGAAAGCCAGTTGTAAATACAAATAGAAGAGAGGAAAATGTGGTACTTGGATGGGATTTCAAAAGGAGAAAGAAAAGCTATTCATATAAATAAAAGAAGAAAGCATAATTGTGTTGATCTTTCCTAAGCCAGTGAAGAGCACTGCTGTTGTCAGTGTGATGCTGAGCACTGTGTCTGAGGGTGCTCACTGCCTGCGGTTGGTGGCGTTGTTGCAGTGTCTGCACGGACACAGCCTGCCATGAGCTGTCAGCTAATTGCCAGCAGGCTCACAGTTCACTTGTTTTTAAAGGAATTTTAATGTAAGTTTTTGGATATTTTTGGTGCTGGATAAAGTGTGTGAATCCTCTAACTATTTAAAAAATTACTTGTGGCTGAACAGTGTTTTTTACATTTACCTGTGCCTGAGCAGATTTTTGTAGGCACGTGTAAGTAACAGTCATTTGACACAGCAGTAGCTGTCAGTAGCTGATCAGCTGATGGTAGAGCAGCATTTACTTTGGGAGTCATCTTATCTGGGTGTGTTGAACAGAGTCTTGGAAATATCTGCCTGACAGTAATTGTGCAGTTATGATAGATCCTGGCTTTGGTTCTTTAAATTGCTTTTTGTTTGGTTGTCTAAAAGAATTGAAATACTTTGAATGCTGCTGTCTCTCTGAATTCCTATTTGTGCCACTAAAAGGACATTTTTTGCGTTTCATTGTTTGTGACAAATGTAATTATGGAAGAATATCCAGTTGATGGGAATTAAAATAAAAATGTATTGAATTGCATCAGATTGTCATGCTGTCTACTGCAATTTAAGGAAGTTTCAACATCGTGTTGTTGTTGGAGCTGTCATTTTCTGCTGTTTGTACTTGTAGCTCCTATCTGTCTAGCCTGCATCTCATGGCTCTATTTTAGGGTTATGATTTTATGTGTTCATGAGAGCTTATGTTGCTCTCATTTCTAAGGGCTTGGTCGTATTCAGACCCTTCTATCTTGTGTTTGCTCACAGAATTGCAGAATGTTGAGGGGTGGAAGGGACCTCTGAGGGTGGTCTGGTCCAATGCCCCAGGTCAGGCAGGGCCAGCAGTCTGCCCAGGACCATGCCCAGTCAGGTTTTTAACATCTCCCACGATGGAGACTCCACAGCCTTCCTGCTTGGCCTGTGCTGCTGCTGAGTCACTCTCACAGTGAAAAAATATTTTCTGATGCTTACATGGAATCTCCTGTATGTACCCATGTTTGTACCCATTGCTTCTCTCCCTGTTGCTGGGCACCACTGAGAGCAGTCTGGCTCCAGGTCCTTTTCACCTTCATTCAGGAATTCATGGTGCTTGTCACTGCTGTCCGCATTGTTGAATTTCGTTTACCAAACTTCACATTGGAGAGCAGTATATTGTTGTCTACTGGCAGTCACTAGCTCCGTGGCACAAATTTCACTTCATGTTGGTCAGATGTTTGGGTGTATGAGGTTTTCATTCCATTACCTTATATTTGCAATGAGAAGAGCAATATTTGATTTCCTTCTGTGACCAGGAATTACTTAATCACAAGGACACCAAAGTACAGAGTAATATAAGAAGTAGTGACTAGAAAAGTTCAACAAAGCTGCTGGCTTTGTTGTGTTAAGAGTAATAGTGTGAAGGCCAAGGGAATTATTTCAGAATTAAATGATGCTGTAGAAGAGAAAGGGAATGGAAGATGTGGAACATTAACCTGCACGATCTGTAATCATTGACCTTCATTTCAAGGCATTAGGGCAAGAAAGAGATGCCAAATTTATTGGCAATACTTGTGCCTTGCCAAGTAACTGGACTCCAGCGACTTCCTTTCCTTTGGGTGTTGCGGTGCAGCCTAAGGAAGTGTCTCCTGTTGCAGGTCGGGCCCTGCAGGTGTCAGCAGAGGCGTTCACCAGCGATCCCTGCTCCCTGCCCCGGCGCCAGGCTGTTGTCCCAGCCGCTCGCTCCCTGCTGGCCGCCGTCACCAGGCTCCTCGTTCTGGCCGACATGGTGGACGTGGCCTATCTGCTGCAGCACCTGACTGTGGTGAGTAATGCTCTGCTCTCCTCAGGCTCCTGGCAGCCACAGCTGTGTCTGCTCAGGGCATGGAGAACTCTTTCTGTACTTCAGCCTTGTAGTCTCATGCACATAACACCTGGGCAGCACTAGATTCTAGATGAGATTTGTGAATGGACCAAAAAAACTCGTCTACTTGCAGCTCGGCATATTTGATCTATTTTTGGTTCATTTTTTCCCACTAATACTTTCAGTAATTTATAAGAGACTGATAAATACACAAATTTCTGTTGACTTCCTAATATTTCAGGGCAGAGGTGAATAATCAGTGCCACCTCTCATAATGCCTCATGCCACGAGAGAACACAGTGACTTAGAGGACCATGTTGAAGCGAGTTCAGTTTGGTGAGGATAAGAGAATGAAAATTTGCCTCCAAATCAGACTAGAAAAAGTAATTCATGATAAAACAATGTTGTGTGGGTTTCAGTACTGGGCTTGAAAAATCTGCCACTGACAACTGCTGGAGATGCACCACAGGCTACATTAACACTGTCTTGCAGAAGCTTCTGTGTTGTTCTGTATGTTTAAATTTGTCAGCTGTAATAGGAATGGCCTATGTCTTTTGTACTGTTCATGGAAAATGTTCTTAAATTATGATATTTTTCATGGTAATCTATTACATTTTTAGGGTTTATTTTCATAATCCTAGATGCTCTCTTCTGAGATATATTTGAGTATGTTTTGAACGAGAGAGCTAAAATTAGATGGTTTTCTTTACTAGAGTTTCAGTATTTCTAAACGGCTGTCTAATTAACTTTATGTTTTCCATCTGAAAAAGAAAACAAAAAATAACTGAAAATGGTGAAAGAATACAGAGTATCATTCAGGAACAACTCCAGCACTGCAGAGTGCCATTAAATTGTCATCTTCCTCCACATTTCCTTTTAATAGGAGGGAGAACTGAATTTGTAAATGAACCCTTAGAATAAATTAGTGTGGTAAAACACTCTCAGTAAAGCCTGTGCAAAAAGACTCACCCTAGTTGTTAGTGTGTTACATTTTGCATATTTATTTAGTCTCTGCTCTGGCTGTTGAACTTGCCAACAGTGGTATTAGCTGTAATGGTGTCTTTTATGTTGACATCTAATTAGGAAATTGACTTAATGTAATTTCAACATATGCTATTGAACATCCCCAGTTTCTACCAACTTTTGGTCACAGCTAACTGA
This sequence comes from Onychostruthus taczanowskii, assembly GCF_017590055.1. Classification (NCBI taxonomy): domain Eukaryota; kingdom Metazoa; phylum Chordata; class Aves; order Passeriformes; family Passeridae; genus Onychostruthus; species Onychostruthus taczanowskii. Next base: position 1,070,410 of record NW_024507879.1, on the reverse strand, counting down.
GCCAGATTTAAAGGCAATTAAATATTTTAATGAATTTCAACATGGCTCTATTCTAAGTGTTTAACTGTAATCATTATACTTTAAAACTCCCGTAGGAATTCAATTTTCCTTCAGCGTGGACTTGCTCCCACAAAAAGACACTGTATTCACACAGTGTCAAAGTAGACCTTGTCTTTGCTGTATCAGCTGTAATATTCTTGGGTTTTTCAAGTTAATATGCCTTGAAAATCAACTCCTTAGAAGTCTTTAGCTGTTTTTCTTCGCACTTGTTCTAAAACCTTAATACTTCTACCATATTACCCTGCTCTTCAGTTATGATAACATGGGTGTTGCAGCTGTTATCATTTAGGAGATGGGAAATTTCATTGCTCTTTATTTCCATGTCTCTGAGCACTGTAATTTTTATGGGGTAGACAAAATTGATTTGAAAAATTAAAAAAAAAAGTAATAGTAGAATAAAAGACAAAAATTCTAATCAAGGACCTATTCTTTATATGCATATATAAAATGAAAGAAGTTGGTTCACCATCATGAAAGCACTCTGTACCGTATTAGTCATATCTTGCTCAATATGAAAGTATTTAATGGGGAATTACCTATTCAAGTACCTAATATTTTTCAAACCCATTTATCAAAGAGTGCTGAAAGTTTTTAGTCTTGGTCACTCACCTAAATTACTTAATTCCAACACTTGTTTAAAACTATACCTTTTTCTACTGACAGAACACACACTAGATCATTAAACTTTAATTTCCTCAGTAACCTGGGAATAAAAATAGAAAGAATACAAAGACAATGTGTCTGGCTGTCATAGAAAGCCTCATCTACTGTTACCTGTCACATCTGTCTGTTGATGTTTATCTAGGAAAAAAGGATGAACCTCAGCTGTCTCCTTCCAGTTTATGTAGTCTCTAACAATATTGTCTTCTGTACATTTTCTTGGACTTAGGACTGTTTTTGAATTTTGTGTAATAAAGTCTTCATATTAAACAGTATGTAATTCTGAAAATACGGAGTATTTTTCATCACAAAAATAGTGAAATGTGACTCTTCAAAACTAGAAATAACAGGTAAGTGAGTTTGAAAGGATTTGGTAATCCTGGGGGGAATTTCAAACTGAATGTTCAAAAACACAGCTTTGTGAACAGGAAATTAGCTTTTTTAGAAGTTCACTGAAAAAGTACATCACACCAAAAAGAAAGGTTTTCCTTCTTTAAATACTTTTTTTTAAAACAGGGATCAGTTTAATAAATACCTATGTCTGTCTGAGTTTCCATGCTTAAAGAGTTTGAAGTTCTAAAGAAGCAACTGAGCTCTGAAAAATGTGGTCACACAAAAGGCTGTCTTCTGTATTGCACTCTTGATTCAGAGCTGTGTTAGCAGCTCATCCATTATGGTTAGTAATGCTCGATATTATTTAATTAAGTGAATTAACAGACTAATGGTATTGCTTAAATTTATTGATTAGAAGAGAACAGCAGGAAAGTAACAAGTTTGGAGAATTTCAGTCAAAGAGCATTGGCAGTCTGTCTTTCTCTAATCGGTTTCAGATCATGCTGAGCCAACATGTTTTATCTGCCTTTTTCCTCTTCATGTCATGCTTGTAGATTTACTGTGCAAGTCTTGATATTTTTCATGAATACATCAGACAGCAGGATCTTTACAAAATGCTTGCCTACAGTTATTTAGAACTCCTGTCAGGGAAAAAAAAAAAAAAGAGAATGGCTACAGATAAGAAGCAACTTGTGAAGTTGGGTCCTGTGAGTGTAGTACTGTCTGTTCCTCCCTTTCCTGCACAGTATTCAGCAGCATTAAAAATGTTCTGAGCAAGAACTCGGTAGGGTTGCATGGAATGAAAGAGGAAGGTCATCTTGGGCTGCCCTGTGCTTCAGATGTAGGGGCTTGGTTCAGCTTCCAGAACTGTGCTTAATTGATCTAGATCCCTGTGTGGAGCCTTTCTACCCTCCAGCAGATCACTTTGGACTTGTGTGAGTCTTAGATGGTGTAGCTGGTCACTAAACATTTCATTTTGGACTGGGGGGGATTCGTTCTGCTCCCCATCCCTGTGCTCAGCTTCAGGGGCTTGGATACCTGGAAGACAACTGGTCCTGCTGCTGAGGACTGAGACAGCGAAGTACCTCAGACTTTTCCTCTTTGGCACTGTTTCTCCCTGCATCCAGTGAAGGATGGCAATTGTCCTTACCCCTCCATTTGTTCCTGACGTGTTTATAGAAACCTTGTTTTTTACAGCAGTAGTCAGATAAGTTCTAACTTCTTGCCACCTTCCTTTGTTGGGCGTGGGTCACTCCGATGGCAGAGGACCTTCTGGGGCATAAGGAGTATTAAGAAGGTGACAGGAGTCTTTGAGAGAATATTTGGCTTCTCCTTTGGTTCACACTCCTATTTATTTTCTTGTCAGAGATTCCTGCTACCAATCAGATGTTTGTCTGGGGTACATGGGATGCAGTTGTTTGGAATCAGGGCTACAGTGCTAATCATTACACTCTGAAAATTCCGTGGCACTCTGTGATGTACAGTAAGTAACAGAGGAAAAGTAGCTTCTAAAGAATTGCTTTTAGGAGCTGGCTTTTTCAAAGTGAGCATTCTTTTGAGTGCAGTAGGAATCTGGATCCACTTCTGTGCTTGGTATAGGAGCCTCTTGAGTGCTCCTTTGTAACTTGTAAAAATAAATCATTGTCAAGCTGTGGGATGATAAGTTCTGACTGGAATGTTAAGCTGTAAACATAAAGCTTGGGGAGATCTGTAACATAAAGGTGTTTTGTAGCAGAGGTTAATACAATGCTTGAAGTCATCAGAAGTACAGGTGAGTGTGAGAAGTTCATATTGTGTCTGGGATGAAGTTGGAAGGTGGCATATTAGGGAAGCAGAGGCCTGTTTGAAAGAATTGTTTGGACTGTGCAGATGCCTGCATGCTGCAGTCAGTGACCAGTGCTCCATTGCAGTTGACTCTGTTTGAACCTCTCAGGGAAAGAACATGGCTGGGGGCTTCCCTTGGGAGTGTCTGTGACTGTGTTTGGCCTCTGCAGCAGCATGCATTCACCACTGAAGTGCTGTGCTTGTAAGAGAATAGTATGCAAGTGATGTTCTGAAATTTCTTTCTCTGGAGTGCTAACATGGGAAGGCACATTTTAGGCTGGGAAAATAATCTTGGGAAATTATCTTCTCCTGGCACATTATTTATTGGTAGTGTAGCACAAAGTTGGTGTAATGCAGAATGGCTTGTCTGATCAACAGTTCAAGCATGCAGAGATCATTCTGATCTAGAGAAATGTATTTTATAACTCATTTGTGCTTTGAGAGGCAGAAATGAGGAAATGCATGCAAAACAAACAGTGTCTGCTTTATCATCAGAGTGTGGGTCTTCATACCTTTTTAAAATGTCAGCAAAATCATCTGATATTTCCTGAATGGAAAAAGCTGTGAGCTGCTTTCTGTAAACCTCTCCAAAGGAGGCACATTGCCCATTCCATTACAGCAAAACAGGAGAAGAGCAGCTTTTTTCTTGTAAGTATGTGTGTTCAGTAATTGGAATTTAAGAGTGGTTGTGAATGGCTTTTTTTCCAGCCATATCTCTGGGTAATTTATATAGTACATTTAGTTATAATTTAGTCTTTTAAAGAACCAGTACCTTTTCAAAACAGAAATGTATATTTTTCAATGGATAGCTTCCTTATGTCAAAGTGGAAGTAAAATTTGCTTCTTGTCCTTAATTCAATTCATATTAATCCATGTGAAAAGAAAGAGAAATATTTTACCAATATAAAGAGTATCAGTATTACCATCTTCCACTGCACAGGGTAGTGGAAGATGGTAATACTGATACTCTGAAATCCAAGTACTCTTTGACTTGTGCAGCTCTAGATGAACAAAAAAGAGCCTTTTCTCCTAATTCAAGAATAACAGAGCGGCTTTTTGCAGCCCTGGCCCTAAATCTAAACCAGCTGTGTAGAGGGAAACTGCGTAAAGGAAGTGCAGCAGGCCCTTTGGCTACATCATCTTTATAGAGCTAGACTCCCAGGCACGTGCCATTAAAGGTGTGTGCAGCAGCATCATGCCCAAGGTGGAGAAGCAGGATTGGCTGCCCCCATCCCTCTGCCTGTTTATATGGAGCTTCAGAGGTGGTTACCAGGAACATGGCTTTGTGCTCTGTATTCAGTAACGTCACTTCCCACACTTCTGAATTATAAGCAATGAAGCACTTTGCACTGCATGTTTATAATCCCATAATTCTCTGTCCTGGCTTCCTGCTTAGCTGGTAAGCCATGAATTTTCATGGCTCATATTGAAGATGAAATGTAGTAAATTTTGGCTTAAGCAGTATCAAAATTTTAGTATGATTAATTAGTTTAGTATGATTCCATTTTGAAATGTGTAGCCACTCTGTCTCAGCCTCTTTTCTTTGAACTCATTGCCTCATTTTCGTTACATATGACAGCAGAGCAGAAGTTCCATTCTCCTGAATGTAGGCAGAAGGATAGTGGAGAAAACTCTCAAAAATGCTACGTCAGGAGCTCATAAAGACAGCAGAGGATTCTCAGTTGTTAATCCGCTTTACCGCAGGAGAAACTTCAGTCAGAGCTCACCTCTTATCTTTGACATTGCGGTGTGTAAGATGTGAGACCATGGGACTTTCAGTCCTGATGCTTACAGTCACACTTACGAACTGGATGAGCCATGGTCAGTGTCTGAGAGGAGGCTGCAGGACTCCACCTTACCCTAATCAGGCCCATCATACTTCCAAGGAGGCTGTGTTATAGCACTCTTCTGGCCTGTCCACATTTGTGATCCTCATCACTTTCAGGGTTCTGATGGTATTTGTTGCTTTGTGGTACCAAAAATGGGACAGTGAGAGTTGCTTCACTTAGTTGAAGCATTCAGTATGTGTTGGTTTCCAGTTGAATGAGCACAGAGCCTTCATTCAGCCTTATGTTGAAGGTGCCTGCTCAGGACATTGGGGCTGCTGAGTTATCCACTCTGCCTTGTAGGACCAGGGTGCCGGGCTCTGGTTCTGCATTTGGTGGGTTTGGGGTTTCCTGTGAAAGGAATGCTGTGATATTAATGAATATAAAGTCATGCCCTTCTCTTTAAGGTACAAAGTTGTCTATGCAGTATCTCTGCTGAGAAGTTACCTGTGGTAACTTGACAAACAGAAGAAGCTCTGATAAAATCATAGAGATATGATTTTACCATGGAGGGAAAATGAGTCCAGGTGGCTGCCTAGTAGTGCCACCGAGAACAAAAGCAGCAAAGGAATGCTACTTTCGGCTTCCAGAAACGGTTCAAAGCACTTTGAAAATGTAACAGGCAGAAAAGAGCTTCTGTGAATCTCTTAGGATTATTTATATTTGGTTATTGGTAAGAGAAAAAAGAAGTCAGAAATTCTGATATTTCTTTCCACCTCTAGGCAGGGGAGATGTGAGAGTTTTTTTTACTACTCACCCCAAAATGCTGGTTCACACTGATAGAAGTATGATGCAGAGAGATCCAGATGTAGTTTTAAGTTTAATATATGTGCTGATAACCTTTGTATGTCCAAGGCACAATTTTCTGATTTCCTGCTGATGACAGTGGAAAGAGCATATCTATGTTTTCTTAAAACTGCTTCGTTGATTTTTTATTTACTTTTGAGTTAAATTTTTAAAATGTGTTTCTCCCTTGCATCTAAAGACAGATGTGGATGTTCTGGCAGTTACCTATCAGTTTTATTGAAGCATGTTGCCCTTATAGTTACACATTTGATTTGTATTTGATCGTGCTCTCATGCTGCTTCTTATATCTCTTTCCAGAGAGCCAAATGTATTATTAATGTTTGGGTTGCTGCAGGACATGAAGTGAGTGATCTTGCTAGCAGAGCTCCTGTTAATGAGGCATTGAAGCTGTGGGATTAAGTACATCCTTAAAAGGATGATGATGATGATGATTCTACAACTGGATTGTAGTCTAAGATGTTGATGATTATCTAAAAAAAAAAAAAAGATGCCTCAAGAAAAGACTGTACCTTATGTTTATTTAGTGAGTTGGGGAATCACTGGAGACCTTTTCCCTGTGTTATTCAATCCCACAACATGGTGCAACAGCTTTGGGCTAAGTTCTGGAGAAATATGTTGTGGTTTGAAGCAGAAGGTGCATGATGAACTTGCCAGAGACAATATGAGCAGTTTCTTACACACTTGAAAAAAAGCAAGGATTATGGAGTGCTTTTGGTCACCTTAAACTGAACTCAGGTCTTGTTTGCAAATGTTGCAATTAAGTTGCTTCCAGCTAAGGAGGTATCCAGGAGTGGGAATTAATGAAAGCAGACATTGCAAATGCAAGGCTTTCAGATCAGCTCTGGAGCAGAGATAAAATCTGAAAACAACAAATCACAAAAAAACTGGAAGATAATGAAGGCAAACAGAAAAGAATAGAGAGTATTGCAGTTTTGTCTTAGCATGTGTGTTCTGTCAGCCATGTTGATACAGAATTCAGGAACATATACTTTGGGTGAGAAAGTTTTATTTTTTGGTAGCAGACAGTTTAAATGCAACTAGAAAGTCTCCAGTTAACCTCTAGTAGTGCTGAATGAGGTAGAGTAAGATAAATTACAATAGATGAAAACACTGCCTTAACTTGCCTTTTGGTTATGAGAGCAGTGAGACTGAAATAAAGGCTGCAGAGTGGCAAAGAAGACGTGCTGACTTGCCTGAAGTTTCCAGGCAAGTTGTTGTAAATTGTCAGTGGAAATCCACTGCAGCTGCTTTTTATCCCCAAGGAGAAGTACCTGGGGGCTGTTCAGCATCAGGTACAGCTTGGGCTTGAGCTGAGTCCCCTGCTCAGGAATGAGGGGCTCTGGAGCACTCCACATCCATGGTCAGCATGGGCTGTCAGTTATGTTGTCAGCTTCTTAAAGAGGGACAGAAGATGAGTGGAGGTTTTAATTTTTTTTCCCCTTCTGCTCCTGTCGTTCATTATTCCAATTCAGTGGCTGTAGTTTAAGCAAAAGTATAGAGAAATGTGGGCTGTAGTTACTGCAGAAGTGCTTGGTTTTCCAGAAGTGACTGGAAAGCAGTCCATTGCCTCATTCCCTGGGCACTGGTGCCACGGGTGAGCTTCACCTGCAGGCCCTGGAACTGCAGTAGGCTCAGTCAGTATTGTGGAAGGATTTACAAGTGTGTAGCTCTTCCTGATTATTTCAGTGTAAATATACGTTTATAGACTTGCTTCTGGTGGTAATCACAATAACAAAACATTACTGACCTACCTGCAGCTTTGCAGCCATCACATGCTCATGAGGTGAAGAAGGATATTTACAGCTGGGAAAACAGCAAGTCAGAGGAGAAGGCTCATGATTTCCTGAAGGTAGCAAGGAAGCTGGACCTCCACTTCTCCTCTGACACAAGTCTTAACCTTTCTGTTACAGTTCCTACAGCTGGGCTGGTGTTGTGCATCTCTGAAAAATACCAGTCCTATTTTTAATAATAGTGCATGCATGAAAGAAGTTTTAAATTTAAAAGTAAGGTCTATAGTGAAGCATAATTGGAGTTGTTACAGTTTTCATGCAGAATGTGGGCACATTGCCCAAGGTGTTTATCTACTCTTTAATTACTCTTAAGTAAATTAACTTGATGAGAGGCACCCTGTGATTTCTAAGTTCTACTGTTACGCTTGATAGAATGAGTTCATGGCCTGTGTAAAGTCGCATATGCTTTCCTTAGTTGAAAAGAAAGTATTTAAATCTGTGTCAATTTATTACTTCCTGGAACTTGGCATAGAAAAAGAACTCACCTTTAGAGATTGGTTGCTTGTGTTTGGTCTAACCTATGAAGTTAGAGGACTTCATTTAATTGATGAGGGCATATGTACAATGCTTTGAATTCTGTGATTGGTGTCAAAACAAAACTGTAAGAATATGTGGAAGGTTAGAGGTGACAAAGCTCAATAGCCTTAGTGTTGAGTAGAAAATAATTGTAATACAGATTGAAACACAACAACTGTATGAATGATAATTTTTTGTTGGCTTTTTTTTTTTCTTTTCCCTCGCAGTTTCAAAGAACATTTGAATCTTTAAAAAATGTATCCAGTAAATCTGATCTACAGAAAACCTACCAAAAGTTTCAAAAAGATCTGGAAAATCTTGATTACTTGGCATACAAACGTCAGCAGGTAAGGTCATGGAAGATTCTAAGAAGACAGAATGCTGGGCATAAATAAGGTGGGTGGTAAAACTGGGTGTTTGATGGAATTACTGTTCTGTCAGTTGGGTTTTGTGCTCTGTGCACTGTCAGGCAAGGCAGCGGGGGGGCATTAAGTCTACTTAATGCATATGATACTGGACTGCTGGGTTTTGGTTTTTCAGCAGAGAGAAGCACAGGCAAAACAAGTAAGTGAGACTTAGCAGACATTAAAAGTTGCATTAATACGTAATTTTCTAAATGGAAGTGTATAGGAGTACTATTTGCAACCTTTTACTTGAAAAATTAACCAAATTCACCAAAGTTAATGAAATCCAATACTTTCTGTGCATGTAAACCACTAATTTTTTTCTTCTTTAGAAATGAATTTGTGAGGTTGGTATGCATCAAACTTTGAAGTGCACATGGTCTTTGACTTGTGTTTGCAAGATCAAAGTTACATTGAATTGTTAACACGTGTTTAGTGTTGGATGTTCTGACACTTATACATAGCTGATGTGAAAATATTGGCTCTCTTTATGGGTATTCATTAATTTTCTTCTCTTGATGATAAAATAAGGCTTTACCTTTTCCACAGCATGAGGGTAAAAGCTGTAACATTCTATGTGGGGATCATTGTGGTTTGTTTTCCTGAATTCTGTCACTTGGTGTCAGTATTGCCAAACAGTTCATGTGCTTGGGGCAGGTCACTTGCAGCTATTTATGTCAGGTAATTGATTAGATTACCTGTGTCTTAGTTAAATTGCACTGTTTATCTGAGCAGTAGTTACCTGGTTGTGGTGAGGAGTGTTTTACCTGCTTTTGATACTGAGATTTTCATTTCAGTAGAGCTTGCTGGAGAAGCTGCAGTGAGGGATTTGAAAAGTGCATGTATGTGTGTATTTAGTGTAGAAGATGCTTTGAATTTTGTCCTGCTTTAAAAAGAAAGTAATCTTTTTGTGAAAAGATTGAGAATTGGTTGGATGTGCAAAAATCACTGACCTGCTTTGGGACTGAAGCTGTTGTGAATTTGGGACATGTTTATGGAGTGTTTAATTGATATTGCATTTAATTGATAACAATTTATATACACTTGTGTTAGGTTAAGGGTATGTTCATAGTCCCTCTGGCAAAATGCTGAGTAACTGCATCTGTTTGGAGGCAAACGTTTGTATATGGTCTGAGTGTGAATCTATTGCTGGTAAAATAAGGAGTTTATATGCTGAAAGCAATCAATGTTGCTTTTGAAAGAAGTACAGTTATCTGCTTCTGTACCTTTTTTTTCAGATATGAGCCATGAAGTGCAATATAGCAATGTACTTCTTCAGTGGGAAAGTTTACAGGACAGATGGGAAATCAAAGCTGGGCTTTTTAAAGGGTGTTCAAAATGTCCCACATTGACTCTGATTAATAAATATACACCAAACTTCTATGAGTGGCAGCACTATACAAGTAGCAAACTTGTTTGGGGTGATGGTTGGCCAGCACCCACTAGAGAAATTCCTTTGGGTTGAGAATATCTGTTTATAGCCAGGCTGCCATTTTGAAATGTGCCAGGAGATGCTTACGTCTGAGAAATGGAGATTTTCTTTCTTGTCCAGGAGATAGATAGACTGGCAATTCCTTTGAATTAAAACAAGCTTTTAATTTCCTTGATACTTTCTCATCTCAGAAATTGGAAAAAAATAACAGCTACATGCTACAAGGAGTACTAAAACTTATTCTCTTGCTCTGTGACTTCATGGAATGTTTCCAGTAAAGGCTAAATAAAGTTTACATTGGTTTGTATCAATCTAAATATTATCACCCTTGCAATATGAATGTTTTCAGGGGAAGTGAGAGGACAAAATATTAAAGCACTTGGGGATAAGATGGGACTTAGTGATAGATCCCAGCTCTGCTCTTGGCTTGCTGTGGTAGGTGCACACTTCCTTTTGTCTTATGTGGGTCTTTGTTGCTGTTGAAAGGAAGTTGTCCATATAGCTTTCAGCTGGAATGGCACTGGTTTAAGACTGTTTATTATAATTACCTTACTGTAAGGTCATTTAAGGAGAGTTGGGCAATAGCTGCAATAAAAATGGACTTACAGTGAAGTTCAGTGGTATTTAGCACCTGTCAAACTGAAAAATTGCCACCGTTGCTGCTGTTCTGAGTGCTAACAGTGCCTTTAGGATGCCTGTAGCAGTGCTGGCTGTGATCCAAAGACATTCAGTTTTTGACTAGAAGCCTCCATCAATGTGTTTTCTTATAGTTGACAACAGGACTTTAGTATGTGTGCACACAAAAGCAGTATCCTGTTGTAAAGTATTCTGATTTAAGGTTTGCTTGTTTGATGTTGATTGTATGCCCTCAGGGAAACTGTTTGTAAAGGACTGAAACGATGGGAAATAATTTTGGTTAATCCATTTAAAAAATAATTTTAGGATTTCTTTCTGATGTTTGTTATGTTTAGAAGTGTTTTAAAAAGTTGTGTTGGAAACTGAAGGAGATAAGAGATGTATCAAAGATATTTATGGGGCACACAGTAATTTACTTCACTCATGGAAATAGTGCTTCCAGAAGATGCAGCAGAGCCATTCCCTGTTCTGTTTCACAGTCCCTTATTATCAGTACTGCAGCTGCCTTCATGATTGTGCAGGTCAAATTTGCATTTTGAAAGTTTTAATTTTGAATGAAGACTTGCTTCTTCAGTCAAATGGTACTTCTTTTTGTTAAAATGGATTACATGCACTTTTATTCTTCAGCTTTGATTGTTCACTTTGGTGGGAGAGAATCAGAAGAGTGAAAGTGAGAAGCTGTGGGTTGATAAAGTCATTTTAACAGATAAAGCAAAAGCCGTGCACACGAGGAAAGCAGAGCAAGGAACTGATTCCCCACTTCCCATGGCTGGGCAGGTGTCCATCCCTCCCCATCACGGGTGGCAGTGACTGGGGAGGACAAACTCCATCACCCTGAATGTCCTCCTTCCTCCTTCTCCTTCCCCCAGCTCTGTGTTCTGAGCATGGCCCCACATGGGCTGGGATCTCCCTTGGATCCCTTGGGCTCAGCTGTCCTGGCTCTGTCCCCCCCCAGCCCCTCCCTGGTGGGGTCGGGTGAGGGCCAGAGGAGGCCTTGGCTCTGTGTGAGCTCTGCTCAGCCATGCCCAAAGCATCCCTGTGCTACCAGCACTGCTTCCAGCACAAATCCAAAGCACAGCTACTGTGGAGAAAACATCAACTCTACCCCAGCAAAAACCAGCACAGTAAGAGATTTGTTCACTGAAGTGCTCCACTCTAGCAGCTGGAGACAAGTTTCTGAAAGAGATTATCACTTATCAACTGGCAGGTTTATTTTGTGGCAAACCCCTTAAAAGTATGCTGGAAATTGGAAGGAGTTCAGGGTGAATTATTTTTTGTCGAGAAAACAAGCATGATGATAGAAAGCTGCATGACTGAGCTCCTTAAGTTATCTGGAAAAGGTTGTGGCTTAGAAATGTCAGGAGCAGAGGTACTTAACTAAATCTTTATTCTAGTACACAGAAATGTGAGAAGAGCCAATGGATGGAAGTCAGACAAGTTCAAACCAGAAAACAAACGAACATTTTTAGCCATTAACTACTGAGAGGACTTAGTTAAGAGATGCAGTACATTAATCACTGCTTGTAGCCTCTCTGTCCATTATCCATGCCTTTTGAAAAGATGTGAAATAACTGAGATTCAAATTGAAGGGCAGGAATTATGGATCTTTCTGTGGCTTGTGCTATTGGGTGAATTTGAATGAGAATTCACTTTTTTTCCCCTCCAGACTTAAGAATGACAGTACATTTGGTTGTTTGTTAGAGGGTAAAGGCACAATTATGTCTTCTGGATTGCCATCCTGGATTAACAAATGGGTGAATGTGTTCACTTTTGTATTTACCACTCTACCACTGCCTAATCTTTTAGATTTTAGGGTTGGATATGTTGAGATCTTGTTTAGGAATTTTCAAAGAAGCCTTGTACTTTACTCCACAGTAATTTTAAGGACATACAAGCATTTGATTCCCATTAGATTTCTGAAAATGCCTTCTTATGTTTTCTCCTTTAATATGTAGTCACACAGTATTGATTATAAAAATGAGACTATAGGTTATGTTTCCAGTATTGTAGCTGCTTATCTCTCCTTGACACAGGAACAACATCTATCATGTTGTTGTGTAATTAAAATAGTTGATTTATGCATTCATTTTTTAAAAAAGCAAACAACAAATTAGTCTCGGTAGCTAAGATAGTGAAAAATTATGACAATTCTGTTCTCAGTCACCTGACTTGTTTGAGTAATTCCATGATTATAGCTCTGTCATTTGGTCCTTGCTTCTGTCTGTCCTGTGTATCCCTGTGGCTTGCTTAATGGGTGAAGAGGTTTTCCTTTTCCCTGCTCACCTGAAATTGCTCATATTCCCTGTGTTTATAATTTTTTATATGTATTCAGAGTTGTAGGAGGAAGACTTTCATATTGACATTTCCCCAGGCTGTGCCATAGTTTTAGCAGCTCCCTTGTTCAGCTGGATTTGTGTCTGTCAGTTCCAGCTTGAATGATTTTAATTTGTATCTCCATGTGTGCAATTTTTCTCTCTTTGCATGGATGCTAAACCTCTGAGGAAAAGACTCATGCCTCCCCTCATCTTTCCAAAGCTCAGGCTGTTGCTGTTTCTGTGAAAATGAATTAGTTTTAGCTGTGCCCAAGATGTCTTCAGTTTGGATAAAAGATTCCAGTCTAGTCTTGTCTCTGATAAATGTAGATGAAATGTCTTGGGAGCCAAGGATGGATGATGCTTTATATTCAACCAAAAAGTCACCAAGTAATTTAAAAAACACAGAAACAATACAAAATTGAGTGTTACAGTGGGAAGGAAATGAAATCTTCAGCTAGAAATTAAATTACAGAGACAACTAAGTAATGTTAAAAGGGCATGGCTTAAAAAGCTAGAGAATTTTGAGTGCATTCCATGGGGGATACACCACTGATTTTGCTCATGAACATTTGCTGTAGTACCATGTTTGTCTCCTATATGAAATTTGATGTGTTGGGTGGTTTATCTCAGTGGGAGGTAGTGGCTAAGGTTAGAACTCTATTCTTTCAGTAGACTGGAAACCAATTTATTTTTTTCCTCCTGATGAAATAGAATGATACTTCAGGTGATATGATTATGCTAATGTGGGATAAAACCAGAATTTGGGGGTTGTAAATGGGGTCAGAGTCTAAGGAGAATGGTTCTTAATGAGGCAGTGATAACTGATTTTACGACAATTGCAGTATTCTGTCAGGCAACAGTGTCTCAAGGGAAAAAACAAAACTGCAGTTTTGTATAGCAGAAGTGAGGTGAGCTTTTTCACTTTCCTGTGAGGTGTTGCCTATTTGGTTGTTTCAAATCATACATTGTGGAGCTGACTGTTCTGCCTACATGTGATGACTTGTGCTCATCGTTAATGTATCCTGTCTGGGAGAAGCACACCTATTTTTGAACATTACTGAGTTCAAATTCTGCCCTACAGTGCACTAGTGGTTCCTTGTCCTCCCTGCCCCTCAGGAATTTCCTTTTCCTTTTCCTTTTCCTTTTCCTTTTCCTTTTCCTTTTCCTTTTCCTTTTCCTTTTCCTTTTCCTTTTCCTTTTCCTTTTCCTTTTCCTTTTCCTTTTCCTTTTCCTTTTCCTTTTCCTTTTCCTTTTCCTTTTCCTTTTCCTTTTCCTTTTCCTTTTCCTTTTCCTTTTCCTTTTCCTTTTCCTTTTCCTTTTCCTTTTCCTTTTCCTTTTCCTTTTCCTTTTCCTTTTCCTTTTCCTTTTCCTTTTCCTTTTCCTTTTCCTTTTCCTTTTTCCTTTTCCTTTTCCCATCCCTTTCCCTTTCCCTTCTCCTTCTCCTTCTCCTTCTCCTTCTCCTTCTCCTTCTCCTTCTCCTTCTCCTTCTCCTTCTTCTCCTTCTCCTTCTCCTTCTCCTTCTTTCTTCTTCCCCTTTCCCTTTTCCTTTTTTTCTTATCCAAGTTATGCTCCATAGTGAGGCAACCAAAACAGACCCCTGTAGAAAATGATTTCATTAATTTCTGTAGTTGCTGACAATAATTGGTAAGTGTTCTGAAATCTCCATTGATTCCAGAGAAATTTAATCAATTTTTCCCATTTATGTAAAAGTGCTGTGAAGGATGTCAGAATCTAGTCACATTATGAGATACTTACTACTTACTAATCCTATGACCACAAACCCAGACTAATTTGGCAAGACTTGATCTGGACAAAACTGTGGTGGCTGTTATTCATTCCTGGATTTATTTCTAGATGAATAAGATAGTGTCTTTCATTATTTGCTGTGATTGTTTTTCCTCAGGAACGCCAGTGTAGCTGACTGAACTGATTGCTTGGTTCGTGTCCTTGCCAAGGACGGGGCAGGGTTGTTTCCCTCCAGTGTCCCGTTGTGCAGATCTCCATCCTCTCATGCTGCATGTTGGGAGCAGGGAGTGTTCAGCAGCAGCGTTGCCACCGGCCCCGAGCGCTCTGTCACCGCCGGCTGGTTCGTTCAGCCCACTCCATATGGAACACGTGGCTCTTTATTTGGCAGGCTTTTGTCCTGCTTCTCCAAGAGAGCCAACACTAAACTGCAGTGGCTTTCAGAATTTCACATAGTTCCTCCTCCTTCGTTACAATCAAATCTTATAAATGTTATGAAACATAATGCTTCCATAGTTGTGCATGAGAAGCAATATTTATGTTTGGACGAGGTCTAAGTGCTGACTTCGTCTCTCTGGAAATAATTAAGGAACGTTATTTTTGAAGACTCTGCTGAGTTCTTTGTCGCTCTCCTAGATCTACAGCTTTGAATGTTTTTATGGGTTGAAATCATCACCTAGTAAAGTGATATATGATTCTTAGCTATAATTGAAAGAGAAGTTTCTGGGAAGTAACATATCTGCGTATTCTACAGAAAAAGCTAGATTTAGAGAGGCTGCTTCCTTTGTTGAACGCTATAAAAATGATGTATGTGCTATTTTGATTTGACATTCTTTTCTTTCCTTTTTTTTAAAATTAAATGGCCTGGAGCAGTAGGGAGTGGTGACTATAAAAAGAAATTCTTTACTGAATCATAAAGGAAATAAGAGAAGTGGGAGATATGTATATAAATGTCTTGTAAACGTTTTCAGATTTGCTTTCTCGCAGCTATCTTGTGTGACCTTCAGCAAGCCTCTTAGTACCAGGTCTACTGGAGGATATTACTAAATGCCTCCATCCAAGAGTTAAAGATTTATAGGTGTATAAGGACTTGCCAGTAAGGTTCTGTGGATATTTGGAGTTCTTTTTTTTTCCAGGCTATAACAGATTTATGTCAGACTAGGTAAAAAGTTCAGTCTGAGGACAACTGACATTTTTACAGGCTCAGAGACAGTGTGTACCATATAGTCTGAGCTACTGTTTTTGTTTGTGGTAAGAGGGGTTTTTTTGTTTGGGGATTGGGTTATTTTTTTGTGCTTTTTTTCTTAGTATGAGAAAAACTGCTATTTAGATGCTGAAAGGATGCAAGTTAGAAGGGCAATAACAGTTTGGAGTGCAGAGCTCTGATTACTAAAGAGTGGCTAATGAGTGATGTTATGTCCTGGTGAAAATGACAGTAATAGTAGTTTGTGAAAGAGTTATCTGAGGGGAATGTTATATTGTATTGATCCCAGCCTGACAGACATACAGCAGCTTCTCACAGAAAAATAAATTCTCATATAAAATGTTTCTCTGCCTTGGTGCTTCATAAAAATCAAATTAGATGAAATGCAAAGCCTTGCAAAACAACTGTGAATGGAAAATGGTTTGAGAACATAGTGCTTGGGAGTGGTGGACAAATCCTGCAGGAGCACTGTGTTTGCTTCAGGAACTCGTAGCAGGCAGCAGCCAAAGCAGGCCCTGCCAGGAGCAGCTGGGTCTTGCTGTCTTTATCTGAAGGCTCAGCTTGTGCAGTTACTGTGGCCGTAGCACTTGGCCATTCCTCAGTGCTTTAGTAGATAGAACATCAACACAGGAAATAAAAAACTTGAATTTTATGCAGGGTGTAGGGGTTTTTTTCCTCATGTGGTAGCAAGTTAGGAGGTAGAGGTGGGGGTCTCTGTCTCCTGTGAAACGCAAGTTCTGTAACCAGTTAGTATTATGTACTAACTTCTTAGTTAGTAGCTTCTTAGCTTTGCCCTGGCTCACAACCTTGTTTTGAGGGAAGAACTTGTTAGCACTGTTTATAGGGGTTCTGACCCTTGGTAATCATTCAGCCTTTGGATTCCAGCTGTTCTGGGTAATCTGGAACAATGCTACACAGAGCTGAAAACCTGGAGAGAAATCACTGATGCATACCCTGAAAAATTATATATTAGTCTTCCCTCAAGTCCAAGTCACTATTCCTACTTTGTAGTCTGTGTGACCTTGTCAAATTGGCCACTGGGTCCTTCTTTTTATATTGTCTCTTCTACACACTTCCCTGCCCCTTGTCCTGCAGGTTCTGCATCAAGTTGCATTCTGTAGTTGGCATTTGCATAATCCCATGTGCAGTCTCCCTCTAAAACTCAATGTGGTAATTTAGCACTTAAATTTCTTACCCAATTTCTCTGCATTACTTTTTGCTTACTTTGTCTCCTTCCTCCAAGCCTTTGTCATCTGTCATGCACACCTCATTTCTGTTGGTGCATTCTAAAGGTATTGACTCATTCATTTTGCTCACAGAAAGATGCTTATCACAATAGATTCAAACACACATACCAGTACCACCCCCAGAGATGCCATCTCCTGTTTTCCTGTGTGTCCCTGACAAACAGCACTGTGCTCTCAGGGAGGTGCTTATGCAGGGTCTGGAGGATCACCAGGAATAGCTGGAGCACTGCATGTTTGGACAGACAGTCACAGGGATATTGTGCATGCAGGAAGGAGGGCAAAGGATGGGTCATGACAGAGGGCACTGCCCCAACCTAATTTTTGCGTTCCTGACCTTGACTTCCTCCTTTCCATCCCTCTGGAATTTCAGGTCGTTGTCACAACCCAGCCAAAATGCATCTGATTGTCTGTGATATATAGGCTTGTCATCACTGGCTCATTTCCTCATCAGGGTTTGGGAGAGCAGGCAGACCTTGGCCATGCTTGAGGGACCTCATCAGGCTCTAATATTTTCCTTTATTTGCTATCTAACTTTTTTTAGAACATCAGTCTGTATTGTAAGTTCTTCACGGTTTGAGAGTGCTGCAGCTGGTTACTACTCAGCTGATCTATCTTGAAGTTTGCCTTGGTGTGATTTAGTGAAGTTGTCCTTTATAGATGGTCATTATGGAACAAAACTTTCTTTGTAGGTAAGATTTTTGACAATTGTAGCAGTGCTTTTATAGTTCATAACAATAAATTCTGCTGGCAGTGGGACAGTGAAAGCTTTCCTATGTCCAAAATAAATTAGTTTATTTCCTTGAGTAAGGACATTTGGGTTTTTTCTGCATTAATTTAACCATGGATCTAACTTTGTAATAACAAGAGTTAGTACGTAATAAAATCTTACTTCAGTCAAGATTTATATATGAAACAACAATTATATTAATTTTAGCTGTAAGTTGGTTGGTTAGCACTGGAGGAAGGATGATCCTTTTTGATTTGTGGGAGAGAGAAGTACAAACTGTGCCACAGGACAATTTCATGTAGCTTATTTTAGCTAGATCACAAACAGTTGCAAAAAAAAAAAAGTGCATTTATCAGCTTATGTTATCTGCAGTTATGAAATTCAGCACGGGATTCACTAAGGTGGAAAAGGTTAAGAGACCACATAGTCAAAGAGTACAGTTATGTATCTTTTCAGGTAAAGAGAACTGGAGGCTACAATCTCCTAGTGATGATTCCCTCTCTTGTTTCTGGGAGCTGGGAAGGAGGTGTCTGAGCACTTCCTGCAGAAGATGTGTTTGAAGTGCACAGTCTTTTTGATTATCTTAAGAAAATACTGCAGCATTTCGCCTCTTCTGCTAAGTTAGTAGAGGTCAGTGAATTATTTCAGGGTCTGAAAAGATTATGCATCCTTTCGTTAAAGTTTCTTACTGATTATTAATTCATAGACAAATAACAAATGTGCCTGGTCTCTCGGTAGAATTCCTGGCAAAAGTGACATTTTCACTAAAAGCCAGCATTCTTAGAGCTGTACTTTGTGTGTCAAGGATATGAACCTAAGTGGAGAGCTAAATTCCCTGTAATTAAAATTTGATTGCTGATGATATTTTATTGCTAAATTAATAGAGGGGATTAGAGAGGATAGGTACACAGACAGTACAAGGAGGACTATTACTCCTCTATTTCCTGCCCCCCCCTTTTCCTGGTAGGTTATATTTTTTAAACACAAGTAAAATGACAGCCAAGTGTCCTTCTCCACTTGAGCCTTTCCCTTGTGAAATCACTGGGAGTGTCTGTGGCAGAAGTGAGCTGCTTTTCATCATGGAAGGGTGGGTGTATTCCCTGCTGTGGTGTGAAGAGAGTTGAGCCTGGGCGGTCAGGGAAGGGAGTTGGTGAGAACAATAATTGAAGGCATGCTAAAGAGCTCTTGATCCTGGCCTTGGCCACCTCTTGACTTAGTGAAAATGAAATGGGAAGGGTTTTATTTGCTTTGGAAAGTGGTTCATTAGAATTATAAAGAGCTAGCTCAGAAGTTGTTAAGAATCTTGAAAAGGTTAGAACAAATGAAGATGAATTTAAAGAAGTGTGTGTACCTGTGCCTGCATGCTACATGAGTCTTGCCTCAGTAGTAAGGGTAGTCTAGAAAGGCAATGTGTTCCCATCCTATGTGTCTGAATAGTTTAGGCGAGAAATGACAGATGCTTCTGACATAGTTACAAAATTAAAGCAGTTATCAAGGGAGGGAGAAAAAACAATTCTGAAAATAAAATATAGACAGTAATAATGTAAAAAAAAGATGTGAACAATACTGGAGTCCTCCAAAGAAGATGTAGAAGAGAAGTATTTTAAGATAAATTAATGTAACTTGAATAAATTCTCTCTATATCCTTCATTCACTGCCTTTAGTAGCTCATTCCGTCACTGCTTTTAGTAGTGTCAGTAAAACAGCTCTTAACGTCTTTGTAAGTAGAGATAAGTCTTAGCTCATTTCACAGGAGTCTTGCAAGGGTGTTACTAGGAAGGAGATTCTAACAAATGTTGTTAGCGATGGCACTTGGAGCGTTTCTGCAGGGAGCTGTCGCCTTTGCACGGAGCGCTGGCGCCGCTCCCCCTGAGCCGAGCCGCCATCCCTGGGTGCTGCCCGGTGCGTGGTCCTGGGCAGCCAGCGTGCCCTGGAGCCGCTGTGGGAGCTGCAGGGCTGCTGCTCACACACTGCTCCTCCAGCCTGGATCCTGGCTGCCCAAGTTCTGCAGCAGCAAATCCTCTGAAACCCCCAGGCTGAGCCTAGTGTGTTCATCGCTACTCTTGGAGACAGCTGGGATTGGCCTGCTCCTGTTCACATGTGCGGGGTCATGGAATCACAGAAGGCTTTGGGTTGGAAGGGACCTGTAAAGGCCATCTAGGCCAACTCCCCTGCAGAGATCAGGGACGTCTTCAGCTACATCAGCCTGCTCAGAGCCCCAGCCAGCCTTGCCATGAATGTTTCCAGGGATTGCCATCTGCTGCCTCTCTGGGCAACCTGTGCTGGTGTTTCACCCTCTTTGTACAAAATTTCATCCTTCTATATGCTCTTAAATTTACCCCCTTTTAGTTTAAAACCATTCCCATTGTCTTATTGCAACATGCCCTGCTAAAATGTTGGTCTCTCTTGTTGGGCCTTTAGGAGGTGTCCATCCTTCAAGGATGCTTTACTAAATATCCATTTAGTCTGATCCAGATAGATATAGGTTATTCTTTCTTTTTTTCCTTTATGGATATTACATTGTGCATTTGTCCTGTGAAACTGAAGTGCTCTGCCAAGATCTTGTTGTTTCCAGTCTTTTCTGATACAGATTTGACAGCTGTAGGAAATACATGTGCAAACACAACTGCATGCTCTCAAAAAGCTGCCTCAGGAGTGGAACTGACCCGTGTTCTGTGCAGTCAGGTATAAAAACACTTAAGGCACACCTCACACCATTTAATAAAACAAAAACAGAATCAAAACAAAAAACCCAAGCCACAAAAATTACACAACAAAATACCCCTCTTCTGGTGGGTCTAGCTGTAAGTTAATCAAGGCTTCAGGTTGTTGCAGCATGTTTGCTGTTCTGGTAGTTAAATTAGAATGATGGACATAGGGAGCAAAGTGGAAAGTGCTCTTAGTCAAACAATGTAGTTTGACATAGAGCTTCCTTTGAGATTGATAATGTGAGTTCTGTAGGGGCAGTGCTAGTGCTAGCACTGGTGAGAATTGTTCTGTAAAATTCTCTGGCATATACAAAATTTATTTAGTTAGAAAATCAAAGTTAAAAGCTGAAGCATGTTCATCACTTAAATAATAAAATGCATAGTTGCCTCTTAGCAAGATGTACTTAATTGTAATACTTAATCCTCTTTTTTGGAAAGAAGTAATGGTAATAAAATGTAACTAGTTAAATTTTATAAAAGTTTTAAATTAGACTTTTTACCATGCACATAAATTTTACTGTGTTTATGCATACTGTAAGAATGGTTTATGGACCTTCATATAAAGACTTTATACCCTTGCATAATAATTTTGCTGCAATACTATTTCATATGTCACAAAAATGTCACAGTGATTTATTTATGACTATCAGTTCCTCTGCTTTCTCTTTATAATTAGAGCATTACAGAATAATTTTGCAGGTTCCTCTGCTTTCTCTTTATAATTAGTGAATTACAGAATAATTTTGCTGGGAAGAGACTCATGAGGGTCCTAGTACAGCCTCCTGCTCAGCTTGGATCGGCTCAGGGGTCAGATGAGGTTACTCAGAGCTTTATCCAGGCATGCCTGGAAATTTTCTGAGGATCAGACTGTTTAGCTCCTCTGGGCAACCTGCTCCCCTGTTGGGGTGTCCTTCCAGGGAAAAAGATTTTGCTTTTATCTAACCTGTAGCTTTCTTTTATATTTTGTGCCTGTTGTGTCTCATTCTGCTACCATGCAGTTCTGTGCAGGCCTTGCCTCTGTCTTAAAGCACCTCTCTCCTGTGCAAGACACTTCTCAATAAAGTACAGTGCATAAAACTTTATAAATTCTGTTCTCTAGATGTGTTTATGGTCCAGGGCTTGTTAAAGGCAGTATCATAGACCTGCTTTTTGTATGTTTTTACACCTGAAGAAACTTTCTCCTGCAGCCCGGTACGCTGCTTTCTTTTTGTAATGTGCAGCAGTGGCAGACCAAATGACTTAAAATTCAGTAGTTTGGTAGAATCAGTTGTCACTGTTGTTTTGAGTGGAAAGGCTTTAATCCTTTTTCACAATTGTTTTGGAATTGTCTTGGAAGATGAATTATTTTCCAGTGTATCTAATCTATAGGTTCTTTGAATATAGAGTAAATTAGTATAGTTTGAAAGCACTGTAGAACTCACAGCTATGTAGTTGTAGATCTGTTCATGCTGCACTAATAAATACCTTATGGGAGTAATGGAGTAGTCATAAGACAGAATTTCTGCCATCTCCACTACTAAATTTCTGTAGATGGTGGGTATAGACTTGGAGAAGATTTTAATTGACAGGGTTTTACCTGTATGCTGGAATTCATTTAGACATTGATTCCATGCAGCACAGTGGAAAAGTTATTTATATAACTTTTATATATTTTATATAATATATAGAACTTATATATATATTTATATTACGTAAATATTTATATTTATATTACGTAAAATTGTATTTTCATATCATGTCCATTCAGTGCAATGCTGTCATGACAGGAGCAGACAAATGCAGCTGCTGCTGTGTAATGGAAGAATGAATGGCAGTAATTTCCTGCTACAGAGAATCATTCCCTGTTCTTATTTTAGTACAGTTTCCAAAGAAGAAACCACAAATTTTACATGTGGTTTATGAACAGGATTTTAGGACAGTTCTAGTAGTCATTGCACCTGTTTCCTGTAAGCTTTGTACTCCATGAACTGGGCAATGGGTTAGTGAAATGATGTTGTTGAGTGCATTTTTACAATTGCTTCTTTTTGTGAGGGGTGAGTGCTTTATGATATACACATGCTGCTAATTCTGCATTTAAAGACAGAGACAGTGCAAAGAAATGTGTGCACTTTCTGTTTCATCTTACACTGCCTGTCTTACATTACCTATTAGGTTTGTTTTTGTGGTGTTGAATAATTCTTATCCCATAGAGAGGTCTCTTCAAATGCAACCTATTAAAAAAAGGATATGTAACTATGCAACTGGACCAAGTTAAAACTTCTAATCTAAGGATTCCAGTCTAGCACTGGTTTCCTTCTATGAGCAGAGGGCTCATACTTTGAATCAGGCAGCCTGGGAAAGTAATCCCCTATCTCTGTCAGTCTTCCTTATGGTGAAATTGTCATTTGCTTCTCATGTCTGATTCTGTTATCTGAATATTTGTGATGCTGAGGTGGAGCTGTGTGAATGGTACTAGGGTTCTGCTGGTACTTGCTGTCTGTAAGCACCACTTGTTTCCAGAGGGCCTGAGGAGGCTGCTGGACCAAGCTGGGGATGGTTCAGCAAACTTTCCTGGCTGTTTCATTTTAGCAGCCTCAGTTTGGGGTTGTAATGATGCTGAAGTACAGCAGGGAATAGTAAACCTGGTTACATTTCCTGCAGAGCCTGGTCTTTGAAAGCTCATTGGATGTTATATTGGGTGTCACTGTTGAAAACCAGCACGCACATCCCCTCCCCAACCCTACAAAAGCATTATATTTTGTTAACTTATTGTCAAATACTGTGCATAGTCATGATTAGATTTAATGATATTGCATAAATGCTGAGCATATACTGTTCCTTTAATTTTTCATCTATTTGCCTTGTGGCACACAGTATTTTAACTGTTTGCCTGTAGGGCTTTTTCCTTAAGATTAGGGTCTTTCTTCCCTGTAAATGGTTAGAAAATACTTCATTTTCATTTCATTTTCATAGTAAACCCCTAAGCCACATGTCAGCTTTATTGAAGATAGAATGCTGTTACAGACACATTTCTATCTGGAAAAAACTAATTTTTTGTCTGGAATAATTTGAATAGGATAAACTTGGTTCCAAGTGACCTTTTTATGACTTGTCTTTTCTTGCAATACTGGTAAAACTCAACAGAATTTATGTAATGATTTAGCGTGTTACAAATTCTTGTAATCATATTTTAATGGTTTATATGTTCTTGGGAATTTAATTATATGGACTGTGCTGTTGTAAGAAATTCAGAAAGGAATTAGAAGATACAGGCAGGATAAATCTTAGATGGTAAGTGTTCCGTATTTTCAGATTATGTCCTTTGCTTCTGGGAAATAAGTTGTTTCAGTGGCCCCTAATTGCATTAGACAGTATTAATAAACAAAACCCCAGTGTTTAAAGGGGATGAAGTGGAGAAGTTTTTCAGGTACTACAAAATCTGCCATTGAAAAAAAAAAGGCAGTTTGCTGGGCTTAACAATTTTTCATCATTTGACTCTACCAAGATTTTATTAAGGAGTTATAGGAGAAATCAAAATGGGGAGAAGCAGTACATTTTGAAAGTAAAATATGAGCAGATGCTCTGGGCAATAGGGGAGCTGCATAAGGCAGGTGTAAAGAGCAGCAGGAGGTTTACACAAGTCAACATTCATCTTCATTCTAAGAAATTCAGTGATGAAAACTGGAAGAACTGCACTGTTGTAACAGGGCAGTCACACTAGCACTGAGTTACAGTGCACTAGGGAAGGCTGGTGTAGTAGTGAATTGTGGGGCTTTTATAAAGTTGAATATTAGTGGGGATAAAAATGATTTAGACTTATTTGTGACAGATGTAAGATCACCAGCTTAGAAGAATGAACTGTTACTTCCATTCCTCTCTGTCTGTGAAGCCTATGGGCTATATGTTGTTTGCTAATTTAAGCATTACTCTCACAAGCAGTCTTACTGAGGTCCTGTGTCAATCCACCTCAGCATCATGGAAAAGCTGACCTCCAAACTGGGTACTTGAAGCACGAGGTTGTTTTCATGTCCCTGTCCAGATTTGTTGGTGTTGAGTTGGAGTTTGATGGTCCTTGTGGGTCCCTTCAACATGGGACATTCTGTGATTCTGTGATAACAAGCACAAACCGAACTGGTATAAGTACATTATATATTGATATTGTAAATTATTTAACCATTCTTAACAGTTTTTACTATTGGACTGAAGTCCAGTGCTTTACTTCAGAAAACCCTTGTGAAAGAACAGGCTTTGTGCTTTTAAAGAGTTGGCTTGTGCTTTTGGGAACAAATATTTCCTTAGGGTCATATTCCATGACTATGTTAATTCACCCTTAGTGAGAGAGTAAAAAGACAATATTCTTATGATTCTGTAACCTAAGCCAAAAGGCCATATGGCTTTGGTTCTGCAGTTCTTTAGTGGATAAATATCCTGTTGAGTCAAATGAGAATTCTGTGTACAGACACTTAAAGCATCAGTCTTCATGGCCATAATCCAAAAAAGCTGTTTAAATGTGTAAGTAAATTCACATGCATAGAGTGGTGCAGGAGCTCTCTAGAAGGTTATTAATTGTTTTTACTTTGAAAATACCTGGAAAATAATTTTGTTTTTAAAAGTGTGTTTCCACTGAAAGTAGCTTGCACAACATTATTGAAATTTTGTTAACAGTTTGTCTCTGAGAAAATGTTTAGAAAAGGGAAAAAAAAAGAAAAAGCAGGGGAGGAGAAGGGAAGAGTTTTGACCAGGTAGAGTTGCTGCATTTTCATGCTGGTTGGCAAGGTAATGTTAATCAACTGCAGCAAGTTTGAAAGTTCTGTTGGGCACAGCTCAGTCACTTACTGAACAAGACCACAGTCAGCTGTTCAAAACAAGATTCCTTCCTAAGTCCTTCCTGACATCCACAGGGGTGCTGTGAACTTAAATGCTCCTGATTTTTTTAATTTTATGCACTGGAAGCAGATATGGACTTACTCGAACTTAGGGATTCTTTGGGTCACTTCATGATCTGTCTTCATACATCTGCTTTGAAACAGAGGGGAACAGAAAGAATGGAGGTTGTGGTACTTAAATACATGATAAATAATAAAATCAGAGTAATGAAAAGTAAATGCTAACAACTATGTCGACTGATGAAAAAGATAATTAGTCTGTAAGATGAAAACAAGTCTTAACTAACCCTTCCAATGGTAGCAACAATTTGTGGAAGTTAGGTTCACAAAAGAGCTTGAGATTCTAGA
The DNA here is from genome assembly GCF_017590055.1 of Onychostruthus taczanowskii. Classification (NCBI taxonomy): domain Eukaryota; kingdom Metazoa; phylum Chordata; class Aves; order Passeriformes; family Passeridae; genus Onychostruthus; species Onychostruthus taczanowskii. The sequence goes on along the minus strand of NW_024507879.1, from coordinate 1,044,965 downwards.
CCTGCTTTATTAGAACACAAGTCAAAGCATTTTGGACCTTCATTTTCAATAGTGTTTTTGTTTAAAGCATCCTAATTCTTTATGTAAAGATTAACAATAAAAGAAAACAGTAAAATTTAAGAATTATTTCTAGGGGGTAGGACAAGAAGAGATTTTTGAAATGCATTGCATAATGATATTTCTTCTGCCATGATACTTCTGGCAACAAAGCGTAGTGACACCGATGATATTCTCGCATTTCCTGCCTTGTATGTGCTGTGCTCAAAGCATTTTCCTCCTCTGTTAATGTCCAGCAAGTGACAAATAAACAGAAGAATCTGCCTCTCTCCCCATGTACTTGTCACTTGACAGGTGAACCCTGCTGCAAAGTCCTTCCAGTGACCCTGCCTCAAAAGACCCATCAAAGTATCTCCGTTACATGGTCCTAAAGAACTCCTGTGAGATTAGTAAATTTAGTAGGAAATTACTGCTGTCAGTACACATGCATGCACAGAGTGACAACTGAGAAAATTCTTTCTATTATAATCTTCCATTATAGGAAACAGGGAATTATTGTGCACTTCTGTATTTAATCAGACAAACAAAACCCTGCCTTGACACTTGCTTAGATAGAGTAAAAGAGGTTACAACAGCTGTCAGGTTTGCTAAACTTGCTTCTAACAATGGAAGGGTGTAAGGTTGCAGGTGATAGAAATGCAGTGATACTGTTAGCATTTTTTATTGTTAATGCAAATTATTGTAGCACTAGTTCATAGTGTGTTGTGCTTGTAGGTTTTGTGCATGGTTTTCGATTGGTGTTTTTTTCTTAAAGTTCATAAACTGTGACAAGTACCTGATGTTGTTCTTTAGCACATTTGTGGAATTTTATCACAGGATGCCACTTTGATCTGAGCTGTCAAGCTACTCTGGAGAGAAGCTCAATTGTACACTGTGGTTCTGTGAAAAATGATTTAATAACAATGGAACAGTACAGGTGTACATTTGTTCTCTGGCTTCTGCGTTGAATATTCTTACTGCAGAAGTAGAAAATTGGCCAAAATAATCTCCAGTCTTAAAACTGGCATGTGGTTGGAACTTGGTCCTTTAGATGTTCACACAGTAATAAATTGCACCACAGTGAAACCAACCAGTTTTCATCTGTAGAAATTACATATCATTGTAAAGCCAATGAATAATGAGTCAGTACGCAGAAAAACCAAAACCCTCTAAACTTGTATCTCAAGAATCAGATTGGTTTTGTGTTGGTAACTATACCATGAATACAACAGTAACTATACCATGAATACAGCAAGGAGAACAACTTGCACAGTGGTGTTGGTTCTTTGTCTTTTTCTTCCTCCTCTGCTGCAAAGGGCTCTGAAAAGCCTTTGGGGACACCGTTCATTGGGTTCAGAGGAATACCAGAAGGTGCAATTCTGGTGATTGGCAACGAGTCCAGCTCTGAAATGGAAGGCTGGCCCTGAGAGCCCTTCTTTCAAGAAGTCTTCAAGGAAAAGTGTTCCCTCCAGCCAGGCAGGGTGGCTGCAGCAGAGGCTGCACTCAGCTCTGAAGGCTGGCTTGTGTCTGAAACTATTTCTGAAGATACAAGATACAGTAAAGACCTGTATGTAATCAAATGCAAATCCATGCATTTGATTACATAGGAATTTTTATAAGGACCAAGTGGGTTAGCAAACAATGGAGCAAATGATTTATTTAAAATGCACATTGAAATGAAACATATTTCAGCTTTTTTTTTTGATCTTCTCTTCCTTCAGATTGTTCCTGAAAGAGCCTGAGCAGAAAGAGGTTTTACCATGTTTTTGGCTTTGATGTATACATTGTGCTTGTGTTTTATTTACCACCAGCAGTGACACTGAAAATGTAAATAAGAAAAATACAGGAAAATGTACTTAGGTTACTGTGTATACTGACTTTGTAGTTGAGAAACTACAGCTTTAATTAGTCTTGGTTGGAAGACTTTGGTTCATTTAATTGCAACATTAGAATGGGAGATAGTAATCCTGAAATGGTATTAAAAGGGTTTAACTAAATAGATAAATAAAACTATATGCTAGTTTTTTTCAATTTATTTCCTCATACAGAGTGAAATTTCAGGCTATAATCTTTAGAATGGAAAGTATGAGAGAAAGATTTCCTGGTCTTTGTTGGGGGTTGTTGAAAGAAAGTGCAAAACAGACAAGGATGTAACTCATTATAATTCTCTAAGGGGGGAAAAAAAATCTACCTACAGGCTATTAATATTACTTCTATAAATAAATTCACTAATAACTGTATAATTTTCCCCCTTATTGCATGGATTTTATCTATAAGAGGGGAATGAATATATCCTTGATACAATTATTTAAAAGAAAAAATTGTATTTTCCAAAATGAGTGGCTTTTCAAGAGAATTTATTGTCAGTCACTATTTTTAGTAAGGGAAGAGAAAATTGCAGTAGCAGTAGAAGATATTTCTCCTTCAAAGCTTGCTGGTTCAAAACACCAGTCCATGGTTTTAGTTGAAGCACTATTTTTCTTTTGGTATTCTATTTTATATGCTCAGAGCTTTCAAAATATTCATCCTTAAGGCTGAAATTTTTTATGGATGACCTATTCTCAAACTATTCTTGAATGCTGAAAAAAAACGCTGTCTAGTGCCTTTATTCATAAAGTTAAGGGGAAGACAGAAGATTAATCTACTCTGTGAGATTGTTAAAAGTTAGCTTTGAGTATGTCTGACACTCAGTAGAGTCTTGAAATGTGCTCTGGTGCTTTTAGGATTAAAGCCTTTTTAAAATGGCAGACAGTACATACCTTGCAAGTCTGTATTACTCCTTCTGATATGATTTTAACCAGTCCCTGAATTCTTAAGGAAACATAACATCCACATTCAGGCATAATTTTAAGGTAACTTTTTAAAAGAATTGCCTGCTCCAGTTTTCCCTCTTGACTGATTCACGTACTGCTGGTGTTTTTATCTGCAGCTGCTGCAGACAGGCAGATACAGTTTCACTTTTAAGTAAACTTGCCCCAAGCTAAATGAGGGCTCTTTATTTACCTTTACCACCCAGAATTGAGGAGGCTCTTGTTAGTGTTTGTTTGTTTTTTGAAACAGCTGGAGTCCTGAACGAGCCTGTCGTCTGGGTACCTTTTTAAGCTAAGGAGGGTACTCCAGCTGATTCCTGAATCACGTCCTTCACAGCTTCGCTGCTCTAGACCATGTCTGTGCAAAGCTAAGGAGCGGAGGGCAGGAGGTACAGAAGAAACAAAAACCTCTTTTTTTTCTCCTCCTTTCCACAGACGTGAAAGGATGGGAAAGGATGATGAAGTAATGAGGAAAAATGAGTGGTAATAGAAGAACATTCCGTAAAAGCATACTTACAGAACTTAAGCTGTGCTATGGAAGGCTGGATTTTTTTTGAAGTGGCTGTTAGAAAGCAGTGCTGAGTGACATCTGCATGGAGATAACTGTGTTATAAGGAATTATCCACGGTGCTAATTGTAGTGCTTTGCTGCACAGGTTTGCAATAAGATGATTTTTCATCCCTGGGAACCTGTTGTGCAGCCCTTTTTTTGTGCAGGGCAGCAGTGCTGGATGCTGACATCGACACGTCGTGTCGCTGGGCCGCCTACTTTTGATGTGCTGGCCTACTTGCAATTACTGAAAAATTACAGCAAGGAATCTGGATGTTTCAAATAGATGCAAATTTAAAACAGCCTGCGGGCTGTAAAAAGCTTTAATTTTACATGGTTCTTTAGTTTCTGGCTTGTTAGTGAAATCAGAAGAAACTTTATTAGCAGTGTTAAAGCTGCAGCAAAATGTAGTAAGTTTGGACTGCTGGTGAGCTGCAGTTATATTTTGCATATAAAGGGTTGTTACTTTCTGTGGAATAAAATCCAAGCATTGACTAACCATTTCTGGTTTAGACAAAAGAACACCATTGAAGTTTCAGCTTTAGCACCGTGTGGCACTGAAAAGATATTATTCTGCAAGTCCATTGCCATGTAGCTGTGCCAGCTTGGGACTAGCAATGTGGAGAAGCAATCAGTTGAGACAGAATTTTTTTCCCTTACATCCTACTTCTTCTGTTGCTTGAATATTTCTGGCCACCCTAGACTGTAGATATTGTAGCAGTTCTCTTTAATACTCCATCACACACTATACTCATCATTGCTGCCTGATTCTGAACTGCTGCTCAGATACCTGCTAATGCTTCTGACACCAGAATCACTTGTCACTATGATCAGGGAGGATGAGGCAGCCCTGAGGAGCTGTGGCATTGTCCATCTGCCGCTCTCCCCCGGGAGTGGTATGGAGACAAAATGAGTGCTCACATGCTAATGAAAGGGAATTACTGAATAATCTTCCTGCAGAAGGTTGTGTGGTGCCTGTCTCGAGACACTTCATGTCTGAAAATGGGTAACAGGAGACATGGGGGAGCAAACCAACTGCTGCAGATTCTACTTCATCACTCCCAATTAAAGAATAACAATCAGGTGAAAATAATGCTGCTCTACTCTGTCAGTACCTACCTTTTGCATCACCAAATCAGATTGAAAGATTCCTTCAGGTGCTGTAACCCAAAGCTTTTGCAATAGCACCTGAAATGTAAGTAATCCAGAGATTGTATGTACAGGTATGTGTGAAACATATGGATAAATATTTCCTTTACTTGTTCAGTTTTACTCAGGTAAAACTGAATGTGTTTGGCAACTTCTCTAATTATAGTAATTTATGATTCCTAGTCTAAGTGATCATTGTTTCTTACCACGCACATTAAGCTGTTCTTGTTCTCCTGATTTTTTGTTTCCTAAAACAGTAGCCAGGAGAGAATATATATGAAATTTCCTGATTTTGGTTAGTAGCCCTCCAGGGCCTTGATAAACAGTACAACTGGAACAAATTTTAGAGCTGCTGCCTCGGTGTGATCTTGAGACATCCAGGTCTTGATTCCCTGCAGCAATTGAAGCTCTCTGGGTCTGTGCTTCAGGCAGAGATATTTCAGCCATCCCAGTAATACAAAAGGTCTTTGTCTGATCTCTCACTGTTGCAGGAATTGGACAGGGTTTTGCTGCAGCTCCACTTGTGTTCTCTGTAGGGTGAATGTGCCTATCCTTGAAGCCTTAATTGTCTTCTTTTGTTGGTGATATCCATTGAAAACATGAGGGCAGAAAGCTTAGTTTTCTCTAAGTAAAATAGATAGAAGAGTTCAGATAATGATACTTCCACTTTACTTTTGTACTTGAAGTGTTTTATTTAGGAAAGTAATTTAGACTGAGAATTGGAGCAGCGTTCTTTTACTGACATTTGGTGTAAGTATATTTCTAAATCTGCATAAATTCTCTTCATTGTTTTTGCAGCATTTCTCCAGGGGTAGCTCCTCAGCTAATGATCACAGAATCTTTGAATCACAGAATGGTTTGAGTTGGAAGGCATCTTTTGCATTTAAAATAGATGTGATAGCTGGGGTCAGACTGAAATAAGATTCTAGGCCTAGAAACACGGATTCTGTTCATTGCTAGCACTAGTTGTTTTAATGGTTTGAAAGATGTGCTGGCTTGTGGTAACAATTTTGAAGAAGAAATTGGAACTGTTCTTGCTTATGAAAGTATTTCAGAGCTTCATAGGAGTTTACTCAGGAATTCCAGTAGTGCCCAGTACCCATTAATAAAGCTAAACCTGTTTGGAATCACAGAGTATAGAAGACGTGTGGAAGAGGGCAGGCATCTGTGATGAAAAAGTTAAAACCACACTTAGTCTTTTCAAGAACTGATTGTTATGCTTTTGGTGGTCATATGATGATGAAAAATGAAGGGAATGGCATAACCTGGCAAGAATTCAGTAATCAGTGAAGAGAGAACTCAGTATGATGCTTTGTTTGTTTTAGTTTATGGCAAATTTTGGGAGTGGTTTTTTTTTTTTTTTAGAAAGCAAATTCAAGCAGCCCCTCCCCAAAGTAGTTTTTTTAAGGAGGTAATTATTTTTTTGAGGAAAGTGGAAAAAACCTGTTTATTTAGCAAGCAAAGTATTCACAAGCATAAAAATGAATAATATTGAAGAATGGAACTTTTTGTTGTTCTGAAGAGATGGCAGATTTAGAGAGAGTCCTTTTTGTGGGGTGTAGCTTGGCTCGCTCAGTCTGTTGTCAGTCAGGTCCTGCACCCTGGTGGGTTACAGGTGTGAGGTCCGGATGTTTTTCTGGGGTTTTAGTCCAGAGCAGGCTGATCTTCTTCTTCCAAGAAGAAGAGAAGTCATAGTTCAGGGAACTTCTGTGCCTCAGCTAGCTAAAAAATGAACTAAAAGTAAAGGAGAGCTCTCTGCTGCTGTCTGTGCTGCAGACAGCACCGTGAGAGAGAGAGCTGAAGCTTTTCATGTTTTTGAGCTGCCTCAGACATTCCAGTGCTTCTCCTGCTCGCTTCCTTTGCTCTCAGATCTAGTTTGAAAAGCACAGCACTCAATATCCAGCATAAGCAGAACAGACAACTGGGGATACAAGCATCATAAAGTCACCTTAGGACAGAAGGATGTAGTTACATGATTGTCTTCTACAGAAGAGATTCAGGAGATTTATGAACATTAGGACCTCTGACCTTCCCTGAAAAGCCTGTTTGCTGTTAAATGATTGCACTTTAAATCATGTGCTTCAAAAATGCAAAAATAAGAGCAGCTGTGTCAGCAAGGGACTCATGCAGAATTTGATGCTCTTGGAGAAGGCTCTCTCTGTTGGGGTTGGGATCAGACTGGGTTTTACAGAAAGTTGTCAGCATTCCTGTTTGTACTGGCCTAAGTCCTCATGGGCGGCATTTCAGAAGCTTGTGAAAAGAAGAGCTGGAACATAACCTGTTCTTTCCAAAGCATTCTCAAAAAGTAAGTGAGAGCCATTCAGTCAATACCTGATGTGCAGTGGGTATAAATTTTCCAGGGCTTCAGGTGAAATCCAAGGTGAAAAAATCTGAGTTGAGCCACACAGTATCTGGTTCTATGTGAACAGAAGTCTGAGTGTTCCTGGGTGCCATGGGATGTGGACGTCTTCCATTTTGCTAAGGAGCAATTATTGTGGATTTTGCAGTGTTTAATTTTTAAATGAATAAATTTTATCAAAATGAAACTGCTTCAGTATTGTTGCAGTAACACAGACATCAGTAGGTTTCTGTTCATTCTAGGGTGTCAGAGAAGATGTAGGATTTTTAACATTACCCAGCTCCCTGGTGCATGAGAGGTGCTCATTTCCCTTCTAGCTCATGACCTATTTAAAACTGAGCAGTGTGATGTGCTTTACGTATCCCTTCTGGTACAACCACAATTAATCTTATTTTTTTTCCAATTTCAACATTTGCTGCAATAATTTTCACTTGGTTGATCACAGCAGCCATTGGGGAGGTAAGGTTATAAGATCTGGGAACAAAAAGCTAGTGAGACAACATTATACCAGGTTGTTTTCAATGACAAACTGAAAATAAAAAGGATGATGAGCAGTGATGTTCTGGGCATTAACATCTTTGACCTGCAGATTCAGCTGAAGTGTAAACACTGGAAGACTAGAGCATACTTAAAATTTTTGAACCAAATTTATTATGTAGCTTAGTATTGGTAGTGTTTAGGTGCATTTATAGATATCTTTTGAGGTCCCATATTTTTGCAGTTTCAGAAGCATTTCCAATTGTAGCAGTTCCAGAGGGCCCCCCAAGCTGTGGGTGTGTTGGAAGCAGCAGGCAGGCAAGGAGACTCCACACGGCTTCTGAGGGTGCCGATCAGATGCGGGTTTATTGGGGGTCCCACCCCCGGGAGCAGCATGGTTTCTGAAGGAAAAATAGGGGAAGGGGGAGGGAGGGAGGGAGGGAGGGAGAGGGAGAGCCTGGGGGAGAGAAGGGCCAAGAGACCTGGTCTCCCTTGCACAGCTTAACAGGGAGATTCAAATGGGGCACAGAATAAGACTTGGGCCAATGGGATTACAGATATGTGATAGTTCAGGGCAGGACCACAGGCTTGGAATAAACTGTACATTTTGGAGGGGTGAGACAGAGCACACCATTTAACTAGCATGCAACACCACGACCAATATCATAGATGATTTTATGAATCAAATGGAAACATGGATTTAAATTCTGGTGCATAACTTCTCAGGTTTTTCCTTGGCTTTGTGAAAGACACAGCTCTTTTTAGTGTATGGTTATATAAATTTCTATTGCTTTCGTTAAATTAGTGTGACCATAAAAGATAATACACATTAATGACATCTTTTTCTGTCCCTTTTGTATGCATAATTTATTCAGAAAAAGTGGTGCAACTGTGCCTTTCCTGGAGTTTCTCCTACATAAATAAACTTGGATGTTTTTTATGTAAATAGATAAATATTTGAATCTTAAGTGCCTAATTATTTCTTCCACTCAGACAGGAGCACCAAGTGTTTATACAGGCCTCCTCCCTGTGTGCTCTGTTCTGTGGGGTGGGCAGGGTGTGCTGACCCCGCTGCCTCCCTTTGTGCTGGCTGCAGGCTGGGGAGCTGGGCACAGGAGATGTGTAAACCTTCCCTTCAGGAGATGTGTAAACCTTCCCTTCAGGAGATGTGTAAACCTGTGCTTTTTTAACCCTCGGTGCAGTAGGGGGGTAGTGGGATACCCTTGGTGACTGTGGAGGGGAAGCTCAGGCAGCCTTGCTGAGGGACTCCTGATGGGCTCCCAGCTGGGACTGCCAGCACTGCTCTTTGGCCCTGCAAGTGAATCTCCCCATCTCATGCCAAAAAAAAAACCTACTGCCCTTTTTTTTCCTCTCAGAGTTGCTGAATGGTCCATTGAGGGTAGAGGAGGAGAAAATAGGGCTTCAGGAGAAGATTGCACTTACGTTGCGCCATGAAGAAACTGCTTGGTGTGTAGGAATGGCTTTCAGATCTTTGGGAGCATGGATCTCCTGGAGAATTCTGGCATGTCTGAGTCAAAGCGTCTGTAAATTCCAGAGCTGGAGTTTGCACTCTTCCTTAAACCTTCTATTTCCTGAAGAACAGACATATTATGAGCTGACAGGGTGTGGTTCTGACGTAGTGCTTCAGGAAGAATCCCTTGTGCAGTGGTTATTATCTATCACTCACTGGATTTCATAAATACTTTCTGATCTGGATATTCAGTAAGACATATTTTAACCTTAATAGTTTTATAATGTTCAAAAATTGCTTAGCTTTGCAGCTTATCAAAGAACGTGTACTTACAAAGTAGGCCTTTCTGGTTACCTTACTGAACATAAATTTTCAAGGAACCTAACATTTGGTAAACTAATTAGGAGGTATATTTTTCATTACTTATGGAAAGATTTCCAAAACAATGTCAAAAACCTATTTCTTTTCCTAATTCTTGATTATAGCACTCAAGATGGAATGTGGCGTTTATTCTGCTTCTGTAACATTGATTTAAGCTTCAGGTGTATTATCAAAGTAAGGCTGTTTGAGGGATTTGAAATTGTGTTGTGTCATAATTGTAGGGCTTGGACTCAAACTGTATGTAGGTTAACTGGAATCATTATTTTCTAGAGAGTCTTTTGATTTTATAATATTTGTAGGAGTAATTTTTAAAATTTAAATGCCAGCTCAATAGTGCTGGAGATATTTTTGCTTTTTGTTTAGCTGGGCAGGCTTCACACATGCTGGAATTTCTTATGGTCAGGCAGAAGAAAGCCATCTTGACCTTTTCTTCTGCAAAATGTCCTTGTGACCAGCAAGTATTTTCCTTCATTAATGACATTTCCTTCATTGAAGTGCATTTTTTATGTAAGTCAGCGCTGAAGCTCTGATGGGGCCAGGGTGCCAGCACAAGTATTTTAAATGTGCTCCTTTAAAGCTGTTCCTTACCTCTGTAGGGAGGTGGTAAGGAAATTAGAAAATAATTTTTTTAATAATTAAAAAAAAAAAAGGAAGACTGCAAGTGACAGACTGCTGAACAGTGACTGTTGTTTATGAAATGTGTAGGGATGTGTGAAAGTTTATTCTTTCTCAGCTCAAAATTTGTATCAGAATTTTCACAATGGCAGCAATAACTTGAAGCTTTAATTTTAGGATTTTCAGCTCTCAATCTTGAGGTCACTATAAAAACCAAATGTAGGTGAAAATGGTTTTGATATCGCAACCAGTCTTGCCTTTTCTGAAAAGTTCTTTCCTACTTTCTGGTAGGCTGGGGGTTGTGTGCAAGATAAGGACAGCTTCAGGGGCTTTGTATGGGCTCTGATTTCTGTGTGGAAGGCAGGGTTGGGGTATTGGAGAGCTGGGTGTTCACCGAGTTTCTGTCTTACAGACGGCCTGACCACGGTCTGTGAGTGCTGCAGGAAGGCAGCGGGCAGCTGCAGTGAAACACGGCTGTCCCCCGTGGTCAGCACTGAGCTGGTTCCTGTGAGCTCAGCGGGCTCAGCTGTGCTGCCCTGCAGAGGGAAGCTGCGAAGACACGATTCAAAGGGGTAGAGAGAGGCTATGCCAAGGAAATGTGAGCCTGCGGAGCTGACTCCAAACTGGGAAAAGCTCTCTGAAAATCAGTTCAGTTCAGGAACCTGAGATGTTCAAATTAAGAACACAGGTTTTCACATTTAGCATAGGATTTACAAAATCAACTACTATACAACCAAATAAGGAGAGAGTGTAACAGCTATTCAGATCTTAGTGCAAACAGTATGTCAGTATTTATGTCAGTTTAGTAATCTACCCAGAGTTTCCAAAAAATGAAAATGGAAGGCGACTCATTCACTGTAAACATGAAATAGAAAATAAAATATATTAAATGCTCTGCATCTTAGCCCTCTATCCTTCCACATGTAATTTTGAAAAAGCAGTCATTTTTATATTCTCATGCTGATTTATTCAGACACGTAGTGAAGAAATGCATGTTAAGTGATCGAACTATCCTCCCCTTTGTCTTCTTTCAAATCACTGTGGTGATGGAAAATGAGAGACACATGGATTGATCTGGCTTTATGGATGGGTGTGAAACTGGGGAGCAGGAAGATGCTTGAAAAATGTTGTATTTGAGCATTAGAAGGTGCCATGAATTATGACTAGGGGTATGCAAAATGTTTTAAAATAGAGCCGGTATAGACTAAGGTGAGTTGTTCTGTACACCAAAGCATGATTCTCCAGTTCCCTGTGTGCTGGAGTGTGAATGGAAGGAGTTGGTCAGGGCATTGCTCTGTGGAGGGGCTCTTTCTCTCCTCAGCCATGAGCACTGACTGGACGTGTCTGGGTGTGCTGTCCATGCCTCTGGCTGTCCTGGAAGCGCAGACCTGAGATCACTCTGGCCAGGCAGGTCCTGCTTACTGCTGCTGGGTACCTGCAAGCTGGGTTTTGGAGGCTCCTCAGTGTCAGTAGAGCAGCTCCTGAGCCTAAACCTGTGTTGAATGACTGTTTGCAAGAAAGTAGTTGTGAGAGGTCTCCCAATCACTAAATGCAAAGCTGCCCTGGGTATGACCCAGGTATGCTGTCAGAGGAGATATTTCAGGGTGATTACTGGTTTGTTAAAAAGGACCCAGGGTGGTCTAAACACAATAACAGATTATTGTAAGCATTGTGTGTTAGAGGCTTGCAGGGACAGGGTTGTGAGACCTGTGTTGCCCTTCGAACAGATTAATGCAGTGTCTGTAATTTGCCTGCTCACTCACAAGACCAATAAAGCAAGCAAAGAAAGGGCTCTTCGATGAGGAAATTGGAGAGGAGGGATGATGGCAGATGGTGGCAGAGGCTCATCAGAGTCACATCATTTTAATCAGTGAGGGAGAAAAGGCACCACTTGATGGGGATGGATGCTTGTTGAATTCTATGCAACCTTTAACATTTAGCAAAATAATTTCCCTGCTGATGTTTAACCAGGTCTCTCTGCTGCTTTTCAGTTTGTATAGCACTAATTACAGCACTCTTGTGACGTGTAAAGATGCTGTGGATTAGTGGTGTGCAAAGCTGTGCCAGGATATGCACCTGATTCATGGAACTGTTGGAAGCAATGTTTTCCAAGAGATTTTTCAGTCATAAGTTTTGAGATGTGTTCAGGAATGTTTGAGAAGCTCTTAGGCCTGATAGAGTGTTTGGACCTAAGCTTGAGAATTGTGATATTACAGATTCCAGAATATGAGTAATAGCTTTTGAACAGGTTATGTGAAGGGTTGGAAGATACATCAAGAAATTGTTACAATTAATAATACAAGGAATATTACTATGGGCCATTATTTTTCACAGGTTCTGTGAAAAAATAAATACACCTCTAAGCAAACACTGCTGCATATATTTTGGTAAAAATTCTGGAATTCATATTTCAGGGACAAAAAGTGTGTGGAATGGTTTTCACATGTAGGAGGAAATAAAGAGATTTAACCACAACTAAACAAAGTGGTTGGCACACCTCCCAAGAGAGTGATGATTCACATTGTCATATGTGTGTACTCCTGTACAGAGATGGTCAAGATGCCCAAAGTTGTCCAGCTGCATCAGCACAAGGCTGATACAATTGCATTTCCTGTCGCTGCCCTACTGATCCTGGTGAGACAGCTCAAAGTGGGAAGGAATCCTCTGTGTCCGCAGGGGTTGTGGTGGGCCAGGCTTTGGCAGGCTGAGTGTGCTGTTGGAGTTCACTCTGCAGTGAGAGTTCTTTCCCTGCCTGTGTCTCTGCAGCTGCCTTTCCCTGGGGCAGTGCTAGTGCAGACACTGCGCTGTTGCCCTGCACAGGAGCGTTCAGGATTTTCAGTAACACCTTCCTGCTGCAGTCAGAATACTTTCAGGCGCTCTGTGGAATAATTCCAAGTTTACTTGGTAAGCAGATTTGAGATGTGAACACTGCTGAAATGAGGATGCCTAAAGCCTGGAACCAAAACACAGGCACTACAATCTGTGTTCATTTGTACTGTAGTTTAGGAGCTTCTCACGCACACTGAACGAAAAGAGAATGCCATGTTTAGTAAGTGATTGTTTTTAGTGTCTTCTTTTTAGATTATTGTAGTTCACCTACAGCTTCCTCATGAGATCAGTTATAATTGTTGTGTTTTGCAGCATTTAATTTAGTGCTGTGTAAGTTGCTGCATTGAGCAAAACTCATGTTTTGGGGTCTTTTTAACCCCAAAACTGTCTGTGTCTTTGCACAGCAGAGCAGAAGCACAAAGCACAAGACCCTGTGTGCTTCTGGCTTGTTCTGACAATGTGTCTGATATTTTTACACAAGTCTCTACAAGACTTGCTTTGGTCACAACCAAAATAGCTGAGATTGATTTACTGACCTATAATGAAAACCTCTTTATGCCTTTGTAACTCTCTTCTCTTAGACATTTCCTTCTGTACTAGTGGAGAAATCTCTTTTTGCTTAGTCTGGTGGACAGTTGTGATATTTGTTATGTTTCAAAATGTGTGTTCATAGAATCAGAAAAGTAGGTGTGAAAGGAGCACAGGAAGTCTTCCAGAATCCATGCATCCCAAACCAGAACTATGAGACAGCAATTTCAGCCGTTGAGTTTTTCTCTGTAGAATGTCTATGCTATGTGTGCTGCAACTTCTCAGTGCAATCTGTACTGGTATTTCACTATCCTTCTTGTTAAAGTATTCCCCTTTATTTGTTTTTTTTTCTTCCTTCCATTTAAATATTTGTGGTTTGTTTTTTTTTTTCATTTCTCCTGTCCACAGAGAAGATGATTCAGTTCCTAAAAGGAACATACTCAAAAATGACCCGCAATTTTTGTGAATTTTTTTCTTTGCAGCCTCAATTTCTTCATTTCTCTAAATCCACGTGCTCTTTTTTGAGGACTCTTGCGCGTGTCCAGTGCTCTCCTCCCCTCTTGTTTTGGAGAGAGTTTTTTACAGCGGCAGAGAGCAGGATTTTGTAGTGCCCACAGCTATTCCACATCACTTCAGCTGTGGATTTATCATTGTTAAAGATGATGAAAGGTAACCAGATGTTTCTACAGGCTGCAATCTATTAATTCACTTCTCTTCAATGTTGTTTGTTTCAGGCAAAATTGGAGATGGATTTACAACAGAGCAGCATGTTTCCGTTGCATTAAGATGTGAATTCTCTGTTGTTGTTCTTTTTCTGTAGGCCTGCAGTACAGCCAGCAGTTTGTTTTTTCCAATTTAAGTACAGACATTTGTGCATGTTGAAATGGGTGTTTTTAAATTGCTTTTAGGTGCAGGTCTGTTTATGCTAGTTATTGAGGCTATTGCAGTTTTCATCTTGCCCTTTGTAATCTTTTTCAGCTTTCTCTCTTTTTCATGACCTTGGTTGAGAATATTTAGGGTATTTTCCAGTTGCAGAAAGAAGTTCTGATGAGCCTTAATTTAATACATATTTCTGTTTCATTGTGATCCTTCATTGTCTATTCCAGGATGTTTTCCCTGATGATGCTTTTGTATAATCCTTACACTAATTTCATTTAGAGCATGTTCTTGGAACCTGCTTCCTGAACCTCACTTGTCATGGGGTTAAAAGCCATGCTAGAGAAATGGCATACATTATTGCCATCTCCTTTTAGTCACACTCCCTGGTCCTGTTAGAGAAAGAAAGGAGATTGCTTGAGCCAGCCCAGATTAATGCAACTTTCAGTTTTCTTTCTCTGTGATTGCAGTAGATTTTTCTTTTAAGAGTTATAGTTAGACTTCTATTCCATTACTTTCCTTGTTTTCGTCTTTTTGTCAAATCTTCACTTTAAGGATATGTTATTTTAGTTCTCTAAATTACCTCATCAGTAATTTCTAATTTCCCTAGTTCTCTAATTACCTCATCAGTATTCCAGCAGGGTCTCAGGTGATTCACTTGTGGCTCTCAGGCTTGATCAGGGTAAGATGGGATGAAACGAAACAGGTTTAGGCAATTTGAAACATACCAGGTTGTCTTAAGTATTTGTCAGTGTGTTCTTTTCCAGTATTAATCTGTAATCTTACATTCTTCCTTGTTTTTAAGTTAAGATTGCAACTGATCTTTGAAGTAATGTCTGGAAAAAAAAATAGGTAGTGAACTTATCTTTCAAAGAAGACTCTGACTCTAGAGATTTCCCTTTCTTGCTCCAGTGTTTACTTTAACTTCCTCCTATTCTATCAGTGTTTCCAGAACTTTTCTTGCAGTGTTTGGTATCTGTCGCTAATTAATTTTTTTTAATGTTTTGCTAGTGTTGATTTTTGTCCTTTATGTGTTTGACTTGCTCTTTTGTATTTAATTCTAGTATCTGACAGAGTTCCTGTTTTGAATAGGGTACCTTCATTCTCCTGAGAAGGGAAGGAAATTTTTGGTGATGAATCCATTTGGTCTTTTTCTCTCAATTTTCCCCCGTGTGGCTGTTTGTCATAGGCCACTCCGTGTTTGCCCAAGTCATCTTTCTCCAGGGCCATCCTTTTTTATTTTGCTGAAGAGCAAAACTAAGCAAGCCTGTACCGTGCCAGAGTAAAATGTGTGAGTCCAAAGGCATCCTGTGTGCATGGGGTGGTGCAGCCTGAAAGCAGAAAGCAGCAGCAGCTGTAACCCACAGGCTTTTTTTGCTCTGGGGGGCAGCTGCTAGAGCAGGATGGGGCTGCAGGAGGAGCAGCAGTCCCTGGCAGGAGAAGCAGAGCTTGTCATTCAGTGTGCACACAGAGCTGTGGGCCTGATCTGCCCAGGAAAGGTGAGTGGGGCAGCAGCAGGTGAGAACTGTGCTGAGGTTTGTTTGGAGGTGAAAACCTGTTGGTATCCAACATTTGTGGTGAACTGAGGTGGCCCTGAGGCATTTCTAGGGGGATTGGTTAGTGCAGAGTAAATAGCTCCGAGGTGCAGCACGCCCAGCTCTTGGTCTGATTGGTGCCAGCTGTGTGCACCCCCTGAGCATCACCTTGTGCAGAGCTGAGGAGCTCCCCCTTACCAACAAGGTCTGATTGGTGCCAGCTGTGTGCACCCCCTGAACATCACCTTGTGCAGAGCTGAGCTCCCCCTTACCAACAAGGTCTGAATGGTGCCAGCTGGTGTGCACCCCCTGAGCATCACCTTGTGCAGAGCTGAGCTCCCCCTTACCAACAAGGAGCCCAGTTGGGGGGTGGTGGGCAGGGCAGGCTGGGGCATGTGCTGGTTCTGTTGGCCAATTTAAAATCTGGCCACTGATTGGTTTGACCATAACTTTCCCAAAACCTCACTTCCTGGTCAAACCACGACATGCTGTCACCAGACAACTTCTGCTTTTCAGTGCATCCCACTCACTGTACAGCAGCAGCAGTATGGGAGAGCGGTGTATCTTTGGATAACCGAGTGTTGATGTCTCCTGCATGTAGTAGCTTCATTATCTGTACTTAGCCTAATTTATAATGGCACTCCTCCTCTGTAGACTGTATTAATTCATATGAGGCTGTGCTTGGCACTGAAGCTGCTGCAACAAATTAAATGTTTTTGCTGACTGTCCTTAGCAAATATTTTTGATAATGAAACTGAAAAAATTGAACTGTTCAGAAATTCTCTGAACTTAAAATGAAGACAAAATGAGTTACTAAATGTGATTTTTTTCAGCTTGTTACCCATTGGAATATTTCTGAATATAGTAAGGCTTTTTTATTCTTAATGATTTAATATTGTGAGTAATTCATTACAAAATGACTGTGCATCAAACTTCTTAATGAAGCAGTAGCATAATGTAATTTAGTCAACTGTAGCTTCTCCATTTGACCTTTACTGTGATAGTAAACTGCAAATACAAAAGTATAATATTCTTCAAAGCACACTCCATGTGATTTAGAGAACTGTGGATGACATAAATAGAGAAGTAGTTATGTATAGCTATTATCCTAACACTCTTATCCTCCTTCAACTGCATATTTCACCAAGGAACTGCAAGCAAAGAAGTTTCAGGAAGGTTTACAGAGTTGGAGTAGTGAGTCCTACAGAAGTTAATCTATTGCAAGTATATACAGCCATAATCCTGACCAAAAAAAAGGTATTTTTGGCTGTAAGAACTGGAGATCCAGAGCACTCATGTGGAAACTGGAAAATAAGGCAGTTTAGTTTTGACTGTTTCTGGGGTTTTTTATATACAAGACAGGCTGCTTTGATTTGTTAGCTGTGTTAACTATGCCATATTGTGATCATTTGGTTCTTGGCTTTCTCATAACTGGTATCATGAATTGTCTGCTCATGAAAAGCTAATGCCTTCTATTCATTTCAGTTAAATGTCTGTTTTTCTTTATTGACTGAACAACAGAAAGATGATAAACTTGTTGCCTGTGGTATTTCTAATGAGCTGTTTGCTTTGTGGTTTGTACCCACTATCAATTTGAAGCCTTGCATTCCTTCAAAAAAATCAAATATTTAACCTTTCCCGAAAAAAGAAGAATCTGGAAAATTCTGAGAAATCCATCTAAGTGACAGAATTAATTTTCTTTTAGGATTCATTACTGACTAGGAAGACTTCATTAGAGTATTTGATTTTTGACATATGGTATTTGATGAACTGTACAGCCCAAGGATTTGACACCAGTGTATGGGGCCTTTGTTTGAAGTCCAGAGGTGCAAATATGACTTTTTTTCTGATGATTAGAGATGACACATAACAGCTGTTCTCTGTCCTACTGACAGCCTGCCCATTTATTAGTCTACCAACTCCCACATCAGAATTATTTTGAATGAAACAGCAGCTCTGTCTCTAGTCCCACGGAGGCAGGTGGTGCCACTCATGTTTTCAGAGACACTTCTGTGGGCCTTTGCTGAATCAGAGCCTGAGTAAGAGCGTGATCTCAGTAGTGAGTAGGCACAGAGTACCTCATGAATCAAGTCCCTTTGTTGTCTTAGAGAAGTTACTTCTAAAAAGTGCTCCTTGCAGAAAGAAAAGGAGTTTTAATGGCTTTGGAAGAGTTTTCCCCAGTCTTAATGGATAGATAGATAGATAGTCAGTCTGTGGGAAAATTCTGTACCTTTCCCTGGAGAGGAACTGCCAAATAAATTATGACTTAACCTAATGGTAAAGTTTGGGTCAGTTCTTTGAAGAGAAATTAATTCTTGTTTGAAGGTCATGTTGTGGCTGGTATTGTTTCCAGCTCAATGATTAAAAGCTTAGTCACCCTCTTCAGTTTCTCCTGGATTGGTGCCCTGTGTGTGGGATCTGAGTCTGAGCTTGACAGGGACCAATAGGCCAGGACATTGGTCTGTGTATTGATAAGGAGCTCTTGCAAAGAGCAAGAGAGCAGTCACATTCATCTTTTGGGTTTTGTTCTCTTTAAGAGGTGAATTAATGCATGTTTGAAGCACATTTTTTTCACATCAAAAGTAGCTAAAACTTGTTTTACTGATTTATCCTCTGGAGTTCTCATTTTCTCCTGTTTTATAACAGTAAAGAACATTGAGAAATGAAGGCTTGGGGAAACATGGAGTGAGGCAGGCATTGTTTCCATCTGAGTTTCCACCTCACAGAAGGGTTCTGGGTGCTTCCTTCACTCTAGACCCTCTTCTAATCAGAAGAGAAATGACTTCAGGTGTTGGAGGTCAGAGCTCTCCCTGGTTCTCCAGGGTTAACCTCACCCATGTCCCACTTGGAGCCAGCTGGAGTTTAGGGAGCTTTCATTCCAGATGATTTTTGGCAGGGGAGCAACAGGCATGTTTTAGCCAGAATACAGGACTTTTTGGAGCTGCACCTCTGCAAAGCTTTCCAGAAGCTTCTAATTAGTCCCTGTAGGTTCCACGGAAGGACTAACATTGTTAGCAAGGTTTTGCACACTGTGGTGCTCTCAGGGGAAGGAGGAGGAAATCTGCAGTCCGTGTTGGGGAAGCTGAGCAGCCCCATTTGGGAGCAGTGGTAATTGTCCCATTATTCCCAGAGGGCAGTGGGGAGTGTTGCAGTTCTTCCAGGCCTACAGCAGGACTGAAGTCTCCTGCACCGCCAGTGTGACCCAGGGGTTTCTCTGGTGGGGTCTCTTTGCCCAGGTGCCCTGCAGAGCTCCACGCTTGTGCAGCAGCCAGTGAGGGAAGAGTGTCTGGACACTTCAGGAGGGCAGATAATGAGCTTCGTTCCTCTTATCATATCCTATGTTGCTAGTTTGCTGTGTAGTTTTCTCATGCTGATTGCCTTTTCTCTGGCATGTAGATGCACTTACACCACTCTTCTTGTAACTCACTGAAACTGCAAGTTTAGCCAGGTCAGATAAAATGTGTATTTTTGTTTTGCTGCTTATTGTGTAATTACTGTAAATGGTCATGAATGATCAGGAAGTTTCTTGCGATGTAGCACCCATTGAATGCAACATCCAAGTGCTATATGGAAATAATTTTGTTATGTTAGGAAAAAATCATCTTATAGAGATTGTAAATTGCTTTTTACTTGATTATTTGAGAAGACTGTAATTACAAAAATTGTGTTCCAGGGCAACTGTTATTATGTGGTTGGCTTTTTGGCAGTTTTCTATTACTGTGGCATTAACAGGCTGAATCAGCAGCAGATGTGAACACACTTCACTGACTTCCACAAACCTGAGTTTTCAGGGCTAGCTGTTTCATACACTGTTCAATAGAATTTCAAATGTTTTGAATTTGGGGCATTTTTCTGTGCTGAAGTGATTGATGAGACTAATTTTAAATCTAGAAGTTGTCATTCTGTGACTGCCTAACAAGGACAAATTATTTTTGTCTAAGCTGGAAGAAGAGTGTCTAAGGAGCAGGAAAAATAGTTAATAACAGACATGCCACAGCTGCTGTGTGGGTGCTGTAAGATGAGTAAGTATACAGAATGCAGGTGTATGCACTTGTTAAATAGCTTTTTTGGGTGTTTTTCTTTTCTTGTTGTTGCTGTTAGTGTATGACTACCGGTTTAACAGGAGAATGTTTTCCATGCTACACTTTCCTAATAAAGTTTCCAGTTTGGTGATAATTCTGTAGAGAGAATGTGTGATGAAGAACGTTAAATTATATTGAAGACTTGGGCGATTTTGAAACAAATTTATTTGGTTTCAGAGGATGGTTTCTAAAAAACCCAAGCAACTCAATCCAAAATGACAAAAAAGCCTCAAGTAGAACAAAAAACTTTAAAAAAATCAAAAAAAAAAAAAAAACCCAATGCACAAAGAACCCCCAAAGGCAAGAAATACATATGGTTCAGAATGAGGTAGGAGTTGTTTTTAGCGGGGGGAGCCTCCAGGCAGGCTGGGGGCTGGCAGAGCCCTGCTGGCTGCCCTTCTCTCGGGGACTCTGCTCCTTCCTTCTCCACGAGGTGCTCCTGTGCCAGCTGCTGTTCTTCCACTTCTGTAATGTCAAAAGGAGCAATACTTCTTGTATTTATGTTGCCATTATTGACATCCTGAGAATGCTAAAGAAGGCTTGCTAAACACATGTGACAAAGATTGCTGCAGTCCCAGCCACTTCCTGCTTCCTTCTGTCCCATTCCTTTCTCCCCCTGGCCTGATGGTGAGAACACGGAGCTGAATGTGTGCCTGGGGTGGTGGTTCCCTCTGCTGCCGTGTTTATGTGCTCCTTCCCACGTTTCCCTTAGCTGTGAAGGACAGGAGCTGTTGCTGATCCCTGTGTCCCTGCTGCTGGGTTCCCAGTGCCTGTGTGCCGAGGCTCTGGCCAGGCTCTGCTCTCCATCCCTCAGCAGCTGGAGGAGGGACATCCTTCACCTCTGCTCTTACTCTGATTCTGCAACATTTGCTCTGAGTGGGCCACAAGCTTCAAATCTGCTGTGAGAGGACATCCAGGAAACTTACTTTTAAAATATACAGATACACAGCTCATCTCGCATTCCTGCTGAAAGAAATTTATATTAGAAATGCTGGAACTTTTTCCCTGAGCAAGAATAATGTTTTCAATATTGTGCAAAAATTGACTATTATAATGAAATACAAAAGATTTGTTCCCTTTCAGGTGGCAGTTATGCTTCTTAGCTTTGAAGATCAGGTCTCTGAAGGATTGCACTTTTTAAAAATTCCGTTCACTTTTCAGAAACGCTGTTCTAATAATAATCTAAAAAGTAAATTGATTAGGTAGTCATTGAGTGTGATTTATCATTTTAACAGTGAGGTATTGTCTTATGAAAAAAGTTTCAATGCTGCATGAATATGTCACAAGAATGATCCAGAAGAAAGGAAACATTTCAGAAAGGTTATTTTCATGTTAAATAAACTTTACAAGACAAAAGAACTCTACTGCAGTTTTTATATAAATGGAGTTCACAGTCCTGAAACTATAAGATGATATGTCTCAGCAACCCGAGAAATTACAGCACTCGTCCAGAATTGTAAGTGAAAAGCACTATAGACACTTGTAAATCTTGGAATTTGTGTGTGCTGCAAACAAAAGACTTGATACTGTAATGAGAGGAAAGTAATTACATTTAAACTAATCGGGCAGTACTTAGCTAGTCAATTAAAGAAATGTCTAAGTCAACTCCCAGAAGAGCAGATCCAGAAATAGAAAAGAAGACTGTTGATGTTTATGTTGTGGTCATTCATTCACATTTTTTTGCAAAGGCTCATGTAGTACTTCCCACTTGGCTTGAGAAGATTTTTGATTTAATCTGCGTTTAATCAAATTGTGACACTGGAAAACGATGGGATCATTGGTGACGTGGGATTCCTCTCGTAGGAGTGGCTGCTTGTGAGAAGCTCTCAGTAGCACAAAGTCCTGATGCTTGAGCATCCAGCCCTTGCTGGACACATGAAGCTAAGTTTCTGTATGAAGTAGGGAAAAAAAAAAAGTATTTAAGTCCTGCATGTGAGAAATTATTTGGTCTTGGGAAATCTGGTACTGCGCAGGCTGATTTTCTTAGCCTTGTTTTGCTAATGGAGCCTTCCTAGGTGAAATCTAAAACACAAGGTGATCCTCTGGGAGTAGTTTCAGTGCTGGGTGCTGACCTCTGTTCCTGCCTGCCAAATGTTGTTCTCTTCTCTGACACACAGCTGCTGGAGAAACAAAAAGAATCTTGTGTAGAGGGAGATGGGACAGAGAAACTGAGCTTTCCGTGTTCTGTGACTTGGGGATGTTGGAATGCCTTTGTCCTCCTGGTCAGGAGGGGCTGCTGTGCTCACCTGTCAGTGCCATGCCCCAAGAGGATCTTGCTGCCAAAGACACGGTGACCATGTGTACTGCTCTGCCATACCTGCTGTTCCTTCTGCTTGGTGCCTTTAAGGAGTCCCCTACCTCTTTTCTTCATTTAGCATTCCTGCTCTGTAACTTACTTTTCATCCATGTTCTCTTCCTCCTTAGTCTCTTCTCTACAAGTATTTTCCCCTCAATTTTTCCTTCCTCTAATAGGGTTTGGATGCAAGGTCTGACAGTCAGTCTCTTGTTCTCGAGAGCATGTGCAGAGTCTGTGGGGGCTGGAGGAAATCCCTTTTTTAGGCAGTGTCTGGTGAGAGTGAAGAAGCTGCTGCTGTGTGATGTGCCCACATCAGTGTGGAGCCTCTCCTCCCCCAGGCTGCAGGAGGGAGCAGCACAGGGGCTCTTTGCAGGCAGCTGGTGGAGCACTCCACAGCACTGGCCAATGTTCTGCCAGAGGACTGTAAATCATCAGGTGAGGGGTAAGCAATGTGCCTGCTGCTGGTGAATAGGCTTTGGTGGAATGCAGACAGAAAAAACAGAAGAGCTTGCAGACTGCAAACCATCAGGGCTCCAAAGACTTTAATGTGGCAATTACAGAGAATTGCTTTAATTCTCTACAATTTTGCTTTAATTCTGTGCAAAATAGCCAAGCTTTGCACTGAGTGGATAAATTGGAAGAATAGTATGTGATTTCTTCAATACCAAGGCTTATAATTAGTAGGGAGGAATAACTTACTTTCTTTAAGAAGAGTTTTTAAAACCAATTTAGAGAAAATTGCTTTTTCACATTGAGTTTCTGACACAGAGTTAAAGTTATGAAGTATTCTCAGTTGGACAACATAAATAGGGAAGAGCTGGGGATACTGTTTCTGCTCCTTCACCTTGTGTGTCCTGTCAGAGCAGTCCCCCAGGACCATGGATCCTGAGTTTTCTTCTCTCTGACCATTACTTTGTAGTGTTTTGTGCTTTATATTTATTGTTGTTATTTCAACTTCACATGATATCAAAGGAAGCAAATCTTAAATCAGTTGTTCCAAAAAACTTCGCTAATAGTTGTCCTGGACTGGGGCAAATTTGGGAGAAAACCTCCAAAGGGGGCTCCCCCAGAAAGCAAACCCACAGGGCCCCTCCCCGCTACCGATTCGGGAAGGATTCCTCAGAGAGAAGTGGAAAGAACCTGTTTATTTAACAGGCAAAACACCCCCAGCACACAAAATGAACAATACCAGATGACAACACTTTCACTGATCTGAAAAGGATGACAAATTCAGAAAGTCTTTCCTGGGAGTGGTCGCTCTGTTGTCGCTCCCTCTGTCACTGGGGATGGCTGCTGCAGCCACAGGCTACAAACTCTCGGTGTTTCCCAGGTCCCAGACCGGAGCAGGATTGGATGGGTTCAAAAAGGGAAGGGGAAAACAGTCCAGGGAAAAATTTGGACTGCTTAGCTAAACTAACTAACAAGTAGGAGCAAGAAGCAAAAGCAGAGCAGGAGCAAAGCAGGAGCAAGAGCAAAGCAAGCTTTTTGCCAAGCCAAAAGCCAAAGCCTCACTGTGCACTGCCCCGTCTCTCTGTCCCACCAGCCGTGGGGGAGCAGGCTGATAACCAACCAAAACAAACCTTGCTCTCAGAGCCAGTCTGAAGGCACAGTACATAACATCCAGCACCAACAGAACACACGACTGGGGATACAAACATCATACCCTCACCCTAGGACAAAAGTGTATTTTCTCCAGAAAATACTGCTCAGGCTTTATTAACATGGGGAGAATGCTTTCCTTAGCCTGTAACCTGAAAGTGCTTAAACCCCTGTTTTCTCTGAACAAAAAACCCCATCGAATAAGGAAAAATCAACAGCCCTCTTCAAAGATCTGATATGAGAAGTTTCAGCCTAACCTATTAATTTGTCAAAATTAGGAACAGGTGAAAGCAGGGGTTTTGTGATGGAAAATGTTA
This sequence comes from Onychostruthus taczanowskii, assembly GCF_017590055.1. Taxonomy (NCBI): domain Eukaryota; kingdom Metazoa; phylum Chordata; class Aves; order Passeriformes; family Passeridae; genus Onychostruthus; species Onychostruthus taczanowskii. The sequence continues at coordinate 1,021,056 of NW_024507879.1, read as the reverse complement.
CACAAGTCAGTACAAAGTGAGCAATTTTTTTTTTCAGACTTAATTTCTCACCTGCAATTTTTTCTTTATTAAGGTTCTCCAAACTTTACTGGAACTTGAAGTTCTGTGTGGAGAGGAGATGGAGGAGAGATCTATTAAAATAATGCCATGTGAGATAATACTTACAAACAGGCTTTGTTTTTAGTGTTATGTATCTGACACAGGGATAAGGCTGAGTTCTGACCCGTTTGAATGGCTTTCATGTGACTGAACCTCTGACAGTTCATTCAGTTTAGGAAAATAGAAATTATGTATTGAAACTTCTGACTTTCTGCAACAAAAATTGTAATGAAATGCCTTATTTCAGACCAGTGTACTTCAGCTGGATTTTTTCATGGGACTCAAACACCTTATTTCTCACCTATTTAGAGATCAAGAAAACAGCCTTTACCAACTTTACTGCAACATAAAAAATGCACTTCGGGAAGACCTGGAAATCATTGACTCAATTAAACTGTAAAAGTTGGGTCAGTTCAACTATAAAAGTTTGAAGCTGGCTTACTATTTAAATTGGAGGTTTAAACCACTGTTAACATACAGTAGTCTCTTAAGGTAATAAATGTACCAGGCAATGCAGTCCCATACTGATCTCAGTCCTGGAGCTGTTTGTCGTCTCTTCAGCAAAGCAGAATCCTTGTTGCTCCATGGATTTTGAAATGACTTGTGTAAAAAGGATGTGTTTGTTTTATTAAAAACAACTGTTACAGTCTCTGTTGTCTGGAAAATGTCAGATTTTTCCCCTTTGTTGACTTGCTGATGGAAGGTACTTCCTTACTGAAAAATTCAGATCTGGTTAATCCCTTAACAATCCCTTGTTTGGTGTCCACAAATTAGCAACCATTTATAGCTCTTGAGTGGATATGTAATTTGGGACCGAGAACTTAGAAATGTTTCCGTAAAATGAATGACATTGTGCAGTTTGTAGATACTGGTTGCAGCTTATTCCATTTTTATGGCTACTGTCATGTATTTACAGTATGTTGGGTCAAACTCTTGGGTTGGTCACTGTGCTGTGAAGGGGTTGCTGAATCCTCTGAAGCATCAGGAGGAATAGGACTGTGGGACGTGGTGCCTGTCAATGCTGTTGGTCAGGATGCAGTTTGAGAAAAATCCAGCTGTGCACACCTTTGCCCCTGAGATTTGCTGCTGTGGGTTTGTGTGGCATATGCCTGCTGCGTAGTGTAAACAGTCTCGTCAGAGTGCTGCCCTTTTCTCCTCTTCTCAAAGCATTTGCTATGTAAAACACAAGCTAATCCTTAGCTTGTTATGTGTTTATTTTATCAAACTCTTTTGGTGTTTGTGCTTTTTGAATTGAGTTTAACAGTGGTAAGAATTAAATGGTGTTCTGCATTGATGTGCCACCAGGGAAGATGAATAAAATTTCTAATCTAAATGGAATCTGTGTAAGGATAATGTCTAATTTTAATAGGAATGTTAAAAGGAAGAAATCAAGTTCTGTATTTGCAGCATTTCTTGACAGATTCTGATGCTATAAATTATACAGTTGTTCTTCCTCTGTATGGATTTTGTAGTACTCACAGCAATTTATAGGTCTAGAGTGCAGCTGCTGGAAGTCATTTATTCTCAGTTCTGTATTAAATCTATCACATATAATGCATTAACATTCAGTTCAGAGCTCAAGGGCTTAATGGCTGCTTCTTTCTTGCTCTGAGTTTCTGTTCTGGAAGTGTTTGCAAGGTATGCAGAAAACAAAATTAAAAAACTTAAATTGATATACAGGGGAAAAAAAAGGGGGATTGTCCATGATAAATACTTGAATCCAGCTCATTTTGCAGTTTCAGCTCAGCAGTGAAAACAAACCCTGCTGCTAACATGGCTGAAACTGGTAATGCTAATAAGCTTGTTTTGATGGATTAGCACTTCAGTGCTGTTTGCTGGAGTGACGCTCTTTACACACGTCAGTCGGACGTGTCTGCAAGTTACAGACACTTGATGCTCCCTGCACTTTGCTTTGGGTGCATCCTCGGCTGCAGGAGGCTGCCACTGATTTACTTGATTCAGCTTGTTTTAGTTGTGGGTTTTTTTAATTGGAAAAAACAAAAGCACATTATTTTAAATATTTCAGAAGTATTTATAATTGATATTAAAAAGAGTTTACTTGTAGTTTGACAGAAGAGTAGGGGCAAAGGCCATGAGGATTTACTGAGTATAAAATCTATGAGGAAAGAGCAGGTGAAACAGATTGCCTTATGTGAGTCTTGTACCTGTTTATTGTTGATGATTTCCCATCTTTCATAATAAGATAATAAGTCTAGAAAAACTGAACTATGTTCTGCTTGAAATGAAGAGAAACTTAGACCTGGGGGAACTTCAGCTGATACCGGAGAAGAGATCCTGAACTCTTGTGGCAGATGTGATATGTTCTGCCATGGTCACTTACATGAAGATGACTCAAACAGGCTAAATGTGAGAGTTGTTTGTTGTCTGTTAAATTGTATCAGTGAAATTGGTTGTGGACCCTGTATGAAGCGATCTGCCAGCAGTAATAATTTACTTAGGCTGTTTCTAAGTAGCCTACTACCACTCAGGCAGAGCATGAAACAAGTTTTCAATCCAATAAACATCCCCAAATCCCTTCTAATTTTAAAACCTCAGAAAATAAGCAAGTAAAATAGTCACATATGGTGAGAGTTTAGTGAAACCATGGGAAAAAAATAGTTGTGGATGAAGGCCATTCTGCTGCATTTTTCAGTGAGTCATCTTCCATTGAAAAAAGTCCAGGCCAGAACATTTCCTGAAAGCTTTAACAGCTTAGTTAAAGCTTCCAGATGTGATAAGACCTTCTGGAAGTTCTTACCTTCCTAGCCCTCTCCTTGATGAATGCTTCCTGCTTTAGTTCTAGGCAAGCTCACTGGTGACAAATGTGACTGTAGCTGTACTAGGTGAAAACCTGTGTGAGCTATATATTAATTCTTACAGGGAAAGGATTGCTTTGCTACCTTCCCAAATCAGCTACTTCATCTAGGAGACTGCAGGGTAACAGCAGGGTATTGGAGTGCAGGACCAGATCCTGAAATTGCAGATAGAGAAGTGACAGCAAGGATTGCTCCATCACCAGTAAACGGGGTGGAAGTTGCTGGAGCATGGGGAGACAGAATATTGTGCAGTAGTTGCAATCTGATGCAACCAGATCATCAAAAGAAACTGCATCCTTCCCTGTCTGAGCAACAAATTCCTGGAAGAGCAGGGGTGTTATCCAGTCATGGCTTTGTATGAGGTAGCTTTGCTGCTCTGTGGTGTTATGTGTCACTCCTGTATGATGAATAGTAAATAGGGATTGATACAGAGAGAAAGTTCTGCTGGGAACCTCAGTTCCCTGCCTGCTCTCAGTTGAGGTTTCATAAAGGCTGCTGAGTTGCCTTAGAGACAGAGGGTATTAGTAAAGGCTTAGGCTTATGGTAACATTGATATCCATTTGTACTGTAACGCTTGATGTACTTGAACACTTTGTACTGTAACACTTGGTGTATTCCTGCATGTGATGCAAACTGCCTACAGTTCTGGCCATACAGAATCTGTATCCTGTGTGTGTATGTGGAGTTTCTGTGCCCTACATGTGCTGTAGTACAGTGATGCTATGAGACACTAAGAACTGCTGATTTCTCAGGTCAGAAAAAATGAGTTTAGAGACCAGGTAAGACTTTTGTATTAAAAAGTTAGCTTGGAATTCCTCACAGTCAAGCATGTACTATGATCATGCTTGGTAAGGATAGGCTGAGTGGTGTTTAACTTGCTGTGAATGCACACAAGGGAACCTTTGGTCAGTGCAGCACAGCTCTGTCGTCTAGTGGAGTTTCATTTGTGCTAACAAAGCCTTTACCCTGCCAGGTATTTTTCCCAATGTTTAATTGGGAATGTTTCCTTTTTGTGTGGTTACAGTCCCTTGTGTGTGTCATCAGTTCAGATGTCATCAGCCTTATGTGGAAGAAAGGAGCCACCAGGTCATGCTGTTTGCAACTTGGCAAATTGAGTATTTTGTAGAGCAGGCAGGGTCAGGCTTATGATGGAGCTGATACCAGGTGATCCCTGCTGATGGTAAATGCTTATGTGAAAAAGGTCCTGTGGGATGCAGCCAGGGCTGGCTGCTCTCTGAGGCAGGGCTTCAGCAGCTGGGCATGGGCAGGAGCCATGCGTGCCAGCTGGGATAGCCAGGCTCAGCCACAGCCAGCTCCTCAGGGAGGTTTGGGGTGATGAGGCAGCCCCAGGACAGGCTGTGAGGTCAGTGTGTGGGTCAGGTGAGAGCCCCGCAGTGTCTCAGAAGTGCCCTGGTGACGGGGCTGGCTCAGGAGGCCAGACTGGTGAACTGGAGCCTGGCACCCCTGTGAAATGGCTTGGAGAGGGACTGGAGGTGCCAGGAGCCTGGCAGCCCTGTGGAATGCCCTGGAGAGGGACTGGAGGTGCCAAGAGCCTGGCACCCCTGGGGAATGGCTTGGGGAGGGACTGGAGGTGCCAGGAGCCTGGCAGCCCTGTGGAATGGCTTGGGGACGGACTGGAGGTGCCAGGAGCCTGGCACCCCTGGGGAATGCCCTGGAGAGGGACTGGAGGTGCCAGGAGTCTGGCAGCCCTGTGGCATGCCCTGGAGAGGGACTGGAGGTGCCAGGCCGTGTGGAACTGGGGCTGCAGGGCCTCGTGGGTGTGGGTGCAGTTCCAGCTGAGGCAGGCAGAGCCTGAGCGGTGCAAGCTCTAACACCTGTGTAAGCAAGCGTTCCCTCGGCAGAACTGACACAGCTGAGGGAGATCTACTGCCACTGTCACCCCCAGGCGTTTTTCACTTGCTTTTGTTGGTGAGATACTTTCTTCCACTGGAAAGGACGATACAATACTTATGAAATTTATCATCTGGAGCCTTGCCCAGATGAACAGTGCATGAATGCACTTGGAAGAGTTTGAGCTTTATTATGGTCTTTGAATCAGCAGCTATGCACGATTTGGCAGTCACTTCTGACTGAAAGCTGAATGCTGAAGCCCAGGTTTAAGCTGTGATAAAAAAATGAATGCTTTTGTCCCCTATTTCTATAGTAGTGTGAAATTGTGGAGTTTGTATGGCTGTGTTTTTCCTGGATACAGAACTGGATTCAGTAACATCTGTCTCTGCAGAGAGCAGGCTGGGTGCTGCAGTGCTGAGTGAAGCTGCTGCTGGTGCAGAATACAGCAGTGTGATCTGTACCCACAGTGATCCCAGCCTCTCTGAGCTGTGCTGATGGGACTGCTCAGTGAGCAGGAGCTGCCTTCCTCATGTAACGAGCTGTCAAACCTTAGATGTATTATTTGGGATTAAAAAAAAGATTTTTTTTTCTCCTATTTTTCTCCATATTGAAGTAGTGCAGTCAAAGTTTAACAATGAAGGTAGTTTTCAAGTTCTTAAAAGTCTTCTTGTCCATTCTCTGGGTTTAGCTGGAACAATCCACGGCTGGGAATCTCTGATTATCCATTCGTTTTCCATTCTTGTCATGGAGAACCAGATACAAGGAAGACACAGAAGTATGTCCTGGAAGGACTGGGACAGCAGCCTGGGGAAATGGTACTGTAGTGGGCCTCTTGGATTGGCAGTGGTTGGAAATGGGATTATCTTTCATCTCAGCTGGTCTCACATGACATAACTGATTTAGTGTGGATATAGTTTATGTCTGTATAGTATAGACATAGTCCACTAGTCTAAAAAGAAGTTGGAATAAGAAGAAAGTGCTAAACCATGAAGAAAAAATAAAATAGCCTGAAGTGTAGTAAAGTAGCTGGGTGAACTGCAGATATTTGTAGAGGCTAACTTCTTCCTTCAAAGAACCAGTTCATTATTCTGATAATCCACATATGCAGAGCTTTGATAGCAAATTTACTCAATCTTGGGGGATTTTTTTGGTCCATTTATGAAAAGATCAGACTGAGGTTATCAGATGTTTCTTCTTTTTCACATGAAAAGTCTCAAGGAATAATTGTTTCCTCGATGTGGAAAGGAATAATGGTTCTACAGCTTCTTTGGGGGCTCTCCAAGCTTGCAGCTAAACAACAAAGTAGTGATGAATTTCATGGATCTGAGCATTTTAAAAATATTTAACATGTTACTGAAAAAACTGGGGCTCTTTGAGTCTGTCATGACTCTGAATCTCTCTGCAGTATTGTGTGAAAAAAACCATTAATTTACAGAACCTTTCCAGACATTGTTACTGACTGCTGTTATTGGCTTTGTGCCACCGGCTTACCAGTTTGGTTTACATATGAATATCTCAGTCCTGGTTAGACAGGACTGTTTTAGAGAGAAAAAGTAATTTTTAAAGGCTTTTGGGTTTGATTGTTTGCATATGATGTGGCAAAGTAAGAAATGGTTAATAATAGAAGCCAGTCAGGCTGAAGTGTTGTATTGACTTTCCATCGTATCTCTGTGATGTCTGTGGCTTCCCTGTAGCACAGGAGAAAAGAGGGCAGTCTGCTGTCTCGTAATAATTGCAGGAAAGATAGATTCACTAATTAGAACCAGAGTCAGTGTTTAAATAATATTTCTTTTCTGAGCAAGTCCAGTGCACTGGACAAATTGCAGCTGCTTTACTGAGGTTGGAGATGCAGTAGCATTTGGATTTGAACACACTGGGCAATAAAATTATTCTTGCACAGTGGTGATTCATTTATATATTTGCTTATTAAAAACTGAAAAATACATTATGTGTTAATACACTAAAGAAAACACAGTTTTCTGATTCAGGTGATCAGTTGGTTAAACTGTTGTCTGCTTCTGCTTAAGACTACATCTCTTTTATTTTGTTTGCTTTTGGTTTGTTTTTGTTTTTGGTTTTTTTTTTTTACTATATCCCTGAGATTTCTAAGTTAGCCTGAGGAAGTAAGATGCAATCCTATGTCCATTGCATATCTTGGAGTAAATGAGATTTTAAAAATACAGGACTGGTTCATTTAATATCAAATGCTCTTCAGCCATAAACTTAAAAACTTCATGCAGTGAGAAGTGGGTACTGTGATGCTTTTGTAAATAATGCATATAGAGCCTGATGCAATGCAAAGGAAAATAATTAGACTTCAGATTGCCTGTGGGCAGGCTGTGAGAAGTTTTGTATGCATTTACTTGTTCATTCTTCATTGTGCCTCTTCTCATCATTTGAATCTGGTGCCACAGGCTCATATGTGCTGTTTTCCCTTTTTTATTTTTCCCCTGAATTTAACTGTCTCCTTCACCCAAGCCATTTCACAAATATCTGTTAGCTTTCTTTTCAAAGGACATGATGCAGAAGAAGCAGGGGAAATTGAAAATGTCTGTAATAAAACAGGATGATGCAGGAGGCTCCGTACAGCCTGATGTCGACTCTGTGCTTGTTCCAAAGTCCATAACTTTCAGCTGTCCAAACAATAGTGCCCATGATTGATTCCTGGAACCAGTTAAATTGGACTGGGGGGTTCTGCAAGCTGGGTGTCCCTTGTTTCTGTTGGTGGGAGGCTGTAGGGTTTCAAGGAGGTCTGGTGGAGAAGGGAGGAACGAGATGGGTGTGGTAAGATCCCTAAGTGCTTTGAGTGCGTCGGCGGCAGGGACAGAGGGGAAGCAGAGCCCTCAAGCACCTCAAGGTGGCTTCTCTCAAGCAGGTTTTTAATTTCCACACCTTCCATGCTTCCCCTTTCTCAGGAGTGCAGGATTGGTATCCCTGACCTGCTGTTTCTTTCTGCAGTGTGCTCGAGACAGAGGCTGCTGGGGCAGGGAAACAAACATGGGAAATTTGTTCAGATGCAACAATTACAGAATGCCTTAACTCTGTGTGCACCTCTGTCCTTCTCTATTGCCACTGAGGGAAGACGTGCCTAGGAGGAAGGACAGCTAATTTCCAGGGCAGTTTTCTCAGAGGAAAACTGCTTAAAAACGAACAAAACACAGACAGTTTGTGGTGCTGGTTGTAAGACACACTAAAAACGGTGGCTGTTTTACACATACTTTGTTCATTTCTCATGAGGTAATGATGGTTCAGTTGTAACTATCGTTACAGTCCATTTTCACAAACTTTGATGAATTTAACTTGATGTTTCCTTAAGCAGAGTAGAGATAGAAATGAAAAGATGTTTATACATGTCAGTTTTGGAGTGCTTTTGGAAATAAACAGCGTGTTCTTTTGCTGGCAGGATTTGAAATCTAGCAATCAGCGAGATGAAATTGCTGCAGCACGTGTATCCCTGAAGGAAAATTCTGCTTTCCTACATTCAATATGTTCAGCTTGTTTGGAACATTCAGATGTTGCATCCCTTACAGCCAGCAAGGATTCAATTTGCAATGAAATACAGAATGCTCTCAATGTAATTTCTAATGCTTCCCAAGGAGTTGGAAATAAAGTGGAGCAGCCTGCATCTCGCACAGCTACTCTTGGAAGTGCACTTGATGAGCTTGAGGTACGTAAACATGTGGGATTACAGTATTTTTGGAAAAAAGTTTCTTAATTTTTTAATAACTATTGGTATCATAAATGATGAGCCTAAAGGCATTAAAGATTGCTGCTCTACTTGGTCCTAGTCTAAATAGTATCACTTGAAATGATTTCATTGAGATGGTTCATTGAAATGATTTCATTTTCTTCAGAGGAGTTTGGAATTAAGGCTTCGTGTGTGTTCAGTATTTGGCTGCCTTTGAACAGAGGGCAGTTAGCTCCAGTTGTGTCACTGCTGCTGGAGACAGACATATCCTGCAGGAAGTGGTCAGAACCCAGGAGTTCAATATGCCCAGAACTGATTCTCAGCTGACAATGCCCACTGCTGCCTTGGCTGCATTTGAGCTGCTACCATGCAAGCTGGAGTCCTTGTCTCCAGAATGTGTCAGTGGGATCATTCTGTAATTTGTATAGTTAAGCAATTCAGAAACCTCATTGTATTTGCTGCTTATCATTAAATAAAGTGACATAGTTAATATGGTTTCACCACCTCTGCATTTCTGCTTCCATTATTGAAGCAAATATGTGGGGAAGGCAGCACCTTCTCTATTCCTGACCTAATCTGAAGCTTTTCTATGGAGTTTTTCCTTTTCCTCGTGGCTGCTCTGGCTCTCACCAGTGTAATTTTCCGTTGTCCTGCCATAAATGGTGAAAGATCTCCTGTAGGGGAGGCTACAGACCGTGATCTTCATGGGGTGTAACGGATGTAGGCCCAGATCGACATGAGGAATGTATGTTTCTAAACACATTTGCAAATATGGGTGGTTTCAATTGTGAATTCTTGGACTTAGCAGATCTCAGCATCCCAGTGCTAAGACTGTAATACTTTTTCAGGATAACTGATGTTAGGACTGATGGTAGAAGATTTTTATCAACAATTTTCGAAGGAAGATTACAAAGAAAAGATTACCAAAGAAATACATTGAAATATGGCACAAATTTTGTAGCGACAGTTTATTGATCAAAGAAGGCCTCTCTGGCATGCTTAAAGTCAAATCAGAGAGGTTTTTCCCCACAGAGGAACAGGCTACAATTGCACGTTAAGAGCAATCTCACAACGGGTTTTAAAATTACAGTTCCTAATCTATTTTCTTAATAAAAGGAAGTAAAAAGAAGCATGTAACACTAATACATAACTTGTTACAGTGTAGCTGTGAATGACAAATGAGATTCCTTATATGAGACCCTGGATTTACATGGATTGCTTAAAAATTAAAAAAAAAAGAAATGTCAAAAGGAGTGCATTTTATTACTGCAGATTAATTAATCTTGACTCTGTGTAAGCAGTACTATTTAAAAATGCAGTAACATTTATTATTATTCTAAAATTTGAAATTTTTGATAATCACAAAATGGGGAAAAAAGTATTTCTAATTGAATCTGTTTTTACTTGGAAATATAAGAACATAGAAGTCTGATGGTTGTAAAAAGCCGTTTGTTTATCAAGTTGTAAATATATTTTTACCTAGGTAGCACAAATGGGAATCAAAGCTGTGTGAGTTAGATAAAGCACAATTTATAGAGCATTTAACTTCTGAAATGATTTCATGAGTTAGATGGTTACACTTTTCTCGCTTTACAGAAAGTTCTATTGGCTAAGGACCTGAAATAACCTTTGCTCTATCTTCTTGTTGCAAATACAGTGCCATGAAATAGATTGATGCAGTAAATAGTCTGGTGGGAACAAATCTCATTAAATGTTTATAGTGTGGAAATGTATCTCGGAGCTTACCCAACAATCCAGTATCTAGATGTTTTGCAATATCATTCTTCCTTTGCCAGTGCTGGCACTGTGAAAGTTATTAAAGATTTATAGGTGAGGAAACCACCAGTAAAATTAGAGCAGCTAACTCTTAAATCAGTAGATTCTCAACAATTTGTCTTAAGGGCTCCCTATAACTACTGTGTCATTTGTAAATAAACACAAAATTGTAACTTTAAAATTTAATTGCATATTAAGATCTGTGAAAAGAGCGTGTTGGGTGCAGGTTATCTAATGCCTTTCCCTGGTCTTTCATCTTGTGAATGCAAAGACATTTCTTACCAAATGATCCAGGTCCTGCATGCCTGAGTCTCTGTCAGTGTGTTCAGCTCCAGTGCGGTCCTTGAGTGGCCGTGGCCATCCAGCTGAGCAGTTACAATGAGATGCCAAAAGGCTGTAAGTCACTCCAGAACTTCACCAAATACAACCAAGTTTCTGCATACCCATGGGCCTTCTTTTTTCTTGGAGCAGACCAGTGAGGGAGAAAACAGGGATCTAATCACTCCTCTTAAATGCTCCTTTATGCTTGAGTCTTTGATCTGCTTCAGGGTAGCTGACCACTGTTTAGTCTATTGAATCAAATCCACCAGAGACTGCTTCTTTTGTGTCTGGTGTCTTCTCATTGAGTCTTTCCTGTGCAGATGTACTGATTATGAATAAGTAACGAAATTATTTGAAGAATTGTATCTGTAGGGCAAAGTTTGAACTAATATTTTCCTGGCTGTAATTGCCTAGATTTTTTTATTCAGAGATGAACCATAGTAGCTTTTTGGCCAGTGCTATTTGTCCATCTTGGTGTGAACTTTCTCCAAACTGTCTCCCAAAGGAGGACTTTTCTGTTTTGGGTCAGCTGAGATTTGAAGGCAGGCATTTTTCCAGCTGATTGTATAATTGGCTGTCGCCACCAGGTGTATCTTAGTCTTCCCCAGCCAGTGAAGCTGTTTTTTCTGCAACAGCACTTCAATGTTCTGCCTGCCAGGTGTGTTTTGCATTACGATGGGCACTGTACATGCAGCTTGGCATTGAGGGGCTGCTTGAGACACAGGAGCTTGAAGGGGAGCTGGTGGTGCAGTGAAGAGTGGCCATGTGGCACAGCTTAGCAGATGTGGGGGACCCCAGAACACCCTGGTGTGAAGGGCTCTAACGGGAAGGAGGGGGGCAGAGTTTCTAATCTCTAACACAAGCTTGTGACTCAAGTCTCCTTGCATCACTGTTTAAGTTTTTATCTTACGGTGTTCTAATACAACACTTTCTAGCTTAAGCTAGATAGTCCCTGAAATTGTCTTGTAAAATCTAAACTGAAAAAAGTAATTAAAATCCTCCAGTTTACAACTAGTCTGGCACATACTGGATAGGCACAGATAAGTTCTGATTTACCTAAATTGCATATCAGGGTATCTGGCACAGTTTTCTTGTTTTGTATTTCTTCTGAAAGTTTGAAACCACCTATGGATGTGATGCAAGAGGTGAACGAGTGTATGTGGAGTCTAGGTTTGGAGATTAGGACCATAATGGCACAGTTTCAGATGTTCAGTTGTATTAACAATTACTGGTTTAAATTTCTTCAAATGCTGAAGCTCAAATATACTTACTTTCACATTTTATGAAAATTTCGCAGTCTCCTTTTCTCTCTCTTTAGAACATTTGCTTGGGACACAAATGTAATTAATTTTATCAAGCCAAAAGAGTTGTCTGCTTTTGTTTACCCTATCTACTGAAAAGCAAAAGGGCACTTATATCTATGTCCTTTGGAAAAATAATAGTTAAACAAAAGCTGCAGTTTTTATTTTTGCCTGTATTAAACCTGTTAAAAGTGGCAACAGTGACTTACTGCCACAGTGTGTGATTGATTAAAAATCATCAGAATTAGACTCCTCATGTAATCTGGCTCAACTTTCTCAGCTGTAAGCTAGCACTGCTGGCTCTGAGTTAAATCCAGAGGTTTCGTGTTCTCTAAAAGACTAAAGTTTATAGGCATTGAACCCCTCTTTGAAACAAAGCTTAAGCTCGGTCTGAGACTCTGAATGGCAGAGAGAACCTGGCTCTGTCTGCAAATGACCTCTGTGTGTAGCCCCACTAGGGAAAAGGGAATCTGCCATGGTCAAAAGTATTTTGGGTGCTTCCAGTGGAAAGGGCTAGCAGCACATCTGGGAAGCATAATTTCTCTGCAGTTCCTGCAAGTAAAAAATAAAGCAGCAGCTTCATTGAACTGAGTTTTCTTACCTGTGCTCCTCGTTTTTTCAGAATTTAATAGTCCTGGATCCTCTGGCAGTGAGCGAAGAGAAGGTGAGGCCGTCCCTGGAGCAGCGGCTGGAGGCGATCATCAGCGGGGCCGCGCTGCTGGCCGACTCCTCGTGCACGCGGGACTCGCACCGCGAGCGCATCATCGCCGAGTGCAGCGCCATCCGCCAGGCCCTGCAGGAGCTGCTGGCCGAGTACCTGCGCTCCGTGAGTAACACACGCGGGACACTGAGCAACGAACGCAGGGGAACTGAGTAATGAGCACAGGAGAACTGAGTGACAGACCTGGGGGCACTGAGCGGCAGACCTGAGGCACTGAGTGATGGGCACTGAGTGACAGACATGGGGCACTGAGTGACGAACATGGGGCACTGAGTGACAGACATGGGGCACTGAGTGACGAACATGGGGCACTGAGTGATGGGCACTGAGTGACAGACATGGGGCACTGAGTGACGAACATGGGGCACTGAGTGCAGACCTGGGGATCTGAGTGACAAACATGGGGCACTGAGTGATGGGCACTGAGTGATGAACATGGGGCACTGAGTGATGGGCACTGAGTGACAGACATGGGGCACTGAGTGACAGACATGGGGGCACTGAGTAACAGACACAGAGTGACGAACGTGGAGAAACTCAGTAATAGACACAGGGCACTGAGTAACGAATGCAGGGGAACTGAGTAATGAACATGGGGCACTGAGTAACAGACACGGGACACTGAGTAACACACATGGGAAACTGAGTAACGAACACGGAGGCACTGAGTAACAGACACAGGGCACTGAGTAACGAATGTGGGGGCATTGAGTAACAGACGTGGGGCACTGAGTAACTGACATGGGGCACTGAGTAACAAACTCAGGGGAACTGAGTAATATTAAACTCAGGGGAACTGAGTAACGTGGGGCAACTGAGTAACAAACACAGGGCAACCGCATAATGCAGGGCAACTGAGTAAGAAATGTGGGGCAAGCGAGTAACAAACGCAGGGGAACTGAGTAACAAACTCAGGGCGACTGGGTAAGAAATGCGGGGTGAGTGAGTAACAAACACAAGGCAACTGAGTAATGTGGGGCCCCTGAGTAACACAGGGCCCAGCTCAGGCCTGCCTCAGCACCTCCTGCTCTGGGAGCTTAGCGTTTTACTAAGCATTAAAGTGCAGTTTAACCTGCGTTTCACAAAATTATCTTTAAAAGGTTGAAAGAGACATTTTTCTCCAGAAATCTAAGGGAAAACTAAGTAATGTATATAAAGTCTGTGGAAAATGCCATACCACAGATAATACGTATGTTTAGGTTATTTTATGCTTGTTGTGAACTGTCACTGATTCAGAACAGACAATCTTTCATATGCCAGAAACAAAAATTTCTTTGTAATACCACTTCCTAGACTAGAGTTTGAAAATGTAATCTCTGCTCCTGAAGAATGCAACAATTTAAATAGTAGTTTCTTAAAAGGTAAGCAGTCTGTTAGTGTTGTTTTCAAGTAGGGTGTTGACACCAGAAGAGGAGAAGAGCACCAATTTACAAGTGTTAGAATGACTAAATTGCTATATTGGGAAGACAGGAGTGTTGGGTAAATCCAGAAATCTGGTTGTCTGACATGCTTGTAGCTGTGAATTAGGAAAGGAACGTAGTTTGCATTTTAAAAGTGATTTTTCTTTTAGATTTGAAGAATGGATTTGACACTTGTTACATCTGGCAGGTAAATGTTGAAACAGTGGAGACTCAATACCGTTAATATGGGTACACAATGTTAATCTCATGCTTTTCTGTAAACATTATCTGTAGTCATAATGTTCTTTTCTAAAGATACCTCAGAATGATTCATCGAGCATATTGAGGGAACAATTGTGTGATACAGATATTTGTTCCCTCTTTGGGAGGTTGAAGTTCCTTTCTGTTCTGTAGGTCATAACAGTTAACTCAATCTAAAGGTGTTCTAATGAGCCTGTTTACTTTGTCTTATTTTATTGTCCTTGGGATAATGTAGTGTAGGGACTGAAATAATTATGCATGTCAGATTTTTTTTTCATCTGACAGATATTGTACTTTTTGGTATTTCTCTTTGATTGTTAGAAGTTTACAGATGCCTTAGTAAAGTCAAGTTGTGTTTCAGGCCTTACACCAGAGAAAGGTGCTATGAAAGTTTTACTCAAAATGCTGTTGAATGCAGCCTTAATTACTGAACCTCTCTGGAAGTGTTGTACACATGGGTTAGATAGTGAGATTTCTTCAGCTCTGGTTAGCTTGGAATGTATAACTTTGGTACTGAGTGACGTGGGGCAACTGAGTAACTTTGTACATGGTTGCAGCAGATTTCTCTTGCAAGGTCTGTTTTTGGATGGGTCAGGGTTCGCTGTTAAGTGGCTGAAAGTTTTATACAGGAAAGCATCCACCTTTAATGGCTGGACTTAATGATCTTGAAGGGCTTTTCCAACATAAATGACTCTTATGATGCTATTCAGATGTGGTGAACAGCATTCCGTATTAGTCCAAAAGATTTCTGTGGGTTTGTCCCAAGAACGCCTTCCGATGAATCTCTGGTGTGAAGCTACAAGATTTTAAGATGTCAAATGGTCTTAAATTATTAGACTCTTGAAAGAAAATTGTGATGATCTTTTCTACCTCAGAAATAATAATGGTTTTAGGGGTATATAATGTACAATAGCTGGAAAAGAATAATAACCCACCACACTGACTTGAGAAAGTCAGAAAGCAGCTATTGAAATATGACAGTAAGGGAAAGTGTCATATAATTTGCTGCAGAACACAGTGAATGTACAAGGTGGCAAAGAAAAGGAAGCAGAAAAAAAAAATACAAAATATTTAAAGGCATGGGATTACCTAACAGGAGGGGATGACAAGTTTTTAGTTTCTTTTAGAGCTCTTTTTATATGAATGGAAACACTCTCACTGAGAACAGTTTATGGCTATTACTGAGACTGGGTTAAATAAGTTTTTCAATGAGAGGATTACCAGATGTCAGTTACTTTATTTCACAGCTTTAACTCGCTGAAGAAGAGATGACAGATCCAGGGAACAGTGCTGATTTATCAGTGTCTTTTTGGCTCTTCTGTTAGTAGTTTCAATAAGTCAGGCCTGGGAATTGAATGAGCTGTAAAGATGACGACAGCCATTTGTTATCACAGCACAATTTAAGCACAATTTACTTTTCCTCTCCTTGGGAGCACTGTTGTACTCCACAGGCAAGCACTCTGTCTGTGGAATTCTTCGTGGGTGTTTGTGTGTATGCACTCCTGACCTGTGCCTGTGCCGAGTGAGCTCCAGAGCTCTATGCCACAGCTCGTACGTGAGAGTGGAAACTTTTCCTTGCCCACAATCCGCACGAGGCATGCTTTGCTCTGGCTTTGTGCTCCTGGTGTGCGGCTCCCAGGCTCTGCTGCCATTTCAGCCCTCTGCACTCCCTCTCGCAAGCTGTGCTGGTCAGCTGCTCCAAAAGGTTTGTTTTCTTGGAGATGGGTCTCCTGTTTCTTGCTGGCACATCGGCTTGATCACTTGCCTTAAGGCTTCTTGCTGTCTGAGTGTTGCTGGTGGGAGCTGCATTGCCTCAGGGACACCTCACCCAGCAAGTGCCACCTCCACAGATCCTCCTCTGGCAGCTGCTCTGCCAGGAAGCTGCCCTGGTGGCATCCAGCCTCTCCTTGGCTCTGGTGTTGATGGTGGACGTGCCCTGCCCGGTTAATGTTGAGCTTGAACAGGGCCATTGCCAAGGACTTGGGTGCCTCAGTTCTGTGTGGGTTCTGCACTGTCTGTTCCTTTGAAGCTGGGCCTCAGTGCTTGAACTCGAATGAGGGACTTGTCTTTACAAACAAACTGTGGGTCTGCTGGTGGGTAAAACTAGCAGTGAGAGATAAAAGAAACAATGGGAAGGATTCCACTGATGGATGAATGGAATGAGAGAGACTTGTCTTCACAGACAAACTGTAGGTCTGCTGATAAATAAAATTGTATACTGAGAGATGAAAGAAACAGTGGGAAGAACCATAAATTCCATATGAATTCCACTGATTGACACAAGGAAAACAAAAAGGGGGGGTTATACATTAGAAGGGGGTCTCAGGTATCAGACATTTCAGGAAGTCCTCTGAAGTACCTCAGGCAATGGGGAAGAGAGATGGACATGTGGCCCGGAAATGAGGATAAAAAGGAGGCTGTGTCCTTCCTAATTTTGGAGAGACACCAGAGGAAATGCCCCATGGCCTCTCCCTGTATTTGAATAAAGTTACAGGACTCCTCTGTCTCCTTTTTGGACATAAACCTCTGGTGTTTGTAGATTAATTTGCCTGGCAAACTGTACAGGAACTTAGGATTTATTAGCACTGACATTTGAAAGAGTATAAGGAGTATAGCTTTTGTGGTTCCTAAATTGGTTTCTTTTATTTTCCTCAATTATTTAAAGTGTCTAATAAGCCTCAAGGATATAGAAGATTAAGAGCTTCTTGGTGTCAGTGAGATAAATTTTTAAAAATCTTTTCTTTAAAGAGTTTTTATGCAAGCTCAGAGAAACATTTTTAGAAGATAGTTGCTTTTATGTGAGTGTCTGTTTCTCACAGGGGTTTTATCACAGTGAATGGTACAATGGAAAGTGAAGCAAAATACTCTCCACAAGAACCTAAAAGTTTTTCCGTTCACAGAGTAATTCAGATACACAGTAAATTGCAAATACATTTATAATTCTTCTGAAAGGCAGCAGGTTTTTTTCTGAATTGTTCCAAAAATTCTTCAAAATTACTTGTGTACTGTTGTTAATCTTTCTGAATTTTACTTACAGACATAGGTTGTTCGGGGATATATTTGCGTTTTAGGACATCCAGTAACAGGAATTACTACTATGGGTTTGCATATCTTACCAATGGCACAATCACACTGTCGTGTGGACAATCATGGAGTAATGTATCCACTGGAGCAATAATATTGTTCTAGTAATAAGCACTTGCTTTTTCCTAGTGACAAGCTCTTATCTCTTCATCCTTTACAATGAAAAGTTACTGAGTTATTGGGATGCAGCAATTCCAGCTCCATGTTCCGTGAGCTGTGGTTTGACTCAGTCACACTAAGGACATTCCCTTCCCTGGGGGCAGAAGGGATGATGGGGTTGTGATGAGCCTGATGGAAGTGGCTGTTGTGAGCAGCACTAAGTGGTTGCAGGTCCTCCTGTGTCTGCCCTCATTAAATAGGGAGGTGTGTCTGGACAGTTACTCTGCATCCTCCTCTGGCTTTCAGTAAAGATCACTTCTGGGTTGTTAGGGCTGGTAAAGAAAGGTCAGATACTGGTATGAGAGCTGCTTTCTTGAGCTGAAATCCCCTTGCTGTTGGAATGTTGTTTTGTGACATTTGAGCTTCAGTAGTTTTGGTTGATAGTTTCTCAGCTTATTATGGCTATAGGTTGGAGATCCATATGTGTGTATATATGTATGTAGGTCAGTGTATTTTTCTGTTTTTTCAGTTCTGATTTCACTTCCTTCTTGTGTATTCTAAAAATGTTTGTTTCTTAGCTGGGTTTTTATGTCGTGATTACCTAGATGTTTGGTTCACACATGGGTAACTTAGTCTGGATGTGCCTGCGGCTCTTGTGCCACAGGTGGTGGCAGCTGCTGTGTCCTGCTGTCCCACAGCTGTGCTGTGTGTGTGGCAGGGAGCAGAGCCAAACCAGCCCTTCTTCTCACACCAGCCATACTTCCATTTAAAAAACGTGAGAAGAATAATGATACATTTTACCTTGAGGCAGATCAGGATGTGAAGTACATATGTATATTACTGCTAACCAAGCCCTGGCCATCCATGCAGCCTAAGGGCAGGCCAGCTGAGGCTGAGCAGGAATGTTGTGTGCTCTGTGGCAGTGCTCAGGAATGATCAGGTGTGCCCTATATTGCATGTAGGGCATACCTGAACCTTGCTGGGAATGCAACTGCTGGAGCTTCCCTTAAGGCTCCTCAAACTTCCCTCAAGGCTCCCAAGCCTTGTCCTTCACCACCAGATTGTGTCCACAACTTCAGGGAATGAGACCTGTTTGGATCTGAGCACATCAGCTGAAGTGCAGTGAGGGTGAGAAGAGGAGCCAGGATCCCTGAAAGCAGAGGGGCAGCTGGGGGCTGGGACAGGGAGTGACCTGGACTGGGTGAGCCCTTAAGGGAAAGGTGGGCAGTGCAGAGCCTGCTACAGCCATGGGGAAGGTTCAGCTGTGGGAAAAGGGACACAGTGGATAGCTGGGACTTGGGATCTTGTGTTTCTCTAGATTTCAGACTCTGACTGGTCACTTACTGGAACCTGAGCATTGCAAATTCAAAACCAGAAAATGGGTGGAAACCCAGGAATTTTTATTTATTGGTGGTGTGGTTCTGGGCCTTGCTCTTTATCTCAGCTCTTAAATTTGGTTGCTGTGGAGTGCTAATGCCTTGTTCTATGTCTGTATTGAGTAGTCTTCAACAAGAACTTAAGGTCTGGCCCACTATCTGGATGTGGAGACTGTAATTGATAATGCTTTTTTGTGGTATTTTATTGACATTCTTACTCTTGGAGAATGGAGGGATGTAGAGATGCCTCAGGCATACTGATATCTCAACTTGGTGTTACTTGTACTTCATGGTTTCCCCATGAAGACTTTTAACACTTTCCTGGGTTGCCAGTGACACCTGAGGAGGTAAAAATAGGGGACTGTTTGACTTGTCTTTTATGGTTACTTCCACTTTCTTTCACAAGTATGTAATTTGCAAAGTTCTGTGTAGCTGCTCTCTGAAGAACTGACCCCAGACTTGGTAGACTCAACTAACAGGGAGTTTGAAGAAATTCCTTGTTAAAATCTTCAAGAACAGAATGGCTTCTGGTTACTCATATTCAGGGGTTGAAATAACTGACTTCTTGAAATCCTTGTTTTTAAATCCATTTTTTATTTCTGAACAAATAAAAATCACTTTTTACAAAAAGAGTGGATTTGAGTGTGCTACTTTACTGTCCTCTTCATACTTAAATGTCTTAAGAAGACTGGTGTTCCAGAGAAGTTTGAATTTGAGGTATGTCAAAATGTAAACTAGAAGAATTTCCATGTGTGGGTGGGAAGTGTCACTCAGTTCTTTTCTTATTCGTGGCTGGTTTTTTTTATGACTTTATTTAGTATTATGTTCTTCAAAAAAGGATGTATTGCAGTAAAATTGGTACGCCTATATGGTATATTATGCTGGCATTTATGCAAGAAAACATGTAGTTTTCATGATTTTGTTGTTCACATTGCCTGAGTAGTTGATTGAGTTGACTTTGAACACTCTTACAGAGGATTTTCTTCCATTTTGTATGCAGTATGTGTAATTGAAAATAATTTTTTAAATGTTAACTTTCAGTGAACATTTTGTTTTATGGAGAAATTAGATATGAATTGTTAAGGAGGAGGATCTTAAGTGTACTTAAAAGACAGAAGTAGTCTAGTGAATTCCCCAAATAGATTTACAGCTGAAAAATAAGTTGCAGTTACATGTACCTGATTATAGATGCTCTTACAGACCTTGCAGTGATCTGGGATGTCTGCACGTGAGCTGGAGAAGGATAATGAAAGCTTTTCTTCCTTAAGCTCTGCTTTTCATGGAATGGTTCTGAGCTGAGCTGTGTCAGGAGTTCTCAGCTCTGAACTGGAGGCTTGCACTGGAGTGATGTAGCGTGAGGAGCAGCTCATGGCTCTGTGGGGATGATTCACTGGAGGAATCAGTAATTTGTATTCAGTATACCTGGCAGCACTGAAAATATATTGGGTTGCTCAAGACTAAATTTTTTCAAGAAACCTTCAATAAAGCAGCATTTGCTCTCCCCAAGATGAAATAAATCCTTGATTATGATAATAAACAAGCATTAAAAATAATCAAGTATTTGTTAACTCAGCATCTACCTAGCTGTTTAGTTTACAAGAATTTTTCATTGAAAATGGTTGTTACTACATAAGATTTTTCTCAACCAGTTTCCTGTTTTTTAAAGGATGTTAGGCTGGTCATTTTTGGAAATGTCAGGGTGCCATTTCTGGGAATGCTGCTGAAGTCTGCCATTTCAGATGCATTTATCATGGTTTTTATCCTCTGGTATAATGCAACTGATTTTTGTTGTCCAGGTGTATTTCTAAGATTCATTCTGTTTCGTGTTGAAAGTTACTTCTTTTTTGTGTATCAGTCCTAATTAAAAAGATCAGCCATAATTGGACAGTTCAGGGAACTCTTCACAGAACGTTGCTGTTGTAGGGCCATCGAAAACCCAAACCAGCCTGGCTGGAGTTGACTCTGCTTTAAGCAGTAGGTTGGACTGGATAATGTCCAGACATTGCTGCTGTCTTCAATCTGGGGAGTCTGATGCTAAACATTTGAATAAATTCCAGTTTTTGTGCAATGTCCTGGATGACCCAGCCAGCTCCTTTTAATATACAGTAAATCCCATTATTTACTAATGGAAGATTGAAAGATATCCAGGTGATGAAACCAGGACAAGAAATTACAGAAAGTAGTAAAAGGAAAGTTTCTTTCATTTGAGTAATTGCTGGTAATTTTCAGATGATGAAAGAAGAGTAGTTACTGTGTTCAATTCTGTTGCAATGAATTCTCTCTATAAACTTGGAGAAGTCATTTGGGAAGTGACTGATTTAAAGCTGTCCCTAAGAATTTCATCACATGACTGTTGAGATCTATTGCATGGCTGAAACCAAATGCTTTCCCTGCAGTTACTTGGATTCAGGATGTTTATGCCAGCAGCCTATGAGATGCTGCACTTCTTAATTTAGAGTACCAGGTGTGACTTCTCTTTTATAGAAGTAGAGATTCCTGCATAGTTGTCAGCTGCCTTTTGGACTTCATTTCTTGCCTAGCTTCTCTTGATATTTTTTTAATGAAGAATGAACAATGGAGTTTTATGTGAAATAGCTTATGGTTACTTTTCATGAAATCAGTACTGTATCATGTTGCAGAAAAATTGTAATTCTTGGTCTTAATTGTTCAGCCAGATCTTAAAAGAGTGAGTTAAAGGAGATTGGGAACTTGAAGATCTAAATCCCAATTCCACATTTCCATCTTCTTTCTGAAAAGAAAGCCAAAACAAGACTTAAAAACCAAAACCACATCTTTGTCTTTGGTCACAAACAGCATTTACTGGCACTTCCCTCTTATTTAACTTTCCTTTTAGTGAATTCATTTCCAGTTATTGTTTGTTGTTCCTGTCTGACATGCTACTCTTCTTTCCTTAATTAATTAAAATAAAAAGGAAGGTTATAATTTTATATAATTGCATTTGTGACCAATGTGTATGATCAGAAGGCTGGCTAAGTAAACAATTGAACCATCCCCCCCATCATATTAATAAAAAAGATGTGCTTTAGTCCTTTTGAAATCAGCTCTTCTCAAGAACTGCTTTTCATGGTTGTTTTCTAAGCCTGTGTAGCCAGTTGGCACATTTTCTTTCTCTTTGTGTATGCAAAGAAAATAAATGTCTCAAATAAGAGAGCTGTAGTGCTTAGTAGAATACATTAAATAAATGATTCTAATTGCTATATTTACTGGAAAATCCTTACTCTCTTAGGTTACTCTAATTGTCTTTAACCATTATTCCATTATCAGGAGAAAAAACAAAGGAAATTTATGCAAAGATGGAAAGAAATTATAAATCAGCTACTTGACTAGGAGCTGTACTCAGGAATAATCCAGGATTATCTTTTCTATCAAGTAGCAATGATTCTAATTTTTTCTAAACCCTAATATTGTATGGGAGGAATTATCAGTCTGTAAAAGAAGATAAAGGGTAAAGGAATCCCTCCTTTCATTTTCTTGAATATATTTAGCTCTTTGCAGGAGAAATTAAGAGTAATAATAATTTTTTATTCCATGTAAATAAGAGAAAATAATAAACATAATAATTACATACATCCTGGCAGCAGTTAGTGGAATAAAAACTGGAGCCCTAGGTAAATATCTTCTCTGGGAACTTGGTTAGTGCTTCTTTTCTGCTTACTACAGTAAGAGAGCACTGTATTATTAACGTGCCTTTACTGACTGTGCCCCTGCACACAAGGACAGTGCACACAGGAGAGAGCAGATGCACATAAGCCAGAGCCATTTTCGTTTTACAGTGCTATTTCCAGTCTACTGCTTGCAGTAATAAGGAGGTGAAATAGGGGAAAACTTTGCAAAGTTCCTGTGGAAGGTGTGAACTGAAGGAGTCCAAACAATGAGTAGGTGAAGGAAAGGGGGGATGCCATGTGGCTGCTTGTAGCTGTTTGCTGAGGAGGTAAGGTCATAACGGCATTTGGGATGTGTCCCACAGTTGGCAAGGAAACGGAGGTTTTATTGCTTGGCTTTCAAGTAATCAGAAAAAACTTGTTTCTAATTTGAAAAACATGAGGCCTGATAATCTTTTGAATTCTATCTGCCACCTCCTGTGTTCAACTGTGCAGCTGCACGTTAAAGCAGGACTTTGCAATGCAATGCGCTGGGATGTTGTAGGTGATGCTGGCAGCAGTTTTTACCTGTCCTCTCCTGAGCAGCTGGGGAGCAGCTGAGCAGATTGTTGAGATGAACAATTATCCTGGATCCCAAGGGGAAAGCAGAGTGCTGCTGCATGTGAGTGAGCATGCAAAATCTGAACAAAGCCTGGGTAAGGCTGCCAGCTCCTCAGGCTGTTTGGCTCCTCGTTTATTGTGATCCTTGGAACACCTGCCTCTCTAGCTGTAGGAATGGAATTTTTGTAGCGCAAGACTGCTCAGTGACTGGTACCTCCAAGTTCTTCCCAGAAAGACTGGGAACAGCAGATGTGAACCTTTCAGAGTTTGGTCTCAAGGCTGTCTTACAGAGCTGGCAGGGCATATGCCTCTGTTTTGTCAGAAGATCTGTTGTGCTCTCTCTGTTTCCATGGATGATTCTGCTTTTGATAAATTGGCAAAATTTAATAGAAGAAAGATTCCTCTGGAGAATCTTCAGCTATATTCCTGATTTCTGATGTTGTGCTTCAGTTCTTGCTCTGTTTTCCAGATAGTCTGTAGCATTGTCAAGGCCATTTGAAATGTCTGATAGAATTATAAGCAAATAGTAAGCCTTTTTTTTTCTCATTCCATGTCTGGATGAAATGTGATTGGCGAAAGACAGATATTAAAATTAATTGTTTGGCATTTATTCAGATGCAGATCTGGTAAAGTACTATTGCAGATCTATTACAACTATAGCTGTTACAACTTAAGTAAAATAAGGAGGCTGAAAAAATGACCAGGAAGAATGGTTTAGATTTTTGTTTTGACCACTAATTAGGGAAGGAAGGAAGGAAGGAAGGAAGGAAGGAAGGAAGGAAGGAAGTTTTTTTCTCATTCCATGTCTGGATGAAATGTGATTGGCGAAAGACAGATATTAAAATTAATTGTTTGGCATTTATTCAGATGCAGATCTGGTAAAGTACTATTGCAGATCTATTACAACTATAGCTGTTACAACTTAAGTAAAATAAGGAGGCTGAAAAAATGACCAGGAAGAATGGTTTAGATTTTTGTTTTGACCACTAATTAGGGAAGGAAGGAAGGAAGGAAGGAAGGAAGGAAGGGAAGGAAGGAAGGAAGGAAGTAAGGAAGGAAGGAAGGAAGGAAGGAAGGAAGGAAGGAAGGAAGGAAGGAAGGAAGGAAGGAAGTTTTATTTTTTTTCCCCTCTAGCTTATTCTTATAGTGAAGAGTCTGTGTATATCTGTGATACAGACCAGTGGATCTGTAAATATGGAATCATCCATTGCTGGCAAACAGCCGGAATATGACATATGTCCTAATATTCCCTGTTGGTGAGGAAGTAAATGAGGTGGAGTAAATGAGCAGTGTCCTGGGATTGCTCTGTAACACAGCTGCTGTGGGACTCCTGGGAGCCACTGCTGAGAGTGCCCCTGGGGGGGCCTGCCTGCTGCAGACACAGATTTCTTTAGGTGGTTTCTGGGCCAGAATGGCTCTTTGCTCCCTTGCCCAAAGAACACGTTCTGAGGCAAGGACGGTGCAGCAAGGCATGGTCTGATCAACAGGCTGATCAGCACCAAAGGCTTCTTTGCTCAGTTAGAAGAAGGAGGTACTCTGCAAATTTAATAATGAAGAAAATGGTGGAAATCTGAGCACTGGAAGGAATTTAGAAAGAAATAATAGGAGAGAAAGTAAATTTCCAAATGGGGGAGAGGAAGTCAAAAATACTCTCTCCTGCCTGCTTTAGGCTTCCTGTAAATAGTTAGTTGGAAAAATTGATGCAGTCAATAAGGCAAAGTGAATATATGCCAGGCAGAGTCCAGGAGTATTTAAGAAGGGAGTTTGTGAAGCATTTGCCTTGATTGTAAATATCTGTGAGGAATGAGTATTTCCAGGTAACAAAAAAGCCAAATTTATCTTAACAGATAAATTCCTTTATCTAGGGAATTAATAGGTCAGTCCCTCCAACTTGGATAACCGTGAAGAAGCTGCAGGAAATCCTTATATATTCATTTCCTAAAACTGCTCAGGATATGAAAGTGGTGCTGAGCCACAAGCATCTATTTTGAAAGTATGTTTTGTCAAATACATGTAGTTCTTTGACAGAATAGCTGGCTGGGGATTAAAAGGGAAGTTGTAAACTGCTGTAATGTTACACACCGCGATGCACACTGAGAGGATGTTTTCATAGGCAAACTTGAGAAGCACAGTTGTATAATGAGTGAAAATGCAGGTCACTGAAAAACAGTGTTCCTAGTGAATTGGTATTTAATCCATTGCAGGTCAGTTTGGGACAGCTTAATGAAATGTGATTCTGCAAGGACTGGCCTGGGACCCATGTGTATGGTGTATTTTCATTAGTAATAAATGAAACTTCAAAGGATTTTATAGGTCAATAAAAACATTACCGCTCTATTCTTCTTTTTTTTTGTTTTGTTTCGGGATATGGAATACTGCACATTGAAATGATAAATGCAAAAATTTACTCTTGGGAAGAAGTTCACTGTATAGATAAAAATGCAGGGTTTGTGGCTTAACAGTGGTACTGCTCTGCAGTTCCCAATGCCACATGAAAATCAGAAATGAAATGAACTGTCAGTAAGGCTCAGCTCAGTAGGAACTTTTAGGCGTCACAGCTTAAAAATAACAAGGACTGATAAAAGCAGCAAAATGAAGCAAGGATTTTAGAACTTAGAAAAAGTAGGAAGCAGCTGGTTTAACTGAGTCTGAGTAACTTAGCATGAGGTGGAGGAGAAGAGGAACATACTGATATTTTCAGATATGGAAGAGGCTTTTATAAGGTTTATGCTGTTAAGTTATTTTCTGTATCCATTCAAAGACAAATTAATTGGCAAAATGCAAAATCTGTGCAGTACTGAGTAAAAAAACCCAGCCATGTAGATGAGTAAGCACTGGAACAGTTCCCTTGGGAGGCCGTGGAGAGTTGCTCGTGCACACAGGTGGGACTGGTTGGGCTGCCCAGCATCTGCCTGGGAGCTCTAGGAGCACCTGGGCTGTTTCAGAGTGCTCAGGATGCAAAGTGACACGAGCTCCCCCTTAGCCCCACTGATCATTTGTTTGCAGTTTTATAGAAGTAATATTTCCAGTGTTCAGACTGCATTTTCTTACTACGAATTGCTTTTTTTCCACAGGTTAGTGTAGGTTTGTAACCATGAATGCTTTTTCTATGCAGTGATCAAAACTAGAGTGAAATTTGTTAGGCCTTTTAGATTTCCAGGCCATATACAGATAATAATCTGTCCTTTCTACAATTTTGTGTTCAAGCATCTGGGGAAGGCTGGTTAATAAAAGAAGCTATTAATAGTTGAAGGCATACTAGGATTTTATTTTCTTATGAGCTATTTGCATGAAAATAGTACATTTAACAATGATTCAGCTTATCATATCAGCAGGAGTTTTTGTATCCTGAAAATCTATAACTATATTGGAAAGATTTATCTAAATTTAATATTTCAGGATCTACCTAACCATTTTGTATCCTCTAATCTGTTCATAAACTGGAACTTAAGTACAAGAAATAGAAAATAGGAATTTTGCTCTACAAGATTAAAACTTTATTTAAATTGCATTTGTGTAATGTAATATGTGGGCTGTTCTCTCATACTAACATGTTTTTATGAGGAGACGGGATATGCGCTATAAAAAAAACGCAACCAACCAACTCCTTCTGTGATTTGGTTGTATGGCGGAAATCCTCAGTCATCTCCTGGTGTCAGAATAAAATCAGGCTGGAAGCTGCTGGACTGGGAGGCAAGGAAAGAGTAATCTGTGCAGTACTGAGTAAAAAAACCCAGCCATGTAGATGAGTAAGCACTGGAACAGTTCCCTTGGGAGGCCGTGGAGAGTTGCTCGTGCACACAGGTGGGACTGGTTGGGCTGCCCAGCATCTGCCTGGGAGCTCTAGGAGCACCTGGGCTGTTTCAGAGTGCTCAGGATGCAAAGTGACACGAGCTCCCCCTTAGCCCCACTGATCATTTGTTTGCAGTTTTATAGAAGTAATATTTCCAGTGTTCAGACTGCATTTTCTTACTACGAATTGCTTTTTTTTCCACAGGTTAGTGTAGGTTTGTAACCGTGAATGCTTTTTCTATGCAGTGATCAAAACTAGAGTGAAATTTGTTAGGCCTTTTAGATTTCCAGGCCATATACAGATAATAATCTGTCCTTTCTACAATTTTGTGTTCAAGCATCTGGGGAAGGCTGGTTAATAAAAGAAGCTATTAATAGTTGAAGGCATACTAGGATTTTATTTTCTTATGAGCTATTTGCATGAAAATAGTACATTTAACAATGATTCAGCTTATCATATCAGCAGGAGTTTTTGTATCCTGAAAATCTATAACTATATTGGAAAGATTTATCTAAATTTAATATTTCAGGATCTACCTAACCATTTTGTATCCTCTAATCTGTTCATAAACTGGAACTTAAGTACAAGAAATAGAAAATAGGAATTTTGCTCTACAAGATTAAAACTTTAGCAACCAAATTGCATTTGTGTAATGTAATATGTGGGCTGTTCTCTCATACTAACATGTTTTTATGAGGAGACGGGATATGCGCTATAAAAAAAACGCAACCAACCAACTCCTTCTGTGATTTGGTTGTATGGCGGAAATCCTCAGTCATCTCCTGGTGTCAGAATAAAATCAGGCTGGAAGCTGCTGGACTGGGAGGCAAGGAAAGAGTGACTTGCTGATGTCAGGATAGAGGTGAGTGGGATGCAGCCACTGCAGTCACTTGGCCACCTCGGTTTTCTTTCTCAGAAGGTTGCCGTGGTCTGTTGCCACATTTCTCTTCACAGAGAAAAGCAAGGCACAATTCTTCCCAAGAATATTTCTGGGTTTCACATTCTCTGAACATCAGAGAAGGAAAACACAGTTCTTATCATTTGCTGTGCCTGTGTTGTGCCAAAGTAGAATGCAATATGGAGATTGTTTACCCAGATTGAAGATGTTTTGTTTCCTTGGCCTGTCAGGGCAAAGAGAGTGTGTGAATGAGTGTGTGTGTGTGTGTCCCGACTGGATGGTCACAGGAGAGTCACTAGATGAGTGCAGTTGTGTGCAGAGTGAGTGCATGGCCGATTCAGTCTAGATGTAATGTATATATTATAGTATAATAAAGTAATTAATTAGCCTTCTGACAAGATAGAGTCCTCCTCATCATTCCTCCTTAGTTGGGGCTTTCCCAGCACAGAAATAGTGGTCCATAGTCTTGCTGTTCTAATAACCAGAAGCTGCAGCAAAGCCAGCTGTAGAGACGAAGGAAGCCTCTGCTCCAGACAGCCAAGAGGAGAAGCTGGGGCTGTGCCTCCCCAGGACCCTGTCATGCTGTGCCTTGTGCTGAGCACAGAATATGTTGGTGGTGATGGGGTTTGGTGTGACTGACTGCAGTGCTCCACTCTTCAGGAGCTTCTGCCAAACAGCAGGGAGAGCTCTGGTAGGAGAGCTGTTTGTCTGCAGGAAACAACACCAGGCAAGCTGAGAAGGGCACGGTGTTGGAGCTGTGTCTCCTGAAAGGTCCTTTGCTGTAGTCATGGGTTGGTTTCACTAACCGGAATTCAAGAACAACCTAAAATGTGTCTGTAAATAGAAGACACAATACAGCTTTGCAGTTCTTCCAGTATTTGTACTGGTGCTTTAGGTACAAAATAATGGATTTATTCTGGAATAGATAGTAACTTGTTTGCCTGATCTACATTAAGCAGTTCTTTTTTTTCTTCCCTGCAATTGGATTTGGTGGTTATAAAGGAAGAATGACTTCATTATGTGTTGAACTGACTTTTTTTGCAATAAACTTGAGAATCTACAAGCATACTATCAAATATCACTGTTTTATGTGATGCATTCCACAGTTTAAAACAGTTTTTTTCCAGAGTTGAAATTAGAATTGTTGACATTAAGGAAATGAAAATGATTGATGGAGTGGTTTTACTTGACCAGCTGCTAATGATTTCTCACTCAATATCTCGTTAGCTTGTGCTGAAGTCATACATATGGCAACCTAGAAAATAGCCTGAAGTTCCTGAAACTAAAAAGAAGAAAAACCTAAGTTATTCTGGTGCTTTTGATCTATGAACTGTGATATAAAATGTGACTTTTGATGTTCTGGGATGGTGTGATCGATAGCATAATTTTTGTTATTAAATTGTTTACTCTTTAGTGAATGTTACAGTGCATTATATTTTGGCTCAGAGGCAGGAAGAAAGGTCACTTAATTTCCTTGTTGGTCCTGCAGCCCTTGCTCAGGTGGAGCTGTTTGGGAGGAAGGAAGAAGGCATTTTCATTGGGAACAGCTGAAAATGCTCATCTGAGAGAAACTTCTGGAGCTTCTTGAGCTGGGGACTGGTCTCTCTTGCAGGAGACTGGAGAAAGAGGGGCATGTTTCTGTGGCTGCTGAGGGAGCTTTGTACAGTATCTCAGAATTCTTGCTGAGAATTCTTAGCCTGAGAACAGGTTTATAGGAAGGGAGGGGTCCATGATGAGTAGAAGAGGGGTTGGCTGACCAGCACTTGGATTTTCAGTTTCTCCTGCCCCTCAGGACAGCTGTGTTGCAGTAAAGCACAGCTCTGATTCAGTGGTGTTTCAATTCTCTCAAGGACAAGGTGGACCAGGCTGTGGTCAAGAGGGGGACAGTCTCTGGGAGGCTCCCCATAGCCACTTCTCAGTGACACAGCATTTAAATCCCTAAATCACTACATGGACGGGTTGGTTTCTCCAGTGTGAGAAGGAAGGAGAACCCCTCTAATCAAGTAATCATTGAGTATAGGGAATACCTGGAAAAGCTGCAGGTGAGCATTGAATTTGGGAGCAGCCAGTGTGTTGTGGCTATTGCCTGTGTCCAGCTTTGCTCCATAAAGCTCTCATTCTTATCTCCAGTGCTGACTCCTGATTATCTCCTGTACAAGTGCAAAAACCCCAGTGCTTGAAAATATCAAATCCTCTAAAGCCAGTGGTGGAACTGCAGCTGGCTTTGATGGAGCCAGAGCATCACCTAGTTTGAAGGAGTTAAGCTCAGCTCTTGGGGCTCTTCCTACTTTTTTAAAAGGCTGTGGTCTGTATTGAATATTTCATACTGTTCTTTCTTTGGTTTTGCCTATATTGCCTGACACTCTGGTTTATTGCAGTGTCTTACAAACTTCATTTGAAAATTATGCTTGGTATTTCTGTTAAAATACAGTCCTGGTTATATCTCCCCTGTTTTTCTTTCTTTGAATGGTGCTGTGGTTTTGATGTTTCTGCTGACATTTATGGTGCAAAATGGAGAAATTTCTGCAAAGCAGAAAGATGAAATTATGGTTTGACCTTGTGTTGAAGCTGAGCAAATTAGCAAAAGAAAAGCTGTTGATAACCAGTGAGAATTCACCATTTTCTTCACACATTTTTTTGAAGTCTTTTGTGGCAGCTGAAATTTCTGACCAGGACTAGACTTTGTCTCTTTTGGCCTCAGACCGCATGTAGTTATTCAGAGTATGCCATTTCTTCTTATAGGAAGCCTTATTACCCACAGGCAGATGTGATCTATCATCTTTTCCTTCAACAATTCCCCTTTTCCCTCTACCATGAAATAAATCAGAAAAGATTTATAATATTCTGCAGCCCATAAAACCTGCTTCCTTATCCTTAAATCATATATATCTGATTGCAAATCTCTTGTTTTTATAAAAATTTTGGGAGCAGAATGTTTTATGGAGTTTGGTGTGTTTTTACTGGAGGCAAAAAATTCATTTTTTAAACCAAATTTTTTGCATGTTTTTTGCTGCAAATTAAAAGCTCTTTTAGACAAAAGGAAAATAACGGATTTACCTTGAGAAGTCCAAACAGAAGGAAGTATTCAAGCTGAAGTGGCAACATCAGTTCCCATGGTGCTATCTGTCTCTATTGTCACTCTGCTGTCCTGATGTAACAAACACCTTTTTTTACAGCCCTGGCATCTCTGGATGCAGATGTTGTTTGTTCACTCCCCTGTCCCAGGGGATTCCATTTGATCAGCCATTATGAAGGAGCAACTGGATTTGTGTCCTCCCATTTTCATTCCTTCCTGTTTCCTTCCTTATCCATTACCACGATGAGCAGATACGGTTCTGTCAAGTCTTTCTTCACTGAATCGTTGGGATCTTCCTTTTCCATCAGTCTCTGTGGTTTTCCCTCCTTTCTTTGCATTTTACACATCTATTCCTTCTCGTGTTTGGAGAGAATGAATTTGTTTTCTTAGGTGTTTTTCCTACAGATGTTTTTCAGTGAAAATCTGGTTTATTTTTGGACAGCTCTAATGGAGATGCTGGCTTTGGGTGAGAAGTAACTGTAAGGTTCCCAAGGGTTGTTATGGGGAGTTCCCCCATTTCCCCTCATTGCTGATGTGTTCAATCCCTTCAGTCAGACACTGACCTTACAGAACAGCACCTGCTATTTCGGCTTAGCTAACCATTGATGCTGCAATATCTGTAATAAAGATTTTGTATTTATTCTACTTTCTTATTTTTTAAGTGATTTTCAAATGCTGACTTTATTAACTGGTAGTCCAGAAAACTGTGCTGTTAATGGAAAAATACACCACTGAAGCAGACCAGGGATCAGCTCTTGATGGGCAGCATTGTATATCTTTACATCTAATTAAATTAATATTTATATGGGCAGTACTTTGGTGTCTTTACATATATTGTTATTTATTAATAATTCTGCCTTTGATTTACTTTTCCACTTCCCTTGGTTTCTCTGAAGTCCTCCTAGGTGAAAGAGGCCATGAGCAATGTTATTTTTAACATAAAAGCTCTTGATTGAGCGTCTAATATAGGTCTGTTAGAACCTCATTGTATTCATTTGCCTCCCTGAGAAGTTTTGCAGATCTGGGTCTGTCTTCTTTTTTTTTTTTTTTCCTGGGGTCATTTACTTTTAGTACATTTACTTTTAGTTTCATGTGTTTAAGGCCAACTTCTTTATCCCTGTTACTGATTGACAGTCAGATATTATGCTGCTGATTACTGACATGTACAGGAGATACTTGGTACTAAAGAAAATGGAAATGGTTTGCACATTCATCCGTTCTCTAGTGGTTTGCCTGTGTATCCAGTCCAGACTTAAATTTAATCCTTCTCATCTTCTGTTTTACATTGTACCTTATTAGCCTGTACCTCCTTTTAAAAACCAGCCTTAAAGATTTTCTCTTCAAGGTCCGTATAAATTTTGAAAATACATTTTTTTCATTTCTGAAGCATAACTTAGTTGCATTTATGGCTCCTTTCTTTACATACTCTCTCAGGAGTAATGGTGAATTATTTCTGCATTTAAATCTTCAAATTTTAGCTAGCAATGTGAGTCTTTTTTTTGGTAACTATTGTATTTCTGTGGCATTAGCAATGCCCCTGCATAAATTCACCTCCTCCCTCCTTATTTCATGAAAGAAAAACTTACACACAAACTCTCAACACAGGTCATTAATGCTTATTTCTGGGAAGGAAAAAAACAAAACAAAACAAAAAAAAAAAAAAAAAAAACAAACAAACAAAAAACAAAACAAAACAAAAAAAAAAAACAAAAACCAAAAAAACTCCAAAAACCAACAACTTTTTTCAAAGAATAATTTTAGTTTATAGTAAGATGCTTGCATATTACAGGAAGGAATCTTAGAATGTAATTATGCAGTACAAATTATCTGAATTAATTTCTTTATTTTGGTGGGTATTTTAATTTCTTTGCTAAAGTAAAGATAGAGCCTCAAAATGTACGTAGGTAGGGAAGAAAGGAGTGAATGGGTGCCAAGGGTGTGAGTATGGCAGAGGCAGGCAGCTCCTCACTTTTGAACCACAAGATGGGTTCTGCAGTGCAGAACACAGGCAGGTCTTCCGTTCTCTTTGGGATCCAGGTGTCTTCAGTGAGACTGTTTGTAGGTTCAAGGAGTCATTCAAAGAAATAAAGGAATGGAAGAAAATTTCAGGAAGAAGGTAGCATTGAAATGACTATTTAAGCCAGGCAGGAGACAGGATTACAAAGCAAATTTTATCAATAGTGCTTATTCCCACTCAGGTTCACTAATTCCATTCCGTTGATGTAGATGCTGTGTTCCCCAGAGACTGAAGGGGTTTTAGGGAGTTAGAGAAGCACCTTGAGAGGGACCATCTAGTTTTTATTCATGTCCCAATATATGGTACACATAAGGTGAAAGGTTCCTGTGAAGACTGTGCTGGCATCCCTGTCCCGGGAGAGGCTTTACCTGGCGGGTGGTCAGGGCAGAGAGAGCCTGCAGGCTCAGACTGTGAGCACCCCCGCACGCGCACACACACACACACACACACACATGCACACACACCCGCCCGCACATGCAGCGGCGGCTGGCCTCGAAGACGAAAAACGACTTCCCCTTTGGGACGTCCCTGCTAGCTGTGGCCAGCACCGCCAGCAGCACTGGGGCACTCACCCGATCCCTGCTCCGGTCAGGAGGGCGCCTGAGGCTTTCGCCTTAAGGGACGAGGATCCACAACAAGAGGGCTGCTACGCAACAGGAGGAAAGGAGACGGACTCCAGCTGCACTATAGTCCAGATTTATCAAGTCCAGAGGAACTGTACAGCTGAAGACGGAGAACTGAGCTCTGACACTAACTTTTAAAGAGGGGACGATACAGAGGTGGGGTCTGGTCTTCAACCAATTCGCGGGAGGGTGGGAGCGAGGAGAGGGTGATGGACACAGTGCAACAATCCATAGGGAAGAGCCTGGGGAGGAAACCAATTTACAACTTAACCGAGCTAAAGGATAAGAAACACACCACAACACACACACGCACACACCGGCACACCCTGGCTCGTGGGGCGGTGCCGGGCACTCACCCGGGCAGGAGCCTCAGCGCATGGAAGCGGCCGGCTGCGACCCTGCGGATCCTGTAGCGAGCGGGGCTGGCCTGCGGGCTCCGCTCGCCTTTCCTCCCCGTGCTCCTGCTTCCCTGCCCCTTCCTGCGGGCCGGCTCCTGCCTGCCACGGCCTCGTGCTCCGCCGTGCTTCGCTGCCGCCCGTCCCCGCCCGTCCCCGCCTGTCCCCGCCGTGCTTCCCGGGCACGGCCGCCTGTCCCCGCTCTGCCTGCTAAGCTGACGCTGACAGAGCCGGGGTTCTGTGATAACGCTGTCCTTGCCTTCTCTTTCTTGCCCCCTCTCTCTGTGCCATGTTCTTTCCCTCCTTAGTAAGAACACTTACCTTTTTTTAATCAAGAAACGGTTCTCAGATATAATATTGCCCCATTTGCCCTTTATTTATGTCCGATAAATCTATCAAAAAGAACCCTCCCCAACTCTGGCTCGGTGGAACGGGACACACCTATGCAGTTGTTTTTCCTTTGAGATGGGTAGGGCAACATGTTCATTCTTTCCAGAAACTTCTAAAGTTTCTGTTACAATCACTTGATGGAAGAGGGGTTAGCACAGTTCATACTGACATTTGTTAACCGTATCTCTTCACGGCTTTAACGTGCAGAGATTATAAAACTCCAAACTTTTACATCCCCTTGTGTAGTGGTAGAATGAAAAAAAAAAAAAAAAGTTGATTTTTCTTATAGCATTATTATGTTTATGAATCTGTATTTGCAGGAGGTAGTGATGAAGAAAAGGAGTCAGAGAAGCTTCAGCCTCTGCTTGGTTGGCAGCAAAGCTGCTCAGCTCTGGAGGTGATACCTGAGAGGCATTTCCCTCCAGGATCTCAGTCTGAATAGTTCTGTTTTACTCTGGCAGTCTCAGTTGTGACAGCTAGACTTTGGAAAAAGAGCTAGACTGCAGAAGGCAATGAGAAGTATGAACTGTCTAGGTAATGCTGAAGCAGAAGACAAAAATACATCTTTTTCATGAATCCTATTTGCATATTCAGATACACCATTGATAGCTGTATTTTTTCTTTTCCTGACAATGAGAATAAGGCTTTTGGGTAGTGGAGGCTGGACTAATTGTGCAAGCTTACAGGTTCTTTAAAAATAAAGTTACCAACAGCAAGACATAAAAGGGAGGTGCATCATTATTACTAGAAAAATAAATCACTTTCATTATTCCTTTTGAAAGCATAAATTACAACAAAGTATTCAATATGAATTGTTCAGTTAATGGCTTTCCATGCCTCATTTATGACACACTCTTGTGTAAAACTACTGAAATTATTGAAGTGCACAATGCTGCAGAGACACATCATTTTCTTTTAATGAGTATTCTCAGCAAAAGTTGATGAGGTTTTGTTCTCTAAGAAACACAGAATTAGTGTATAACAATGTTTAAATTATTGGGCTTTGAAATATGTTTCATTGAAGCACTCACTTTATGATTAGATTGTGGATAGAACCAGTGCTTAAATGCATCCGCCTTAAAAATCTGTTTCTTAGGGAATACAAAGTGGGAAATGCTCTCTATGAAAGCTGGAAAAAAACATACTCTTGTATAACTGCACACTGAATTCTTCTGGTTTATTGGGAGACCATCCACCCTGTTCATGTCAGCTGACCTAAGGCAGTTAATAAGGCAATCATCACATGTTACTGTTAATCCAAACCAATGCAATATTAATGCAGCACTAATTAATGCCCATTTGTATATTATTAGTGTTAGTCTGTTGGGGTGGGACTTTGACATATTCCCTGCCAGGAACGTGTGGGAGCTGTACTGTCAGAGGGCTGGGGGGTGAGCAGTGTCACCAGCTCATTTGCTGTCCCACAACAGGAGCTCCTCTGTGGTTGCCATCTAACGAGGCCGTTCTTAGAGTGGCTTATTTGCATACCAGATTGATGGTGATCAAGTAGAATAGAAGCTCCGTGCCATGTGGGATTTTCACACTTGTACACACTGCACTTCAGCTTACATAAAAATTCTTGGCAAAGTTCTAGTGGTAAAATGTTAATTTCTTGGGGGTTCATTAGAATAACATTAATCATGAACTCTGATTATGTTCACCTTATTCTGAAACTTTATAACTGAAATTAATCAGGTTCTGTAATTAGGTAGAACAATAAAATGGAACCTGGCTTTGTTATTTTAAATAGAGCTATTCATTCACTCAAATGTTAGACTTTCTTTGAGGAATTTAAGGAACATCTGCTTTTAGGTATGGATCATTATGGTTAAACTTGTACCTATTAGAGCTTCATAACTATTTTTCTGTGTTGAAAAACGTTTGCAGTACTTCTGACAAGCAGGTTTATTGTTTGTTTACTGTTGTGATGGACTCGAGAAACCTGGGAAAAAGCATTTCTCCTTTCTGGGTAGCTGAATCTTGATTATAAGATACACACTTCCCCGCCCTCCCCAAGAGAAATCTCAGGGCTTCAGCTGGAGCCTGCCCTCTGGGTGACGGAGGGGATGTTATCCATGCTCCCTGCAAGCTGGCAGTGTGTCATTGTTCATTAGGTGAGGGTCGTGTTTGTGTGTGGAACGTGGAGATTATTCATTCCTACAGAACAAGGAGAACAGGCAGCTTTCCTTGCTGCAGCAGTTGTAAATGTTGCCAATAGCTGTGGCTTCAAAGAAGCTGTGTGCACATGCAGAGAGGGACTGCTGTGGGGCCACCTTTGGCTCAGGAAGTGCCTGACCTACAGAGAGTTGGGAGCTTCCCGGGGAAAGACGGCTGTGTGCTTGGCCCAGTCTTCAGTTCTTCTTTGGGTTTCGTCTCCCAGCTGCTGTGCCAGACAGGTTATTGAGGCTGGGTGTACGTCTGATGTGACCAGGTAAAGCCCTTGTTAAACTCAGCCTTTACTGATGGGATTTGCCTTTAGGAAGCCCAGGCCCTGAGACCTGTACCAAACTGTGGAGCACACAGCCCTTTCCCTCAAGAGAGGAGGATCAGCTGCAGAATGTGAGTTAAGCTGTTAACTTTTCCACCTGTTCAGCAGACCGTTGTTGCGACCCCAGCTGGCAGCTGAATCCAGCTGCTTGTGTGTGACACTGTATGTGATCATATCATTAATTAACATTCACCATCTTTGGGGACTTTCATTGCTAGTGTAGCAATATCAAGAATTCCTTACAGCTCAGTGACACTGGAATCCTGCCTTATTTCTTAGTCATAGTGTTGCTCTTGCACTTCTATTTTGGTTTTTTTTAGCCTTCGTGTTACGGCTTTTGCACAATTTTTGTTCTCATGTCCAGTCTGAGGGTTGGAAATAATAAGAAATAAAACATGCCTTGAGAGAGAAAGAGAGAAATGGAGGGACTGGGTAGAGCAAGCCTAGTAC
This sequence comes from Onychostruthus taczanowskii, assembly GCF_017590055.1. Lineage (NCBI taxonomy): Eukaryota > Metazoa > Chordata > Aves > Passeriformes > Passeridae > Onychostruthus > Onychostruthus taczanowskii. Next base: position 983,910 of record NW_024507879.1, on the reverse strand, counting down.
ACAGCTTCTGAGGCTGGCATTTTCCACTGGTTGTGTGTTGCCAAAAGAAGTCTGATACTTAGGATGTGTGTCCGAAAACTGTGTCTATTTTGGGGGTTTTTATGTTAGTGGTAGCTCTCAGATCCCTTGAGAATAGTTTGTACTGCAGATTTTCATAACATTTTAATTGAAGCAGTTATTTGCTTTCTTGTATAGATGGTGGGGAGGTTTTTTATTTTTATTTACTTGAGATACATGCAGGAATTTGTCAAATTAGTCATCAGTCTTTCTATACACCCCCTTCCCTAGGGAGGGTGTCCAGTCAGATACTTGGGCTTGCTTTGCTAATGGGTGTTTCAGCCCTGTGCACTGCTGTACCAGCATGATCCACTGATGGATGATGGTGGGAATTGTTGCTTGGAACTAGGTTTATTTTTAAAATTGTCTTGGGTTTTTCATTGCTAGAGGTTATATTGTCTCTCAGTTTGTATTTTGTAAGTTTAATGACTTCCCCCAGCCTTGGTAAAAGGACCTGCCAAGGTCTGGTGATGTCACTTAACTGAGACAGAGGTGGGTGCCATTGGCTACCTCTGTTCCTGGTGTGTGCAAAGGGAAATGATACATCAGAGTGACCCCCTGTTAATAAATACTTGAACCCACAGACTCCTTTCTTCCTGCTGACTGAGCTAGGAGGCTGGGCCTTTGTTAGGGATGCTGTTCTATCCATGGAACGAAAGCATTTCCTGTTCCTCTGCAGCCAGAATTGAACACAGAATCGAGCTGGCAGCAGCAATCTGTTGGCAAGCAGGTGTACACAGGCTGAGGTCAGGATTCAGGAGTGGGTCATCTTCTGGGCTAGCCTAACCTGGGTTTTTTCATCATGAGGATCTTTTAGAGAAGGTACCTACCTGCCTATCTAGCTTTCTTGAAGACATCTGAGGATGTCTTACTGAGGATAACAAGTTTCAGGCTGATGTAGTCCATTTTAAAAAGGGTATCCACTGAACATGTACAGAAAGGCATGTTTGAGCAGTCTGGGACTGGGGTGAGCACGCACCCCCTGCTGCCCTGGATGTTGGATCCATCTTGCAGAGCACTGGAGTGGCCTGCTGGGGTTACAGAGAGCCTGGTGTTTCACATGCATTGCAAGTGATTGTGAGAGCATGAGGAATCTGTCAGGGGCTAATTCTGTGACTCTGCTTCTGCCATTTGTCCTGTGACATCTGGAACTGGGAGTCTTTGATTCACAACTGAGGAAGAGAAAAGGGGAAATGTTAGTGTGTATGTGAATATCTACCCAGCTGTGCCTCTTTAAACAGATACATCAAAAATGTCTTGTGTCTATGCATAAGAAAATATTTTCTTATGTTTTCCCGTCTAAGCTCACCAGTGTCCAGTGCTGGGATGGAGCCTTTGAACACCTGGGCATTCTGAGTAGCTCCCTCAGTGCCAGGTCCTTGTTCACACACTGTAAATACTCGAGGGCAGCGGGTCCAAGTACAGAATAGGAAGGACAGAGTAAGAACCACTGAAAGCACCTTTTGGGAGGGTGGATTTTGTTCCTTCCAGCTCAGGCCTGCTCCAATAGCCAGAATGCCAAAACATTGCACCTCTAAACCATCTGTGGAGTGATTCAGGTAATTCCTTCCTGCAGCCTGAATGCCACTGGGCCTCCAGAGTGTCTGCTAGCACTGGGCAATTAGCAAAATGTATTTTCAAACTATGTGTAGGAAAGCCATCTGTGGAGTGATTCAGGTAATTCCTTCCTGCAGCCTGAACGCCACTGGGCTCCACAGTGACTCCTGCATGTCTGTTAGCAGTGGGCAATTAGCAAAATGTGTTTTCAAACTATGTGTAGGAAAATTCCAGCTCTGTGGAAGGTAACAGGTTCAAGAACCAGTGCAGTGGAGAAAAACAGAACTGAAGTGCGCAGGTGTAAGAGGTGTCTTAAAAAGACAGTTAATGTTTTGAAGAGGAAATAATTTATGCAAAATATGTTACAAAATCTAAGTGCTAAAAAATAAGCAGTAGAATGTATTCTCTTTTGATACTTTGTTTCCACTTAACAGGCACGGAATGCAGATTGATTTGTTACCAATTTTTGAAGTTATTTTTCATTCTTTCACCTTGCTTTGTACAAACAGTTGCCCTGTAATTTTAAAATTCAGTCTTCTGCTTTGAAGGTACATGAAAATATGGTAGGATAAAGATCCAGAAAAATAGATTTTTGGTTATATAATTTCTCTTTATTATAAAAAAAATTTGCTTCACCATATGAAACTTTTTTTTTTCCTATATTTTAGAAGGCTTGTGTTTCCATTTTGTTTTTCACAGAGTCAGCTTGATATAATGTCTTCCTAGTTTCTGTAATCTTTTATGATTACAGGGTAGTGTGTAGTGGTATAAAAAGTTACTCTTGTACAATATTGAGAAGTCTTGAAGATTTAAAACAAAAGAATGGGGTATAAGAATGCTTCAATCCAGATACTAAATAACAGACAAATAAGCAATGTAGCAATTGTTAAAGACTTAATACTACATTAATTTTTTTTTTCTTTAAAGGTTTTGGGCTTTTTTCTTTGTTTGCTTTATCATAATGTTAAAGGACTGTAGACTTTTAGCATTTGTTCCAAATTACTAGATTTTTCAGCAAGTGGTTTTTTATTTTGAGTGACATTTTAGATTCTAGGAGTAGTATAAGGATTTGTTTCTGTTGCCACTTCTGTCAGCAGCTGCCTGTGGCAGAAGTAGGTTTTGGACGCATTTGTCTTTAAGCAGAAATACAAATGCCTGATTTGGCAGACTCTCACAGCAGATTTTGTAGCTGCCTATTGAAGTCTCCTGTCCTGTATTGTATTGCAGAACAGTGAGGCTTAAAAAAAATATCATCAGCCTTGACTAACAGTTGCATAACCAAGCTCTGTTGTTAAAAATCAGGCTGCATTTCAAGGCAACAGGTAAGTTTGAGGAGAATTAATTTTTTTTTTTTTTAAATTTTCATTTCTAGGAAAACTTGGCTATATATTTCAAGAATTTCTTACAAGTTTGAATAGTTAAACCCTCCCTCTGGAACCAGTAGATAAAATTCTACACATTAAACACAGTAAAAATGGTGCATATTCTGCAAAGGACAGAATTTTAGATTAAAGTTGTCTGGGCACAAAAGCAGTAACAAAATGATCCCTACAAAACAGAGTGACTTAATAACACAAGAGATAACTTTTGTTAATTTGAAGCTGTAGAAACTGAAGCTCGTAAAGTAAGATGTAATTAAATTATGCCACTGTACATACCGGTTGTTCTTGGTAATCGAAACTTTACAATATGAAAAATACATTACATCTGTACAGTTTATACAGGTAGGTAGGATGAGTTTTGAAAAAGATTCACTTTCAAGGGTCGTACTCCGAAGTCAAAAAAATACTGCACAACCGAACTAATTACAAATTGTAGACTGGAAACGATTAATCTTTGCGATCGACTTTTAATTTGCACAGGGATCCTCCGCTCCACAGAAGTGCTCACTCGTGTCCACAGCTTTACACGGGACTTGCTTGCAGCCCCGCTCCAGGAGCCCCTAGGGCAGCTGCTGCCCGTGCTCCGCGATCCGCGCTGCCGTGGTGATTGTGCTCAGGTCCAGCTCAGCCTCCAGGCCCGTGTCCGCTGCCTCCTCCTGCCTGCTGGCCTCGTAGGGCTTGTGGGCCAGCAGCTCGTGGTGCACCCCGCAGTAGCTCAGCGTGGGCTGGTCGTAGGCCAGGAACGTCGACATGTTCATGGACAGTGGGATCTGGGGCAAAACCAGAGGGGAGAAGCAGCAGTTACCAAACCGCATTACCAAATGGTTCTTGCCTGAATTGCACGTTGGAAAACCAGACTGTCTGCTCTCTGTATCCCTCTGCCACACCTTGCTCTTCTCCGGGATGTTTTAACCCTGACCACCAGCGTGGATCTCGAGGCCCAGGGTTGTGTATATGCTTGAATGTGTTTGAGAAGATTAAGATGTGATCCAAGTTAAATTATCTTTAGAATGTAATTAACCTCAGCTATAATCGCTCTGTCAGGGAATATTGCACGTTAAATGTAAATGCTTTTTTAAGTGGTGGCTTGAATTTGTCAGTGAGTGTGATACCTTTGGTCTGCTTGGAAATACAGGTGAGAGGGTTCCTACTGTTGAAGTGCTTGGGGAAGGAGACCTCAGCCCCCCTGGCATTGTAACTAAACAGGGAACATCCCTATTTGTATCTCCTCATTTGCAGCTTTCCTTCCTGTTTTCATTCCTTCTGGGATGTGTCTCAATAAAATTTCTAGTTATGAAAACCTCCTGTTTTTGAAATTAATAAGTAATCTAATAACATCACTGCAATTTTAGTAGTTCTCATCTCTGACAGCAATTCTGGAGTAAAACCCACAGCAGTGTTTGATTACCAGTGATATGTGAGCTTCATGTTGTTTGGAGTTCAGGTTCAGGTGAGCATCAGGATGCCCTAGCTTATCTTAGATTTACAGCTCAGAAGCCTTCACATTGCAGTTTCTATTCAAGGAGGCATCTGTTCTGCAAGCTGAATTTCATTTCATAGTATTACATTTCTGTGCAATGAGGGGGAAGTTCTGGCAATCCTCTATCTTTTCAGTCAGGAAGGATAAAGCTGTAGACTTACTTTACATAGGAAGTGCAGCTAAAAGTTTGTACTTACAAAACTGTATGGAAAACCAGAATATTTTTTAAAATAATTCTGTTCAGCCACGAAAAGCATGTAGTCCAGTGTTTGGAATGTTTATTTTTTTTTTTCTTTATTTTTCTTTTGATCATCACTGGCCGTTGAAAGGTGACATGGGGTAAAAGGAAAGCTCCTATTTTTTTTCTTTTAAAAAAAAGGAGGCAGATAATTTGGGTCTGGTCTCTCTGTAGCAATTACAGGGGTCTGGGTTATTTTCTCTCGCCTGCAGAAGTGTATTTACTTCTAAACAGATGTGAACTGGTTGGGGAGGAACGCTTGTAGCTCCAGATGAATATCTCAGTAGTTGGCAAAGGTGGGAAAGGTTCTTGCAAAGGCCTTACAGGATTTATTAAGCTTCTGCTGTTGTGCCTGTGTTCCTACGTGATTGCTTGACCTTGACTGCACTTTCATAAGACACAAAATTGCATTTTTTTCTGAATGTATTGTATTTAGAATTAGTGGCAATACTTTCAGCCTAAGGATTTTGGTATTTTGTTAAATTTCATGGGCATGGGGTGTTCAAACCTTTTGGGGCAATTTCAAGACTCAGCCATAGAATCCTGAGAATGAAAACTCGGAAAATAAAGGCATATGGGGACAGACACAATTCTGGGTAGCTTGAGAATGTTGTGATGGGAAATTACAATAGGGCAATGGAATATTTTCCTTGAAGATGACAGAGCTGGAAAACAGATGATCATGAAGAGAAGGGGTGAACATAAACCACACTGAAACAGGAGAATAAAATGAACTGAAGGATGGAAGCAACAGAAGTGATAGAGCTGGGATGTGTCATTCTGAAAATGTACAGAATTGCAGTGTAAGGAGAATGTCATAAACAGAATAGGCAAAGGAATGTGGTGTGTCAGCATATGGTCAATATGTGAGAATTTCATCTGTTTCATATTCAAGTTTTGCTGTTGCCTTCAGTTAAAAAAAGGAGCAAGCCCTCATAATACACATCAGGGAACTATACAGCTTTTATGGACACATATCAAAATGAAATGCTTTATTTGTGGCCATGGGAAGATTCTTGTTATTTCAAATGAACTTCAGACTGATACTTCACCATCCATCAGTTTGTCTCTGTGACTTTTTTTCCTTAAGGACTCTTAGGACAGGGCTAATGTTTTGTATCTACATTTACAAAATGTTTTGTACCTACATTTACATCTCCTGCCTCTGTACCCCTGCATTTAAGTTCTCCCTGTAACTTAGGCAGGTCTTGCATGTAACAAGTCCCTTAATTTCTCTCTAGAATGCCCTAGAACTGTCTGATAGCCAGTTATGGAAAGAAGATACCTATCTGATTATCATCTTGTCCCTTTTTTTTCATTGTCTGCTTCTTCAAGCACTTAAAACTGCTGTGCTGTGAAACAAGGGAGATACTGAAACTTTAGTTAAAGGAACAGATAAATCTGTTACAGCCAATATGTGATGGTCATGAATTTAGAGTTCAGATCCTTTTGGCTCCCCTACCAGGAAGTAATTCAGCTGTGGGGGGTGAAGTTACCAGAAGTTATTTTTGGTGGCAATTTGCATACACTGTGAGGAGGCCATGCTGTAAGGCAGTGAATGCTTTGGGCTGAATTGTTGTCCCTTGAACGTGCTGATAAAGGATGGCTGCAGGAATCTCTAGTCACTCCTAAAGACCTCTGTTTTCCTTCAAACTTCTCAATTCTTAGGTGGTTCTTTCGTGTTTACATATTTCAACCTTTCCAAGTCCAAATTCTTAAGGCCTGGTAAAGGGCAGTGGATTGTTGGATCAGCTGCTGAGCTTTGGCACGAGATGTCCCAGGGACAGGCATCAACTCCGCTAATTTCCCTGTCAGTGGCACGGAGGAGTTGAATGCAAAGGGAAAGTTTTTTTCAGGCTTTTCCCTGCTTCTCTCAAACTCATTTTCTACTCAGTTCAGGCTGTAATTAAAATCCTACCAAAAGTATAAGCAGCAAGAATAGCTTTCACTGAACAGCAAAATTGTTCTTCACACAAATGTTAATGGCCTCTTAGTGAGGGAGAATTGTGTTTTGTCTTCAAAGGGCACACCTGTCCAGGTGTACGAATTTCCAATACTGAGGAACTCTGCTACATAGTCATGGCATGGTTCATGTGTCCTGCTTGGCTTTGGCAGTTTTCCTATTCTAACATGTTCATCTGTGGTTACCTTGGGGTCCCACATTGTGAGAAACAATGCAACTGAATTCAAAGAGGTGCTTTGTGCCCAGCCTTCACTGCTGTGTCACACTAAATTGCACATTCCTGGCAGAGGAGGACCAGAGTGAAGAAGCAAAGGGCAGATGAGGAACCTGAAATACTTTTAAGTGTTTTAAACCATCACTTGAGCCACTCTCAAGGGAGGACCCATTGTCTCCATGGCAGTAAAAACAAAATAATCTCTTACTGAAGTAGCTGCTGTGTCTAGACTTCAGTTGTTTCAGTGACTGAATGCCCTAGGTTTATATTAATACTAAAACAATCTTTACTAAGTGCATGATTAGAATTACAGTCCATCTGTAATTGCAGTCTTTCCTGTTCAGTGTTCAACACGACTTTTCAGTAATTTATGATGCAGCACATTCCCTAGGAAAGGGAGGGTGGCATTAGACAGTAAAAATCACCTTGACAAACAAAGACCAGAACTTTTGAAGCTTTGCCTTGAATGTTGGACACTTGACAGTAGGGTGGTATTTTCTGAGGTTTGGAAGAGAGGGTAGAGACCATTCAATCAATCACAGATAGGTTCCATGGGAAAACAAGGCTTTTTTTTTTTTTAATGTCAATGTAGATTTGATATCTTAAAGCAGGAGGAATTGAAAAAAAATTCTCAGCAATTTGCACATACTAATTTTGACATTCACCTTTACCAGTTTCTGAAATGCCAGAGTGGACAGCTGCTAACAGCTACTGAGCCCTTTCTTCTCAATTTTAAGAAGATGATAACGAAGAGGAGAAAGCAGAAGAAAAAGGTTTTGTATTCCACTGATTCAGTTCACTGGGGTTCAGGCTAAGACATAATGAGCCATGGTTTCCTAGTTGCTGGACATTTTGTCTTTCATGTTGTTAATTTTCCTAAAATTTGTACAGGGTGATATTTACTTAAAATCTTTCCTTCCTGCAAAGAATGTGACATTTGTAAGACGAGAACAACTTGTGTCTTGATTAGCTCTAATTGCATGCTTGACTCGGAAAGGAGTATGTATTACATTTTTTCAGTTAGACACTTATGCTTGCTAATGATGTTAGAAAAATGAACAAGTTATAAATACTCTTCTGCCTGACAAAGTAAATATCTCCTTGCCTTTTTATTTTTTTTAATTTGTCTGTGTGGATTCTTTTGGTTATGTGGGTTTTTATTTGTTGGTTGGTTTGGTTTTGTTTTGTTTTTAATTTGAACAACCTGCAGTTTTGTTTCTTTTCAATAGCAGTCTTTCAAGTTCTAATGTAGTAAAGTGAATTAAGGAAGTAGGTATGAGAGTGTGTGTCTAAATAAAGATTAATCCATTTAGTTGCTTGAAATATGGTTCATAATATTTAATAGAGGTGTACATTATCCTAAAGTAGCTCTAAAATGTTATTACAATTAGATCCATATCTAACTGAGCACTAACCTTTTTAGGCTTCTCATTTGTTTTTAATTTGTGTGTAAAATTTGGTGTTTATCAGATAGGCTCTGCAGGCACAATTACTGAGGTATCATTTAAAAACAACAGCGCTGAACTTTGTGGGACTAAACGTGAATCAACACAGACAGAGCTTTTACTTTAGATGCTGGATAAATAATGGACTCACATGGAAGTATTGCCTAGCAAGCTTTTGCTGCAGGTAGAAGAAGGGAGCTCTCTTTTGTCTTTGTAAGATTTGTTGCAGCTTGTACAACCTGAGCATCGTGCTTTATCTTAGTTACAATTCTCTATTTAGCAATCAATAGATTATCTTGAAATACAAGGGAATTGTATTAATAAAAGCACATTAAAAAAGACACCTTTGAAAAGTGAATCTGTAGAGATGTCTCAGAGAATGTGTGTTTAAGCCACATATGTAGGTAATGTGCATATATTGTACATGCAGACATGTGGACAAGCTCTGGAAGAGGTCAGTGCACCCCCTTCCCTTCTCCACAGAAAGTTCTAGAATGCTAAGGAGAAAACCAATGAAATTAATTGGATTTACATTAATATGTTTCATGGTTAGGGGAGGTCTGGCTCCCTTAAATCAAAATCTCTTGTATCACGAAGTAGAACAAAACAGTGATTTAAAGTTCTTCAAAACTTGTCCAAGCCAGGCTTAGTTGAACAGCAGGGTGCTTGTTCAGTTAAAGAGCCTGGGGCCTGCTCATGCAGCAAGTCTTCCCCAAACCCAAGGGCACACTTGGTGTTTTGGAGAGCAGGATCTGTACATGGTAATCAGGGGTACTTCTCATAATGAGCAAAACCCACTGTAGACTGCCAGCTGCAATATCCACTCGTTTACAACACCAACTGCAGTTCTCTTCACAAATTTTTATTAATTGTTCCTGTTTTGGTTGATAATTGAACTTTTTGGGCCATCAGTGGGCTCTAAGTAGAATTTTTTGTGTTCCTCAGAGGATGGGTTCACATACCTTGGGTAGGCTTCTGTAGAGTGCAATTAATATGATCTTGTTTTCTTCTCTAATTATTTTAATGTAACAGGCAATTTTCATATCCCCTAAGTACTATAACAGGCAATCTCATTACTTTTCATCAGGCTTGTTTACAGAGAAATAAAACAGCAGCAGAATAAACAACACTGAGTGAACCAGAAGTTGAAGTATTAGCTACTCTGAGTATTCAGAACCACAACTCAAACTCCACAGGTCAGGAGTTTACCTTAAGAAGAGGAAAGTATTTTGTTGATATAATCTTTAGCTGGTTCTTTACTTTTCAGTGTGTGAACAGTTGGGAAATGTTATATAGTTTGAGCATTTAACTATGAAGGCTAAGTTCTAAATTTAGTGAAAGCTGAAGTTATTAAAACCCCAGTAAGAGGGGGTTTAGAAAATACCAAGGAACTTGATAAACTGATGATGGTGACATCGTCCTTTTTATGCTTTGCCCTTTCTCTTTCTTACCTTCCAAATCTTAACCTTTCTCACTTGCTTTGTTTTGTAGTTTTCCCTCTATTTCTGTCTTAGGGAGGAAGAATCCTTCTTATTACTGACCATATGAATAATTTGTGTAAGCTCTCTATCTTTCAGTTATATTGATGTTGGCTGCCATTAGTCTATTACCTCATTCACCTTTGCTTTCTTTGCAGTCTGCACTGTCTCTTTGGCTGCTTTTCACTGAGATGCCCTGATGCTCTCTTCCCTTAAGTGCTGTATCTCAAAAGAGGCTTTCAGATACAGGAGAGTCTGGTGGTGCTGAGGCAAACAGTGAAATCACACTCTGTGGTTCTGAGTTTTGAGTATTGGTTGTCAGCCCTTGATGCTGAAACAGTTTTGCTGCTGCATGGACTGTAATTGTGGTTCTGGGCTGTCCAGAGGCTGATCCTGCCAAGTGCTGCATGAGCTGTGGCTTGCCTGAAGGAATGAGCTGGTGACACATGCATGTGTTTGGGTAAAGTGGGCTTCCCTGGGATGTTATAAGCCAGGGCCACAAGATTTATAGTTCTGAAGGGAAGAGGGACTTGGGTCTGAGAGTGAGGAGGCCTTATTTACTCTGCTAGCTTGATTTTCCCAAAATTTAGTGTGTAGAAACTGAGTTGAAGACAAACTATGTATTTCATTTGTATTCTGTATTACAGGTATCTTGAGATTAAAAGGGGGTACCAATTTAAAAAAAAAAACACAAAACTGAACCAAAAGCTGATGTTTTTGATGGTTTCTCCTGACATTTTTGGAGGACAGATTTTCCTGTCACATCTGCAGCTGACAGAATCCCATCCACAATGTTCTGGTAGCTGAAGCCATGCCACTGGCTCAGCAGAGGTGTGCTGGCACAGCCCTTCCTGCAGATGCAGCCATTCTTAATTTCATTAGCTTGGCGTGTCAGGCAGGATGTTCTTCAGCTGGAGTAGGGGGATGCAGTCACATTGTTCTGCTGCTATTACAGCACTCCCAGCTGAGTGTCAGGGAATTTGAGGCATGCACTGGTCAGTGATACAGCATCAGGGATATTCCCATGTAATCTCAAGTCCCAGAGCCATAGGAAGTGTGTAAAAACACACATAGGAAGGGTTTAAAACCACAAACAGTAACCCCCCATCCCTCAGTTCCCCAGCTCTGGTGCCTCTGTGTCCTGCTGCATTTCACGGCGCTGTGCTGAGCCCAAGCACACCTCGAGCTGTCTGGTGTGTGCAGTTCATTTAAAGGCAGAACATCCAAGTGCCTCTTTGGGCACAGGAAACTACTCCTGAACAATGAGGATGTTAATCATGGGGTTTTGATTTCAGTCCCAGGCATGCTGCAATAGAAATTCCTCTTTACGTTTGAAACAATTTGTTTCTGTGTAGTGGTGTTGCTTTGTGCACAGTGTTTTCAACATTCACAGCTTACATAAGTTTAAACTATGAGTAATATTATTCCAGTGACTAATCCAGGCATACCTGTCAGAGATGGAAAGCCTGTACTGTCTACTTTAATCCATTTGCTGATTTTTATGGTCTTAAAGACCCTTAAAGTACATGACTCAAATCCAAATGTGCCCCACATGCTGAGCTTTGCATGCAAATCTTTAAATTAGTTGAAGGATACAGACAGATTCCCTTGGGATTTAACAATTTGCTAAAACTAAAATGGTTTGTTTATTGCAGGAAGTGTTTTCTATTTGAAGTCTATTTTGCACTCTGTAATGCAGCTGTTCTCATTGAAATTGTAATGCATGCTGCACAGAATTCCAGGTTTTCTTCTCACATCCTTCCTTTGTTCTGTGGGGTGGGTTTGTGTTGTTCAAAGAGGAGTGGATGATAATCTCTTCAAAGAATAATTTAAATAGGCAAAAGACCAATTCACCATATAGCTACCATTGCTCTTCAGTTGAATAACTAGCATATTGATTTTTTCTAATTGTTGGAACAAGAGCATTTTCATATATCTCAAAAAACCCTTTGAATGATGCCAAAATGCTACTGCAGTTTTGGCAGAGGCTCTCCTGGAATCGAGTCCTTGTTCATTGTTAGTGGTAGGAGAAATGATATGTTCACACAGAGAAAAGAGACTTCTTAATGGATATTGGGAGAAACAACTCTAAACACAGAAGAATCTAAAGAAATATTTCTAACTGAAAATTTAAAAACTCAATAGAGAAGAATATATGTAAAAGAAAAGTGAAATTTACGTTTAATGTTTAAGTAAAATACTGCTTTGTCAGACTTGGCTCTTGGACTTTACCATGAAATGGGCAGTGTTTGTTTTGTTTATTTCTGCAGAATAGTATAATTTCATAAAACTCTTCTAAGTGAAGTATTTCCGATTACATTACTGACTGGGCTCTGTGTAATTATTTAAGTAAATTAAAGAAAGATGTTCGTAAAAAATTGAATGATATTACAACAGAAGAATAATACCAGATACAGCTTGAAAAGCAAGAGCAGGGCTTAATATAATTTATAAATTTAATGGATGGGGAGTGGGGATTATATTGATCATTCAGTTCTCAGTAAAGGTTCTTAATAAGGTTACTGTATATACCTGACAGATAAAAAATTGTTATTTTCTGATGTGATGCAAGTAATAATAGAGAGTTTCTTTTCCTTAGCCATCATATCCTATACATACACTGTTTGATATTTATACCAATGAAAAAGTTTCCTTTTTTAACTTATTTCCCTCTTAGAGTGACCTTCATGCTACATTTTATCACTGCAATTCTTGAGGGAAAAAGCTCTGTTACATTCCCAAGCAGTATATCAGTATATGCTAGATTTTTTTATTTCTAAGATGTGTTACTATTTGCACTTGTTAAAATATTTCTGTCGTGCATATTAGTTGCACTGCTGCTGTGACATTTGTGTGGCACACAGGCTAGCTGTTTGTGTATTGAATCGTCCAAAACAAAACAATTCCTGTGTTTAGGACTACAAATTTCTCAGGGCAGGAAAGCATTACTTGGTCAATTTAATATTAGCTCCTCTAAAGTCTAGGCCAGACATTCCAAATACGAAGTGACAGTTTGCTGATAGCCCGGCTATCTTTTCCACTCATGAGTTACTTTGGCAGAGTTTCAGGAAAACTGTAGTAAACAAGGTTGTAGTGAACAAGGGGGCACAGGCAATTCCCTGTGTGCGAGCTGTGCGGGCAGGGGAGCGGGCTGAGCGGAGCAGCTTGCACGGACAGCTCCCGGAGCAGTTGTGGTGAAGCCCCCGTGGCTGCTCGGAGACCAGCTGAGTGCTGCTCGCTGCTGCCCTGTCCCGGCGGGCCCCGGGTTCGGGCTGCGGGCTGGGCCCGCCGGGCCCCGGGCACGGCTCCCTCGGCCCGGCCCTGTGGGCCCCGGGCACGGCTCCCTCCGCACTGCTCGGCCCTGTGGGCCCCGGGCACGGCTCCCTCGGCTCGGCCCCGGGCACGACTCCCTCCGCTCGGCCCTGTGGGCCCCGGGGCTGTGACCGCTCTGGGGCACAAGCGCACGGCTCCCTCGGCTCGGCCCCGGGCACGACTCCCTCCGCTCGGCCCTGTGGGCCCCGGGCACGGCTCCCTATGCGACCGCTCTGCGGCACAAGCCTCTCTGCCTCTCTGGGCTATCCTGCCTCTGCCTCTCTGGGGTGTCCTGACCCTTTGTGGCCTTTCTGACAAGGGATGCTTAAAGCCCCATCCTGCTCACCCCTTGGTGCCAGTGGTATTTCTTTCAGCTTCGTACAGGTGAAGTGCATTTCCTTTTTAAAGAAATTCTGAGCAGTAAGGGAAGGGCAGGCTGGTTGGGATATTTCTTTAGAGCCAGCCAGTTACACCGACTCCCTTTGATCTTCGCTAGAACCCATACGAATATGTTTATTTTCTTACTCCACCTGTGGAGAGAACAATCAATAGCTCTGGCTGCACGGCTGTTTTGGGTCACCATGTTTCCTTCAGGTCAACATGGGGTCAGGTTGCCGTGTGATAAAAGAAGCTGCTTGCAGTATTTTTGGTACTATGAGTATGCAGAGGATGGTTGTTTTCATGTAGCCTGAGATATTAAGCAGTATTAAACCCCCCATGTGTAGCAAGAGCCAGCAGGTGTTTGGGGAACAGCACTGGCAGTGCTTCTAGCAGATCTGGTCTGGAGAAGGAGAATGGAGTCTGAGTTATTCTGAAACAAATGAAAATAATACAGACAATATAGTATATACATTTGGTTTATGTAATTCTGTAGGGAAACTTCCACAGAATTTACAAGACAGGATATGTTTCTGTTCAGAGATCTTACTTGCTCTTTGAACAAGTGAGGGAATTCTGTTGCAAACAGGACAAGCTTGGAGGGCTCAGGGCTCGGCCCAGCTGTGTGCAGGGAGCACTGGATGTCCCGGGCCTGTGTGCCTGGGGTTGCTATTTCCTGCCTGCAGGTGCAGAGTGGGCAAAACTGTGCTGGTAATAAAGGATTTCCCTCTGTGCTTGAGAAGGATAAAATTATGTGTGAGCCACCTGTGTTAATGGGTCTGTGCAGGTTAAAGATAATAAGATAGTGATGCTTTGCAAAATGAGAGATTTATACTCTGAGGCCTTATGCTGCACCTTAACTAGCTCTAGGCAGATCCTGATGGTGGAATATGAACTTCCACTTAGATGGAAATTCAAGAATCTGAGAAATGTTGGTGTGAATTAGAATGAAAAAAAACAATTAAGGACTTTTGACATTTTTGACATATTTTAATTTTGAATTAGAATATTTTGTTCTAACTGGTTTTTGTCACATGCTGTCTTAGTAATTAAACTTTCAACAATATGGATTATCAAAATTGATTTTTGAAATGTTGATTAAATCTGTAAAATGGCAATAGTGTATTAAAATTGTAATGATAAATTGTAGTCTAATCCAACTGTTCCAGACTTTTTAGTGAGATACTGTGTATATACTTCTCTTTTTCTTTTTAAAATTAATTTCGCTAATTGCAGTTTTCTGTTGAAAAAAATCCATCTATGTATTTTTGACCAGTTCTGAGTACCTTGAGAATAATTCAAGGATGGGTTCCTTTGCTCAGGGCAGACCATGCCATTAGCAGGATGCTGGTCTCAGAGTATCATCACATCTCATCTCAGTCACTGAACACAGACAAAAAGGTAATCCAGCAACAATGGATGGAGTTACTAACAGTGCCAGTGCAATACTTGATGGCTGTTACTAATTAAATGACTTAATTAAGTTGTCAGGACAGAATGTAGATAATGCCTTTGTCAGTTGTTTGTTATCTGGCTGCTTGGGCAGATCAGTGTCTGGTGTGTGTCACGCATCAGGATGTGGCATGGGCCCCATTTTTTTCCTTTCAAGTTCCTTAGGCATTTCTGCATTCTCTCTGAACATAGCAATCAAAGACCAGACAGACTCTGGCTTGTCCCACATGTAGGGCTCTGATGGCACCTGTGGAGTGTCAGGAGTTTGAAGGCAGAAGTGGTTCCAGGTAGTGTGACTATGCAGTCATAAATTCTGTT
The DNA here is from genome assembly GCF_017590055.1 of Onychostruthus taczanowskii. NCBI lineage: Eukaryota > Metazoa > Chordata > Aves > Passeriformes > Passeridae > Onychostruthus > Onychostruthus taczanowskii. Next base: position 968,636 of record NW_024507879.1, on the reverse strand, counting down.
TTAGTGTTTGGGAGCCACAAAGCACCAGAAGGTCAGAAGGTGTCACTGGTGAGGAGTGCTGCTGTCTGTGCAGGCTTGCTGGCAAAGGAGCAGTGACAGCTTGCTCCACATGTTGCTGGGCTGGCATTCCCAGCTCCAGTGCCTTCTGTTGGGGAAGAGCTGGCTTTCTCCATTTGGTGGGTCACTCTGGAGTGCTCTTGTGCTTGTGCAGCCCTGGCGTACGAGATCCCTGCTGAGCACCTGCTCTGCAGCCAGGGGCTGTGGCAGGCCTTAGGGCTGTTCCCTGGGAGCGTGCTGCAGCTCCAGGTGCTGCTCGCACACCGGGGCCCTGCAGGGATGGCAGGCAGGGTGTGTCTGCAGCTCCAGGTGCTGCTCACACACCGGGGCCCTGCAGGGATGGCAGGCAGGGTGTGTCTGCAGCTCCAGGTGCTGCTCACACACCGGGGCCCTGCAGGGATGGCAGGCAGGGTGTGTCTGCAGCTCTAGTCCTGAGTGCTGAGCAGACCTGCAGAAGGGCCAGCACAGCTGCTGGATGAGCCAAGGGCTTTGGAGACACCACTGTGTTCCACAGAGAATTGGCTTAGCTAATTTTACCTTTCACAAACCCCTCTCTAAAGCCATTTGCTTTGAAAACCTTTGTGTGAAACTTTGGCTACAAGAATTTGCATGAGAATGACTAAAGGAAAATTAATTTATATTACTGCTTTTTCAAATCTGGGTTTGTGTTGTTTAATATGCACAGCAGGTGGGCTGAAAATATGACCAAATTTCATAATCAGATGTCAAACAGAGGTCACATCAAATTACAAATCTTTTTGAATATTTGGGCAGAAGTTCTTTAGGGGGATTTTAGAATAAGAGAGAAATATTTGATAGAACTTTATGTGACAGAGATGTTTTCTGCCTTTTTAAAGAATAGTTTGCTATTTATCATTTTGTTCCTTTTGGTAATGTGCTTTGCACATTAAAAATAGATGAACAGAGAACTATTCAGCTGAGCTACCCAAAGATGCAGTTGCCTGGTGAAGAAATCTCCCAGTCTCAAACTTACACTGGAAAATTCCCTGTGAAAGACTTCTTATCCCAAAGCTGATGAAGCTAACTGGAATGGGTCACGTTTATTTTCTAGCAATGGGTTTTAAAGTTGTACAGAAAAAAAATCTCCAACTTCATGAACATTAGCAACACATTTTGTGGCTCCTATTTGATTTTACAAGCACAATGATTTATAAAAGGGAAGCTTATGAAGATTTCAGTGCTGCTCACTTCTCCCTGTTATGCACTGAGTCGTGGCACGGCTCCTGAGTCAGGCAGCTGTCTTTGGTCACCCAGGAGTTTGTTAGAAGACTGTGCCTCTGCAGGGACTTTGTGTCCCAGCCACACAGGCTGGGCTTCACTTGGAATTTGCCTTCCACAAAGTTTTTGATTGTATCTGCACTCTGTATCTGGCATTGGCAGGAAATGGGTCTGGGGAAGACCAAGTGCTGCCCAGAAAATACTGCTTTTTCCTAGGATTATTTGAGGACTTAGTGGAAATGTGGGATTTGGCAGTGTGTTGGAAGAGAAAGGTGATAAAATAATTATTTGATTTAGGAAAGACAGCCAAATCACTGATTGTTGAAGCACTTAGTTCACTTCTATGAATTTCTGTGGTGAAGTGAAGGCTGGCTTGAGAATGAAGTAACATTAAAGGAAATTGGTGTGTAGATTGATTATTGCTGCACATGCTCAGCACAAAGCAGTCCTTTACAGCTTTCCTGCCAGTTAAGCTGGTACCCTGCATTTTCTGTGTCATTGTGTTTATCCTTCCCTAAGGTGTCATCCGAAGATGCTGTTCTGGCATAGTGGCGTGCCCAGGCTGGGCTCTGGCTGTCTGAGAGCACTGTGCAAAGTGCCCTGTGCAGGAGTCACTCTGTGCAGGGCAGGGAGAGGGCTCCAGGCAGCTCCTGCCCCGCTCCCTGTGCCGGGGATCCCGCTGGCCACACCGCGGCCGTGTGCCAGGCTGCCACTGCCAGCCCACCGCCTTTGCTCAGGCAGGGCTGCATTTACTTTCTCTGTTTCTACTGTGCAGATTGGCTTTCAAATCTCAAAACAGGGATGGCTGAAAGTTGGCTTATATAGAAGTAATAACTGATGGTTTAAAAGAAAGTAGAATTATGAAGAACACCGTATTCAGATAACCCTTTTCTTGACGTTACTGAGAAAAGGGATGAAAATAATTATCTTATGAACTACTCCAGAGATAAGGTGGCAACTTGAGAAGACTGCAGCAAGGAAAGGAGGAATAACTAATTTTAAGCTTGGTTTGTATCTATAAGACAAATCACTTAGCATCCTAGATAGCCAACTTTTTCAGTACATGCCATCATTCTCTTTCTGGAGTAAATGTAAAAATTGCAGTAGAGCTTTCAAAACACTCTAATAAATTCATTTTCTGAGAAGTAGTTATGTAATTTGAATAAATAACATGTTTTGTCTTTTTGTTTAAAAAGAAAAGCTTTAAAGAGCAAAAATGAGGAAAGTAAAAGTTATTTGCCATTCAGAGAAGCTAATGCAATTGCTTGGGCTAATGATTTGTATTGAATTGTTGATATGTTAATTTCTTCTTCATTAACAAATTATCTTTTATTCTTTAAGAGCAATACATGCAGCCTAATGGATTTTCAGTTTCTGAGATTCTTTATTTTCTGGTTTTTATTCAGTTAGGATGTGGTGTTTTCACATATGTTGTTTGACTAAAAGAAAGGGAGGCAGACAAACAAACAAACAAATCCTGAAAGCATTCTAGGCTCAATCCTAATCTACCTGTCCTTTCTGTTTCTTTCTATTCCTGAAGAGGTTTGAGCAACCTGCTGATGTTTTGTATCATGTCTTGGCTTCCCTGCAGCAGTCAGACTGTAGGATTTTTACTGCACCCGAGCAGGCAGCTTGTTCTTTGTGCTGCATTTTCTGTGCCTCCTGCACTGGCACTGCTGTGCTGCCCCCAGCTCTCAGGGGCAATCCTGCTGCCCACAGCCCAGGAGTGAAGCCCTGGTGAGCTGTGCAGACATCTCAGGGCAAGAGCAAGGCAATCCTTAGCTCCTGCAGCTTGTTTGGATAAACTAAGGAAGGTAAGGAAATTGCAGCTCAGCCAAAAGATGAGGAGCATGATGATATTGCTGGGATAGGAATTCCACTGAAAAGCAGCACAAGTGTTGTAAGAAGGTTTTAAAAAGCTAAGCTTGTCTAAGTGTCCGATTGGAAAAAACGAGTGCAGTGAGAGCAGGAGTGTCTGGGAGCCTCAGTGCTCGGTGTCAGAGCTGTGGCAATCTTAGCCACAGTATAATTCGATTATGTACCTCTCCAGTGTTGTTCCCCTGGGCCAGGGCTCCTGTTCAATTTGCCTGCTGTGCTGGGACTGTGACCCACTGAGTTGTGTGCAGCATCAGGGGAGCTGGTGGGGTGGCTGCTTGTTCATTTCCTTGTCTCCTTTGGCAGGGGTGGCTCAGCCCTGCTGCTGACACAGCTGTGTGTGTTGGTGCTGTCTGGGTGTCCCTCTGTACGTGTGGTGTGGCTCAGCTCAGCACTGACTCCTGAGAGCTCTGTTGTATGCATGGGGTAGAATGAGGCTTGGCAGTCTTTATCTGCTTTCATTTAATTCTGTAATCAGGAATGTGCCTGCTCAGTGGGTTTTCTAACATCTAAAATGCATTCAACAAATGTGTTTTATACTGATTTTATGGAATCTTCTGCTTTGATGTATAGAATGTATGTCCGTTTACATTTTTTATTTTTCTTCAGTGTTGGAGAGTTATGAATACTTCCCAGCTTAGTCTCTAAATTTTTTTCCTCAATCAGAGCCAACTCTAACTTGATGGAACAAGTGGTTGCTTAAACAGCAAATTGTTTAACATAAAGCTCTGGCCAGGACATAGCTTCTTTTAATTAAACAACTCACAGTGCCCCAGCCAGCTATCTTTCCCCTTGCTCAGCACTGCAGCAGGGCTTTGGACAGAATGTGCAATAGTAAAATAAAGCACATCTCCAGTGTGAACCCTGTTTCATCAGGATCACCCAAACGTTTCTTGTATGTGTTGTGATATTAAGGTGCCATAAGTCTGGATGGGACCTCCTGTTTCCTGTTTTTCCTACATTTCTTTTGATGATACCAATCTCTTCTTGTTTCAGGGGGAAAAACATGTGGTTCCACCTTTCCATTGCACAACACTCTCACTCAGGGTCTTCAGAGCCAGGGCATGAAGGATTGCTTGGCTTGGCTTGCTTGGCTTGCTTTGGAGGGGCACAAAGGGAGAGGCTCTTGGTACTGTCCCCCTACCTCGTGTTGTGACTCCTCAAAGACTGGCCCTGTCTGGCAGGGAAGGGAAATAAATGCTCATCTGCCTGGGCAAGAGGTCCAGTGTGCACATAAAGTCCAGTTTTTTCCTCAGTAATTCAGGATGTATTCAGAACCTCTAGGATACTTCCTTTTGGCAAGTACTTGTCAAACCAGCCAGCCCAGTGGCTCATTTTTAGGAGGTTTTTAACCTGTAAGCCATTATTGAGCTCCTGGATGATAGAGTCAGGATTAGTTTCCAGTGAAATGTGGATTCCTCCATCACCTAAGCAGACAGTGCTGATAGCCCTGTTAATCATGAAGATGTGATAACTCTGGGGTATTACAGGCTCTGGAAACCAGTTGGTTTGTAGGTTATGTTAAAATCTCTAGTTTTGGCTCTTTTGTATTTGCAGAAGTATTTGCTGCAAGTCTAAGGTAGATGTGCCAAGAGGCACAACTGGCAGGATGAGGTCCTAGTTTTCAGGTTTGAGAAATGTAATGTAATTCCAAGTATTTATGGTGACTTACTTACAAAAAATGCCATACTGTACCATACTGTTTATATAGATGTGACAAATATAAAAGAAGTCTGATACATTTATACTATACAATACCATCTCTGTTTTTCTGAACTCTAAAGTACTTTTCTCGTGTACTGGTTAATAGGGTATGCAAAGAGGTTTTTTACCAGATGTCTGAAAAGGGATCCCAAAGTGCTTTGTTCACAGCAAGTCTAACGTTGATTGCCACCAAAGGGGGAATTGGGTCCTCCAGTAGAGTTCAGCCTTTGTAGCCTCAACTAAGGAACTGGCAGCTTGTTGACAGATAAATCTGGACTGAATAACAGAAATTCCATTTCATTTACTTCTTTTTTTTTTTTAAGATTTGCAGAAAGATTTTTAGCATAACAGTTTTTCCTGCTACACTTTTTAAATTTTTTTGGCTGAAGCTTAAACAGTTGCTTGTGTTGTCTGTACACACAAGCAGACTTTGGACTGAAAAGAATGTTTAGACTAGAGAATTCTATACATATTTATTCCTAATGTTATTGGCTGCTTATTGCCAAATTATCTTGCTGAAAGTATAGGATGGGGATCTTTAAACTAGTCACTGTAAGACTTTCTTTTATTCTTTTAATTGCTAGTATCTGACCAGTTTCATAGGTATTTCCCATTTTTGTGGCACCTACTTAAATGTGAAGCATTGCTGTATCTCTGTTCAAATACATGATAAGAATTGAAGGATGATGTCTCATCTCAGTATTGGATCTGATCTCTAACAGGCCTTTCAAGCATTATGGATACTTTGACCAAATAGTATTTTCAACTGACTCATGAATTAACAGTGAGAGACTGACAGATATATTCACTCTCATTGACAAAGATACTGTTAGTCCTTGGATAATCTCCCAAATCCAGGCTTGGATCATCACTCACTTATTATAAATCAGGGTGAGAGGATTTACTAAATCAAGATTTCAGAGTGTTGGAAAAGTATGTAATTTGGTGTGCTCGCAGAGGTCTCCTAATTGTGCCATTGGGGCTCAGTGCGTGGCACTGGGGTGCAAGTACAAACCTCAGTTTGGTACCTGGTGCTGGGCATCTGCTCATTGTCAGGGGATTTTTAAAGGCCACAGCCAGGTTGTGCCCTGCTGGCATTTCTACCATCCCGTGGCCCCCCTGCGCAGCTGCATTTGACCCTCAGCTGCAGTTACAGCTCCTGGGTAGGAGTAGGGTGAGTTACACTGTGGTTCGCTGTGTGTAGCAGCCTGTGAAGTGGTTGTTAATTGGTGGTGACGATGTTACAAAAACATCTGCTCCTGTCATAACTGATGCCACGTTTCATCAGGATCAGCGCTTTAAGCTGAATCAGACATTAGTGTAGGAATTGGTCCAGTTGTGAAGAACTTTGCCTCTGGAAAAGTCCATCTGGCCAGGATAGCAGTACTAAAGGAGATTTCAAACCTGTCTAGGTGAAAGGTCCTTATGCTTTTTCTGATTTTCAAGGAAATCCTGTGTGTTTCTGGACCTGTGTCTCAGTTCTTTGGGGTTTGCTGTTTCTCCAGGTGGGAAGCAAAACAGAAATCTCTTTAATGCTGCCCCTGAAGAAGTCCTGTGCTGTTAACACTCTTCCATGGCAATTCTTTAAGTCTCTGCATTGTGCATATGTGTATTTTAATTTTTCACTTCAATTCTCACATACAATATGACAGACTTCTAGTTGCTTTGGGAGCTTTCATTTCTAATGTTCTTACTTATTTTTAAAATCAAAGTGTTTTGTTAATGCCTATTTCTTCTGATAAACTTTCAGAAGATGTATTTCATTCTCAGCCCACAGCTAGGACTGGTTAAGGCAATTTTCACAGCAGCTGTAGACAAATGCATGGTAAGTAAATTAGCTTTTATTATAATCACAGTGGCTTTTCTTGTCTATTTGATTTTTGCATGTTCATGTGTGAATTCTCAAACTTAAGTATATTAAAATGAGAGCGAGGGGATTTGAAAGGTGCCTGCAGGAACGTTTGCTGCGAGGTGCTCTGTGCTCCTGAGCTGCACACGAGAGCAGCAGAGCTCAGAGTGTGCAGAGCCTGCAGAGCAGGGCCACGAGGTGTGAGCAGAGCTGTGGGACATGCCTGACCTGGGAGCTCTGCCCAGGGCATGTGCCACGACACCAGAATATCCTGGTGGTTCAGGCTGCTTCTGGCACTTGTGGCACATCACGATTTTCTTCCTGGGAGGCAGAGAAGCTGCAAACACTGTGGAAGAAACCTGAATGCCTGTTTTGTGTTTTTTATAGTGTGTTTACAAAGCAGGGATTTGATGTGTTTGTAACATTGCCTGTCTTTCTAGCCTAAATTGACCTAAATTGAAAAAAACAGTGATAAAATGGGTACTGTACATAGACCTGTTCATGTGTGCTAATTTGATGGAGATTCTACAGGATAGTGAATGAGAGCATGGTAGGGAATGTGAACTGCATGGTGAACTTAGTTATTACATGCTGAAATGAGGCTGAGGGCATGGGGGAAGCTTTGTAACAGCTGAGCTGTGTGCTTTCACTCTCAGGTCGGGAGAACAGCAAATGAAGGCCTGCAGAAACTTCTCCTGGACGTGTGCGTCATAGGGCAGCACCTTGGTGGAGCTGAGGATTGGAATTGCAGGAGGAGACTGTGGGCATGTTGTAGGACAGAACTAGACTTCAGATTAGCAGCTGGGAGAGGAGATCTGCAAAAATGGGGTGCCTGGTTCTGCCCTCGTGAGGGACTGGCCAGGTGTGCTCCTGTGGTGGGAAAACAGCTGGGTGAGGGGCACAGCACAAAGTCTGTGTGGGCACCATCAGCACGCCAGTACAAAATAGATGTGGCACATGAGGTACTTCAATGCCAGGGCATGTCTTGAAATTGTTTTACTCTGGCCAGCACTGGTGAGGTCTTGGCTGGAAAGGATTAATGCTCACTATTGAGATGTGTCATTAAAGCTACAAAATAATCAGAGATTTCCTGAAGGAAGGCATTAGGAGAAATTGGAATCTAGAAATGAGGACTTAAAAGAATGGTTTGGAGTATTCAGTCAAGAGAGCATGAAGTAACATGTGATAAACCCCTTCAGATATTATACAGTTCTGCTGCAAAGAAGGGAAGATCTGTTCTCCATCATAGTGGTGGGTAAAACAAGCAGGTCTCAAGTAGGATTAAATTGGATTAAACTTCTCCTGTTAGGAATAATTAAGTACTGTAATAGCTGCCAGAGGAAATAGAGACATGTACTTCACAGGAAGCAAGCCAGAAACAGATTAGCCAGACTTCTGTCAAGAATGCATTGTGGCCATTGCTGCTGGGGCAGATGATGGAAAAGGTGATGTCCCCAACTCCTCTCAGCCCCACTCTAAAATACCAGTTTTCAAATACACTTTGAATTGGAACCAAACTACTACTCCTATGTGTTTCTCAAGTCTGATTTGGATTAAACATTTTCTCAGTAGGTTTCTGGATAGAAGGCTTATTGTTGTTGGAATTTAGCATTGGCATTCCATGCTCTCTGCTCCCCAACCCTCCAAAAAAGAAAAAAACCCACTTTTAGTCTTGAAAAGTTCCTAGCTTAGTAAGAGATATTGATTGTTCCCAGAATTAAGAAGTTGTAGATCAAAGAAATACACTTTTTAGTGAGGATAGTCCTTGTAAGAGAAATAGAGCAACAAGCAGGTTAAAAGAGAATTTGGAGATAGCTGTGTTTTGTGTGGGATCAGAGACATTCTTGCCAACGTCCCATCTGTTCAGTCTTTCTTCAGCTCTGTTTTCTTCTCACCTCTCTGTTGTGCTTGCACTCCAGAAGGAGACATTACTGTCTGACTGAAGTGCTGAAGTTGTGCTGGTTGTCTCTCCAAATGCAGGAATCACAAAGAGCAACTGAGTTTTCACTTTCTGAGAGGTTTCACTGGTGGTAAAATCACCAGGAGCAATCTGAAAGTCCAAGAAACTGCCTTCAGCAAATGGGGATCAAGTAAAGGAACAATTATGCTGTTCTGGACAGAGATAACAACCCCACTCCCCAGGGGTTTTGCAACTGACTGAAACTGTATTCAGGACTCTTGGCAAAATGTGTCTCTTAGTGTGCGTTTTAATCACACCTGTGATGTTCCTCCTTGAGTTAAACTGTGAAAAATTAGAGTTCCACCTCAGCAGAACTTGGGGGAAAAGATGTGCCTGAAAGTTGAGGGCTGAATCCTCTGTGCCAGCATGTAGCTTACACTGCATGGCACATCTCTGTCAAAAGGAAACCCTGGGTAGCCTGGAGCCTGGGAATGTCTTCAGGGCTGACAGACTGAGAGGTGGCATCTGGAGCAAGCTTCTAACTCTGGAAATTCTGCATTTGCACCTGACCCCAGCATCCTTGTGTGGCCCTGAGGAATGGTGCTGTGTGTTGGTTGTTGGTGGCTCACTGGAGCAGTGGGAGAATATTGCCTCTTGAGAGAGGTGCTCCTAGTGGAAGAAGTTATTTCTCTTTTATCTTGAACTGGTTTGAATGAGGAATATTTTGCTCAGAATACATGTCTGCCATTTCTGTGTGCTCTCTGTAGAAGTTTTAACAGAGTTTCTCTCTTCCCCTGTCCTGAAGAAAGAGGATGAAAGTGATAGCAGTAATTGGAAGAGACAGTCACGTAGGATGGACAGCACAGGGACTTTCACGTTTGAATTACAAAAGATTTGGACTACATGGAATCTTTTCCTCCTCATCAAGCCACTTAGAATGCTACATATCTCTTCTGGGAGAGTGGGCTAATGGATTTAATTATTCTCCTACTTTCAGTATCATAAATCAAAACTGATCTAACTGGGCTTATGCCAATAGCACAGTAGATGTAAAAGGAAATCGGGGGTTAATCTGTTGATATATTTCATTGGGGATTAATAAATCCACCACAATTGCTAAAATAACTTTTGGGGAATTTGCAAAATTGAATGTGTAGATCTAGGGCACTGAGTTGTTCCTTGGAAGCTGGGCATCTCCTGGCTGGTGCATCTTTCAGAAATCTCAGTTCCTACACTGTGCTGTCAGCCAGGTCCTGTTTTCTTCTGCAAGCGGCTATGGACTCAGTGTGCTGCACTACTGGGGCAGAATGAGCGTGGAAGCAGTGCAGAGCTGGCACAGGCACTTGCTTAAGGACAAATTCAAAAAGGATTAAAAAGTTCTCACTGTCAGATTTATTTGTAAAGATTCAGTTGCTGGGGGATATCTGTAATTGCATATAAAGCAGTGGGGAGTGTCTGTAATTGCCGTCTATTCTATGTACTTTCTCCTGAGAGCTCAGGTCCATACAATTGCGAAAATTCAGCTTGAAATTCAGGAGCTGTTAATTGGCCTCAAGATTTATCTTCATCTCTCTGTAACGGTTTTGCCCAGGCTTTTAGAGAGCCAAGTTACTGGCAAAGTCAGTGGAGTTTTATTGGGAAAGATTTATTGGTTTTTTGTAATCCAGCTAATGAAATGAAGCAGATTCACAGTTTTGGCCTCATCAGCATGACTAAACAGCAGAGCACGGTGTGCAAGAGAATCAGTGTGGAGGTACAGCCTGTGTGCAGCACAGCTACCTTGAGCTGCCTTTCCAAACACAGTAGATAACAAGTTCCCATCTCTGCTTCTCTTATCAGCACCACTCTTAACTGAAACTGTAGTGATCTGATAGCACTCCTGGGGGATACCACACTCGGACCTTAAAAGCAGCTTTGGGGGAAGGAGCCTGCTTTCCTGGGCTCAGATTGCTGGGGCAAGCAGCAGCAGCTTCATTTGGTTTAATACTAACAGTACCAACATGTTGGAGTAGTCTGTGTAGGGCAGGTGAGGATTTTCTGTCAAGGGGGCACCTTCTAGATGTGCCAGAGGGATCAGGAACAGTCAGCTGTATCCTGTGGCTGGGGGTGCACTGGCTGACTTGACAGCAGTGTTGTGTGCCACAGTAAAAGGAGGGGGTTTTGCCATCTTGGCCCACAACAGAAACGAGCTGGGCTTTGTGGTAGGATTGCAGATGTGCCAGAAGCCAGCCCTGTAGGTACTGTGCTTGCCATTGCCTCCCCTCCCCGCGCTGTGCTCAGCTGTGCCGTGTCCTTGGGGCTGGAGTGGGCTCTGCCACGCTGGCTGTGCCCACCAGGGATTCAGGGCAGGTGCCACCCCTGCCCTCAGACACAGCTCAACCATGGACTCTGGCTTTTTTCTCAAGGAGTTTCCTCCCACAACTGGCTGCCCACACATCTCTGTCATGTAAATAGTTGCAAGAAGGCATTTTACCGCTGAAGCAGGTGATTTTCCTACAGGATTTCAGGGAGAATTAAACTGATCGTTGTGCAAAACTTGGGAGATAGGTTTTCAGTTTTTCACATATGAAAAGAATGGAGTAATTTTAAATGTTGAAATCATCTTTACTGGCGCAAAGACTGCCAAAAGCTTTCTGATAAATACTTTGCTAACTCCAGTCTATAACTTTCCTAGGGAAGCTGATCATACTTGACAAGGGAAATAGGATTCCACGGGAGGTTATATGAAATTATGAGATGCTGCAAATGGAAATATACTTTCTTAGGCAGAGGAGAGAGAACAACTTCTCTGTAATTGAGTTGCAGATAAAATTGAATTTAAAGGGTCCAGCAAGCTCGTTTGAAGTTCAAAGAAGCTGGTGCATAAATTTGGCCTGCCTGGAGTTACTGCATCTTTACACGTATAGCTTGATCAAAAGAAAAGCAGAAATGGAGTAGTTCCAGAAATCCAGATTGATTAGTCAATCTTTCTTACCCAGTGATGGAATTCAGAAAAATATCATTTGGTCTTCTCTAAAGTATTATCCTCCTGGATCAAAGGATTTCTCTTCCAGCCTTTCTATACTAATCGTACAATGAAAAAAAAATGAACTTGTAAAGCAAAAAGATTATGCTCTTTATGATCTATTCAAGTTAGCAGTTCATGGAGGCTGCTTGTCCTGCAGGGTAAGCTACAGAGATGCTAAGTCAGTAAAAACATTACTGACTTACAAACTTACATTTACCTTTGTGACTGACTTGGGGAATGAAATAGTGAAATGTAGGTTGATCTGTAAAAGTCTCCCTATTTCATATTGTGATTTATTACTTTTTTCTGTGAAATGGAGGGCTGTTATTTGTGGAACCTCTGGAGGATCCTGCCAGCAGGGCTCTGCAGCAGGAGGAGCCCAGGAGCAGCACAGTGTTGGTGGGCTGAGATCTGAGTACCCAGGAGTGCACAGACTGTGAGTTCTCAGGGAGGTACACAGTACAGCTGGCAGGAATAGATGCTTTTAATGAGCTAGTCTGAAAAATCTGGGTAGAGGCAAATGCCCTGGTACCAGGCTTAGAATATATTGTTTCTGGAGGCCTTAATTCAAGGAATCAAGGCTTGAAAGTATAATTTAGGACCCAGAGTGGGACAAGGCTGGATGGAGATTGATGAGGACAGACAAAATCTTTGGGACTGTGACCTTAACATAGCAAATTCTATTCTGTGATCCTGATAATTTCACAGTCTTTTAAAATCTAACAGAAGCCAATTGAAGGGAAGTAAGTACAAATATTTTCCATGTATGTATTTCCATCTATGCCATATACAGTGGAAGTGTAGGCAAAGAAATTAGAAGATGTCCTATGTAATGAATGTTGATCTGCTAGGCACAGAGTCGTTTTGGAGCTTAACTGCCTGAGAGAGGTCTCTGCAGGCCTGCTAATGCAGCAGGGGGGAGCTGACTGCAGTGTGGAACCTGCCCTGTTTGACACGCGCCTTTCGGCCGTGCTGCCGCTCAGGGCACTGCGGTGCCTCGGCAGTACCCTTCGACAGCACTGCAAATACATTTAGGGGAGGTAGTTTTAGTGTAATGAGTCATTTCTCCTCCTTTCCCCAGCCAGGTTTGTGCAGTTCTAGAGGCCTGGAAGAGCCTCGGAGGAAGCTGACTTTTATGGAATGTGAGGAGTGTTGTAATTCATTTTAAGTACGTGTCTAATATTCCTACATGCCTAGTACCTTAAAATCTGGCCTCTCTTTGAGGTGGCACAACTCTTTCATTCTGTTAGGCTGTTAAAAATAATACCAATCTGTTCATTCACTGACAGCAGGTTTTTTATTGTGTGCTGATTTGGGATTATGAGAGTTATGGGGGAAGGTGACCTTGATGCAGGTTTAAGTGCAGCACTTCTTGACACAATGCAGCAGAGAACAGCACTAGTGTTAACTTAATTATGTTGTTAAATCCACTAGGCCTGAATTACTTGAAACAAATTAAACAAGGGACGTTCCTATTTCATAAACTGCATTTAATCTCATGCATGGCTGTGTTTATGGTATAGTCACGGCAATACAGTAAATTAAATGTGAATAGAAGTCACACCAATATCTTCATAAGCAGATGTTTTGTATCTGAGCTAAAGCAGAAATAAGATAAATCTAAAGTCATTCAGGGCAAGAAGATTGAAGTCTCATGCATTTCCTAAAAGAAGATAAATTTGTAGTTTTGAATAGTTAACATTTGTTCTCTTCTTCAGTCTGAGGCACACAGAAGGCTGGTCATTGTGTCATGGAGTAAAATTACGCTTATCAGAATTTGCAATGGAATTTTGCAAATAAATAAGTAGAGGTGATGGTACAATCAAAACATCAAGGCTGCTGCTACTTATTCAGTATGGGTCTTGACATTTTGGGCCACTTGTAGGAGTGCAGTTTTTCAGTGGTGGTAATTAGAACACCTGATGTATGTTGATGTAACACCTGATGTAAGTTGTAAACGTATTAAATTGCTACCTGTCAGTATGTTTTTTTACTGTGCTTACTGAAATCTCATCTTAACCTTTTCTCAGCAATTCCAGCTAACTATGGGAAGAGTTGGAAAACTAAATAAGGGAAAAAAGATTTGAGTTACATTAGTATTGTTAATAACCCCCCTGCCCCCATTTTTTAGTGTTGTGGCCAAAAAAAAAAAAAAAGTCGATTCAAGTTTTATTTGTCAGATAATTTTAGGAAATTTTTGTGCCTTTTTGTGGTGAATAAACTGTTTGGAAGGAAAAATCATTTAGCTCTGCTCCTTAATAATCCTGGTGCAGAAATATACTCTTATAATACTGTAAAACTTTATGCACCCATTCACATGTGGGTGGAATTTGTAATTCAATAGTTTATCTAATGATTGCATTCCATTTTCTAGTGACAGTTTTCATTAAGACTCCATTTATTCAGAGAGAAGTGAATCTAATAAGAGTAGCCTTGAGTTAAGGGATTTATCACTCTTTTTTTAATATTTTCCGTATTCTGAAATATGTACCATTTAGGCATAAAAGAAAGGATTGTGCTTCTTTAAACTGTGCCACATTTTTTCCAGTTGTTTAATGTGTATTACTTGGAGAATGTGCAGTAGGTATTTGAAAAACCACTTTTTTCAGATACTAAGGTAGGACTGAAATGACTGTAAAAAAAGGGGAAAAAAGGGGAAGAGATAGTCACAACTGTAGTCACAAATTTAATTTGAAATTCATATGGACTTCCATAAGTTAATCTTCTGCATGGTGCTTTTAATTTTTTTTTTTCAGTGTTAAAAGGAGGGTTTACATGAGGGGGGCAATGGGGCTTTTCCAAGTTATTGGCTTAAACACACCATGGAATATATTTGGTTTTATTGTAAAGGTAGTATTTAGCGTAACTTTTTTATTGTATGTCCCATCCAACACAGTAACTGTTCAATAAATTTTGAGGTAAAATCGAATCAACTCATATAAAAGAAATTCTGAGACAGGAATCATCTGAATAGAGGAGTGACAGGCCCAGCAAATCTTAATTTTACTGCAGTTTGTATTGCAGCAGATTGGAGAGAGTTGATTTGAATGCCACAGTTTGGGAATTGCTGGTTTGGAGAGGCCGTGGTGGCGCAGGGGGTGTGTGCAGGGAGGGAGCTGAGTGCCACAGTTTGGGAATTGCTGGTTTGGAGAGGCCCTGGTGGCGCAGGGGGTGTGTGCAGGGAGGGAGCTGAGTGCCACAGTTTGGGAACCCTGGTTTGGAGAGGCCCTGGTGGCGCAGGGGGTGTGTGCAGGGAGGGAGCTGCGCCCGCCCTGCCGCTGCTTGCGGGGGCTGCTTGCTGCGGCGGGCTCAGGGGGTGTGTGCAGGGAGGGAGCTGAGTGCCACAGTTTGGGAACCCTGGTTTGGAGAGGCCCTGGTGGCGCAGGGGGTGTGTGCAGGGAGGGAGCTGCGCCCGCCCTGCCGCTGCTTGCGGGGGCTGCTTGCTGCGGCGGGCTGTGCCTCCCTGCGCTCTGCTGCCGCTCCTCCTGCCCCGGGAGCCTGTGCTGGGCCTAGGGGATCGGGGCTCCGCGGCCTGGCCTGTGCTCGCTCCCTGCACACCGGGCTCGGTCCCTGCACACAGAGCTCGCTCCCTGCACACACAGCTCGGTCCCTGCACACGGGGCTCGGTCCCTGCACACGGGGCTCGGTCCCTGCACACACAGCTCGGTCCCTGCACACCGGGCTCGGTCCCTGCACACCGGGCTCGGTCCCTGCACACAGAGCTCGGTCCCTGCACACCGGGCTCGGTCCCTGCACACGGGGCTCGCTCCCTGCACACAGAGCTCGGTCCCTGCACACAGAGCTCGGTCCCTGCACACCGGGCTCGGTCCCTGCACACCGGGCTCGGTCCCTGCACACAGAGCTCGGTCCCTGCACACCGGGCTCGGTCCCTGCACACGGGGCTCGCTCCCTGCACACAGAGCTCGGTCCCTGCACACAGAGCTCGGTCCCTGCACACCGGGCTCGGTCCCTGCACACGGGGCTCGCTCCCTGCACACAGAGCTCGGTCCCTGCACACAGAGCTCGGTCCCTGCACACCGGGCTCGGTCCCTGCACACCGGGCTCGGTCCCTGCACACACAGCTCGGGGGCGGAGGCAGCTGCAGTGTAAGTCACGGCTGCCACGGCAGCTCGGGGACTTACACAGCACAGCTGCCCTGCTGCTGTAACAATGGTCCCGATGGTTCCTGCACACCTGAAAACGTTTGGTTTTCCTCATTCGTGTCATGCATTTCTTATAAAACTGAGCTGCACACTCATGACTGTTAATTTATGTGCACATATAAGTACAGAGTGTTAAGGATTTTGCGTTTCTGTGTTTTAAAGGAGGCAAGAACCAACCCTGTGAAGTCTAACACAAAAATAAAGCACCAACAAAATACAGAAAAAACATCTTCAAATAATTACCTAATGAGCTTTTAGGAGTGAAACAGGACATGCTTTATGGGGAAAAGCTCCAGCAATATGAGTTATCACACATCCCTGGATAATACATCACACCAAAATCCTGTTTATTTAGGCTGTTGCTGTTGGCAGTTAATCTCAAGCAAGGATATGCAGCATACTGAGAAAGGTGAAATGGCAAAGCAGAAGGGTTGTCCATACCTGCTCTCAGATCTGTAATAGCCTCAGGCAGAGATCCAGAGGAGATGTCTCCTCTGCCCACTGTCTCTGTTTGACACTTGCAAAACATCTTGGTGATGTAGTGTTTTTCTTAATGTGACAAGTACATAAAAATTTACTTCGTACTGCTATCACTAGAAGGGTTGGAAAACAAAATTTGTGCACTGTGTAAGTAAGAACAAGGTAAATTCTGACTTGAAGAGTTTTGTATTAGTAGTTAATAGTATTTTAGAAGGTAAATATGGCTACCTGATTATCTCCTCTTTTTTTCTTTCTTTTTTGTTTACTTCTCCAGCCCCCCATTAGATGGATATTGTGCTTTCAGGAAATTTGAAGATTTAGTTAATATTAGTAGAAATAGACTTGATTTGAAAAATTTGCATCCAGATCCTAATATCTTACTTCTCAGAGTTCTGGGAGACATAATTTGTACTGTAGTGCTTGGGATCTGCATATGAGTTTATAATTCACTTGCCACCAAAATAAACGTATTTTGGCTTGTGCCTGTTTGTAATTGTGGTGAATGCAGAGTCTGTTGGTTAGGGAGGTCTCTCCCAGCAGTTGTGTACAAAGTAATTTGCTCATTGCCCTTCCCTTCTTCTCACACCACATCTTCTTTGAAAGTCGTAATTTACCATTTTATGACGCTGGTGAGTAAGTGCTGCTGAGTCAGTGCTCGATCAGTTTCCAGCTGGGCTTGTGTGAGTAATTTACTGCGATGCCAAGCAATGCAATTAAATTTGCAGAGCATTATGACTTCACTGTGACTGCAGCGTGGTGTTGTCGTCACGGTGCCATCCCACAGACTCTGATGGCAGTGACTGCTCTGGGGTCACCTGCTCAGGCTGGCAATACCATGTGGCCATAGGGCAGTGCTCCTCTACATTTTCATTGCCTTCTGCAGCAGTACCACCAGTGGCTTCCACTCACATCACCTGCTACTATTTTAACAAGAAATATTGCAGAGGGATTTTTTGCTCAAGAGCATATGACATGTTTTCTTTTACTGCAGAGGCAATGTTTTACAAAGAAAATGACCAGTGAAATAATTATTTTTGGAAACTTCTACAGTGGTGGTAGATAGTCTGTGCGTCTGTGTATTGATGTGTATTTAATTTTTGTTATTAAAAAAGTCTGAAATCGATGTGACATGAAGGACAAAGCATTACTTACTCAGTCAGATGAAAGTTTTGGAAGTTGCAATTAGCTGGTTTTTATGCACCTTTGTTGATCTTATGACTCATTTAATGCGGTTGATTCAAATGTCAAATTTTACAGGAAGATTAATGTGGCCTGGTTTTGTAGCCTCTCATACTTTGTAGTCATCACAGCTGCTGTGGAAGAGGTTAAAGAATTGAAAATAGGAATGTTGCTTATATAAGATGGCCTGTAGTGCACAGGGTAGTTTGAACGTTTAGAGCTGTTTTGTGGGGGCAGTGGCTCCGAGTTTCAGGATGGTGCTCTGAGAGAAAATGACCTTTTTCTTTCTACTCTTTAATCCTGTTCTAGGGTCTCCTCTGCTATACAGCAGCTTGTGATATGGTACCAGATTAAATTACTATTGCTTCTATCTTTCATGAGGCCGAAAGAGATAACGGCTGATTATTGACTTCCCTCAGCTTCCAGTGTTCCAAGATGTGCCAGAGCTACTGGGCAGAGCTCCCGGGCGGTGTTGCTGCTCTTGGAGGAGCTCTGGGGGCACTCGGGGCACAGCTGGCTTAGCCAGAGCAGCCACTGCGTGGCCTGGAGCAGCTGCTGGGGAGCACCAGCAGCCTGCACCGCCTGGCTCACACCTTGTCTGACCTTGTGCAGGGAGCGCTCCCGAGCAGCTGGAACATTCTGGACCACATGCTCTGGTTCAGCTGGCTGCAGGAATGTGATTTGCTTCGAGACCCCTGCACGAATCCAGCCCAAAAGTGCAAAGCTCCTGGAGCACCTGGCTGAATGCTCTGGGATGCATGTGTGTTCAGATGGGGAAGGTGGAAATTCCCAGCCATTGAAACTGTGGCTTTGGTCAGATACACTAAATTAACTTTTCCTCAGCCAGTCCAGTAGTCTGCAGCTACTGTAAATGGACAGTGCCTCTCAGTAGGTGTAGGGTCAGCACAGATGAGAGGTGGTAAGGGACTATGTTGCTGGTAATAAACTCCATTATTCCTATGGCTCCTGGATTGCCATTGGTTTTTTCAAATGCAAATACTTTAAGTGCCTTGAGCATTTACTACGATCTGTCTGAAAGCTACAACACCTTCTGTAAACAAGAGAGTTTAAAAGTCAGTGAATTCAGGAAAGTCATCAGTTCCCCTGCTTTCAGGTTTTATTGTAGCCCTGAAGTTCTCTGGAGAAGTATTAAAGCATTACAGAGTGGGCTATTTGGCATCCGCATTGCCTCAGGAATATTTAAAGGCTAAGGCTTGTCATTCATCATCTCAAATCACTGAGAATAAAACCAAATTTTATACTAGTATAACTTCTGGAGCAACACAGTTAAGCAAGCACCTAGGACAAATTTCACCTTTAAGGAGTTTGGTAAATGAATGTAGTAGTGCCATAAAAAACTATTCTGACTCTTTTCATAATTGAGGATTCACTGTAGAAACCATAATGGTGATGTTAAGCATTCTGTGTGCAAAGTGGAACATATAACACGTGTGTCAAAAGGTCCTGCCTCACTGGAGGATGTTTTCTAGGCTCTGTAGTTAGCTCTGCTCCTTTTGCAATAGTAACCTTCATTTGTGTTTGAAGGGGACCTCTTAGGGACTGCAGAAAGGTCTGTGTTGTTGGTACTTGTTTGATTAAATCTGGTCATGGCCAAAGAACTCTGCTTCTGAAATCTTAGCAGAGATGCCTTAAAACTAGCTCAGTAAGCATTTCTTGTGTGATCGAAGCTCAGTTTGGCACAGATCAGTCAGAGTTGGAGCTTTCCCAGAATGCAGAGCATGGAGCCAGCGATGCTGCTTGGGATGAAGTTACTCAGGAGTACCTAGGGAAGTAGGTTTGCCTAAAACCCTGCATGGTTAATCCAAGTGCAAGATATTGTCAGACATAGCCTGGGGGAAAAATTGCTTTATCTGAGGAGAAAGACTTGTGGAATGTCACTTTGCTAAATCTGGCTTTTGATTCTCATACAAAGGGCTCTAGAACTACTTCCTACCAACTCATTGACCTACACAATAATTTCTAGGGGTTCTTCAGCCTAGCAGTGTGTTGATATTCCTGAGATGTCCTCCTCACCTGCTGCCTGACTCCCCTGTGTTCGCCAAGGTGCAGCAGTTGCAGACAGAGGAGTCTCCATTCCTGCCACAGCCTCTGTGCTGATACAGAGCCACACCAGGCACTCTCAGCAAGGCTTCCACCCAGCGTGGGGCTTTGGGATAAACAGAACATAAATCTGGGGGTTCCTCTCTTTTCCTGCTTGAACTCATGTTTCTTACCTTCCCTGTTCTTTTGCTAATTTTGTTGTAGGACCTCATCTTCCTACTTTAGAAATTCTTCAGTTTCTGATTACATTGTGATAGGGTCAGTATAAAGACATTTCGCTGGCTTCTAGTTTAAACTAACCTGCCTTTTCTCTGGGGTTTATTTACTGACAAATACTGAATTTTCTCCTTTGTCCTTAATTTTTGTATGATAAATTTCCAAGCTGTTAATTCCCTTTCATCCATCCTAGTGATTGTCATAAAGGTTGTTCTCTCCATCAGAAATTCATTTTGAATCCCTTTCTCAAATACAGCTGAACAGCCTGACGTATTATCCAGGAGAAATTACTTGTAGCTCTCATAATAATGTTAACAAAACTCTTTCTTTACGAAAATTACTCAATAGATGTGTTTAGAATCAGGTTCACCTTTTTCCAAGCCTTTTGCATTACTCCTTCATATTAAGGTTGGAATTGATGAATACATTCATATTTTTCTTTCCCTGATGTTATCTCTGGTGAATAAGCCCGTTGTTTATGGGGAAAAAATTTGTTTCTAAATGTATGACTGTATTATTTCCCATTAATTTTAATATTTGTCTTTCTACTGCACTGTTCTGTGACATTTCCCTCTTTCAGCATAATAGTTCAGTGCCCCTGTGTTGATGATACTGCATAACTTTGTGTATTATCAAATTTCATTAGTATAAATTTACTTTTTTTGTCAAATTACTTTGCTCAGTAATGACCTTAGAATCTCTCACCAGGCTTTTGCTTTTGTATTCAAACACTGAATTTTTACTTATTTTTATAACTTTATCTTTAAAGTTTATCCAGCATAGAATTCTCATTGCCAATTGCCATCTCTTCATCAAAACTAGTAGGTTTTTTTAGTTTCTTGGTTTATCAGAGCGGTGTCTTTGAGGAGAAGAAGTTTCAGAGGTGGAATGTAGAATTTATGAGTGAGTAGCAGTCCTTCACGGGGATGAGGGTCAGAAAATAAGATGTTAATTGTGGCACATGGCAAGGCAACAATGTTGTCAGAGCGAGCGGATATCATGGTCAGTTTGATAGACTCAGGTGAGATTTTAGAAGAAATTATAGATGCATATGCCATGAGTTTGGGGCAAAAGCAGTAATTCAGTCCCTTGGAAAGGCAATCAGCTGACACAGGGAATGTACTTTTCATACAAAACTGATTTCCATTTTCTTTGATTCAGGAGCCAGCCCTGCATCTTTTGACTAATTGATGAAGTTTGGTGCTGAATGCTGCTTTGGAAATTGTACTTTGCTAAATCCTTCACCCTTAACTGATACCTCCTGTAGGAAATCAAACTGAAAATATATAATTTGTCCTAAAGTGGCAGAATCCAGGAATCAGAGCTGCTTCTTTTCTTGAAAACTGCAATGAATTTGTTGCTGCTGACACTGACTGATGCTGCTCTCTTGCCTTTGATGCTGTATCATTAAAGGAGGTCTAAGTGCTGTAAGTGTATTCAGCGTGAAAATGATGACTCTTTTAGACTCTAAGAATTTAAGTAATTAGAAGTTGTTGCATTATAATATTAACATAGCATTCAAAAGTGATGCATATTTTTATTCCTGAAGCTGCCCCAGTCTGGAAGCTCATGCAGTCCTCAGTTAGATCACACCAAGTGGCCATGAGCTACTTTTTGTCTTCTGCTCTTCCTATTCTTACACAGGTGGTGAGAAATTTCCATATTGGAAGTCTGAGCTTATTCCACAGCATTTGTTACAAAAACAAGTGGATAAAGCTGTAAATCTGATTACTTTTATTAAATAGAGCCAGTACAGTTTAGAAGTCAATAGGATGGTAAGAATCTGAAACAAAATTACAGATATTGTAATTTATCCTTTTAGAAGTTCGCTTTAAATGAACTTAAGTGGGAACACAGACAAGCTGTATAACATTTTGACATATCAAACCTATCCATCCTCTGTAACTATTGTGACATTAGTGAGAAATGTGTCACAAGGCTGAGCTTTTAACACATTGTCATGTGCTAAATGAATCCTGGCTGGCTTAGCCATTCCCTTGTTCCCTGGTGTCTGGGTCCCCCACCAAGAGCGTGACTTCCAGCAGCTGAGGGAGAAGGCAATACATTAAGAATGCATGGAGGGGATGAGTAAAGTTAATTTTCAAATACTCCTGATGAGTTCCTTGGCTGTCAGCTACTTCCATTAGGCAGAAACCTGGTGAGTTCCAATTTGTGCCTCCAAAAAATGCTGAAAAGTGTCTGCTGATGCATTATTAAATCTGTAGGGCCAAATTTTCTGCCAGTATAAAAATTCCGCTGACGACATTTAGAGCATCCAAAGATTTCGCCCATTATTAGAGAGTTCATTAGGATTGATTCCTTGTATTGGCACTATAACTTATTTGGGAGACTAAGGCACCCAATTGCAATATTTTATTTTAAGAAAATGCTGGTAGATGCCTATTCAATCACAGAATTATTTTAAAATTACTGAAAAGTAGTGATTGCTATATGAGAGAAGCATTGGGTGAGAAGACAGAGGAGTGAGTGGTAAAATTCAGTCAGGAACCTGAAGTAGGTGGTACTCACCAATGCTGTCAGTGTCTGATCTTCTCAGGCCATAAACAAGACCAGTGGGAATGTAAAGTACTAATGGACTGCTGCCCTAATCCAGACAGCTTCCTAATACGTGAAATAGAGCAGTGCTAAAAGTTGTGGCATGCTGGATGAAATGGATGACTTCAAAAATGATGCTAATTCTGCTTGGAGTATGGCAAGTAAAGTGCTTTAACTGGTATTTTCTTTAGGCAGCAAAGGCTTCCTGTCTTTTGAGCTTGTAGCATTTCTGCCTCGCATTTTTTGCATTCAGTAGGGTTACACTGCACTTGTTTTGCAGTGATCAAGGAAAGAATAATTCTAAATGCAAGTAACTGTTTTGGAAAGGAGAAGAAGCCATTGCAAAAACTGCATTTTTTAAATCATCATTTAATCTTAGAGTTTGCTGCAAGGACTTGCTTGGCTCTAGTCATAGATTATTTACTGGAGAGCTGGGTTGTGGAATTATCTGGTAAAGAGAGAGAACAGCACCTTTTTATCTGTCTCTTGCTGTATTCATAAATCTAACACCTTTTAAACCTGTGATTGCCAGCAAGACACTGATTGCTTTAACTGCAGGCAGACTGGGCTGAGACCAGTGGATTCTTCCCTTTAGTGAGTCTACAAGTGTAAAGGTTGCTTCAGCTGTTGAAACATCCTCGATTTCAGGTGCTCTTTGAGAGGGAGAAAAAGCAGTGTTGCCAGATGGTACTTTCTGGACTAAATGAACAGAGAGATTTAATCACAGTTAATGCTCCTGACATACACATCCTCCTGCTGGCCCTACGATTTACTGCCTGTGAAAGGTGCTAACCAAAGTCTGGCAGCTCTACTGGGGCTGAAATAGTTTCCTGTCATTTTCTTCCATTTTAACTTTCCTAGGTCGGCAGCAGTCTTAAGAAACATCATGAATTGTAAGAATTTGTTCATGAATGGTGAAACATTTAAGATCCACTGGAGAAGCCCTCTTGGAAAGCACATGCCAGAACATCAGATGTTTGGGGTCCTGAGTGTTCCCAGAGCTTTATGGGGATGTGTGAATGAGACCTGCCTGGCCTTGTTTGTTAGTATCAACGCTTGAGTTTCATAAAGGATGTGGTTTATATCCATATTTGCACCAAAGCTGTGCTTCTACTAGAGTTAGGTTTCAGTACTGAGGCTTTTAAACTCTCACTTCAAAGGTGGCATTATTGCAAACAAGCTGGTTTTGTGTTTAATGATTGATATGACATACTGTGCTATACCTGAAATCCTGAAATTTAGCCATAACATCTCAACTAACTGCTCAAAGAAAGCAGCAGTACAGGGGACCATTTTTAGTCAGTTATCCTGAGCAGTGAACAATTTGCTTGAATTGACACATTTCCTCTTTAACACCATTGCCTGAGTTTACAAAGGGTCAGCAAACCTGGGGGTTTCTGAGTCTTGTCCAGTGCAGAGGGTAGGAGGTGCAGGAAGGCTGGCTCCTGTCTCCTGCCTCTGCCAGTGGCCTGGTCATCTCTGGGACTTCCCTTTCTGAGACTCAGGTCACTCATCTCTTGATGACAGAGGTTAACACTGACCTTTGGACAGGGCTGTTGGATTTACTGATCAGCTGGGGGTTGTTGCCAGTCATTAATTACTCATGCCCAACCACACCTTTATAAAACTGCTCTGGAGCTTGGTACTGACAGGGGCTTTTGGGCTGATGTATTCTCAAGCACTGAGACCCCGAAGCTGATGTGGACAGCACAGGGGGAAGGGCCAGGAACAGAATGAGAACGTTGCTGTGGAAGAGGCACAGCAGAAGGGACACTTCTTCACACAGAAGAACACGCTGAGCTGGTTCTCCTGCTCCAGTGAAACAAAGAGCCAAAGGCTGGAGTGAGAGCAACTGGGAAAACATGCCATGTGCAGGTGTGTCTGAGATGTGAGGTAGGAGAGCGTGCTTGGACCCAGGCTGTCAGTGGCCAAGGGTGATGCCCAGAGTGTCTGAGTTGTGCTCTTTGTCCTTCACAGGGAACACCCTGGCAGGGCAGGTTATGTGGATCTCCGGTGTGAGCTGTGCTGGGCTCACACGACAAACACAAAAATCTCTCTTCTGGCAAGACAAACTGCATGGGAAGGAGGGCCTGGCAGCTCAAGCCTCCCTCCAGAGCGTTTTGAGGGCTTGCACTGGATACCGGTGAACATAAAAGGTGAATGGGTACTTCACCATTTCTTCAGCAAAATTTTGCTTTTTTTTCCCTGATAGAAATGAAACTTACGCTTGCCTATGACAGGTTGAGAATTAAGCGCTTCCTCACCTTTTTTGCAGTCTTTTTATGCTGTGTTGCTGGTTGGTTTAAAATATATTTGATTTTTCTTGCCTGTGGAAACAAGCACAACTGAAGACAAAAGCTTGCTAGGAATAAATTGGCACCTCTTTCTGTGCAGTGTTAAGATGAATAGAAAGGTTTTCTTAACCTTGTGCTCTTGAGAAATGTTTTGAGCCTTTAACTTCTCGTGATTCTATGTGTCTCTACTTTCTTACATTACTTTTCTCATGTCACCCCTAAAATTGTCAAGTCAAAATCAGTGTTAAATTGAAGAATTGCATCTGCTGAAGATAGAACTTCACATGTCTTTTGTGCACAGTGAAAATACTTGTGGAAATTGCTTTTTCTGGCCTTAAACCATTTTTCATTTTTAGAGATTGTATGGAAGAACTTAATCCAAATGAGATTTTCAGCTTCAGCTTTTCCAAAGTGTTCTTCCCAACATCAATCATGGTGTGTAAAGTGGCCTAGCACACTTCTTAATGAGCCATGCATGACAGTGTTCATTTTTCTTTGGAAAAAGGAAATGCAAAGTGATGTTAAGAATCTAGTTATAAAATTCATAGTTGCCTATGATTTCCATTACTCCAGTGCTGGGAGAACACCAGCTCAGTAGACATCTTGTTATTCTAAGTGCTGCAGAGAAAAGAATTTTCTGGGGTGCCTTTTGCTTCGATTCTTATATGAAGCTCTGACAATTTTTCAGAAATGGTCACAAGTCATGAACAGGACTGTCCAAATTCAGAGTATAAGGCTTGGAAAATGGAGATGAGGAATTTTAAAGTAATTGAATGTACTTAAAAGTTATTTTTATTTTTCACCTCAATTTTGGAGTCTTCAGTGTCTGCTCATTTCAAATTTTCAGGCTTTTTCTCACAGTCAAGAGAGCAAGATTTGGATTATTTTCTATGTAGTAGCATATAATTCACTTTTCTCACCGTTGTGTGCTGGGAAAATATGCACACAACAAAATCTCCAGGAGATGGGAGGCTCGTACCTATTTTTACAAAGGTAACAGATATTGCTGAAAAATTTATAATAGTCCTGCTTAGGACAAGGTCAGTTTGGATACTCCTGAGTCGTGGAAAGGAAATACATTGTGTTGGGTTTGGGCATCACTGTTAGGACGTGAACACACTGGAGAAATAAGTGGCCTAGATGATAATACATGTCAGGAAAGTTTGAAAGAGTTGGACTTGCTAAGTCTAGAAGCCACAACATGAAAAGTGAAGAAAACAGTTTTTCAGCACTGTTGAACTTGCTCAGTGCCTTCAGAAAATGATGTATCCTCACAGTTCAAATTGAACCCTTCAGTCAAAGTGCCAGAGTTAAAGTCTAAAACCAAAATCTGAGGCACTTTGCAGCCTTATGAGGTGAGGTAAGGAAAAACCTTCTAGATTTTGTTATTTCCTTTTTTGTATTCTGTTCTTGAGATGCATATGACCACATTTTCAGGTTGTGACACACAAATACTTTTAACCAAAGGTCCTTGGTCTTTGGGCAAACTCTTGATTGTCTCATGGTGGATTGCAGAATAATGAATGAGAGTTTGGGCACACAGGATGGGTGTCAAGGTAGCTCAAGGATGCTGATGTAGTTTTCTAAACTTCAATGAATCTGCTGACACTGCTTCATAGACTGTAACTCAATATTATTGCACTTACACAAGATCAAACCCAAAGGGCTTAGCATTATACTGTGGCTGTGACAGAATTAACAGAGGGAAGCTGCTTCCTGCAAAGACTAACAGATACAGACCATCAAAAGATGAAGCTATGAAATAAATTTCAGTGAAGTTTCATCTACAGATATCTCAGGTACTGCTTTAGTTATTTCTTAGAGTTTAAATCACTGATCTTCATCCCCTGTTTAGCAGCAGAGCTCCCCTAACATCAAGGAAACCACCTTGATTCAAACTTGCAGAGAATATTTAAACTTGCTGTGAATTGTTGGAAAGAATCAGAAATAGTTCTTATTCTAAAGTTGCTTTTGATTAAAGTATCTTTTGTCTGGGCAGTTCCCCACAGTACCTTCAGCATAGGTTGTGCTTCTTGACTGGCTTTTTTTCCCCACCAGAGCATGGAGAGGTAATGATGTCCACGGGGAATAAAGGAGTGAAGAGCTGCAGCAGCATAATGGTACAGATCTGAATTTAGGCCAGGATCCAGCTTTGCTGGTGCTGCAGGTGGTGTAATGCATCAGCACAGCTTCTGCCTGATGTGATCTGAAATACATGTTTTGGGATGGGGATCCTGAAACACAGCCAGCAGCTCGTCCACCACTGGGATTTCGCCCCAGGTGCTTTGTGTACTGCCTACAGGTCATCTGCAGGAGCAGTTTCTCTCACAAACATCTCCAGAATCAGTTTCTGACAATATATGCTTGAGCCAATGCAGTCTCACTGAGGGAAGAACTGTAATACTTTAAAGTGACTCATGCACCATAATTTAGAGGGTGGCTGCCTGCAATTTCCAGGTGCCATCAATCTCTTGGTAAGATAATTTCCTGCCTTCATATATACGGAGGAGGAAAGGATACACCATGAATTTCTGATGATGGGGATGATACTTAGCCTTTAGATAGTGTTTTTAGCCTTCAAGCAGTTTACAAGTGAGCCTTAATGTTCATCGTATCCTTCAAAGTCGTTAAATGTTAATATTCCCTTTTTACAGAGGGAGAAGTTGAAGGAAAGGAGTTAGCTAACTTTCTCAGGACTTTGGAAAGTGTCGTGGGAGTACATTTCAAGCCTATGCCTACATGATGTGTCCCTTCTTTCCCTCCAAGGCTCCTGTGGTTGTACCAGTTTGCTGTGTAAAGGCCTTTACCAGGACAGGATGCAGTGTCTGCCACGGGGGCTGCTGACTTGCAGCAAGCAAATGACTGAGAAATTTGTCAGCTAGGAGTTTGAAAACTTAGAAATCTTCCTAAATGGTGCTTAATGTAAACACGAGCTGTTGAAGTGGTTCCAAGAGATGTCAAGTGGCTCTGTGAGAGACACAAAGTCCTCAAGAAGCTTTCAGCCACCAGCACCCAGTAGTGTGACCATGTGGCTGGAATCCTACTGGATTCAATGCTGTTGGTTTTTTCCATTCAGTGAACTTAAATGAAAATCTTGGAGGTAGCACTTGTCCGTTTTTTATTTTAAAGTACATATTTATTTTGTTTCTGTCTGTCTGCCATGGCTTCTGGCTTTCATATATCCTGAAACAAAAATACAGCTGAAGGCTACAGATGCAGGAGGTTTGTTTTGAAGCAGTGGGGACTCTGCATGAGGAATCTTCACAGGAGTTGGAAACATTGGTATTTGTTTAGAAAACCCTGGTGTCTATCAGAAATATGTTTTGTTCATGGAAGACAACTCATAAAAGGTCAGAAAAATAGGAGAAAGCTTATTTACTCCATTCAGTTAAACAGAACATTGGCACTGTGGAATGGAAGTGCTGTCTAATTACATGACCCTTTTCTACTGTGTTGATTTAAAAGTTATATTTTAGTCAGCATGTTTTCTTTAAAAAAGATGTTCTCATTAACCTCTTTGTTCAATGCAAAAAAATTAATTGTAAGAATGTTTTTAAAATTGGGAAATACTGAAATATATTTTATTTTTTTCCCTTTTAGCCTACTTCTAGTCAACTTCTGAAATTTTCAGGGATCTAAAAAAGAGTGAAATTATTTTTGCAACTCAATTTTTTGATCAATTTGGTTTAATTTAATTTCTAAGTGCTTTAATGGCAAGCATTGTAAAAATTCAAAGTCTTAAAATTTAATTTTCATTTGCCTATCCTGTAGAACTTACAGTTTTAATGACACAAATTGTGCCACCTTCTAGCTTTCCAAAATAAAAATCAGATAAAAGATAGAGGTCAAACTGGGCCAGAACAGGCCAAAACAGTTACCCAGTTTTTAAACTGGTTAAAAGTGACAGGAAAGGAGACACGTGGGCACAGAAGGGTCTCTGCTGAAGTGTGTGTGGAGAAGAAAGCATTACCAGATGTTTGGTGTTTATGGCAATGTTCCTACAGGTGCTCTCTCAAATTCTGTTCACAGGATTCATAAGAATTTTGTATTTTTAAGAGCTTTGCCTTCCACTAAATGAAGCCAAAATAGGCTAGTTGGCTCAAAACCAAGGAGAAAGGAGACAAATGGACACTTGCACACAGACATGCTTGGAAAAGCATGATTTCCAAAGGAAATGAGGCTTAAGAGATGGACTGCAAGTAGCAGTAACCTTCAGAGCCCAACCACAGCTCTGCCCCTCTAAAGGATCTCCCCTTCCCCCTCCTTTTTGGAAGCATTACAGAGGTTGTGATAAGTAAATACAAGCTTAATATAGCTGTTTACTAAAGCTCTTGGGGAAAGTCTAGCAAAATATGCTTTCATAAATAAACCAGAGCTAATTAAGAACCACTTGAAAAGCTAGCACAGGGGAAGGATGCGAGAAAATTACCATGTAACGTGTGTGTGGTTAGGAGAAGCATAATTCCAGCTGAGATGAGACAGAAACCTGACTGGGAGCTGGATTTATCCATTCTTTCTCATCTTGGGTAATGTCCTATTAAACAAATCATGCCATTAAATTTGATTGAATTACCTGACAATAATAATGGCAGCAGAATAAGACCTTTCCAAAGTAAACTGCAGCTAAAAATCTGATAAATGTCTGATAAAGTTAGAAAGAGGGCTAGTGTGTAATTATAAGGAAGATCAATCTTAATGCATGTGTTTGTTTTTCAAGTCCAAAGCAATTAATTGTATGCAAAATAGAAAGGGATCGTGGCAAGATACTGAGAAATGCTGAACCTTTCCTGAGCTGGGATTCCTGGGGCACAGTCAGTGAAGGAAAGCAAACCTGTCTGCAGAGTCAGTGAGGGCTGTGCAGCCTGTGCCAAGGGGGTTTGACACAAAGGTGGCAGCTCTTGGTGCTGCTCCCATCTGCTGTGGTATTGCCTCTGGGAAGGCAGTTTGGTGGGAACCAGTGCCTGGGAGGGGCACAGCCCTTGGGAAGGTGTGTGTGAGAGCACTGGTGTGAGCCCTGTGTGTGTGTGAGCCCTGTGTGTGGGTGAGCCCTGTGTGTGTGTGTGAGAGCACTGGGGTGAGCCTGTGTGTGTGTGTGTGCCCTGTGTGTGTGTGTGAGAGCACTGGGGTGAGCCTGTGTGTGTGTGTGTGCCCTGTGTGTGTGTGTGAGAGCACTGGGGTGAGCCTGTGTGTGTGTGTGTGCCCTGTGTGTGTGTGTGAGAGCACTGGGGTGAGCCTGTGTGTGTGTGTGTGCCCTGTGTGTGTGTGTGAGAGCACTGGGGTGAGCCTGTGTGTGTGTGTGTGCCCTGTGTGTGTGTGTGAGAGCACTGGGGTGAGCCTGTGTGTGTGTGTGTGCCCTGTGTGTGTGTGTGAGAGCACTGGGGTGAGCCTGTGTGTGTGTGTGTGCCCTGTGTGTGTGTGTGAGAGCACTGGGGTGAGCCTGTGTGTGTGTGTGTGCCCTGTGTGTGTGTGTGAGAGCACTGGGGTGAGCCTGTGTGTGTGTGTGTGCCCTGTGTGTGTGTGTGAGAGCACTGGGGTGAGCCTGTGTGTGTGTGTGTGCCCTGTGTGTGTGTGTGAGAGCACTGGGGTGAGCCTGTGTGTGTGTGTGTGCCCTGTGTGTGTGTGTGAGAGCACTGGGGTGAGCCTGTGTGTGTGTGTGTGCCCTGTGTGTGTGTGTGAGAGCACTGGGGTGAGCCTGTGTGTGTGTGTGTGCCCTGTGTGTGTGTGTGAGAGCACTGGGGTGAGCCTGTGTGTGTGTGTGTGCCCTGTGTGTGTGTGTGAGAGCACTGGGGTGAGCCTGTGTGTGTGTGTGTGCCCTGTGTGTGTGTGTGAGAGCACTGGGGTGAGCCTGTGTGTGTGTGTGTGCCCTGTGTGTGTGTGTGAGAGCACTGGGGTGAGCCTGTGTGTGTGTGTGTGCCCTGTGTGTGTGTGTGAGAGCACTGGGGTGAGCCTGTGTGTGTGTGTGTGCCCTGTGTGTGTGTGTGAGAGCACTGGGGTGAGCCTGTGTGTGTGTGTGTGCCCTGTGTGTGTGTGTGAGAGCACTGGGGTGAGCCTGTGTGTGTGTGTGTGCCCTGTGTGTGTGTGTGAGAGCACTGGGGTGAGCCTGTGTGTGTGTGTGTGCCCTGTGTGTGTGTGTGAGAGCACTGGGGTGAGCCTGTGTGTGTGTGTGTGCCCTGTGTGTGTGTGTGAGAGCACTGGGGTGAGCCTGTGTGTGTGTGTGTGCCCTGTGTGTGTGTGTGAGAGCACTGGGGTGAGCCTGTGTGTGTGTGTGTGCCCTGTGTGTGTGTGTGAGAGCACTGGGGTGAGCCTGTGTGTGTGTGTGTGCCCTGTGTGTGTGTGTGAGAGCACTGGGGTGAGCCTGTGTGTGTGTGTGTGCCCTGTGTGTGTGTGTGAGAGCACTGGGGTGAGCCTGTGTGTGTGTGTGTGCCCTGTGTGTGTGTGTGAGAGCACTGGGGTGAGCCTGTGTGTGTGTGTGTGCCCTGTGTGTGTGTGTGAGAGCACTGGGGTGAGCCTGTGTGTGTGTGTGTGCCCTGTGTGTGTGTGTGAGAGCACTGGGGTGAGCCTGTGTGTGTGTGTGTGCCCTGTGTGTGTGTGTGAGAGCACTGTCTGTGTGTGTGTGTGAGAGCGCGGGTGTGAGCCCTGTGTGTGTGTGAGAGCACTGGTGTGAGCATTGTGTGTGCATGTGTGTGAGCACTGTGTGTGTGAGCCCTGTGTGTGTGTTTGTGAGCACTGTGTGTGTGCGCCCTGTGTGTGATTCCTGGTGTGCTTTGTGTGAGCACAGCATGTTGAGGCTCGGGGTAAGTACACTTGTCACAAGCATGAAGTGGCTGCAGTATGCTTTTAAATTGCATTTGGGGAGAAGATAACACTTTTGGAGGCTGTAGAGAAGTTTTGTTTGGGCTGTCAGTGTTTGAAGGTCCGTGGGTGTGTCAGACACAGGGGAAAGGTTCTCAGGACATTGTGACTTCTGCTCTTCTCTTTCTGTGTACATTCCATGCACGTGGAACACTCCTGCCTGACAGTGCTTGCTTTTCTGCTCTGTAAAATCTGTGCCATCATTCTTTGCTTCAGATCTGCTCACAGATTGCCTTAATGTTGTCTCAGTGCTGCAAGACACATTATCATACTTGTCATATCTGTCTCTCTCACCTGTTGGGAAAAGACCCCGAGAACATCTGGAAACAAATGTGAGGAGCTGCAGACACTTTGTCTCTTGCAGAAAGCCTTTGTGCCTGCTGTGCTCATTTGTCAGCCCCCTTTGGTACCTGGGCACCAGCTATTCCCTCCACCTGCACTGCCAAAATCCCTCATGATGGGGCTGGCTTTGCCTGCCCATGGGGATGCATTACTCTTCCCCAGCTTGCATCCTAGCAGCCTTCTAAGCAGAGGGAGATCACAAAGCTTACAGCGTTTTTTTTAGGGGAACTGTCCAGCACTGAGACATTGCAAAGCTTGAGCTGCTGGTCAGGTCTAGGGTTTTGATCCAAGAGCTGCTCTGGCATGCAGCTAGGTCTGCTGCTGCTGCTGCTGCTGCTTTCATGTGCAGTGCTTTATTCAGGTCCAGCCTGGCTGCCCTAGGGACTGTGCTCTGGGTGGGAAGCCTGCACAGACACAATACCCTTCTGGGGGATGTGAGCTTTCCAGTGGCAGCTTCTCCTGGAGACTGGGCAGTCTCAGCAGCAGCTGAGCTGGCGTGAGCCAGGCCTTCCCTTTTCTCCTGGTTTAGGTACAGGAGAGCGACCTGCAGGACTGACAAAGGTCAGTTCTCTGCTTTGGTTTCTTTTCTCTATTACACAAAACTGAGTTTGGTTGTAGGGAGACCTATGGCAGTTGGCTTGTGAAGTGAGAATTTAGGTAAGGACCAAGAAGCAGAACTATTCAGTCATTGTAAGTAAGACATTTATAACAGTTTTAGTGCCTCATGATAAGGGCAAATAGAGAACTGGAGTTTCTTCTCAATACAGGAGAACCCCCAAATTACTTGCCCTATTTGCCTAATTGTCCAGGCAAAGAACAGCTATTAGGCATCGTAGGATCTGCATACATGTACTACAACAAAGGCTGTTTTTCTCAGAGCATTTCTTACACCTTTGAGCTCTGGAAGAGCAACATGGAATGCTGCTGGAATCACCTAAGAACTGTTAAAGTCCCGTGGATGAGATGGGCTGTCCTGTCCATGTGCTGCAGGGCCATGTTTGATTCAAATACTATCTATTCCCATTTCCTTTAATCAGACAGACTTGTGTAAGTCTCCTGTTCTGGAAATCCATCTGTATTTTCTTTCACAGTTTCGATATTTCTAATCATATTTTATATTCATGTTCTGCAGCTTTTGAATTTCAAAGTGCTGTCAAGTTCCATGATTTCACCAGGACTGCCTAGGTGGCATTTCCAACCAGCCGGCAGCAGAAATAGTACATGGCACAAGGGAGGAAAACTAAACTCCTATAATCTGTTGCCTTTACACAATCTGCTTGCTGAATTAATTTCACTGACTGGCAGCAGGTGGAGGGAAGGTGAGAACATCAGAAAGGTTTTGTTAAATGGCAATCCTTAACTCCATTTTCATTGGAAGAATCAGGTTTTGGACCTGCCCATTGTGTCTGGAGGCTGTGCTGTACATTGGGGACATGAGAGGCAACTCAGGTTCCATTTGCTCTTGGGATTTGAGGGGCAGACATACTGAAAAGGCAAGGTTATTGTAAGTTTTGGTCCCTTCATGCAAAGGTTGTTTTGTACTTCAGAACTCCCTGATGGGATAGCCAATTTTTTTGTTTTGTTTTGGTTTTTTTTTCCCTTTAACACGTGAGCTATCAAAGTGGACTGCACTACTAAGTGCCATGCACATCACTTGTCCTAAATGTTACCTTTTTGTAGCCTCTAGAAGCTAAATACCTTCCAACTACATGTATTTACACATGACAAAAGGTCACATCTAAACACATCTAAAAGGTCATCTCTAAACAACTCTGCATGCCTAAAGCACTTGGAACTTTGTGTGTGCACTCACTGCTGCCCAATTCCATGCCACACCAGCAGCCTCCTAACTGAGCTGCCTTGAAATACACCACTGCCATTTCTGCAGAGAAGGATGTGCCTTGAAAAGCTGCATTTATTCCCAGTTTCAGGGACATGTAAGGAATTGGGAATCTGTGTTATCCCTTCACCCTGTCTCCTTACCCTGCAATGAGCAGATAGACTTGATTTATCCTGAAAGGTGCTTGAGCCTGGCCTGTTGTAATTAGCCTTAGGTAGATTTTAAATGAGCTCCATGACGACATATCTGGCTACTTCTGTTTTTCCTGTATTTCTGAGGCATCTTTATTACTCATTGTGCTGAATCTGTGATTTGTAGTTTCTATATTTAGTGGTTTAGAATCTCTCTTTACTGGAATAAGTGTTGATTTCACTGTTTGATCCAGGGGAGAGAAACTTCTAGGGCATGTTGTCATTCCTTGGTCCTGGAGTCTCATTGTCCACCTCATCTGCTAATCTGTTGGCAATCCTCCACCTTCCTCTGTATCTATCATTTGTACAGCAAACTGATTGTGTCACATGAATTTTTTTTTTTTTAAGCCTGGTTTTCTACTTACACTGACAAATTTGTAATCATTGCTTTAGCCTAAGACCACTTCATATTTTTGATAGCCTAATGTAGGAAGTAATAAAGTTGCATAGAACCTTGGATGAATTGTGGGGTTTATTTGGCTTGTAAGAAGCTTATGTATTCTTGGCCAACATCTGGCAGCTCTGAAGCTTGGGTGGAACCGAATGGAAGCTGCTCTGAGCTGCAGATTGTGTTTGCTCCAGAGCCCAGCAGTGTGCTTGTACACAGGGGTCTTTCTGCACAGCAGCCTGTCTTCCCTTGGGAGGAGAGCCACTAAAGGCTATTCTGGGAGACAAGGCTGAGACAAAACTGCAGATGGAGTTTCAAGAAGTACTTTTTGTCCCCCGGCCTAATTTTGATTGCAAATAACTGGATTTTCCGCCCTTGTTTGTTCCCCTCCCCCAATTGTTAATGATGATGTTGATTATTACTCCTTTTGCCACAGATTTTGTCAAGTGGGGGATTGTTGTGTGGTTTCTGTCAGTCTTTTCTAAATGCAACTGATTCAACACATCACAGGTAATTTTAAAAGAATATTTATTCTAATTTTCTTTTCTCTAGATTATTTTACCTCTTTCTTTCTTTTCCGTAAAATGCAGTATCTGCAACTGAGTGCAGTGTATTAGCTCACAACAGTTGAGTGAAATAATTCTGCTAGTCCTCCTGTGCTTTATGTAAAATATCCTAGAGCCAATATTAATTGCTTATCCAACTTGAAGGTAACTCTGGTCTCTGTTCTTTCCTCTGCCAATTCCATTTTTAATATAATCATTCCCATCAGCATTGTTTTCAGGTTTTCTTGATTTTTTTTTTCCTCCTAAATGTAAGTGTGCCAGGCTAATTAGAATGGTGGGGCAGAATTTTAAAGATGCTCCCATTCATCCACAGTTCTACTG
The DNA here is from genome assembly GCF_017590055.1 of Onychostruthus taczanowskii. Taxonomy (NCBI): domain Eukaryota; kingdom Metazoa; phylum Chordata; class Aves; order Passeriformes; family Passeridae; genus Onychostruthus; species Onychostruthus taczanowskii. Next base: position 933,556 of record NW_024507879.1, on the reverse strand, counting down.
AAATGCAATTAAGTAACAAAGATTGCAATGTCTCATGCATATAAATTTTAATGACCCGTATCCATAATAGTCATGCACCATGGATTAGGTAGTTTTAATATGTCTAACCCTTACTCTGACCTGTGCTCAGATATTTTTTAAATCCTTCAGGGTGAATTATTAGAGGGGGATCATCGAATTTCCGAGATATTTGTTATGGGAATCATCTTCTCAGACAGTTGTTTTCTTTGGTTAATCAGAATCACTCTCTCCTTTGCCCGCTGCCTTCCCTGGTGCATTGGGAAACAGGGACAGGGACTAATGGCCTCTGGCAGTGACATCAAGCTCAGGCACTGTCTAATTCCCATGGCAAAACACTTGCAAGTCTTTTATTAACTTTCATGGAAGTTATTTCAGAGTGAGACCAGTTTTCCCAATTAAATAGCAGGAAGACTATTTCTTTTTGCTTACAGCTTGAGCTAAATCCTGTATTAGATTTTATCCAGCATTCCCACTGAAGGCAGTTCCATTTATTGTGGTATGTTACAAGTTTGGGGATTTTTTTCTGGTTGGCAGTTTTTTCTGGTTGATGGTTAATCACCATATTAGCAATAAATACCTCTTAACGTTATGCTGGCTTGCACCGCTTAAACGTAGTATTATTAAAATTAAGAAGTCTTATTTCTTTTTGTATGAACCAAAGGCCTGCTTGCATGATAAATCCAAACCACTTTTCAAACATGTTTCTGAGGTTCACTGTGCTTGCCTTTCCCCTGTGCTGGTGTAAGTACTGTGTGGCCTCTGGGTGTGTGTGCCTGCCCTCCCTGCAGATGGGTGCTGCTGCTCCGCTCTCATCTGCACAGGGAGCTGGCACTGTGTGCTCATTTACTGCCTAATTGGGCACGTATGACAGCAGGGAATTTTCGAGCATGAGAAGTGTGAGTGTGCCCGTGTCTGCTCCTTTGTGTGGCTATCCAGCCCCTGGCAGCAGCACAGGCAGCTCCAGGCTCCCAGGGCAGCCTTTAGCTGCTGAGAGCTCTGCTGGGGAATGCACTGCTCACAGGGCTTCTCATCCAGCCTTCTCAGAAGCTCTGGGCTTCTGTGAAGCTTAAGATTTGTAAGAATCCTTCCTAAGCTGCTTTTTGGCAGAGGTTAATGGAATTAACTGTTCTGCTTTATTTTTGTAAATTAGGCCTCTATACATCCTCATTTGCAAAGCTGTTTCCCTGCTTTCCTCTTCATTCCCCGCTGAAGAAAACAATGGCTTTGTCCTCAGGGAGAAGGAACAAATGAATTTTTCACTCATTTTACTCCAATTGTCTCTTTCGGCTCAGAGACATTTTAAAAGTTCTGTTTTCTATAAACATACTGCTAGGGTATTCCATGCTGCATGTTAACCTGGGTAATGAAATGTTGCAGCAAATACATGTTGACTGTGGTTACATTACATAAAAAACCAGAAAGAACTTATCTTTTCATTTTTCATCAAGTGTAAAAGATACTCTGGGATAAACTGAGTTTCACATTGAAAAGGCAGAGAGTTCTAACTTCAATTCATGGCTAAGTAATCATGTTAAATGAAGATCAGTCAGCTCAGTGCAAGATACTTTTGAATAGAACTTGATTGTTGTAAATCACTTCTGTCTGTACTGTCAGGCAGATATTTAAGACTTCACAAGACTTCACTTTCACACCACTAGAAAATTCTACAGTAGTGTAGAAAACTTTTCCACTTACTTCTTCCAACCATGTTTCAAGGATTCAGTGGTACCAGCCATCATTTCAGACCTATGGAGGTCAATAATTTACAGCATTAGTTTTCTTTGAGTCACTGACTTCACCTTTATTTTAATAGGAAATGAAAAGGGGAAGGATATTTCCTGGTGGTTAAGAAATATGGGAAAATACTACTTTTTCTTCTCTTGAGAGTAATCTGATTCCACTTTTCAGTAAAGCAGCTATGTTAGGGACTGTATGTTGTCAATCTCAAAAACCACTTTGTTAAATGATCTTCTTTTTCATTTTTTTTCTCTGTGAAGCCCAAGAAGCTGGTTTAGATGAGATTAAGACTTGTGCTATAATTACTTCTATTATTCATCATCCTACAACAAATTGTACTGGAATTCACAAAATGAAGAATCATCTTTCATTCAAGCCTTGTTTGTAAGTATTCTATGCATACAGGATAAAGTACTTTCTCTTGCTGTCTAATAAATTGTGAGAGTACTGAGGAGCCCAGGCTACATTTGAGTGTACCTGAACAGTGTGGTGTATTCATGGCAACAATGATCCAAGAAAATGCAGAAGTATTTTCAGTTATTTCAGTGTTCTTGGCAAATACAAGCAATGTGACAAGTTGTCAGAATTACGGCTCAGGAAATGACCAGATAAATTCTGCAAAATTTGACTTAGGTTCCTAAACCTTTCTCTGCAGGGATGAGCTCTCAGTATTCAGTGGCACATCCATAGGGACACCTCCCACTCTCCCAGGCTGCTCCAAGCCCCAGTGTCCAGCCTGGCCTTGGACCTTTCCAGGGAAGCAGGGGCAGCCACAGCTTCTCTGGGCACCCTGTGCCATGGCCTCAGGTCCCTCCCAGGGAAGGATTCCTTCCGAAGAAGGAGTGGCCTTGAGCAGCTAAGCAATGCCAAGGGCCTAGAGAATTGCCAAAAGGCAATTCTTGGAACTATTTAGTGTCATTGAGAAACACCAAGGAGAAATTCAAAGATGGCTTGTCTGAGCAGGTGCTGATAATAAATAAATGGCTTATTTGCAGACAAGTGAAAATGGCAATTCTGCTTATAAATTATTAATTTTTTGAATGATTACGAATTGATTTGCAGAACTGGAGCTGCTGCCATTTGATTCCTCTTTTCATTTATCACACAGATTAGTTTCTGACCATTTGTATCTGTGAAGCATGTGGTCTTCTAGTCCAAATCCACAAAGACATCCATTTTAGGTCTTAGAAGTATGAAGTCTGTTCTGAACATTTATATGAAACAATGAGAAAAACTCCTGAAAATAGAAAAGTGATGGATTTCTAGAACTTGAACAGCTTTTTTCACATTGGCTATTTATGGAATACTCATAGCCAAATGTTCTTTCCTGACATCTTGCTAAGCTGTGTCATGTTTCTGGAAACCTGAGATCTGTCATCACTGCACATTGCTCTGTTGGAACTGCATCTTTGCAGTCTGGTAGCACACAGGGCCTTTCTGCCTTGGAGCCTCGTGCTCTGGGAAAGGGCTGAGCAGGATGAAGGGCTTGGAAAGCAGCAGAGGCTACGACTCCATCAGAACCAGGGGACTGCTGTGAAGGGGGAGGCCTGCCCAGGAGCCAGGGTGTTTCTGTCTCTCTAGGTGGAACTGAGTTCTGCTCCAGATGGGGTTTCGTACCTCATTTAATCTAATGTTCCCTTGGGGTGCTTGGGCTGAGCCAAAGGAGCAAACTGATCCAGCCTAGCAGTAACTTGTTAAGAATTTGAAAAAGCTCAACAATTACTTTTTGAGTGAATGACAGCCCTGTGTGAAACCCCAAATCCTGCTCAATGTGCTCAGTACCAGGTCTAGCAAGGGAGAGAGAAAATCAGACAGTCTTCAACAGTCTGTAATTAGGTCAGTCTAAAGCAACTGTGAAGCTGCAGCCTGGAGTGGAAATGATCAGTAAATTCTCCTCCTTGATAAAAGTTTCTCATTATCTACTCTACTAATTTTCCTGAAGACCTTGGAGACAGTACATAAACTTTGGATAGCCTTGTCAGCAGCAGGGTCTGGCTGAAGGCTCAGTCCTCTTCCCTGGACTTGCCCTGGTGCTCTGGGTCTCTGGCCCTGCTCCTTCCCACCTCTGCTCCTTGCTGAGCCCTGGCAGCTCCCCTCTGCTCCTCTGTGCCTGCTCCCAGTGCTGCTGCAGCTTGCAGCAGAAGGGTTATCAGGAGCCTTAGAGAGGAGCTTTGCACTGCAGTCGCTTTGGAAAGCTGACATCATTAAAGAAGGAAACCAAAAGCACGGAGAAATGTGGTTACTTTGTGTTATGCTGAAAATGAAACGTCATCAGCTGAACCAAGTTATGTGAGAAGGAGATTGGGTAACTGGATAGTTAATACACTGTTGGAACAGTGGTGATAAACTTGAAATCATTGCTCTACATGCTTTGAAAAGAACAGATTTCATAAAAAACACCACACCAGTGCCACCCAACAGTCTGTGTCTCTGCTAGCTTATCACAGGCACACAAATCCGGGCTTAAGAGCTGATTTTCTAAATTTCTAAAAAATGTTTCTAAAAATTTTTAGACATTTTTTAAATTTCTAAAAAATGTTTCTAAAACAGTGTCCCAGGCAAAGGGAAAATAGCTAAATAATCTGTCTTCATCTTTTCCTAGAGCAAAAAGGGCATGAAAACCTCACTGGTGCTTTGTCAGACTAAGTACAGATTCCCTCTGGAGAAGGGAATCATTAGCAGTGCTCACAGGGACATGACATTACCTGAGGGAACCCTTTCAAAGTGAGAGCTCTGTACATCTCCCGGGGGTCTCTGCTGCCCCAGCACAGGTGCTGCTGCTTCCCCTCCCTGAAATGCTCTTCCTTAGACTATGTTCTCCAGGCTGGAGGAGAGACTTCAAATGTGCAGGAGCTTGGTTTGTCCTAAAAGGTATTTTTTTCTATTCTATTCCCAGTCTTCTGTGTTTTTAGACTCAGACAATGGTGTCCTTAGCTCCTGTGGACACAAGTGTTCGTAGGAGTTTCAGGAAGCACCTCTGGCTATCATTAGCAGTATCAGTAAGGGGATCACAGTCTGGCACTGCAGCTTCTTCTTTGTAACAGCTTACAGCACATTGGAAGGAGACATGAGCCCTGACTGACTCTAGATGTGGGAAAACTCTTCACAACAAATCATTTGCTCTGCACTGTAATTGCTGATCTTGCAATGTTGGGAAGGTGGATTCTAATGCCAAATAAATAAAATTTTCATTTGTATTATTGTTTTCAGTATTGATGATCAAGAAAATAATTGCTCTGTCTTGATGTTTAATTCCAAATATATACATATATAAAAGGATGCTATTCTAGTAGTGTTATCTGGGTGAGTCCTGTGGGAGGACTCAAGTTTCCTGACTGCTCAAGAAGATAGCCAGTTTGGCTTGCATACAGATGTGAAACATTTTAAAAGAATAAGTTTGTGACTCAGGCCAGGAAAGCATTATCACTCATCAATGTATGGGAAGCTGACAGAAGAGGGGTTGGGAATCAATTTTAAGAGTCTGTTCTGGAAGATCTGCATGATTTGGGCAATCCTAATTGTGACAAGAAAATGCAGGCTGTGTCTGTGTGCAGAGCTTCTGTCCCAGAGGTTTGTTCCTGCAAGCAGGATGGGTTTCTGTTGCACTGCTGACAGGGAACACATACCTTGAGCTAATCTTCATATTTTATGGATCCTTGAATTTACATTTGTATAATGAGGCCATATAGATCTCACAAGCATCTTTCTGAGCAAAACTCTCCCTCAGATTTTTTTTTTAACTTAATGGGTTGGCTTTCTCAGGCACTCTGGACATGGGACCCTTTCTGCAGCTGACTATTATCATGATGTCACTAATGTCATTATTCCTTTCTGCTTTAAAGGAAACACTGCATCATTCCTTTTTACATTCTAAATAATTTTTAAAGCATAAAAAATAGGTGGGTTACAGTTGTCCTGTATTTTGAAAGACTCTTGTTTTCACATAGAAATTGCTTCATGTTCTACTCTTGCTACTCTGAACAGTAATGTTGGGTCACTGAATTTATATTTGAAAGATCATCTGCTTCTGATTCGGAGCAAGTGTCATGTGTGCCAGCTCTTCTGAAGCTGAATTTGGAGCTGCTTCTGTTGTATTTCCCTGAAGCTGACAAGACAAACCAGTCACACCAAGGGAATGTTTTCCCCATGCACCAGCTGATGCAGCGACTGAAGCTGCACTAGAATACTTAGTTAAATGAAAGCACTGCTGGCTTATGAGCTGTGCATTAATGCAGATATATTAAAAGCCTTCTGAAGATGTTGGCAGAATTCTCATATTGCTAAATGAAATACAAATGAAGGTTTAATTGCTAAATCCAGATCTCTTCTGCATTATAAAGCTTTTTCTTTGCTCTCTTACTGTTGTAAGAGAAGTACTAGCATAGCATATTAAATTAATGTTTCTGCTGGAAGTCACAGTGGTAGTCTGTAAGTAGAGCTGCTCAAAAACTGCCTGGTAGAAGTTAATAGAAAAATATTCATAAGCTTTGCAGCAGAAGGTTTAAGTATGAGCTGCCCAACGTGCCTGGGCAGGAAATGGATGCCCTGCCTGCCCTGCCTTCAGTGTCCTGAGCAGCCTCCCAGCAGTGGAGGGATTTCTTGTCCCAGGGCTGTGTTTAAGGCTGAAGGGTGGGCAGGCATGACCAGCAGGAGTGTTGGGGTCTCCACCTGGAGCCTGCTGAGGCAGCGGCAGCCCAGCTGTCATGGAGAGCCTGCACACAGGGCATGTGCTCACACTGGGGTCAGTGGTACCCACAGTGGTACCCACGGCCTTCTCCAAGGCTGAGCACACAGTACAGCTTGTAGGCATTGAGGGTGTAGCCTAGCTTTAAAACTAGCTTAAATCAGTTTGTTTCATTTCCCCTAAGGGTCTGTTTAAGGAAATAGTGATTGGAGATGGTGGCTGTGAAGGGTTGGCTTTGGAAAGAGTGGGTGTATGACTTGTTTTCTAGACTCCTGGTTTTTAGCACAGATTTAAATATCTATTTGTAATTTCTTTTTCCTTTGAAGAGTATGCAGGATTCACCATGCACTTTTGTTTAGATCTATAAAACTGCAGGGCTTAAGTCTCTAAGGCTTTTGTGCCTGATCTCGATGAACACAGTGCCCTTGCGAAGGAGACACTGCTGCAAGGAGAAGCAGAGAGCAGCCCCGTGCCTGTGTCTCAGTGCAGTACTGACACTGCTGTGCTCACCTGCACAGCTGCAGTCACCTCCTGCTTCTAAACCCCTTATGTCTCCACAGGTGCTTGGATCCCTCTCTTCACTGTCCTGCTTCTCCACTTACTCCCTGCTCTCTCCCACACTCCTAACTTTATTCTTCCCTTCACTTCTGCTTTCAAAGCTCCCAGAGCCATGGGAGCCCCCAGGGCCATGCTGTGCTACCTTGTGTGGGTTCATGGGGACACCTTACGGGGAGAAGGAAAAGAGCTGCCTCCTGAATGGGGCACAGGCAGCTTGGCTGTGGAGGAGAGGGACACTGAGAAATAGAAGCAGAGCTTCCAAGGGGGCTTTGTAACACAGGGTCCCCCACCCATCTCCTTCCTCCTTTGGCGAGCTCTTCCCTCAGCCTTCCTTGGGGTACAACTCTCATACAGGCTTCCCTTTGCTTGGGAAAAGGGAGAGATTATAGACCTTCCCTGCCTGGAGACTTTCTTTCACGCTGTAGACTTTAAAAGTATCTTTGTGTGAGGTGCCTATCATGGTGTTAGCTGTGGAATACCTGGGACTGGGGTAAATCAGGGCTGGAGGGGTTTTGAAGATAGGGAAACAGCAATGACAAAAGAAAAACAATGTGTCTATTTTAAACTTGAATAGCTTGGATTATTAAACTTGGATTTGTATAATTACAAAGTTCAAGCAGAAAAGTGACACCACTCCAGGAATCAATTTTACCTTGAAACAGCAAAGTGACTTGGAGGAAGTTTTTAGTGGAATGGCTGGAGCTCACTTTGTCACAGAGCCACATCAGAAAATGTTCAGTTCCAGTATTTAAAGAATTTCCCATTGGTGCCCAGTTCTGTTAACCTCTGAAAATGCCAAGTGGGACAGGTGGGATTGAGAGTCCAGAAAGCTGGATTTTATTCTCTGTGTGTGCCAATTTTGATTTTACATTTTACAAGTCAGTCTCTCCATGGATATAATTTTAATAGGTTTCTAGATCTTTTAATTAAGAACTAGTTGTAAAGCTCTCCCAGCTGTTATTAGAGTCCTACATAAAGTTTCAATAGCTTCGTGAAGCATACATTTTCTTTTAAAAACTCTCCCTAACCCTTTGTCCAGTATAATTGACACAGTACTTTTCCATTTGCTTATTATTAGGTCCTTTTTTGTTGCTCCTGCCTACCAGTCCACATTGGATGGATGTTACCTGTGCTGGTACTTGTGGTTAAAGCTTCTTAATAAGACACTGCCATTTGTGCTGTCTTGTGTTCTTTTGATGCTCGTGAGGTTCCAAAGTATTAGAATGTCTATTATAGTGATTAGGTAATTATTTTATCTGTGAATTGCTTTTGAATTGCTGGGTGAATTAGGGCCGGTCCTAGGGAGTTCTTACAGTTTACTATTTCAATTTATTGTGCAATAAAATGTCAGTTCATTTTTGGTCGCATTTTCAGCTGCATCACTCTTTCATCTGTGGAAACCTCCCAGCGATTTTCTGTACTAAATGTGCAAAAGGATCCATCTGGTTTTTGTGCAATCACTGTGTTTTCTGTGGGTAGTCCAGCTTGATCCCACAGACTCTGGCAGCCATCCTGCTCCTGACGGAATGATGAAGGTGTGTTAAGGATTGTTGTAGTGCTGCAATTCTCTCTACTTGAAGTCTTTTGTGGCCTGTCATACTGTGTTTTTTACAATGAACGTGCCACGGTTTACATTCCTTTCTGTCACATGCATATGTCATGATCTTTTTTGATGTTGTTGTGGGTAATGCCCTCTCCAAACCTGCCTTTCCAGCACAATGGCTGGTGTGCTGTTAGCCTTTCAGCAGGGTTCTTTGAGGTGAGTGGTGTATGCTCACCTCCTCGTATGCTGTACTTACATAACCTTCACATGCTTGCCAATACTTAACATTTGAAATTTTGTTTAACAAGCTTTCACTTTTAGTTGCATCACATTTTTAAAATCAAGTGGAATTTTTTTTAAACTTTTATCTACTTCAGAGATATTGAATCGTACTGCATCAGGATCTCTCTTACAAACTGCCTTTTGGTAGTGATATTCTTGATGAGGCCCTTGACACTGCTGTGACTGTGTCACAAGGTGGCTTTTTTCAGTGGGTCCCCTATTTGTCACTCCCTGAAGTACAATCTACAGATCAGATTTGTCACACAGCATGCCTGAAATAATGAAACCCTACCATTACTGCTGTTTTCCTGTGCTAGCAATCATTCAGTTTCTCTGGGCACAACAGGGTTGCTCTTCTCAAATGAAAAAGATTAGATTGTCCTTAATAATGTATTTTTCCTGTATTTGAGCATGTTCTTGGAGTTTCAAAGAGATTCTGTTTTTCTTGTTGGTACATTTCACCAATCTCTGATATGATTCTAAGATATTTGTGATACGATTTCTAGACATGATTCCTGTACTGAGTTATTGCATTTTTTAAAATCCTTTATCTAGATACTAAAGTACCAATAATTACCTCTTTCCTCCAAGTGTTTGATATTATTCAAAACATATTTACAGGTAGGTATTGTAGTCTACTCATCCCTTTTTTAACCTTCTCAGCATTTGTATAGAAACACATAAACACACACGTACTTGGTTAGGGTTTTTTTGTCTTCTGCCTCTTTAGGGCAGCACAGCTTCACCTTTGACTTTGGCCAGTGCATTTTCTACCCGTGGGCCTGTAGACAGATGGGGGAAGGAGACATACAGTCTCCCCACGGGTGTCTCTTTCTCTGGGGGTTCTCAGCTTGTTTTGCAAGTGTTAATACTCAGATGAATTTTGCAGTCAGACTGGTGAGTGTCTGTGCTTTATTGTGGATTTATGTTATGGGAGCAGGTGACTCCAGTGAATTTTGCTTCACTCGGTGGCTTAAATCTGTTCTTGAGTCAGTATCAGTTAATATTTTTTTGTGATGGATTTTGAGCTTAGCTGCAGACACAGAGGCTGAGGACTTGCCCTGAACCTCAGAAAGACTTGCCCTGAACCTTTTGAGAAATGCTGTTTGTTGACAGCATTTGATACATTTTTGGTACTGTTTCGGTTTCACTGTAGAAATACAAGGCAAGTGATGCAAGGACAAGTGGGAACTGCAGTATTTTTTTGTGAGGAAAAAGAATGCTTCACTGGCTAGTGAAGGATTAGCCCCAAACAATTAGGGTAAAATATTTTTCCATGCTTCTTTGCTCTGGAAGCTTGTCCAAATCACTTCCCCAAATAATGGTAGCTGTTACTGTCAATAACGTATCATGGAGAGAATAATGCAAGCAAATCTTCAGTCTTGCTTTTGCCTAAAGCTGTATAGTAAAATGGGATTTTGAGCAACAGCAGATTTTGGACTCCTATGTCAATCACATCCCCTCCTTTCTCTCTCCACCAGATGCTGTTTTACAAGTATATAACATTTTATGTGCAAGAAGAGAACAGCTGATTTATTACAGAAATGAAAGAATATTAAGCCTTCCACAGGGCTGTAAGGACAGCCTTAGCACAAATACACCTAATCCTGATCTGATAATAGCAGGCAATGAACTCACAATATTCCATATTACATTAAAATTTCTGTAACCTAGTTGCAAATGGTTTTTCATTTAAATTTTGTTTGCTTAAGTTTATTACAGAAAGCAAAAATAACCCCTGCTCTGATAGTACCTGCAAGATAGATATTGCTCTATTTCTTTGTAAATAAAGGCCTGCATTTTATTACTGTGAAAATTGCTGTACTTCTGCCTTTGCACATCAGGCAATTTTCTGAAGCTTCTCTCAACAAGTGTGATGTAATGGCTTGGTATGCTGGAAGAGTATGCCTTTTCCAAATATACATCTACAGATCGTGAAGTACATTAAAAATGAACACTACATGAGACTGTGAAGGGAAAACATATATGGACAATGTTCAAACCAGAGCTAAACTTCTAAACCCCTGTTCTAGCCACCCAAAGAGATATTGCTAATGGAAACCTGAATATTTTTTAAAAACCCCTAATGAAGTAGCCATCTAAATTTTACCTCAAGAACTTCCATCACTTCATTCAGCTTGATGGAATGAAGCAGGAGTACTCATGACACCAGGATGATACTGGATTTGTATGAGTGGATGACAGCAGAACCTCATAATTTAAGGAAGAGTTTGTTCCCATGAAGGTAAGGGTGGCTGCCAGTCCTTCTCCCCTCAGCCCCCGAGCCAGTAGCACACCTCTGGAATAGCAGGGACAGTGCCCAGCCCAGGGTTTGGTACCCAGCTACTGTGTGAGCACACAGGCCTGTGTCTTTTTATGTGGAGCAGCAGTCCAAAGAAGTTCTGTTTGGACTGTCGTGCCAGGAACATATCTGGGGATACCATTTAATGGCATTTAACTGTTGTGGTTAATAAGCAGTGGCTCCTGGGCTTATATGTGTAGGGTGTCTAAGAATGTACTAAGTGTTTACTTAATGTATGTTCACCTGTGGTGCATTTATTTGTGGGATAAAGAGGCCATTTGTCTTTTTAGGGAAAAATAGCTCAGATAAGACAGTATTAGTTTCCATAAGATGGTGTTTTAATAAGATAAACAAAAGATGTGACAGATTTAATACATGTTTTATAACCAAATATTTTACATGTTATTTTTCTTCTCTTTTTGGTATACTCTGGAGGCAGTCATGCATGGATTTGTTAGAATAACAAAAATTACTTGAAGTAACACTGCCTTTATCTGAGCATTTGCTATGCTTGTAAACTTGCATGATGTTTATGTCTAGTATTACATGCACTTCATTTGCCAACCACAAACAAGTAAATTTTATTTTGTGCAATTTACACCCTTCTGCATTGTACAACAATAAGACCCTAATGAAATGTGATTCCACACCCGTTACTGAAGGATAGTTTTTAGCATGTCAATTCTCAATTTTGATGTTCATCTCGCTGCTTTCTGAGGGGCAGGTGAAAGAAGTGCTGACTGCGTTCTGCCCGCGCAGAGCAGCTCTGACACAAACCCCAGGAGGTTTAGTCCAGTGCATGCGGCTGAAGAGAGCAGCTGGATCTTTACAGCCTCAGTGCTTTGGAGCATGTCTGGGTAATAGAAGCATGTCCTGTTGTAAACTAGCACTAAGCATAGTTAAATCAGAAAACAGCTAAATGAAGGGTAACATCACAGGCACCCCCTGAACTCGGCATAAAGAGAAACTCTGAGCCGCTGCTGGGGAGTCCAGGTGTGTTCCCTGGGAGATGGTACAGCAGACACTTGAGCTACTGCACTAAGCTGCAGTTTATCAGTCTCCTAAATGTTATTTAAGGGCTGGGATAAATGGGGGAGGTAGCTACTGCTGTCTTAGGTGCTTTCAAGTAGCACCAGCCCAGAGAATGTTTTCTTTCTAGGGCAGCTCTACCACAAGAGCTCATCAGTGCTGTCTGCCAGGGTAAAGAAAAGCATATTGACAGAATTTATTTGGCTCAGACAGCCTTTGCTAGCACTCATCATAAGAGGCTATTTGGGAAGCTAAACATTGCTGAAGTGAAAGGGGAGCTACTCTTCTGTGGTAGGAACTGTCTGGAGACAGAAAACAAAGAAGGAACGAGGTGTCAATTTTCCACATGGCAAAAGGTTAACAGCAGGGAGCCCTCAGGTATTCAGGTTAGATTCATGTGCTGCAAGCTGAAGTCTCTGGGAAAGGGAAAACGGCAAAATGTGCAGGTAATATAAATTGTTTGGGTCAGTCAGGTCTAGGAATGCAAGCAGGACCTTCCAGAACTCTGCAAAGCCACGTGAATGAGCACGAGTTTACCGAGGCGAATCAATCCACAAATGTGAAGTATTGCCTGTTGGCAATGGTAAGCAATGATTTTAATGACAGGCCTCTGCTGTAAGTATTTAACAAAGTGTTACCAGTGAAAAAAGACTATGTTGTGTCCTTCTGGACACAGTTCAAAAGGCTTGTTAAGAGTACATTAATAATGCCTTTGTGTAAATATTTTGCCTTTTATTCTTGAGTTTGTGGCCAATTCTAATTACCTCTTACCAAGGAAGATTAGTTGAAACAGAAATGGTTTGGAGTTTGCTGAGGAAAATGTTTAGGAGCAATTGATTCAAGGGACAGGGAATTGATTTTAAAATGGCTTATTAAAATATTTTTAGTCACAGTCCATAATTCATCTGTAGAACTTGCTGCCAGACCTCAGTGATGGTAAGGTTTTAGTGAAAATTCTGTATAATTTCTAAGTGTAAAATGAGAACACTTAGAAGTGTGTTATTTGAAGTATAATAGGTGATCCACATTCTTGCATGGGTAGGTTAAGGGCTAAGACATAATTTTCTAACTATCATAAGCTGTCTTTTTTTTTTCTGGGTGGTGGTTTTTTTTTTGTTTTGTTTTATTTTTTTTTTTTTTTGGTATGTGTTTGCTTCTATTTTTGTTTTTGTTTTTGTTTTTGTTTTTGTTTTTGTTTTGGTATGTGTTTGCTTCTTGTTGTTATGCACAGGTTGCACCCAGTCAGAAAGCCTGCTAGGCATGTCTGATATGACATTTCCTACTGTGATTGTGATATCCTTGGTTCAGGAGAAAGCACAAAGGGTTCAATGCCCTGCGTATGAATTCCTTCCTGTGTGAGGTGTTGCAGTTGTCTGTGCTGATGCAAATGCATCCTTGCAGTCAAGGTAGGTTATTGTATAGTGTATCATCATGATCTGAGCTTTTGAAACAGAGGCACAATGGAAGGAAGACAATTTTCCTGTTGGCATCTGTTCTGGTTTGATTCTGAGTTTCTCCAGGGCCACCTCTCATCCTTTGTGATGCTAGTGGGGTCACCAGAAGTTGGATCAGAACTTTCAACCTGTTAAACACAGTTTATTCCTCCCCATCGTGGGGAAAAGCAGCCTTTGGCAGTTTGACCCTATCTGGGAATGCAGGAGAACTCTCCTGAGCTGCTCTGCTGTGAGGATGTGGGGTAGCACATTCCTAGGTGTAGTCCAGTTTTGGACACATCTTTCATTTCCACGTGTGCTGTTAGTGCTGGAGTGTAGTGGTGATGTGGTCATTACCAGGTGGGTCACTGTTATTTTCCTTTCAGCTGGATTTCATCAGTTTTTCATGGACAGGTGTGGTCAGTGCTACGTGCTGGTGCTGATATAAACACTGGGATAAAAGTGAGTTGTTTTTAAGGCTGGTGTCTTTTTGAATGAATACCACAGCATCAATATGCTTTTGCTAAGTCATCTTGGGAAGGACAAATATGGTCAAACAATGGAACTGAATTTTGTCTGGCCCTGTGAATATGAAGTTATTATTTCCACTGACATCAGTTAAAAAGCTTATTAATAATAGATTGTTAAATGAGAAGTATAAAATCTGATTTTAGTCCCTATCTCAATTTTCAGCAAGTTTTTATCAGAACAGAAATTCCCAATAATAATTTCCCAACCTTGTGACTGTACATAAATCTCTGAGCAATCAGATTAGGAGCCACTTTAGAAAAAACAGCCATAATTCACCAAGTGGAATAAGTATTTTAAAACTAGTAAAATGAAACCCTCTGTTTATTCTGGTGGTGATGATTGCTGGTATGAATCTTGTGAGAGTTCTGGCATGTGTATTTTGTTGGAGGTGATACAATGCTTTTCCATGCAGTGTTGCTCTGCTCTCAGGCATTATGTTTCCCCAAAGTTCTCTAGGCCACCATCATCTGTTTTGATATTTGACACTGGAGGAGGAGAGCCTGCCAAACCACAACAGGCTGTGTGGTGATTATAGGCACTGAGTAATTGTATTTTATGGCTTGACAGGCTATAGGTTTCAAGCAACATTTGTGGAAGTGTGCAGTTATGGGATTAAGGTTATATTTTAGTTTAGGGAATTCTGTACTTTTCTAAATTTGGGTGGACGTGTCTGGGGTTGCTCCCTTGCTGCTGCATGATGCTGTGCTCTCACTTCACATGACTCATGTCTCCCACCCAGCTTCCACTTTCTTTGTGAGTAAGAAAACAATCACTAAAATAATGGCTGTGGGAGGCTGAGCATCTGCTCCCAGTGCTGCCATGGCCTGAAAAGAACCCCATTTCTGTAGAAGTGGCATTGATAATGTCTTCCAAAGTGTTTCCAGACTCTCTAATGAAAGGTGCTTCAACATTTTTGATGTTGAGGTACTTGAAGGAGTGACATTTATTTCTTATTAGAACTAATTAATTCCATTGTTGAAGCAGTTGAGGTGAAATGTTATAATTTTTAATTTATTAATTGATAGATAACTGACTTGATGAGCTGTTTATTTCCAGTTTGGAATTACTGGAAAAAATTTTTTTTTCCAAATTTGATACTGAAACTCCAAATAAGGAAAATGCTTTCCATGTTGATGGCTTTGATTTCTGCATTCATCAAGCAAAGAAATGAAGGAAAAGAGATGTAGAGTTCCTATAGAGGATGTAATCTGGAAGAAATCTTTATGGCCCTATGTACTAAGTTCTGAGAACATAAACAAATTGAAGGTTAGCAAAGTTCACAACAGATATTTGGCTCACTGGGGGAGTGGCTTGACTTGGAAAAGTGAAAATAATTTGGTGGTTTTTGGCCTCCTTTGGTCTGGGAGGAAGAGTTGGGCAGTGCCCTGCCTGAGCAGCAGCACATGTGGGAACACTGCATCCTGTGCCAGGCCTTCCCCCCTGGAGCAGGGAGCAGGGAATGCCAGTGCAGTACAAGGCTCACACAATTCACTGCTGGGAGCCAGCAGCCTGCAACACTCAGAAAAACCCAACCCTTCTGACACTATGTGTTGGCTCGAGGCCCTTTTCCCTGAGGAGAATCTGGGACAAGACACAAAGTGTATTATTATCTGGTTTTCACCTGCAGGTCAAGATGGTGTGAACTCCCCAACCCTGATTTGCAGGAGATGTAAAGAATCAGTGGTGCCACCTTCCTTCCACTGCAGAGTGGCCTGCTGGCTCTCTGGTGCAGTTCACTGTGTTACAGGAACTAATGGCTCTTAATCAGTCAAGCCTTTGATAAACAGAATGCAAAAAGGGCTGTTCATGATGATACCATCCTTCTCTTCACTGCTGCCTTACCTTGCACCTTGTACAGTCTTTAAGTTTTACAAATCTTAAACAAAATGATTCTGTACGTTGAATAAGGGACCCCATCTTTAACAGGAATAATGCTGCATGTCTGCTTGGTTTAATGCATGTCTGTGAGGGTGCAGGTGAAGGGCAGCTCTTGGTGTTCCTGTGCAGCTCCTGAGCAGGAGCACTTGTGTCCCCTCCTGCAGCCAGGCACTCTCAGCTGCTCTGTGCTGGCAAGGGAAGGCTGTGCTGCAAAGCTGATGCTGGGGGGATGGATTTGTTGCAGTCACCACAAGTGAAGCTTATTCAGTGAGGAAATTCTTAAATGCTACGGTCTCTTGTCAGCATGACACTACTGTCCTACTTTCATGGCAGTGATTTACAAACTGCAGCATATGGGAGTCTGTGGAATTCAACTCACCTTTGGGAATGCTCTGCTGTGTGGGTGAGGTATGAAGGGTAAACTCTCTGAAACACCCTCATGACTTTATGGTAACCTCAAAGTGAGTTCTCACTAAACTTTGTCTTGGGATTTTGTGGCACACTTATCCTTTGGTAGGTTTTTTTGTCTTGAGTTTCAGTGGACCGGTCTGAGTCAAAGAACAGAAGAGCATGAAGGTACAAGAGGGATTTCCTGCTTTTTAATAGCAATAGGGTTTTCTGCTGGGTTCATATGGGTGGTAGAAACAAAAATATGAATGTGCTGTCCTGGCCATCCCTCCAGCCTTGATTAATCTTTTCCATTGAAAAGAAATTCAGGGTTTGAAAGACAGTCAGGTGTTGCCTACTCAGTGTGACTTCTTGGGAACTTAGTGAACTGGCCACTACCAATCCAGGAGGTATTTCTTTGTTACAAAAGCAGAAAGCATCCCTGGTGCATTTACTTCAACTCGAGAAAAAAATTGTTAAATCCCTTGAAATAAAGTTTGCATTAGAGCTGGGAGAAATGACATGGGGACTCGGGAAAAGCTCTTTTAACTTATGCTGAACATTTGCTGCTTTGCTGTATTTTACTCCAGTCTCAGCTTTGTAGCCCTGAAGGTTGCAAGCCTGAAACTAAACTCCTGAAATTATAAAAGCGTAAAATAAAGTGAAGGTTAATGGTCACTGGCTTCTTTCCCACAGGCCCTGCAAGCTTTGATGTGTGGAACACTAACAGAATAGGAAGGCACAAGGCAGTTATGTACTGTTGTTCTTGCAGTCAGTGTTAGTACTGTCAAGCAAAACAACACTTGGTAAAAAATAACACACCTGCACTGACAGTTGTCCTGGGAAAGCTGCTCTTGGAGACCTTGGGACAAGCACTGCTGTGTCCATTACACACTCTTGAACAGAACGAAAGTAGCAGAAGGGCCATGTGCCGAGATTCTTCCCTGACCTGTGTTGCTTCAGGGGCATACAAAGAGTGTAAAGGTGTTACACCTGAGGTTCTCAGGCTGCCCTCAACTCCCTTTCAGCAGGATTTTGCCTCCCCTTTTACAAGAGAAGCTCTAACAAATTTGCCCATTGGAAAGAAAAATGTGGCTTTAGACAACGTCTTTTTTTTCAGTATTTTGGGAGGAGGCTCACTGAAAAGGTCAATGTAAAGCTGATCAGACCTAAGGTGTAACCTTTTCAGAAGGATGCAGGAATTACCAGCTTGCTGGAGACTTCCAGTACTGCCTGGAAAAGAAGCACAGGCCAACCTAGTGAAGGTATTTGACTAGAGGTTTTGAGTTAGGGGTATGAATCAGAGAATCACAGAATGGGTTGGGTTGGAAAGGCCTAGAAGGCCATTTCCTTCCACCCCCCTGCCATGGGCAGGGACACCTTCCACTGAGCCGGGTTGCTCACAGCCCTGTCCAACCTTACTTTGAAATAGAGGATCATTTTAGAGTACTGCCAGAAATTATCTGGGGGAATGACCAACTGCTCCAAAATGGGAAGGAACTGACTCAGACAGAGTCAGAGCGGAAACTGAACTGAAGGTGATTAAGTTTCAGGTGTCTGTCCACACGTTTTGTCATTATTGGCTGAATGAGCTTTGTAATTATCACAGCAAGTTTTATGATGTGTAACAGAAATAGGGAGGAGCTGTGTTTTCAAGTAATTTTGACTGGTTGACTTTGAGGCATTCCTTTTTTCCAGGAACAGTTTAATGCCCATACATGTTCACAGATTTGCAAACCCCCTCCTTCTCTCACTGGCATTAGCATGCAGCACCACTGCAGTGTGCTAGCAAATGCTCCATAGCAGGTGGATTTCCACAGAATTTCAGCCCTGCTCCATCTACTGCCTGGCACAGGTTTCCATCAGCTCCTGCACTTCACTGCTTACTCTTGCTCTTCAAAGCTGTTAATTCATTCAGTGAAATTGGACATACAGATTTATGCTGGCAAGAACATGAGACAGTCTCTGTGTTTTCTTTGTGTTGGGGATGCAGAGAAGTGGAAGAAGAAGCATTAAATTGTATAAAACAGGTATTAAATTGTAAGAAGGTGCAGGTAAGGGGCATAGGCTACAGATATTCAGAAAAAAATCTCTACAAAAAAGTGTTTTATTTGAAACCTTTTAAAAAGGGGAAGACTCCTTGTTCCAGGGTGTAGATTGTAAATCTTTGATTAAATCCTGAAACAGCCCTATTAAATAGACACGAAGTATTCTGTGGTACTGAGGAAAGGGATCCTGGGTTATCCAGCTGCAGCTCTAAGAGCCTGTTACAACCCTGCATTTTAATGAACCATCAGCCCAAGGAGTGCTGCCTGTGCACTGCAGCATCCCTGCCTGCCTGTAAAACTCTCCCATCCATACACAGAGCACTTCTATTTGCACAGGCCTTTTCAAGTACATTTAAAAAAATCAATTCGGGAGAGATTAATTAATAATTAAGCTAGTATGGAATTAATCTTAGGCAAATCTGCTTCCTTTTTGCAGTGTAAGGAGGTGTCTTGACTGTCATATCCATATAGTGACCCAATAAAGCACTGATACCAAAAATTCAATTCTCTGTAGCTAATCAGCATCCTGTTACAGCAGGGCTGTCATTTGAGATAGCTTTTGTTTTCTCATGCATAATAATTTTTGAACATTATGTTAATTTTCACTAAATGTTGATGGGATAGGGTTCCTGAAGAGGGTACAAATATTCTCGACTGCTTTATTTTTTTTTCGTGTTTGAGCATGAATCACTTCCCTGTACCTCACTTTATTTACTTGATCAATGAGTCTTCTCTACTGGGGGAAGCAATTTAAAACTATTGTGAAAATGTCTCTAACATTTCTTTGTTCCTGGAAGCTCACTTGCTGCTGGAGCTGAAGCTGTAAACAAGGCTTTACAGGGGCACAACTTGGTAGAAATTCGAGGGCATCTGGTACATTTAAATGTAGCTCTTGGATTTTCTTTTTCTTTCTGTGAAACAGCTAATCAAGAGAGGAGAGGAGCTCAGACTGAAGGAAAGAAAGGAGCTAGACTGGGAGAGAGAAATCTAAGAAAGAAATCAAATGATGATATTTTTCCTTTCAGTGAGAACTAAGCCTGATCTAGGGGTTTTCTGCAACTGGGAATTTCCCTTAATAACTCTCCTTAAGGTTAGAGGCAGAGACAGGAAATCCTGTAGTCTGTGAAAAGGATGAAAATTCCTAAATCCTGATGTTGCTAAACTGAAATTAAATTTGCAAGTTTTGGATAACAGGGATATATTCCTTTAACTCTCATGTTCTCCCCCATCCTGCTGTAGTACATCCTTAGTTCTGGAAATCTCTTTCCAGTGCTCTTCTGAGCTAGTTCTAATAGGGGATCTATCAAAATTCATTATAAAAATACAAAGCCCAGGCATGCTGTGCAGTCAGCCATTAGTGTTCATACTGTTTGATGAATTAAAATGCCAGAAAGTGAAGCTAAGATACCATTCTGACAGTATGCCCTGCTTCAGGACAGGGAGTGCTCCTCTTCTGGAAGCCTCTGGCTTAGGGAAGGAGGGCACCCATCTCTCTTGGAGGTGCCTGTCAAGCCCCACTTACGTACACGAGCACATTTGCAAGCAAACAAGTATTTTGGTATCTTTCTCTGCTGATACTGGGGTGTTGACATAAATGTGGGACACTCTCAGAATATGCACTGGGTGGAAGTAATGAGTACTTGTAATAAATTCTCACTACAGAGTCTGCAGGAGCACTTTCTTTTCATCATCTCATTAACGACTTAGAGCCATTAACAGCTTAAAGTGCTGAGTAAGGATTTACATTTAATTTAAGCCTTCTGTTCTTAGCTGACAAAATGTATTTTACACACTTGATGGATGTAATTAGTGTGATGAGGCTTTAAAAGAAATTGGCTTGGTTAAATTTAGAATTTGCCATGTCAGTTTATACATGAAGCCAAGGCATACATATCAGTAGTTCCATGGCTTTGGAAAAATGCATTCTATTAACATGACTGATATATAGATGTTTTTAATTTGTGATACTGATACAGTCCAAATCCAGCATGCTTTCAGATTTGACAGCACAATCCATTATGCTACAATTTCAAATCCTTTTCTACTGCTCTTGCACATAAGAACTTACCATTATGTGCTATGGCTACAGACCAGCTATCTTTTGGATAACAAGGAATTGTGCAGAGCTGCCTAAGTTCCTGTGCTTTACTGAACTTTCATAAAATCAGACCTCCATGGAAACTGCTGGGCATCAGTGCCTGCAAACTGAGGCAGCTCCACTGCCCTCACAGCCCCTTTTCCCTGCAGTGTTGCTGCTTTCTGCTCAGCCTGACTCAGTGCTCAGGATTCCCATGTGGAATGTTTTCCCTCATACCTTCTGTGCTTGTTGCTTGCTCACTAGAAAAATGAAACTCTTGTTTGTGCTGCCAGCAGCAGCAGGGATGGGTAGAAGGTGTTGTCCAGTGTGCTTGGAGTAAATCTGTTCTTTAATGAAGGATGAGTTTCTGTCTGGCAATTGGAGCTTCTGAACTCATGTCATGATATTGCTGGTTTTGCTGCAGGCCTGCATTTTGTATCAGTTGTGCAACCTGGGAACTGTTGTTGAAGATAAATTGAAATAGAGACAACTAAACATTTAGTCCCCAAAGCAGAGAGCCTGTTTGAGCTAGGTACAAGTAGCCTTAGGAGGAGTTCCAGAGATGGGTTTCCATCCCTGCCTGGAGAGATCCTGTTTTGGAAGGAGGATGGTGAGGGATCACACTGTGAATCACAGCCCTGGGAGCACATGGGATGAATGTCCCAGCTGGAAATGGCTGTGATGTGCACAGTGGATGTGTCTGGGTGGCTCAGGGCTTTTCACAGAAGCTGGGTGCTCTGGAGCAGGGCAGGATGAAGCTGGCTGCTCTGAGGATATGACTCACAGCACAGATGGCTGCAAGGCTAATGCTGCCATCTGAGAGTGTCAGAGTACAAGAAACAATGTATTGCTAACAAAACTCTGATGTGCTGGAATGGTTATTTGATGTTACTCTTTTTTTGAAGAGGAAAAGATGATCCTTTTCTCATACTTTGACTAAGTGTTTTTGTATAAGATTACTATGATGGTTATTAGTGAGAAATGTGGGGGATAAACTCTTCTGGCTAAAAAACCCCAGACTTCAGAATCTGTAGCTGTTTTTTAAAGTGAACCATAGTTGATTATTTTCTGAGGTGAGTTCACTGTAACTGTGTGCCAGGAATTAGTGCCAGTCCTTTTTGCAGTAGGTCAGAAGGCAGTTCCCCAGGTAACAACACCCTTTTTCAACATGCAGCCCTCCCATTTACTGAGGTGGGTCTGCCCCATCTGCACCTCACTGAGGTACCACTGCTCCCTTTCCCTTGCAGGAGGATTTGCCAAAATCTCTGGGGAGGTAATTCTTTAGAGTAGGTTCATGAAGATGGCCACAGCACTTTGTGACCCTTGAGTCTTGTTCAAATGTCCTGTTCTGGGGAGAAATGGAGAGGAAAGAATGTTTCATAACAAAGGTTAAGTGTTAGACTGGTGCAACAAATGGGTGAGATTTGGGTGTTTAAATGCCCATTTGCAGGTTTGAAAACCTCTGCTACAGTCTGTTTTAAAAGAAACAAGATAATCTATAAGAGACTGAAAAAAATAATTACAGCACACTAATTAAGTTGAAGTCTGAAGTGTTTTTCTGTTTGACACCAGTCTGCTTTTTGTAAACTGTGTTCCCTTTCTCTGCTTTTATCACCTGCAGCTTTTGCACAACTCACCACAGGCCAAACAGATGCTTCTGCAATGCTAAATAATGCATTTGAACAAATGAAATCAAACAAGACAGTGTGTATGCTAGAACATACATAAGGAAGTCTGTATTTTTGGAACAAGGAATCCATTTCTGATGGTTGTGTTGTCAGTGGATTTGTACTACTAATGTATTACTATTGCTTGTTATCTCCCCTAGGTGTTCAGTGTTCCCAGCTCCTCCACCCACAGCTGCTGGTGATCCCGAGGGCACCTGGCATGCCCAGCTTTCACTGGGGATCCTGCCTTGTACCTTGGGGTTGGGGGCACCTTTTCTCCCGACTCAGAGCTGGACCAGAAGCAGATGATAACCTCATTACATTAGTTTGGAGTCTGTTTGTGAGTTTTGCAGCCTTTAGGGAACTGGAAAATAAGAATGCCCAAAAAATCAGAACCATGAATTCTACAGTGCTAACTGCTGCATACACTGCTGTAGGTAAAGAACTGGCATTCAAACCTTCAGTAAGTTGTTCCTGACCATAAAGGGCACATGTAAGAGCCAACAGCACAACCTAGGATTTGCCATGAAAATCAAAATAAACACCAGGAGGATGTGCTCAGCTAGAATAATGTATATGTTACCTGTTAGCAGTACCTTACCATTTCTACAGCTGTTGGAAATAATCATGTACGAAACAACAACAGTAAGATGAATATGTTTAGATTTTTTCCAATACCAGCTCAGTCCCACAGCTTTGGAAAGAATGTCTCACATCATAGGAAGATATTTTCTTTCTTTCATTTAGTAAGGCATGAAAGAAAAGAGAAGTTTTTTGTTTGATGTCTAAAGATGCCCAGAACCTGACAGTAGCAACTTAAAAAAAAAAAAAAAAGTTTAAAATACTTCCAAGAGATGCAGAAATGTTTATTTGACATTCCATTTTTTATCTATCTATCTATCTATCTATCTATCTATCTATCTATCTATCTATCATCATCTATCTATCTATTTTGTATCTTTTACTTCCAGTTAAGTTCTGGAAAAGCTGAGTGACCCTTCCTGACTTTTTACTAATGCTGTAAGCCACATGCAGTCCTTTCCCTGAGTTTTTTCTGTTTTCCATCTCAGTATAATTATGGACATGAACAGAGGTGCCCATGAAGATGCAGTGTTAG
Source organism: Onychostruthus taczanowskii (assembly GCF_017590055.1). Taxonomy (NCBI): domain Eukaryota; kingdom Metazoa; phylum Chordata; class Aves; order Passeriformes; family Passeridae; genus Onychostruthus; species Onychostruthus taczanowskii. Next base: position 910,262 of record NW_024507879.1, on the reverse strand, counting down.
TACACCACACTAGGGATGGAGTGCCAGTATAAGCCCTGGCAAGTATGGGGGGCACTGCTGGGTTCCAGTGAGAATAACTCAAAAAGGCTGAGTTCATGGTGCCAGCTTCTGCAGGCTGCTGCCACTGTCACTGCAGTAGGTTTGCTTTCTTCTGGCATTGAGGAGTTAGGGTCCTGAGAGACTGACCTGGCTAGGTAGTGGGTTTGTTAGTTTGGGGAGGAAGCAGATGTGCACACAGAACTGAGCAGGTGATTTCCTCTCACAGATGTAGGGAAGCACTGGACCTTGAAATGCATTTCTGTCCTGGTTTGAGGGGTAAGTGGGTGAGTAATTAAGATATTTTGTTTGTCATGTGTCCCTGTGATGTATTAGTAGACTTTGGCTGTCACAGAATGCTGGGAAAATTAGCAAGGTTACAGTGTAATTATGAAGTCATACATGGTGTCAAAGCCTTCAGGCAGGAGTGTAAACCGTGATGGATGGGCAGTGTGGTGGTCATGAACACGGGAAGGGAATGGCTTTAGTGCTTAAGAGGACATGTGAGGGGTTTTGGGAGGACTTTTTTTCCAGATTACGTCTCCAGTCATTCAGTTGCTTTTTGGCAAACAAAAGAGTGTGTGGGAAATATTAACAAACAGTAAGTAAAGAATGAAATGTTTTGTTTTGTTAAAGAGTTTGGTTGATTTTAGCGATGAAGAATCTTAAACTTGAGAGTTTTCACATGAATATCTAATATTTCCTGTAATAACATCAGTAGGTCATTAAGCTCTTTAGGAAGAAGTTAATAAATAGGAATTAACTAGCCTTTTGACCCTTCTCAGTAAACAGTGCTTATTCTTACATTAGAATGCCTGTGCTGTGGTCATTATAGTATAACAGTGTGAGCAAAACAAGACTTGCAGGGAGATGTGATTTCTGTGATGGATTGTTGAATAAAAAGATAGTGCTTACTTACAAATCTTTTCTCATTCTTGCTTTTATGATGTTTGTGCCCATTCCAAATGAGATTTGCAGGTTCTCTGGTAGGCAAAATATTGGCCATCAGCTCACAGCTAATTGTCCCAGAGGGTCTTGGATAAAACCCTTTTTACTCTATTATGACCTCCTTGGTGATGTGTTCCTAGCTGTTGAGCTCTGTCACATTTTACTGCTTGTGTGCCCTGCTGTGTTCTGTTGGTGGTGGTGCCAGGGGAGAGTTTGGCTGTAACCCTGAGAATCACACCACAATCAAAAATTTTGTCCCACTATGATGATACCCACTCTAAAAAGCCTTGCTAGGAATGAAAAGCAAAGCACTGGAGCATGGACTGATAGGTGACCTCCCAGTGCACCTGAAGCCATCAAAAGTTGGAATTACAGCTGTATTTCCTCCAGTCTGGAGGGAAATGAGTTCTTGGGCACCTTCTTAGGGGCAGTGAAATCTGAATCTTGTCACCAGAGCTGTAATCCTGACTTCACTGTCTACTCTCCCTCGCTGTGGTTTAGGGTCATAGCAGGAACGTTGGCACAGAGTTACTGAGACCTAGTGTTGTTACAGCACAATGTTGCAGAGGTTTTGCCCAAGCAAATATGCTGCATATTCATGGCATATTTGCCACCGTATGACTTTGCTATTGTTTGTGAATTTGATCTTGCATCGTTTGCTTCTTGTCTCTTTGGATGTTGGGTGTTTTTGAGAGGAAGTTCTTATTTTGGCTTGTTCCCAGGTATTGAATTGCCCTTCTTTTGATGTCTAATAATATCTTTCTCTCGTTATTATAAACCAAAATTTTTTTTTTTAGTTTTCTGTTGTTAGGAGGTTGAATGAGTTGTTTGTGGCCTGAGTTTATTTTCTAGTCTATTAAAGTGTTGCTTTCTGAATAATAAGTTTTAAACCAGTAGCCAAACTTGTTAGAGCTCCTTGTCTACTCCTTGCCCTTTCCTGGCAGTAGTGACTTCCACACTGGATGGACCATTTCCTGCCAGCTTTCATCTGCTCTTATTTTCTCCGTGTATTCACCACATGCAGGTTGTGGCTGCTGTACACAGATCCAGTTGAGCACTCACTATGCTGCAAGGGTGTGATGCTTCTCCTGTGTGATACAGAAGGATGCAAGGGGAAGAGGAAAACACATCTCTGTGGGAATTGACTTATGCAGGAGATACCTGTGATTAAGCTCCCTACCCACTGGATGTCACTATTGTTCCACAGAAATTCATCCATGGAATATTTATCTAGCATTGAGGGCTGACAGCAAAGACCATTTGCTTGCAGCAAACTGAAAATATCTAATTGTATTTGCAGGCATATTGTGCATTTATGTTCATTTTGCAATTCAATTTTACATCAAGGTTCACCATTTTATAGTCATAAGAAAAGAAAGCTTTGCCAAACCTTCAGCTGGGATGACTCTGGAGGTGCAGATAGTGAGTCATGAAAACCAGCCAGCAGAGAAGGTTGCAGTCATTATACTCAAGCCACTTGTTCTCATTATTATTCTCTTTCTCTGCAGTTGCTGTAGGTGATCTCAACATAGTGAATGAACATTACCAGTCTCCTCAAATTTGCTTAGTACATTAGTTATTTTCCCAAAGATTTGCATTCTGTGTGGTGTGTTACTCTGAAATGGCTCTTGAATATTCCATGAGCTGGGTCTCTGAGAGGCCAAGCAATCCCCTGGCAAGGAGATCTGGGTGCAAGGGCTGGGTTACACTCCCAGTCCTCAGCCTCTGCATGATCCAGCAGATCACCTCAAATCTCTCTTGTCTGTTTGCCATGGTCTCTCTGCATCTCACAGACCAAGTCCTGACTGCCCTTAACATTTTTGGGGTGCTACAATAAAATAAAGCAATCTGGTGATTCCATCTAACATTTGTCTCAATATTGTCTAAATACACATAGATGCCAACCCAATGAACATGACAGTGGGCATGGAAGAATCCTGCACTTTGTCTGCAGCTTGAAAAGCCCTGGTCTTCAGTGGTAGCCCCAGAGCACCATAACTATCCCAGGAAAAGGAATAGTAAATGACTACAAATCCCAAAAACATACAGGAAAAAAAAAATCACAAACATCTTCAAGACCCATAGCTGCTCTCCTAAAATTGGAATATGTTGGTGGTATCAGCTCCATTAAAGAGGAGCCAAGTCATTGGAGGCATTGGGTCACATCTTATTCCTCAACTTAGTGCCTAAAGGGCTTGTGTGAAGGCTCACAGGTTTGTGAGAGCCATGGTAGTTGCTGTGGCTCTTACTTTGACACCCTCTAAGGACTGCTAGGCATCACCCCAGTGAGGTTTTAACAGTTTTGGGAGAGACTGGCGCCAAACTATCCAAAAACCAAGACAAAATGGGATCAAGATTTTAGATACTGCAGAGAAGCAAAGGAGAAATTTCTTTGCTGGAACCTTTGAGGCTTCAGCACTTCATTTGTATTCAGGAGAGGGGCAGCCTTTCATGGGGACTGCAAGTTGTTCAGCTAAGACCAAGTCACTCCCATAAGGTTATTAGAATTTGTGACTCCGGTGGCCTTGCCACCCAAACCAAGTCACTTCTGGAGTGTTTCATTTGACAGTGGTGAGACTCAGTTTAGCTGAGTTCACGTGGGTTTTGCCCACATGAAAACACGGAGTTCATAATGTGTTTTAAGGGGCTGTGGAGCTGGTTCAAAATGTTTTCTAAGCCACAGGCACTAGAGTGGGATTTAAAACCTTGGCTCGCAGGACTTGGGTTGTGCACAAGGTTCAGAGAGTCACACTGGGTGTGCTTTGTGTGTGGTCAGCCAGGGGCTGCAGTGTCAAAGACAGGGGCAGCAGTTACACACTGGCCCAGATGTGTTTGGAGATACCTGCAGCTGGAGTTCTCGGGCTGCGAGTGAATTGGTTCATCTGAGCACGTCTGTGCATGAATACAGGTGCTGGATTTTTACTGTATTTTTGTTATCCATCCATGATTAATGGCAGACTGGCTTAATTTTCTTTTTCATGCCTATAATTGATTATTCAAAGGGAGCTAGTGATGGTTTTACAGGTGTCATTTTCTGAAGGAGGTTGTGGATTGGTTCTTTCTGAGTAATGTTTAGAACAAGGCATGAAAGAAACACAAAGCATAGTAAGTCCAACTCAATTATAGACATCTCTCACAATCATAGTCCATTAAGAGGTTTTAGAAGATGTATTGAATATTTTTGAATAACAAAAATTCTTAAGTAATACCATGAAATTATTTTCTGGTTGCAGTTAGCAGTCCTAAAACAAAATATAAAAATTTAATTTTAATGTGTATTTATATTTGTACACACACACGCGTGTGTGTATGTATGCATGAACATATGTTTTGGGGCAAATCTCTTGTGTTTGGCTGTACCTAATGTTAGTCACCACTGCAGAGATGAAAGCCTCTGAAGTACAGGGATAGTTGTTAACATGAAGTTTATAGCAAACTCTAATGCTTCAGTACAGAGATAACCAAGACATGCTGGTAGAAAACTGAATCCTATAGTAGCTAGGATAATTAAATGTGTATTGACTTTTTAATAGCAACTTCCAAGGTGCAGCTGAGGAGCAGCTCTGCTGTGCTGCTGAAGTGTCTCAAGCACTTGCACTGGTAATGGTGTGGGGTCCTGGTACTCAGGGAAATGGGGTCTCTCTTGCAGGGCTCAGTACAGCTCCAGCTTCCACCCTCAGCTATTTCCTCAATACAGTCCTTGAAAATGAGAATGGTTTCATTGTGTGAAAAAAACCCAGCCCAAACCGTTTCAAGTGTATTAGTTCTTTTAAGAGATGTTTCTAGCTTTGTTTTTATTGTATTGAGCATGTTTCAAGGTGACTGACTATGACTGGGTTTTTTCAGTAACAATTCAGGAGAACCTTCTGTTAAGGTTTTGCTTTTTCTAATCTGCTGCAGTGAAACTGCCTTGTAGAAATATTCCTTCCCAAGTGATTGAAGATGTGCAGTTTACAAAGCCAAATCAACTTTCAAAATGGAGATAATTAAATTACTGACTTCTATAAAGGTGCTGCTTTATTATTTCATACCCTCCCTTCCTGATAATCAAAATAAGAGGTATGACTTATTTGCAAATATGGGGGATATTACATGCTTCTGCAGCCAACAAAATACATGATTTTGGGAGAAGGAAGGCAGGGAGTAGCTGGGGTGCAAATCTGTATTTTGCCGAGAACCACTGGTGTATGATTAGACATTAGAACCGAGTATCTGTGAATTCTGTAATGTCATTAGGGTTTTGGTAAGAGAGGAAAATTATTTACCACTGATTTGTGTAGAGGATTTTTGGGTGTACTCCTCTCACATCAGTGAGTAACCAGTTTTCTCTGAAAGACCTTTGCAGCTGTAGTATGTCTAAAATGCACAGTGTTTGGCATTTTAAGTGATGAAGCTTTATTTAGTTATTAGAGGGACACTGTGCAAAATATAACACACAACTTTAGCATGCCTAGCCCAGCCAATAAACAGAAACAGAAGAAAATGATGGATTTTAATGGTTTCCTCAGCTACATAAATGCCTTTGACAGTCCTGAAAAGAGAATTCCTAATGAGAACTGAAACAAATGTGTGCAGGAAGTGGTCTTGCTTTTGCTGCTGCACATTTGAGTTCCTCTAATTGCATCAATAAGGAATTTCTGCTCCTCATCTAATGAATGCCTTTTGACTATCTTCTGAAAGGCAACTGAATGTAGGGATAAACACTGGCACCTTTTGTATGAAGTCACATAAACAGGTTTCAATTGCTAGCTATCGGCCCTAGAAACACTGTGCTATAATGCAGCACAGCAAATACCACTGTACCTCTTTATTTTTAATTTCTTATTAAGCCTAGGTTTCCCTCTGCTTTGCCTCTGATGTGATACTTAAGGATGCTTTTTAGTCTCTCTTGTGTTGGCAGCAATCAGGCACTTTTTCAGAGCTGTTCCTGCACCATCTCTATCCTCAGACAACTCAGAATTCATAACATACTACATACCTGGATCTTTACTTCTTTCTGGGCTCAAAAAGTGAGCTTTAGAGCAAGGGCTGGGTTTGGGGAGGCAGAGGGGGATACCCCGAATTTGATTTTTTTGGGATTGTTGTCATTTTTCTCCCCAAACAGAGGCACAGTTAGTGCAGGTGCAGTGGATTACTTATGAAAGAAGTTTTCTATTTAAAGACAAGAGAGACTTTAATGAGATCAGCAGAGGGTTTGTACAATAGGTATTGTATTAAACCAGAGCTCAGGCTTCACATTGATTGAGGTATTTAAATTTCAATGAGTCGACTATGTATGAGAGTAAAATGACCAGTATTATGAATGTACAAAAAAGGGACATGGAAGAGCTGTGCCAGAAAAGTGAGAAAAACGTTCCCTTTATAGTCCCTAGAGTTCAATAAAGCACCACTATTTCCCAGCTTTTAAAAGCTCTTTTATCACAATGGTTCATACCTCGCATTCCCTGGAGCCTGATTTGTTATACGTGCAGGGTCCCGTTCCATTCAGCAGCATCTCACTGGTCTCAGTGTTGGTAGGTTTGTAATCTACATAAAATTCCTGTGTGCTTGGAGTCATTTGCTTCAGCGACTGTCTTTTCTTTTTCCTGTGCCTTCGCATGAGAGAGCGCTGCTGCAGCTGCTTCATGCTGGCAGGGTACCGCTTCCATGACACATAGATCACCAGCAGGATCACCAGCACCGACAGGAAGAGAGCCACGCTGCCTGCTATGATTTTATGGAAGGAGATGTGTTCTGTGTCGTGCTCGGGCTCAGAGCCGGCTTCGGTGGCTCCCATAGTTGGGGGCAGAGGGGGCTTGCTGTCATGTTTAGGCCTGGTGAGTTTTGGTTTAAACGTTGGCTTTGGGAGAGCTCGTGCTAGTTCAAACCTTTCTGTGGTACTCTTGCCACAGATGCTGTAGTTTTTCACTGCATCGATAACATTCACCCCTTGCAGCTCTTTGGGGCTGGCACAAATAATTGTATTTTCCCTCAGCCCTTTAAAACTTTTAAGCCAGTTTACCAGTGAGCAAATGTTCCTGCTGCATTCCCATATATTCCCGGCAAGGCTGATGTCATTGAGAGATATCCAAGAATCCAAAATTTCTTGACCAATAAATGTGAGCTTGTTTGAATCCAGGTTGAGGCGCTGTAAATTGGGCACACACTGAAAAACACTAGGTCCACTGAAAGCTTCTATTTCATTGCCAGATAAATCAAGTCTTTGTAATGAGCTCCAGGTCCAAGACATAGTTTGTCCTATCACACTGATTTTATTCCACTGTAAATAAAGGTTTTGAAGGCTGACTAGCCTTGGAAAAAGTGCCAGGTTGAGCTTAGAAAATTGATTGTGCTCCAGATGAAGCTCTTTCAGTCTGATCATACCTGCAAAGACATTCCTTGCTAAACTCCGGATGCGATTATAACCCAGGTCCAACAGTTCAAGGTTCCTACAATCTTGAAATATTCGAACAGGGATGGTTCTCAGGGAATTGGATCGCAAATGTAAACTCAGCAGCTTCCTTAAGCCCCTGAACTGTTCGGATCCCAGAGACTGCAGCTGATTGTATGACAGATCCAAATTCCGGAGATTTGTCACAGGTCTGAAGGTATTATTAAGAAAATAGGAGATTCTGTTGGAACTCAAGATCAACTCTTTTAGTCTGCGTATTCCACTGAAAGCATTTTCGTCAATATTGCTGATGTGGTTATGGTCTAAATAGAGCCAGGTGAGTTGATTAAGACCTTTAAATTGATTGTATTTTAGTTTTTGGAGGCTGTTATATCGAAGGGACAAACCTAAACAACCAGCAGATATACTTGAGGGAATCTCCTGCAATTTCTGAGATTCACAATATACCATTTTGCCTTCACACCTACAGCCCTTAGGGCATCCTCGTTCAGCAGAAGAAAGCATTGTCAGTAATACAGTAGGGGCTATTACCAGAGCTACAGCTGATCCGCTCAGTAGCCTAATTACATTGAAACCTGGAAATAAAAACAACTTAGAAAAGTTATCCCCCCACACATCAATCATTTTTTTCAATCATGCTAAAATCTTTTACTTCAGCAATCATTTAAAAAGCCCTAGATTGACTTGACTACTTTTCACACTGGGGTTTTTTTTTTTTTTAAACTCAGGGTTTTTTGATTTTTTTTTTCTTGGTTTAAGAATACCTCGGTGTAAGTACTGACAAACAGTTGGGTAAAAGAAAAGGTGTAATCCCTAAGCCATTTAAGTATAATAACAAATCACATCAAGGTAAGTTTATGGAGCAATTAAAGCACAGGCTATGCAGTAACTATGAACTATAAATTAAAAAGGTAACATGAAAAACATACCCATCCTTTGTGTTGTTCAAAGGTCGTCCTTAGGTCTTTTGTTTTTTGCTTAGTGTGCCACAAGCATGGCAGCCCCTGTCAGCTGCACTGTAGTGAGTCAGGGCTCGCTGACACCCAGGAAGAAAAATTGGACCCCTTGGGAGATGGACCGATTTTGGAGCATTATTCTTTGCCAGCCGTGCAGAACACTCCAAGAATAAATCAATCCCAACAAAGCATTCGCAGCAAAATGTCAAATTCTTCCTAGGTAATAGGATCTTCATGGATATTACGGTTTTGCATCTTTCTAGTTAGGAACCTGGCTTTTAGAAGGTTGCTTTACAGGCGAGCATGTTGGTCGGCGCTGCCCGCGGCGCTCAGCTCCGGGCGCAGCCGCCCCCGTCCGCCATGGGCCCGCGGCTCGCTGCCGGCCGGGCGCGCCAGCTGCGGGGAGCCCGGCCCGGGACGCGGCTCCGGCGCTGCCGCGCTCGCATGCCGAGAGCTCCGGCCGACTGTGGCGGGCTGGCGCCGGGCGCAGCCTTATGTAAAGCTGCCCCCAGCGGCAGCAGCACCGCGGGCATGTGCAGTGCCTGCCTTCCCTTGCAAATGAGCGAGCCCTCCCGGGAGAGCGGGCGCTGCTCGCTGCGCAGCGGGCAGCTCCGTGTGCGCTGCCGAGGGGTGCCGGACTGCCCCGACCCTCTCTGCGTGCTTGTGAGAGCTGCCCTGCATCCCTGAGCTTAAGAGCTCAGCGGCAGCTGCTGAGGCTGTGGTCTTCAGGGCTGACGTGACGTTTGTAGGATATAGATACAAATTTTTGGTAGGAAGGATTTTTTTTTTCTTATTGCATTAGATGTGTTCATATAACCTTTTTGCACCCGCTCACTATTTTTCAGTGAAGTATCAGACCCCTCAGTGTGTCTCTTATCAAGTGCTTTAGAGTGGACTGTATTTTTTACAACGTGAAAAATGTTTTGGGGCTGACATTTTCCATTTTTGCTTTTCTCTTCTCTGTTAAAAGGCTCAGTGCCAGGAGGTTAGAAGAGAGTGCTGTGCTCATTTATTTCCCAACTTGCTGTCACTTTGTTCCACAACACTAACACTTCAACCACAGGCTTCCAGAACCTTTAAAACATAGCGACTACTCAGCTTGGTGTAGTACCTTAATGAGGTGAATTGTTTTTACTGTTGTTCAGGACATGGACAGGATGTTATGTGAAGGTACAGCAATGCCGAGCTTTTTATATGTGTTATGCTCTACAGCTGTCAGATACCACCAAGAGAGCCACCTTGTCTTTCCTTAGTTTTCCCTTCTTCCCTGTGTGCTGTGGGGAAAGAACACATGCTCTGGTCTGGACAGAGCAAGGCTAAGATGGTGCTACAGCAAATCCACCATGCTGGCAGCCTTCCTTCACTGAGAAATATGTGGTCACAGATGATGGTGGGCAAGTGGAAAATCCTGGCTCTTTTTCGTGCAAGAATGGGCAGGGGGCTGGAAAGAATTGTACTGCTCCTTGGAAGAGAAGTGCAGAGTGCAGTCCTCAAATGCAGCCAGACAGTGCTGAGAACTGCTTTGCCTTTCTGGGGGAGAATCCTTACCCTTGGAATAATGTGCTCTGGTTTTTCCCTAATTATTCACTGCTGTGAGAATAGAATAACTTAAAATGAGGTGAAACCTAGAATTTTCCAGGCATTAAAATGCCACCTTTGCTAGTACTTAGGCTGTGAATGACCTCAGATTTACAGTAATCCCACAAGTATTAATGCACCAAACCAGAGCTCCCAAATGAGGAGTGCAGTCATTCCTGGCTAACACCTACTAACATCTTTCATGTCAGAAATACATTCCTGCGTCATGGCACATTCTGTGAGAATTCTTCTCTTTGGGGCAGATTGGTGGAGAGGGAAAGGGTTAATTGCTCCATTAATCTCTGTCAGTGTCACCATCTCCGTGCTCTGCTGCAGCTTGTTTGGGGCTCTGCAGTCTGCTCTGTAGGGTCGAGCAGCAGTGACAAACTGCAGAGTGCAGTGGGGACTGAGCTCTTCTGCTGGCAGCAGTGTCATGTGCCAGTCTGGTGTCCTGCTACAGGCTTTCCATCACTGCCTTGGGGAGTCTCTGTTCTTGAAGGAGCAGGAAGAACACAGTTCAGACCTTTGGTAAGTCAATTTGTCTTTCGGAACTGCTGCTCTTCCTCTGTTGACAGTAGATGTCTGCGAGAGGTAAACTCCTTATTGAAATGACTCTTTTAGGTTCCTAAACTTAAATGGCCTAAAATTAGGTCTCTCTCTTCACCTGGTTCAAACACAGCACGTAAAATTTTCAATAACATCCAGATCCTTTCTCCTGAAGAATTGGTGCAACTTGGTGTACATCTGCCACTCAGCCCTCTTCCCAAACTTTGCCTGTTCTCTGGCTTTTTCTTTTTTTGTTTCTCTCTCTCCTCCACCTTGGTTATGGAGTTAACAAATAAGTTCTTGGCCACCATGAGTCAGCAGAGCTTCAGCAACTTTCCTAGGGTTTTAATAATTGCCAATATACTGGACTAATAAGAGGGAACAGCCACTCTTTACCAAGAGTTATTTTCATTTTTCTGAAAGGGGTGAGACATCAAGATATGAACAGAGAGAGCATCAAATCTATGTTAATGGATTGCCAAATTGAATTTTCTTTACTGAGATCCTTTTTGAATTACACAAGCAGGAAAAGTGCCAGAGTTTTTTAAAATTACATTTCTATATCTTTATACAGCAGAATGAGTTCTTCTCCAGTAGTGGAAACAAAGCTCCCAGTAGGAAACATTTTTTATAAAATTTTAGGCCAATCTGGCCATATAAACTATGACAAACAGAGAATTAAGTGAAAGCTGTGTTTTACATAAGAAGATACACCTTGTCTATCAGTGTCCCTCCCCGCCATGGGACAACCATTCAACTCATGGAAGTGGGAAACGAGACCTGGAGGCCCAAGTGGATGGCTTCTCTTATGGGGAAGCTGTGGAGAGCTTCCATTAGAGCCAATCCCATAACTCCTGAGTGCCCAAACCCAGGAGTTTGCTGCTGCCTGCTGTGATTGCAGCTTGTGCTCTGTGTCAGTTCCTGTGCATCCATTCTGCAGGACAGTTGCTGTAGGCTCACCTCTGCTCACTGCCAGGCAGCCCTGCCTCCTGTCCAGTCCTGGAGCAGCGCTTCCCAGGCAGGAGCAGGAGCCAGAAGGTGCAAGTGACTGAGGCCGGGTGACTTCATGCTGACTGAAGATTAGTGCTCAGGAGCAACGTTATTCCATCTGCCTGAGAGAAAGTATTTTAGCCTATTCTGCAAAGAAAAACCTCTTAAGAAAAATATTTTATTTATTTGTGTAGTCTTGAACATACAAAGTTCAAGTCTGTGTTTTGGGGCTTCAGCCCTAACCATAATGAGATACCACAGAATCTGGGATGCTTGTAAGTTTTGAGTTTTATGTGACTAATTTTTTTTCCTGGGCTTTTTCTGAGGGGAAAAATGGCATAGATCAGGAAATACAGTGGCAAATGTGTTATTAGATATGTCTTAACATCCATCCAGATGAAAAGAGACGTGTTGGGCAGAGCCTGTGATGAACACATAGTTTTCTTTGTCTACACAACAGAGAAGTTCAAAGTTGTTTGGAAATTATGCACTATGCTAAGGTAGTGATAGTCCAGATTTTTCTCCTGGTGCTAAACTTTCAGTAGGTTTTTTATCTGGGTATTGTTCTAGATTCATTTCACTGCTGTCTGATTTTGCGCTAATTTGCTTCAATTTAAGGTTTTGGGTTTTCTTACGTGGTTAAATTGTAGTGTGTTTTCTTTTTCCATTCATTCTGGCTGAATTCTTTGTACCTAGATGCAGCTTCCCTATGGAAAGCTTAGTGTGAACTGCAGCCAAAATAATAAATTGTGAAAGAAAAGGCGGCATTCACTGGGAAAGTCTGTTCCTCTGAACAGAGCTGGTTTGGAATTGAAACTTTGCAATTCCAGAGAAAAGGGGAATCAGCAAATCATGCATTTTTTAGGATTATGAGAAGGCACCTGTAATAGCCAGGTGCATCTGTTTGCTAAGTACATTTGAAAAGGGGGGGGTCACAGAATTATCAGGCGTCAGTAGAACACCTGAGTTCTACTGAGGGAAGTGAGGGGGAGGGAAGTGATGTAAACTTCCCAGAGTGTAAGAAACCAGGTGCTAGTGGGATTCCATGCAAATCAATCAAAAGCCTTCCCCTGTTCTGGCACATGGTTCACCTTAGCCTTTGTCAGGATATTCCATGCTTACTCTTTAAATTCATTTAATGATGATGTTACAGAGAAGGAAAAGAGAAAAAAAAATTGAAAGGTTTCTGTTGCTTCCATGAGAAGTACATTCAGGAATGCAGTCTGAGCTTTTCTAGACACAGGGCATTATGTTCATAGTACACAAACTTTGGAATTCAAACTAGACCAGAATACAGCTTTTTTTCTGCTGACAGACAGAGCTCTTGGGTCTGGGAGTGCCTTTATGTGTGAATCACACATCCCTTTGGGGACCTGTAGTTAGCAAGTGCCACGCTGTGTTCTTTTTGGGCTGATGAAGTGACACGGTGTGTCATTCCCTTGGCTTTATTCCCCTATAAAGGAGCCAGGAGTCAGCTGGGTTAGCAGTAGTAGCTTGCTCTAAATGGTACTGTGGTGTGCTATCACTGTATCGTTAGGAGAGATAAGTCTAATAAAATGTGTCTGCAATTTTGGAGCCGGTGATTAAATGAACCTGCTGTTCCACAAGGATCAGATTAGAGCTGGGGGCGTGTAACTCCCAGGGTAAATATCAGAGCGTGGGACGGCACAGGGAAACTCAGGATGCAACACTGGCTGAAGGCAGACATAAGGAGAGGGACGTGTGAGAAAGCCAGGTTCAAGGAACATGTGGGTGAGGGAAATTGAGGCAACAGAAAATGTTCTGAAAAAATAGGGAAAGAGGATTGAGACTAGAGAGGATCTTATCCCAGGAGTTGAACTACAATGCCCTACAGGACAGTGGTGGTCAGTGGTAGGTGAGGGCGATGGATAAATTAAAATACTCTCTTGCCCTCCTGCTAAGAAGTATTGTTTTGCAAGGCCTCCCCCACCTCTGTGAGGGTCAAAGGATCCTGTGTTACACACACCAAGAAGCTGAAGAGTGTAGGAGGGCACTCTGGAGGTCAGTGTGCCCTGTACTGTGGGACGGCTGGCAGAGGACACCAGGGATACATCTGTCAGTGTGTGTGCCCAGCGGGTCCCTCTGGGCCTTGGCACAGGCCACTCGGGCTATTGCTTCCCTCATGCACAGTTACACACTGTTGGATAAGGAAGCTTTTCCAGCTGGACCCTTCTGGTTAAGTGGACATTGTGGACAGGTCACAGGGGCTCTGCCTTTGCTCACAGCATCCATGCTGTGACCAGTCAAAAGTCCTTTAGCCTGAGGTCACAGGGGCTCTGCCTTTGCTCACAGCATCCATGCCTTAATGAGGCACTGGACACTGTTCCCAGGCTGGCTTTTTGTCCTGTGATTTTGATGCTGTTTGAGGGTAAAAGGAATGAGGGACTTGTCTTCACAAACAAACTGTGGGTCTGCTGGTAGATAAAACTGGTAGTGAGAGATAAAAGAAACAATGGGAAGGATTCCACTGATGGATGAATGGAATGAGAGAGACTTGTCTTCACAGACAAACTGTAGGTCTGCTGATAAATAAAATTGGATACTGAGAGATGAAAGAAACAGTGGGAAGAACCATAAATTCCATATGAATTCCACTGATTGACACAAGGAAAACAAAAAGGGGGGGTTATACATTAGAAGGGGGTCTCGGGTATCAGACATTTCAGGAAGTCCTCTGAAGTACCTCAGGCAATGGGGAAGAGAGATGGACATCGGCCCAGAAATGAGGATAAAAAGGAGGCTGTGTCCTTCCAAATTTTGGAGAGACACCAGGGGAAATGCCTCATGGCCTCTCCCTGTATTTGAATAAAGTTACAGGACTCCTCTGTCTCCTTTTTGGACATAAACCTCTGGTGTTTGTGGATTAATTTTCGTGGCAAGGGCAAGCAGCCTGTGCTTGTCTCATCCTCCAGAGACATGACATGAGATGCAAAGCTATCATTTCACTTACTCTCTGCAATTAATATGACCACTTCTGTTTCAGTGGATTTAGTGTTGTTCCATTCAGGCTTATCCTACAGCATCTTCCTGAAAAGTTAATATGAGTAGAAGCAGCAGAAAGTGCTGGAGGATGAATGATCATCATGGAAGTAAAAATTAATTATATCTTCCACATAGTGCTTCAACCTGCAGAGCATGAATGATCCCCACCATAAGTGCCCTGGAGATGTGTAGGGCTGATATGCAAGGCTGTGTTGGTAGCCTCTGCTTGTGATTGTGCCTGCAGTCTGTGTGAAGGTGCCAGAGACATCAGGTTAAAATAAACCCAGGCTTGTTGCAAATGCTTCCTACTCTTCCATGTGCCGGGACGCCATTGCTGGAAGAACACCTATTGTCTGATTGTCCAGACAGCACTGCCAGGGCTTGGGTGGCCTGACTATTGGGAGATCCTGAGCTATCACCATGAAGTGTGCTTGTCTGGGAAGAACGATTTGTCTGTCTTCGTTTAAAAGACAAATATCTGTCAAGGAAGGTGGAAACCTTCCTGGAATGGAAAAATGACCCCTCCCTTTGACAATTATGGCGCTTTCAGGCAAAAGTATGGGAAAAAGGAATAACAGTCCCCTACTAGAATATATACACACACACACACACATATATGTAACAAGACAGACCAACAGCAACAATAAAAACTATGAAAAAATAAACCCAAAGGAACCCGGCAAGAGCCTTTTCCCTCCCGCTGGGCACTTTTGGCTTTGGCCCAGCCGGCAGGGGACGCTGTTGGCGTCGTGTGAGGGAGCGGCGCGTGCATGGCCTCGGGGGCAGCCCCTCATGGCCTCGGGGTCACAGCCCTCATGGCCTCGGTGGTGCCCCCCTCATGGCCTCGGGGGCAGCCCCTCATGGCCTCGGGGTCACAGCCCTCATGGCCTCGGGGGCAGCCCCTCGAGCCCCGAGCCTCCGGGGGTTCGGTGGCCCCGGGGAGAGGGAGGAGGCACGGGCTTTGCTTTCCCCAGGCGCTCATGTGTGTGCTGTGAGTATCCTGGCGATGGCAGCCGCCGGGGTTCCAGTTAGGAGCTGGTAGATGCTCTCTCCGGAGACAAGGAAGAGGTGGGGGCCCGTTTTCCCCTGAACACCCTTGGAGATGGTGTCTCCCGGCGCCCCGGGTGCCCAGAGGCCCCAGTCAGACGGGCAGCAAGGAGAGCTCCGAGCAGCACCGTGACCCTCAGCAGAACCAAAAACCACCCGAACTGCTCCGCTCCCCGCACAGCCGCCGTGTTCCCCCTCAGCTGAGCGCGTGCCCAACGCCCCTTTCCTCCTCCCTGGAAGATTTCAGTGGAATGCTAGAACCACTGGCCAGTTCTTTTGTATCGGAATTGAGGACTATTCATCCCCCGGGTGTCAACTTCCTCTCCTCACCGCATGTTTTTTCAGGTAACAGATGGGACGGGATTCACTGAAAAACCCAAAGCCACAAGAGTCTCCTGACTTGTGCCTTGCTGGAACAGTTCTGCGTGTGCCTCAGGGGCGGGCTGTGAGGGATGGCAAAGGGAATGAGCTTCCCGGGCAGCCAGATTTACGGGGACATCTCACAGAACAGTTTTGTTCAAGAAGTCTTCAAGGGCTGGGACATCAGTGTGGAGGCATTGCATAACTGAACCCTGACGGGGCTGCAGCCTGGTCCCAGGGAAAACCAGTAATGCTGACAGTATGCAGTTCTGGCCAGAGGGAAAGGACTGAGCTCTGAGCATGTGTTGTCATGCTGGTAATGTGAAAAACGCCAATCACTTGTTTTTAAAAATTTTAAAAGTTTAATAAATTGGTTATAAAAATAGTAATATAATTAGAGTAATAAAATTTGAACAATTGAGATGAGGACAATATGAGACAATAAAAACAAAGAGATACGGATGTCCAGGTACCTTTTTCTGGGCAACAGGAGCCTGAAAAAGGACCCCGGTTAACAGAGGATTAACCCTTAAAAACAATCGCCTGTTGCATATTCATACACCTCATACATGATGCATAAATTCCATTCAAACACAGGATTCTCTCTGGTCACTGTCAGCTTCTTCCTCTTAATCCTCATGCCGTCTTCCTGTCTGAGCGAGGTGGGAAGGAGTTAGTTTTCTGCTGATAAGGGGGCAATCAATTCCCTTTCTCTGAAAGATTTAGGTGTCCTATGGCTTCTGTCTGGTGCGAATCCTTTCTTAAACAAATATCTTACATAGCATAGTTTCTATTTTAACATTATGTTATAACCTAAAACTATATTTAATACGCTACTTAAGAAAATTAATACAGCATAACTTTATAACATAGCACATACAATATTCATTTTAATACTTGCGAAAAGTCAATCATCAAATACACATTTTTCACAGTAAGAACAGGAACAGCAACGTTTGACTGACGTTTGACTGAAGACGAGGTGGTGGTAGTGCCAGCCATGTGGCCATTTGCACAGTTTTGATGTTCACCAAACTTTAGACCTTTTCAGTGTTCCATGTGTATGTGCAATTAAATCTCTCAGGGCTGGCTTTGCCTTCTCCACTGTTCCCTCTGCCCTCATGCCTGTAGCTGTTCCTGTTACACTCCTACTCTTTGCCTATATCTCTGAGAGATTAGTATTTGTCGTTTGCATGGCATGGGGCACACATAGATGATGCATGTTCACACATTTCTTAGGAGTTTCAGACCTGTGCCCTGCCATACATTTAGCTCTGTGGGGCTCCAAATGAAGCTGCCTTCATATCTCACTATGTGTTGAGGCTGTAGAATTAATTATTCTGCCAGGTCAGCCCTGGAATATCTGTTTGCTGCAGTGGCTCTGTGACTGCTGGAGGAAGGCAGCTGGCAAGAGCTTTCATTATAGGAAACCCATGACATCCACATAATATCAGGAACCATTATAACTTGTCCAAACCTGAGCTTTTATTCTAATTTTTTGGCATCTCAGTATCTTCATTTACAAGAGAGGAATAGTGGCATGTAATTATTCTTTAAGCTTATCAAGCATAACAGATGATTTGCTTGACTTTTTGTCTGACACCAGTTATATTCAAACATAATACACTTTCCATCAGTTAAGCTGTCTGTTTCTTTTTGGAATTCCAGCACAGGTTATTCTATGTCTGTATTGTTATGGCTATAATTTATTCTGATGCCTTGTTTTGAGTTTGAGTGGCCAAATAGCAGAATTCCATGTGAGGACAGTGTAGTTGTCAAATACAGAAATACAGACTTCTGTTTAAAATGCAGAATTATCTTATAGCTGTGGTTAATAAGTTTGCCAATATCTGTTCACTTACAGAACCTTTTGAATGTTACAAGAGTACCATTTTGAAAATGACTGCAATATTCGCTGAATATTACCTTTAATTTTCCATATAAAAATTACAACGGACATATTTTTGGCTTCTTGAAGCAAAAGTTATATGTAGTATTTCTTAGGATCAGACCTGAATTAGTAGAAGACGTTTACTGGTGTACTCCGAGTCTTACTGCTCTTCAGCATGAACAGGCATACAGGGGGCAGGAGGGTAGAGTAGAATGATTTCATTTGACATGTTGAAATATTCTAAAATATTTTCCAGTCTCTCCTTTCACTTGCTTATGCATGAAAAACTCCACAGAGAATAAAGCATTCCAGCTTTCCTCGGTTGGGGCTCCTGCTTGGACTTCAGTACAGTGTGAGGCTGTGATTTCCAGTCTGAGACAGAGTGATGTGTTATTAGACAGCATTAGTAACATTTTGACGAGAAAACTAAACATGGCAGTTGAGCAGATTTGCAACTGAAAGAGGAAAACATGAACAAAGTTAAGCATATAATTGTGCTCATTCCCACTGTGACTAGCATAGAAATGATTTATTCCAAGTGGCTGCAGTGGCATGCTTAGCCACTTCCTCTCCTGGCTTCAGCCTAATGCTGTTTTCTGTCATTTTCCTGCAAAAAGAAGTTTGTTCTTTTTTACATCAAAAGTTTCAGATTTTTTAGCTTTTAGTAATTCAGTCAAGTCTTTTTCAGTTACGCAAGCTGTGGCAGCTTGTAGATACTCCAGCTTTGGTAGCCTGGTGCTCCTGAGAAGGACCAGAATGTTAATTATGCTGACAGTCTTAGTTAACCAGCCTGTAATCAACTGCTGCTTAGGCAGGGGTCACTCATCCATGCCAGTGATGGTGGACTAGAACTTCATGATTTAAAAGAAAATACATGCAGGGATGTTTTAACTGTTCCATTCTGTATTTGCCATCCTTCTTTGTCTTTTCCTATTGGGGTGTCTGGTAGACAGAGCTCTGAAGAAACAACACGTGATTTAAATGACCTATTAGCTCATCTTCTCATGTCTACCCAAGATAATTGTCTTAAATTAAATGTGATTAATAAAAAAAAAAAAAAAAAAACAAAACCAAAAAAACCCCATACAACCAAACCCCAGCATGTTTGGGTAATTAAAAAAAAAAGTGCAACAGACTCCCAATTAATTAAGTAATAAAAAAAATTTTCTGGGTTCCTGCATATTTATTTTGGATTCTGTGGCAATGTACTCTACTGTTTACTAAAACTGTCTTTCGGCCAATGGACAGGACAACAAACAAATGACAAGCCAACTCAAAATGGCTCAATACGTGTGTAAAACAGTAAATATCTGCAAACTGTTAATTGCTGATGGACACCGTGCTGAAGGGTAGGGGAGAGGAAGCTGACATGAAAAGAAGAATTGGAGTTTTCACTCTTACTTCTCTTTCTTGAAGAATATTAGGATAGGCATGTGGTAATTTTGTACTCTGTAAATCCTTCTGCCCAGCATTCTTTATCTCCTAAGCAGGTAAGAGGCTTAAAAGCACCTTTTCCTCTTGGAGCTTAGTTGCATACAGTAGTGGTTAGAAAGCAAGAAATGCTGCAGCTGATCACCTCGTAGAGACTGTGGCCAGCCCATGTGGTGGAGACACAGGAGAGCTGAGCCTGAGCTGAGCTTTATTTTGTGTCCCTGGATGGTAACAGGAGCTGAGAGGAAACAGAAACACTCACAAACACGGTCTCAGACTCAGTTTCAAAACCATTTTACCTCCAGGCAGATGGAAAACAGGGGCACCTCTATCCATGTGCTCTTACAGGAATCCTCTTCTGTCACAGAGAGGTGACAGGAAGATCTTCTGTGTGTCAGGGAAATGGAGTGGCTGCTTGCTTTGGTCTTCACAGCATATGTTTGTGTCATCATTTATTTGTGACTTAGACAGATTAACCAGGCTGAAATGCAGAGCAGGAATAGACATGTGCCAATATAGTTAACACAACAAAAATGCTTCATGCGGCCATTTCTGCTGCTCTTGGTTGAGCAGTTTCCTGTGTTTCTTCATAAGTCTGTAAACTTCTAGGCAATGAATGTGCTTTATTCTATCAATGCAGGACTTAAAAGAACCCAGATCTTAAGATAACTGTGTACAAAGCTAATATACAGAGGAGCTGTAAATAGAGTGGTGCTACAATGTTATTTAGTTTGAAATTCATAAGAAAACTAGGAAGGAAGAACTTCTCAGGGAAAGCCAAATATATGTTTGTTTTTTTCTTTGCATCACAAGTATGTCTTCAGTTATACACTTTAGTTCATACTATGATAATTGAACCCCACAGTACAGTTCTTGAGGGACTTCCAAGGTGATGTGCCCTGGTGCTGTTCAAGTGCATAAAGAGTTCACAGGGGGTATTTAGTAAAAGCTAAAAGGCATAAAAGTCTCGTGTTTCAATGTAAAAGCCATAAAGTAAGTAATGGGTTGTAGGAAAAGAAAAAAACCAAGGTATTGTATGGCCGCTTACTGAATAAGAGCCATCTCTTATGAAGATCTTTGCAGTTTCCTTTAAAATACCCAGGACTTGCTGCTCCGAGACAGAAAGCTGGAAGAGATCCAGTGCTCTTATCTGACATAGCAATTTCAATGTTCTTCTCAGTGTGATTTAAAGTCAAGTAGAACTATGCTGTTGGAATTGAGATATTTGTAAATGGATAAAAGTCTTCGAGTTGTGTCAGAACACCACTGCCTCAGAGCATTTCCAAAAAGAAAACTATAAATGTCCTTGAATGCATTTGCTCCTTACATAAATACCATGGTATTTGGAATTCTGTATCAGATCCCTGCTGACCAAAAGGTTAATATTTTAAAGAAGACAGTAAGTCATATGTTCATGTAAAGACCAAGATTTAATATTTCACCCTTTCATAAACACAGAAACGTAAGAGAAAACAGTGAGTGCCAGCCTTTTTAACAGTTGAGCTGCAGACTTCTTATTTTTGATAAAACAAAGTTTTACCCAAATCCAGCTTTAGAAAAGGTTTCCAATAACTGTTACTGCTGGGGTTATTCATAAAGTCCAGATCTGCTTGTGATGGTTTTGTACCTTTAGCGAGAACTGTGTCAGCCTCCTTCTGTCATTGCCCATTCTTAATGTGGTGGGAATTGCCATAGTACTGAGAAACTTCAAACTTGGATCTTTTGCTTAAAAAAGGTTGTGGTAAATTACATCAGGGATGCTGAGAACGAGAGAATGCCTACTGCTTGTAGGGTTTTTTTCCCATCAAATGACTTAACTGCTGACAGAATTAATTATCATGTGAGCGTGGTTCAGTTGCAGAATTTCACAATGGGAGAGGATTCTCCATTGGTATATTTCTCTCTTTTTTTGAATATTAAATCTCAGATCATATAGTGAACTAATACAATATGTTACATGAAAAAATCAAGGGCTGGAGAGTTGCTGATCTTCTTAAGTGTGTCAAAATTAGCCTCTTAAATGTTCAGCATCTCATTTGATAGGTATGCCAGTGACCTTTTTCTGTTGCTGTTCTTTTTCTCAGCTGCTGGAAGTACTTTCCAACTATGTTTTTGTTTTGTTTTCGAGTGCTTTTCTAGGACATTGGTATTCTTTGCTTAGGTTGCCACTTACCTGGTGTATTTTACTTTAGGCCACTTGCAGCAAAAATGTATGAAATGCCTTACGTCCCACTGTGCCTAGAATGTATTTGAAAAAGAGTAAATGTTTTTAGTGCTTTACAAGTTTTCAGCCTCTGCCATGTTTTGCTGCTCTTTGTCTTTTGCTTTCTGCACAATTTGTTTGGTGCCGCGCACTGCTGCCTTGTCAGAGGCTGGCTCCGAGTGCCCTGTGTGTTTGTGCTGCCTTGTTTTACTTGCCACAGTTTAATGCAAAAGCAGCCAGCAGCAGCACCAAAGGAATCTGCTCCATTTCAGTTCCCATTCTTTCCATTGTTATCATTCAGGAAAGGCAGGAACCACATAGGAAAGCGTTTATGAATTCATTAGAGAGTTTCTCATGTTCTCAAACACAGACGAATTTAAAAAACTAATGGAGAGCTTTACACATCATTATATGGAGAGATGCACTATTTCACCACTTTCCAGGAGTACTGATGAGCAGGAATAGCAGTAGGTTGGATAGGGATGTGTGTGACAGAGCAGCAGTGTCCTCCTGCACCTACAGATGTGTCTGTCAGAGGACATTAGTAGGAACATACTGATCAAGTTTCATGGTTTTACAGAACACTTACTGGGTGTATGTTTTGCTGATTTTTGTTCCTTATGGAATTAATTACTGTCTCTGCTTGTCTCCGATTTGTACTTTACCTAATTAGAACAGAGGTCAGAGGTAAATCTTCCATCTAGTCACTATTTGGGTAGGCTTACTCCTGGTATTCAGGGTGATTATTCTATCATATTTCATACTGATTCCATTAATGCATTTTGAATTTGAGCATAATAATTCCCTAAGAGCTTGTGAGTATGCATTAGACATGCTTGTGTGTGCTGCAGGTAGTGCCTTTAGAAGACTGATAAAATCTGAAATGCAAATACTCTCTTTTCTTGGAGTCTAAAACTATAGAAGTTGTTGTTGGCTTTGAAACAAAATGAATAAATGGGAACTCACTATAATGTGCTGCTGCCTCTCCTGAGTTTTACCATTACCTTTATTTAATGGAATAGGTTTTGACATCCATCAGGCAGCTGTACTGGCTTCTCATTCTCTTTACTTCCCCACGAAAGGGAATTATTTTATGTGATGGAAAAGCAGTATGACTCTTCTGTTAAATGCAGTCTGCCTGCTGAAGTCAGGAGCCATGAAAGCACCATACAGCTGAAATGCTCTTGGCTCTGATATCACAAGGGGTGTATCCTGTTTAGTCTAAACATACTGGCATGAAAGATGTTATTCTCTTGTAGGTTGCTATCCATCACGCTGTTGAATGTCTTCATGTAGGGTTAGGGAGACAGGCTCTGACATTTTGTCTCCAATTTGCATCTCAATTAGCGTGGAACTGCAGCAGGTAGTTTATGCGACATTCCAAAGGGGAGTTTTTGTGTCCTGTTATTCTGGATTAGTACTCCTGGGGAAAGAGACTGAGACAGCCAGATTATCACCACCTTGTGAAAAGTCCCCTGCACACCGGTAAAACCTCTTGTGTGCAAGGTTCATTCCTGCCGCGCAGATGAGCATCTAGGATGGCATCTTCGACCTTTCTCAGCCCCTTCTTGGTCCCACGGTGGAAGGTCAGTGTAAGTTGTGCATATTCACCCACATTGCCCCGGGGTGTAAGTAGTTCCTGTGTGTGTATCCGTGTACCAGTCTTGTCAAGTACCAGCCTTCAGGTTCCTCACAGCCTCATGTCAGTGGTATTCTGGGACTTTTTATTCTATATCCCTGTTAATCTAGATATAAATCCAGGTTGAATCACTTTGTAATGCACAAAAAAGTAATTAAGCATCTGCATGATTTTTTATATAGGAGTTTTACTGTAGCAGACAAGGGACATATTTTGATATTTGGAAGATTGTTGCAAAATGTTACTGCTCTGGAAAAAGATTACAAGGGAAACACAATAATCCTTTTATCCAGGTCCTTGACATTCCTATTTAGTTATTGCTGAAACAGTAATGGATGCTTCTGACACCAGTCTGAGGGGTACTGGGGGAGCTGGCGGGGGCGCTGCCCAAGCCCCTGTCCATCATTTCCCAGCACTTCTGGCTGACTGGGGAGGTGGCAGGAGACTGGGGCTTGGCCAGTGGGACACCTGTCTGAGAAGGGCTGGAAGGAGCATCCGGGGAGCTGCAGGCCTGGCAGGTGTGAGGTTCAGCAAGACCGAGTGCCAGCTCCTGCCCTTGCGCTACAACAGCACCCTGCTTTCATATCTGGGATCTCCCAGAGTTTGTAATCTAAAAACATCTTTGGAATGAACTAAGGGGGAAAAAAAAAGATAACAGCTTTGATTTAAGGCACTGAATGGTTAGCCTTCCTTCTCTTATTTCTTCTGTGCCAGATAAAACTCCCACCACTTCAGTGTTGCCATGCAATGAATTTGTTTTGTTGGGTTTTTCCCTCCTTTGACTTGATGATTCATTGAGATCAAACGTTTGTTAAACTGCACTTTTAAAATTTCTGTTTTATTATTTTTTCTGTGCTTGGTATTTTGAGGGCTACTTGAAAAAATTGCCTTTTTTTTTTTTTTTCACCAGGCTAATCCCAACTCATATTTTCTAGAATTATTTTATTGAAAGACATGTAAGTTTCAAAAATGCTGTGTTTTGTTGGGGTTCTTTTTGTTTCTGTTTTTTGTTTGTTTGTTTGTTTGTTTTTTTGTGTTTTTGTGTTTGTTTTTTTTTGTTTTTTTTTTTTTTTATAGGCAACAGGCAAAGGAATGTATTTGCTATTGAGCTGCATGAATACTCAAGACATCTACCATGCAATGCTCCTCTCCTCAGGTTTTTTTTTTTCTGTCTTGGGTAGAGTTTTTTTTAAAGCTGCTGTTTCATTCTGCTCCTTTTCCATGACTGCACACAGACAACCTCACCCTAAGAGCCCTAATTAGCTTAGCTGGGGTAAAGAACAGGCACAGAGCAGGGAAAGAGCAGCTAGACTGAGAAGGATCAAAGGAGGGTGGCTGGCATAAAGGAGTTCTGGATTGTAGGCACTGTGGAATTAGGTTAGAGGAACATAAACAGAGATACTACAAAGGCAGAATCATAGGAGAGAGGAAAGATAAAGAAGACTGCTGGAACTAGAAGAGTAGTTTTGGAAGAAAGCAAAAGCAGGACCTCTGATAGTAAAACCAGAAATCAATTTCTTTAGCAACAATAAAAAAAAAGATTTTATTATTTGTAATCAGCTTTAATGAAAAAGCGTGGTTGTTGTAAATGAGAAACTGAGGCAGTTTAGGACAGGAGATTAGGAAGGAACTCTGTCAGACAGGGTTTGCAGTATAAGGGGAAAATTCTTTCATGGATTAGAATTGTAGTAACTTTGGAATAGACACTTCCAGGAATGGATGAGAACTGTGGAGAAGGTTGTGATATTCAATTGAAGCAAAGAGTTTGTACAAAACAAATGGGTTTGGGAAAAGGGACAGATCTCAGAAAATACTGTCTGGTCAGCTTACACTAAGACCCTGTTTTCAGGTAATTGACACAAACAAAAGGCTGTTTGCACACTGTGCAAAGGCTTGAGGCATTCCTTATTCCCTTTTTGTTTTACACATATCCACAGCCTCTCTGATATTTCAGTAGAAGGACTCTTCATATGCCAGGATCCAGGATCCAGGATCAAGCATGTTTCTTCAGGAACAAAGTGGGTTCCAGCAAAGAAAGTAAAACCATATCAAACACAAAAACACATTGACGGCTCTGAGGGCAAAAATATAAGCACACAGATGTGGACTGTGCAGAGACTGCAGCTGAAGAGTAACACCTCTTACTTCACATACAAGAACTGTGAACACAGAGTTGAATCTGATGTCATGTTTACGTCTTTTCATTTTGTTTGACTTTAGCAATACAGCTTTACCTGTTAATCAACCAAAAACCAAAGTTTGATAAGCTTACCCAGTGCATCAGACTTAGATACTGTATGTTTAACTCATTCAAACCCTGAAAAACCATTTTCAACTTTTTTAGTCTGTTTGCCAGTAGATACTTAGCCAATGCCAAAAACCATTCCTCCACATCTTTCCCAATGGGTTATAAATCCCTCTGGTGGATAGAGTGTTTAGACCATATTCCTTCCTGAAGCATCCTTTAAACCTCTTGAATTAGAAAGCCTGAGTCCTGTGAAAATAGATTTTTGCATCAAATTCAGTGTTTTTAGGCTTGAACAAAACAAAAAGACAACTTCAGATATTACTCCCTATCACACTGTGTATAAAAATACAATCTTAATATAGTTATAGCTCAGTTCTGTCTTCAACACCGAATCGTAGCCCTTTGCAATTAGCACAGGAAATGTTTTTCATTTACAGAGATAGAGCTTAACCAGCCATTCCATCAAACACCTGAAGCAGTCCATGTAGCATTAGAAGGCTTACTTTACTGACACCCAGTATAAATAGGATTAAAGACCATAGACACAGAGAAAAAAGTTTGTCCAACAATATAAATCAGACTATAAAGATAATTTTAAATCTTAGAACTTTAGAAAAAGATTTTCAACATCTGTATTTTTGCCCCAACTTACCTTAACAGTAACCCTAAAACAATTAAATCAATTAAAGTACTAGTTAAATATACAAACCAATACTACTTTTCTTACATTAGTTTGTTAACCAGTGTCAAAAATATGAAACATACAAGTCTACAAAACAACAATAGATTGTCTTTTACTAATACATAGACATAAGTGTAAAAATTCTAATAAAATGTTATATGAAGCTATCTAATAATTCAGAAACTATTCATAAAAACATACAACAATTAAGAAAAGGTATAACTAAGATCAAAGTTAATAATAAAACATAGTTAAATAATCTACTAGATAAATTAAACCTTACACAGTAGTAAAAATATTTTAAAGACAATAATTTATATATTAATTATCATCATAAATATACTTATAACAATACCTTATCTACTCTAATATATTCAAAAAATAAGTAACAAAACCATCAAAAGAATATTCTTAATACAAAACGGAGGGGGAGATGTTGGAATCTGGAATGGAAGGAACTCTCAGAACTTCGGGCCTGTAAGCCAAAGTTTAGAATGAAACACAGGATTTGATTTGAGACCTCAGAAAAAGCTTCCAGACTAAGATGCTAGATGCAAGAATGCAGATTTATAGTTTAAAGCAGAAACACCTTAAGGTAAGTAAAGGAAAGTTTAGAGTGTTAGAGTTTAAGATACAGAAAAAATAAAAGTATTTAGAAAGGTAAATAGGGAGTTTAGGATGCAGTACTGTAGGTTTGTGTGTCATAACATGATTTGCTAAGAAAGCTTGTATGGTAGCATGAGTCAGTAAGAGGAAATATTTAAAGATTAGGTCAAAAACATAAGTATCCTTGTTAGCAGTGTTTTATTAGTCAGTAAATCCTTAAAAGTCTTGTAACCAAGATTCTTGTGACCTTCTGAGCCATGCTGTAAAGCTGTGAGCTGAACTCACCCTTCCTACCTATGTAGAAGATAAAAAAATAAACCACATCACCAAAACCAACTCAGAGGTCCCATCTGTAACTCATTCAAAACTCCCTCCAAAATCCCTATAAGGCAGTACTGAAGTGTCAGTGCCAAGTGCTGTCCTTGGGACACAGTGACCCCATGCACCATGACAAGTGAGGGCAGAGTGCCTGGAAAGCTGCCCACTGGGAAGGGACCTGGGATTTGTCCTTTGGACCTCACCACCTCTTAGGAGTAAAGCATTTACTAGCTGATGGGGACAAACAGGCACAGTAATGTGCTTACCGTGCTCATTGTAGGTTAAAAGTGCACAGGGGGAAGTTGTCACTTCCCAGGGAGCTGGGGTATGGCAGTCCTTGGAT
This sequence comes from Onychostruthus taczanowskii, assembly GCF_017590055.1. NCBI lineage: Eukaryota > Metazoa > Chordata > Aves > Passeriformes > Passeridae > Onychostruthus > Onychostruthus taczanowskii. Next base: position 883,046 of record NW_024507879.1, on the reverse strand, counting down.
GCATTTGACTCAGGAAATGTTCTCACATCCTTGCTGCAATGAACTGGCAATGGCTGATGTTGCACTCCTGTGCAGCCCAAATCCAGCTGTGTTCTGCTGCCAGACATTTAACCAAGTCTAAAAATTTGATAATTTAACATTCTGGTCATAATTTCCTCTGAACACCACTTCTGGTATGATTGTTCTATAATAGTTGAGGTGGATGTGTTTGGCATTCTCAGATACTCACTGGTTGTTGATTAGGGCTTTTATATAACACAGACTAGAGGATAGGTTCTGGTGGCCTTTCCCTGTTGGGAGGTCATGTAGTCTTTCATTTGGGTATACTGAATAAGAGAAAATCAATTTTTGAGGTATTGATTGGAACAAAATTTAAAAGGTCAAGTATAATGCTTGATCTTGGAGTCTCTGGCTTAATACTCTTTTCAGGTAGGTATTAAGTATTAGGCTTGCCTGCTCATCATGGATCAGGATCATGAAATAGAGAATGAAATGCTGTTGAAGGCAAGAGTAGATGTCTTTCTGTATTTAGGACCACTGAATGGGGAGTGTTCAAGGATGAAATAGTTCTGGTTTTATCAGTCTTCAACACTTGCAAGCATACCTTGAAATTATAACACAAGTTCTGTTTAGGTCTTCAGTGCATAAATTATTAGGTGGAGCAGAGTCAGTGGACAGTATACAGAAAGGGTTAATCACAGCCCTATGGGTTCATGCTATCACTGAGAAAAAGACATGACAGATGCTATCAAAAGATAACACACCAAGAGTGACAGAAATGGTAGTTCATTTCAGAGCTCCTCATAGACCGATCTTCTGTGCAGCTTGATGGTTTGACATCATTGATCCATATTGATTTCACTGGGCAGTTCAGAATAGTTGCTGCCATTATTTAATTAGTGCTTTGAAGCTATTACAACAGACAGAAAGCACATACAGCAGCTTCAGTGTTGTTAGAAATGTAATACTTCACTTTCACAGCATTTTGTACACTGATAAACCTGGGGAACCTGCCAGCCCTACCTCATGGCTGGCCTTAGCACAGATAGGAGAAGAATATTTGACAGCAGACAGACAATTAGAGGAAGAGGAAAACCTAACTGTACTTTGGATCTCAGTTCTTGCTGTGTTTACATCTTTGATTTAAAATGTTGTCCCACATTCTGTGATGATAGATTTTTGAGAGATTTCTTTGAAGTCACTAAATATTCAGTAGTGTTTTATTACTGCTTCTCTTTTCAGAGCTATAACTGTTTATGGAATCAAGTGAGCATTTCTCTGTCCATCTTTATGGCTTTACTTCATGATTGCACATAAGGATGTGAGCCTATTTCTTGTATTGGCACAGAATGCTCATCTCCAGGCGTGCACATCTCACAGGGTCCTACCCTACATCACAGTGGTTTTCTTCTCCCCTAGCTGGGGTTATGACAGTAGACAACTTGGAGACAGAAAGGTGTGAATAGGCTTCAGCAAGAGAAATTGTCTGGCTGCAGTGTAACGTTGGATCCTGCATGGAATGAGTTAAACTTCAGTCCTGAATCTTTAAAATTCTGTTTATCTTGCAGTGAGAGAAGGTTCTCTTTAAGGGAAGTTAAAATTGTTCAGTGGGAATAAAACTTTTATGGCAGAAATTGTTCCCTGAGGAAGAATGGAATTATAAGAACATAGACTTGCCTGCCAGTCTGGTCTCTATGGGAATGACACCTTTTATAAACAGCATTTGTTCCTTTCTGAGTGTGTATTAAAGTGATATCTTTGGACATTTGTGGTGATAGAACTCTCAGACCACAGCCAAATTGCCTCCCACAGTGGAAGGCATTTGAATTGAAATAATTAGAAAAGTTCTGTTAGAAACATTTTAGTCATGGGGTTTTGCTATTGCAACAAAAGGCAAATCATGCCTCAGGACTATAGAAAGGTATTTACTTTAAAATCAGTTGGAAAACTGGATTTATCTAACACCTAATAAACACAGAATTAATAAAAACTAATGCATATACAAAACATTCTTAATTGATTACACACATTGTACTAGCACTTTTAGATTTTTAAAATGTATAATTGCATACATACATCCCCTAAGATTGCAAGCAGCTCATAATTATTGCAAAATAAGACATACTGGTAGCAAAATAAGAAATTTATTCTTTTGTTTAGATTCCGAAAATCAGAGGTGAGGAACAAGATAACTGAGATAATAATAACAAGATATGATATGATAATGATAACAAGATTTTACTGGTAAGTTCCTCATAGGCCTTAGTGTGACTGAGTTAATTACAGCTAAATGTAATAATAATCCTGAAGTGAGGGAGGATGCTTTAGAGGAGGTTCTCTACTGAGAGGTTTATTTTTCTTTCAGGGAAGATAGTATTAATATAAATCATATTAACTTACTGATGATAAAAAAAATACAGCTTTAAATGCCACCAATGCTAGCATAATTTTTCAGGTTGGTTGACGTGAATATAACTAGCAACAATCACCCCAGCACACTCGTGTGTGCAGCTGAGGCCCAGTTTTTAATCCAGTGTGCCTGGAGGCTGGACAAACTCCCTTTCCCTGAAGGTACGCTACATTTTCAGGGTATTTATAAAAGTTAATTAGGGGAAGGAGGTAGGCTGAGCTTCACGCTTCTTCTGCTGCTCTAAAATCCCAGCTCCTCCTGCAGCTGGTAAATACCAGAGCAGTTCAGAGCTGTGAACAGATTGCTCTGTTCAACTAATGTAGGGTATATGCTGTTGTCTTTAGGTAGGCTCTAAAGGAAATTAAATAATGTATGGGGTTTTCTCTGCTGTAATAGAAATGCATTATTGTTTACTGGTTTGATAAATTAACATTAGTTGAATAACTAACCCATCTGATTTCCTCTAATAGCCAGAAAACTGAAACTCTTTATTTTGCATCTTCCACATAAGCCAAGATGCTGTGAGAAACCTGTGTCACTTCAGTGAGCTGCATTCCTTAAATTCTCCAGGGGCCAGAGGGCATTGGCTGTGATCCATTGGTTGGCCAACCCAGCTCTCCAGTGCTGATTCCCCACTTGGGGCCAAAGTTAAATTTTCATAGAAATAGTTGCAGTTCTCTACAGTGTAGAAGAGCTTAATGAGGTTTAGGATGCCAGATTTCAAGTCTCCATCCCTCAGTTACTTCCATAGATGTTATAACTGTATCCAGCTCTGTCATAGTGTGGTCTGGAGACTTTGGTCTAAAGTAGCCAGAGTTTTTTTGAACGTGTGATTCTTACCATAGAGGCTGGAAGCTAAATGGTAGGGAAGAAACCCAGTCATTTAAATACAAATAAGCCTGTAAATGCATTTAGTAAAGTATTTTAAATATTTGAAAATATTAGCTTTGATGTTTAGCATTAACTTTGATGGGCCAAAAAAACCCACCAAAACCCCCAAATATTGCAACTCTTCCAAATTTCCATCCCATGGTCAAAACCTAAAATCTAAGTTGCAGGAATATTACTAATAGTTTGATCAGAGATGTTGAACTTCAGAAACAGGCTGTAGGGGTATAAAATGTTCTGTGTAGGGAGACTTAGATTTCTGCATTAAAAAATACTTAGCAATTCTTTAATTTTTTTCCAGTCAGATACAGGTTTGAGACACTGTATGTGTGTGATGACTAAAGTTACCTCTGTAGACATGTGCCCATTTTCATGTGAAGTCAGATCTCTGGAATACCTTTTGTGAGAGGTAGAAGCAAAAGTGAAGGTATTGATACTTAGAGATGCCCTTGGAGACCTGTGATAATGTGTGAAAAGTGAGTGAAGTGCTTTGGAATGAAGGGTCAGTATCTGGGCTTGTGGATTTGTGAGCTGGAAGCCACAGCTGGGTGAAGGCACAAGCATGAGGGATCCAGCTCTGAGGAAGGAGATATGAGAAGTGGATCTGTAAGACAGGATAGGAGACAGTGGGGACATCAAAGTTTTACTTGGAGAGGACGTTCCTGTGGCATTTGGGAAGGCTGGCACTTGAGGATGACTGCCCAGCACCCACAGGACAACTGGGAGTGTGTCCCTCCTCTGTTCTCTGCACACAGGGCTGCGGGCTATGGCCCTCCCTTGCTGCTCAGGGCCCTCCCAGGGCTGTTCTCTACTGCCTCACAATTTCCACATCTCGACTTGATTATAGTGCAGTATCTGGTAAGGCCAGTATTAGCTGTATTGAGGACTTCTCTTTGTCAGGAAATGGATTCAGCAGGCACGACAGACTGCATGTGCATCTCTTCATAGGCACATCCCCTGCTTGGGTTACAGAAACATTTAGATCCACAGGTCGGTATTTCAGTTATTAAAGAAAAAAATACCATTTTTAAGGTGCTTGTTTCACACTACATTTTGTAGTTGCACTTGGAAGGCCAAGGAAAATGTATTTTTCAGAGTGCCTGGCATAATGTGGTTGGTGTGATGGCAAAATCTTTAGCACTGGTAAATTTTGTCTTCATTGCTGTTCAAAACAGTGAGGAATCAGATGTGGGAGAGTATTTGTTATTAAACTAAGACATACGGAAGTGACATCTAGAAACAAGTGCTTACTGCTGACACTTATGAATTCACATGGAAAAGACTGAAAATAGTGGTGTGTACAGTGAATAATTCTACAGTGACAAATGCATTTTATTAACTGTGAAGAGGATAAACCTAAGTTTATTTTGGTGGAAAAGATCCACAAGAATGATAATAATATAATTCCTGTATAATTTCTTTAGTGATTGGCATGGCTGTTGGAAATGCTGTTTCTCTGGCTTCATTCACTATGGATTATTTTAGTTCACTATTTATTTTATATAGTGTTCTATGTTACTGTTTAGTTTAAAAGAGGAAGAGTCTTTTGTAGGAATCTTCAGTATTTCAATATGAACTTCTCAAAGCAGTGCAAGTGATTTAGAAACCTAATTTATGGACTGTGATGACAAATCTAGTAGCTAAGGCTTGTTGTCATCTCACAGTTTATTTGGGTAACTGGAATAGTATTGGATCAATCCCTCCTCCTCTTGTATTTTAATCATTTAACAGCGTATGTGACATCTCCAACAAACGTAGCCAACAAAATGGAGTTTTTAGCTTTGTTTAGGGATGAAACACTGCCCTACCTGACCTATTCTGTCTGGAAGTGACACCTGGAAGCGAGAGGCACAGGCTGAGACCATATCAGGCTGAGTGGTGTGATATCCTGAGACAGGTGTCTGATCCCTGAGTGAGGAGGGGAATTGGATGCACTGTTACTTTCTGCTAACAACCTCTTCAGCTGTTCTTTTTGTGTATCATTTTCTGAATTGCCCTCTGGGAACTGGCTGTCTTCTGCCTATTGATTGATTATAGAGGGAATGAAGAGTGCTATCTCTAGATGGCCTCCAATTTTGTGCATTGGAATTACTTGGAGAAATTCACATGGGTGCCTGGATCCAGCCTGAAATTTCCAGTACAGGAGGGGGTACTGCATTTAAGGATTAATTCAGTTGTGCCTCCACTCAGTACAAATTCTTAGTTTAAACCCTCGAGCTGTTTTGAAATGTAGTTTGAAAATGCTGCAAATTGAAGGGGATTAACAAGATGTACATGGAATTTGGGACAGACATTCAGAAGGGGTTTCTGCTGTTTGGTACATAGCATCAGTGTGAGCTGTAGGTAGTGTGTTTTTCAGCAGGCAGTTTCTGGTAGTCTGCTTTTCTTTAGATAGTAGCATTGAGATGTGATTAGGAATTCCAGGAGACACACATCACTGACTTGTGTTCTGGAGGGAAGGGAAAGGGGAAAGAGGGAAGGAAAAGAGGGGAAAGAGAAGTGTCTTTGAAATAGTTACAGTTCATGGAAAACACTGGAGCTTCGGTCCCCGTTGATTTCCGTTTGCCTTACTGCTGGGGGAAGTAAAGGATTCAGAAGAGATGGAGCTCAGGCAACCTTGCAGTGTCCATCCCTTCATTCCTGATGAGACCTAGAGAGGTGAAGGGAAGGGGTGAACACCAGAAATTAGCAGCTCTCCAAGCAGGGGATTTGGACAAACATTTTGCCACCAACAAATTTTCTGGATAAAGCAGCATTTGTTTGTGAATCATTCATGAGCAAGCATTCCTCTTCACTTATATATTATTAACTTTGACGTAGTTTGGGAACAAATGTTACCTCTTGGGCATAAACTGTTTGCTTGAATTATTTGCAATTTATTGTTGATGGCGTGCGGTTGTTCACCTGGGTCACAGAGTATTGTTTCTCCTTTGAGGTTCAGTGACTGAAGAGTAATGAATTATGTGTAGGTAGCAGTTGTACTCACTGCAGCTGTGGATTTGTACTAAGAGGTGGATGCCAGCCCTGGCTCACCGAGGCCCAAGGTCAGCAAGCTGTGCTGCATATTGCCAATAGGTGGGAGCACATAATTTGGAAATTAGCAGTGTTAGTTTTTTCTGTCCTACATACTTTTCCTAACATTTCTGACTGTTAACTGTCAGAGGCAGGATCCTGAGCAGTGGAGACCTGTGGCCTGATTTCTTATGCTTGTTCTTGTATTTGTATGAAATCCCCTAACACTTGTGTATGTATCTCTTTTGGATGTGGTTGGGTATAACATAGCACTAAATTAACTGGGACTGATCTTTAGGAGATCTGAAAAAGCATTGCATGTGAGCACAAACATCATACATGGGGTAATTTTATGGCTTGCTTTTGTGTCAGGTGGATTGTTCTGCTGAATTATGACAAAGATTATTTTTTGTTCACTGTACCGTTGTAAACTAAGTGAATGGTTCTTCTTGGGCCTGTATGGTAGCAGAGAGAAAGTCATATGAAAATTCAATTACTTGGATGTTTAGAAAATAGGGAAAAATAATAACTTGTATTTTTTAGTGATTTTCAGTATCGTTTGGAGTAGCTGAATAGAGAGAAAAAAACTTAGGAACAACATACTAAAGATATGGCATTTATTCATTTGAATCTTTCATGTTTATTCTTAAAGACATTCCTCCCTCTTCTCAAGGGCTTCCTCACACCAGTCTATTTCTGCAGTCCATTGTTAATGCAGAATGTATGTATATAGTTATATAATGCAATCCTCTACACAAATGGTAAACTTCTCTGTATGACAGTAGATTTTATATTATTGTTTAAAACTGTGAGGAAAAAAAGAGGAAAAATATAGTAAAAATACAACATAATTTTAATGGCACATTGAATTTGTGTATCTATTCATATGTGTTATAAGTAATTGGTATTTTTTATATGCTACTATTTTCATTTTATAGTATTTTTGTAGGCAATGCTATTAACACAACTCTAGCTAGTATTACTGAACAATGTAAAGCTATATTTTAGTGGTTTTATTTTCAATAAAAAAGCTCTTTCAAAACCAGTTTTTCCACATCTTGAAATTTTATTTGAGCTTCAGAAGAAAATTATATGTATATAAATTAGAATGAGTACTACAACAACACAGTATATATTGTTTTGGCTATAAAATATCTGTATTTAGAAACACAACCAAGGGAAACCTTCTAAAGACAAGGAAATTAGTACAAAATCAGTGAAGGAACTGGCATGAGCTCAGTATTCTGTCCCAGTGATTTCCAGTGCTGCCTTTTCTTGCTGCTGGGAGAACGTGAGGCCAGTGTGAGGAATCTCTTTTTGTTGGTGTGTAAAGTTTCACTGCACTCAAACTCCCTATGCTTATTTGATTGGACATTTAAAATTAGAAACTTATTTGGTGTGTTTTCCTGGCTTGAGGCTTTCACAAAATAATTGCTTTTTAGCTTGGGTTCTTAGGGTAATGAGGCTCAAATGATGACATTGCTGACTGTGGGCCCCCTTGGATACACCTCCCCAGCAAGTCCCACTGTGGGCAGGTTCTGCTCAGTTCTCAGAATCCTGTACAGTCGCACACATCGTTCTAAGAAGAGTCAAGATTGTGTGTACTAAATATGAGCTGGTTTTACTCTTTGTTGGTTTTGAATTTCACGTTGTGTTACATTGTCTCCTGGGGCTTTATTCGTCTATTACTCTGTAAAATGCTATTTTACAGAAAAAAGAAAATAAGAAGAGATAAGAAAAAAACCTCTGAAAATAATGTGAGGAACATTCTTGTAATTCTCAATCTACTAATGGGTGTACATGAAGGATTAGTAGATGAGTCTTGAAGACATTCCAGAAACTTCACAGAATACATGTGTTCTTCCAGGTATTTAGCACCGCTGTGGTGATGGGTTGGTTTGTCTGCAGTAAGCACGGGATCCTTGTCCATTAGCTGCAGCAGTGTCAGTGTTGTTAGAGCACCAGTCCAATGAGCTGTAATCCCAAAGGTACAGGTAGGCATTTGGGAGCACACTGCACCTGCAGGAGTGTGCTGCTCTCCTCCTGTCACATACCCTGAATCTCTTCCTATGACCTTAAATCCAGTGAGTGGGTAAGCAGCAGACACCTCTGCCCTCACCTCAGTGATATGACAGGACTGTTGTGGGGCTTGGCCATGTTCCTTCCACTGCAGGGATAAAGCTTTTGGCTTCAAAGGGAGGGGAAGTGGAGCATGGGAGGGGTGAGTCTTATCAGGTGCTGTTCATAGTGTTACCTAACTTTGCTGGCTTTTGTGGATACAGAACTAGTAAAACCTGATAGCCTACTTAATTCTCATCCTTAATGGCTTGACAGAGGTCCATCTGAGACCCTCTGCAGTACACAGCAATGACAGTGATGCATCTAGAATGGCTTTGCTTGAGCAGAGTTTGTCACATATCCTGAAGAGGCACTTTTGGGTGACAGGAAACTACTCCAGTCTCCTGGAAGTCACTATCAGGATCCCCAGATTTGTAGGGCTCGTTTGGCTTCTTCACAGAGGATATGCAGGGACTGCTGTGGTCCCGGACCTCCCAGAATGAGGGATGAAGGCATGACAGTAAACTTTTGTTGTCCTTTTTCACATGTGACAGTCTTAAGGCAGTGGAATGGCCCCAAACTGTATGCTCTGAGATCTTTTGCAGTTCCTGAGATGAAGGGTTGCAGATTCACATTTAAAGAGGGAAAACCTTACATGAAGGACCTCCAGGGTTGGCTCTGGCTCTTCAAAGATACAAAGTCGGTGAACAGGGGATTAGTAATCAGAGGAATTCAGGGACAAAGAAAGCTTAGGGAAGAAATTAAAAGAGAGAATTGTGATTTCATAGCAGATGCAATGAAGGTAGCAAAAGACAGGCTGTGCTAAATGTAATCAGGCATTGATTCCCTTTGGGGAGTGACAGAAGCGGCAGTGCTGCCGGGGCTCTGTGCCAGTTCCATCCATTGCCAAAGTACCCATACAGCTGTTGTTTGGAGATAGCATTTCTCTGGAATGTACCATTTTCTTTTATTCATGGGAGTGGGAAGTGATAGCTAGTTTATTTGAAATCCACCAGCGTAAAACGCATTGTTAACAAAGGCTGCACATGCTATCGTGGTACACTTTCCCCCCTTTTATAGACCCTGCATAAATATGTACACCCTCCTTCAGGTTGTTCAGTGGAGGGGCTGCACATGAGTGACTTGTGGCATACACCAGCCTCTTGCTCTGAATAATAAGCAAAATTAACTTAATTGTGTAGAAAAACGTGTTATATATGCTGCTTAGAACGAACCAGCTCAGGCCTTAGGGGAAGTGTCCTGCTGTAGCTTGTTGGTCGTGTGTGCGCTGGTGATTGCTTGGTGATTGCATTTCTGCCACGCCCTGAGCACTGAGCTCTGTCTGTCTGTCTGTCTGTCTGTCCTCAGCTCTGGGGAAATGCCTTTTGCTCTCCTGTATCCTCACACCTGTAGCTGGGGATGCAAGTGGAGCTTCCCTCTGTGATGTGAGGAAAGTACTTGGGCAGTCAGGCCCTTCTGTCTCTCAGACATTGTATCTGAAACAGCTGAAGAGCCAAATCTAGGACAGGCAAAAAGATTTAGACCAGGAGTTTAATCTTCAAAAATCAGAATATAGAACCAGGCTGATTCTGAGCACTAGGGTAAATGATTTGTCATAATACTAAGATATATTTTAATTCCACGTTTTTAATTGTAGTGAAAATCCAAGCTCTTTAGCATGTTTTGCTGGGGCAAAACAAAAATAGGAGCAGTGAAAGTTTGGATGGAGATGAAAATTTGGATGTATTTGCAGACACAGAGATGCAGTTTATGTCATTCAGTGGATCAGTTTGCTATAATCATCTAGGCCAGCTGCTCTACATTAAGCTACACTAATCAGGGTAATGTCTATTAAAAATACTATAAGATATATTGTAGAGAATTTAGCTGTAACTATAAAAGAGAATGAACATTAAATTAGGTCTTTGAATGAAGTTAAACCCAAATGTCCCCCAGTTTTTTTGCTCTAAAATAGCAAAATGTTCTTAAAATGCATGCATCTAATTTATACCTGTACATTTCTAAAATTTATAGTTTAGACTTGGTCCAGTGTATAACACAGGCTTTTCTTTGGCTAAACAAATGCTTTTTTCTCTGAAACTAATGACAGGCAGTACTGGAGATTTAAAGCTAATGCATTTATGATAGAAAATAAAATTACAATTAGCTTTGTGAGCAGAATTTAAGCATTAGATGAAATATCAGCCTCTGTCCTGTTTACCCATCTTCGGATTTTTATCAGGTAAATGTTATTTTCTGTTTTCCCTTGGCTAATACTTGCTTTCTGTTGCCCTGTTTTTTGGCTGAGGTTACAGACTGTACCTGTGGTTGCCATCCTTGCTCTGAAAAGCAGCAGTCCGTACGGCAGCAGTGCAAACATGGCCTTTTGTTGTAGCAGTTCTGGCCGGGATGGAAGGAATTTTCATTCCTTTTGGGAATAAAAGAGCACATTTCAGTCTGTGTCAGTGAGCTGATGGGGGCTCGGCTGAGGGGGCTGCCGTGGCTCACCAGCTGGCCCTCAGCACTGCACAGCTCCTCCTGTGAGCTGAGGTTTTCCTTATTCAGGAAGAGGAAATGCTGGGCTTTTTGTGTGCTCACTTCACTGTAGTACCATCAAATCTTCCTATTTGGCTTGGACTGCTGGAAAAGAATATGTTAGTGTGACTTTTATATAGGGAATATTCAGTGATGTTTTTGATTTATAAATTCTTTGCACTTTTTGAAATGAAAAACATCCAGCAAAATGTAGTTAATTTGAGTGTGTAAAATTGAGTGTACAAAATACATGTTTTTTTGAAAATAGATGTTTTAGTTTCCAATACTTCAAAGCTTTCTTGTGGAAAAAAAAATCTTCTTGGAAAAAAAATCTTCAGTTCTGCTTCCATTTGGACAGCTGGTAGTGTTCCTGCTGCCTTCAGTGGATGCAGCATTGTCTTCTACTGTTTTCTATCAAATTTGTGAAATATCTTTTGTATATTCTGTATGTTTTCATCCATCTCTTCTAATAGCCAATTTCAGGTGTTTTAATTTAATAGCTAAAGAAATTGTAAAACTTTTGCCTGACTTAGGGGACATGCCTTTTATAGCTGGGTAGGGTTGTTTTTTTTTGTTTTGTTTTGTTTTTTTTTCCCTCCCCCCAAAAAACCCCAAAACACCAAAACAGAAGATACCTAGGCATTTAATTTACAGTTATGCTCTTGTCATAGTGACATCATTGAAGCCTTATCAAAAATAAAGAGGCCTATGCATTTTTTGGACACTGAGAGTGGAACTCGTGTTGCTTAAATCTCTGTTTCTGCAGTGCAGTGATCTCCACTGGCCCAGCTGACGAGGTTCCCATCCCAGCACTGGGGGAGTCAGTGCAGTCAGAGGGGCCCACAGCCTGACCAGCTACAAAGGCCAAGTTTAGGCTGAGTTTAGAATCACAGAATCTCCTGAGTTGGACCTGACTGCACTGTCTGTGTTGGTTCTCTCTCCAGTGGCACGGAATGAGTTCAGAGCAGCTCACTCACGTGTGGGTGTCAGTAGTGGAGGCACCAAAAGTTGGACGGTTTGAGGGGAGTTGAGAAGGTGATTTTGCTGCATTCAGTGTGTGCCTTTCCTTATTCTTGTGTTGCCAAGCATCAAGAAATCAATGGACCCATATATTAAAAACAGGGACTTGAAATTTAAAGTAGCAAACATTTGATACACTAGGGCCTTTCAGATATTGACTAATGGTGACCAGAAAATAGATCAGTACTTTCATTAGATTTGCACTGTTGAAGATCAGTGAGCTTCATCAAAATACATGAGGCTGGAACAGAATTCAGAGGACAACTGATCTTTAAGATCAGAAGTATACATTCTTATACATACCTCCCTCCGCTCCTCCAGCTGCCAGACATGTCTTGTCAACATAATGCAAACAGGAAATCCTGAGATCTCATAAACTAGCTGGGGAGTAGGTGTGAGTTGTTTGAGACTATCCTAAACAATACAGGTTGTTTTAGAAAGCGGAATTTGCAGTTCTGAATGTGATGCTAGGTGTCCAGCCAGCATATATTCCCCTTCTGTTTTACATTCAGTGCAGCTTTTAAGCCGTTCAGAGGGAACTGATATTTCCAAGATCTATGATTGTATCAGTGAGATAGGCCCATTTGGGTGTAAATCTCAAACACTTACACTAATATTTTAAAGTAAAAAGAAAACAAATTTAAGTTTTGTAGTGGTCAAATGCAGAATTGAGAAAGCTTGGGGTTTTCTCCTTCATCCAAATGGAAGTGACTCTGCGGAGAAAAATGAATACCAGGTTAGAAACAGAACAAATAAAAGAAATAAATAACCACAATGCAGCGCTATAAGATTGGTGTCTTAAAGGCTGAGAAAATTAAAGGGAATTTGGCTATAATAAAGGTACTGTATCATAGTGAAGTGTAATGCAATTGTAATGTTGAGTCCATTTTGTAGGAACAATAAAAGACCCTAAAAAGAATTCTTTAAAAATACCCTATTCCATGTGATATTGCAAGTAAACCATACAAATATTTCTCATTCTTAATAATTACTTACTTTAAGCAAATCTACTTGACATTCACACCAGTAAATTCCCACTAATCTTTCATCAGTACTGAATTAGTCCTGTACTTCCTGTCAGTCTGTACAGTTTGATAGTACTTATTTTTATATTTTCATAGCTACTGCTTCTGAAGTAATTGATTCTAGGTGTCTGAGTGTTGTGACGAACTCCCGCGTGTGTGGAGACACGAGGCTTGACTCCATTTCAGAAGGCTGATTTATTATGTTAAATATTATATTAAAATGCTACATTAAGAATATACTAAAGAACAGAGAGATCAGAAGGCTACAACAAGAATAGAACAGAACAGAATAACAAAATCCTGTGACTGCTCACAGCCTTGGCACAGGTGGCTGTGATTGGTCATCAATGGAAAACAATCCACATGGACCAATCATGGATGCACCTGTTGCATTCCACAGCAGCAGATAGGAATTGTTTACATTTCTCTCCTGAGGCTCCTCAGCTTCTCAGGAGAGGAAAAATTGCAGCAGAGGATTTTTCATATCATCATGGCTACATCTGAGAATCTTTTTTCTGTGCTGAAGCCAGTCAAAATCTTGTCCACAGATATTTCTCTCTATATAGCAAATAGTTGTGTTCCTGTAGTGGTGGTAAACAGTATTTCATGTGCATATCTCCTGTAAAGAATGCAGAAGCAAAATATGAATAGCACTGAGACTGTGCCTTTCCCATTATATGAGGTGCTACATTACAGGATCATCCTGCTGAGTTATTAACAAAGGCTTGGCTGGTCATAAACATTTCATAACTGCAAAGCACACTTTGCAAGCTGGGTAATACTAACAGCCTTTTAGCCCAGAGTATTTATCATGGCTAAATGCAGTAGAAGTTGGCTTCTGTCTCTGTGATTGGAGTGCTGTGTGGCAAAGCCATGCTGTGGAATAGTGGAGCTGGAGAGCTGTGCAGGCGGAATGGCATCCCTGTTGTCAGGCCTGTAAAGCAGCTCTGGCTGTTTCTCTGCAGTCCTGAGGTGACCACAGGTTATACAGGCTGCATACTCAGCCTCCTCATTGGAACATGAAGACGTGGCAGGCTCTCGGCTCCATGTCTGGATCCCCATGTCCCCCTGTGACTTGCAGACATTCCCTAAGCCACTATATTCTCAAGTTGCAAACCCCAGTTTTGGTCCTGTCATAAAGGATTTGTCCTTTCTCTTGTGCCAGCTGATCTGTAGCAGGAGAGGAGGTGTCATTGTACTGAATATTCCACCTAATCAAAGGTTTTCAGTTAGGGAGCGGATTGACAGTACAGTTATTAGGCATTTTTTACCACTTTCTTGTAGATGTAGCTTGAATCTCAAGTTATTAGTGACCAAAAAATGCCTACTGTGTGAAGGTTCAACACTGGTCCATGTGCAGCAATGATCATAGTTTGGAGTTCATAAAACACTGATTCACAATCTGTCCAGATTGGCTGTTGTCATAGGTAAAAGACGTGCACAAGTGGCTGCTGTCTCAGCCTGGGCTGGTTGTTTCTGGCTCATCCATCCTTCATCTTTTGACTTGATACTTTTTTATACTTAATGCATCCTGAGTTACCTTCTCATCAGTCACTCTAAGGTATAAAGTTCCTCACTATTCCCTGTCAGACAGTTGCTGTATTGATGGTGTACCGTTGATTTCTAAACCCTCTGAGTGGAGAGTTTTAAAGCTCCATTGTTATCTTTTCTCCAAGAGACTACTGGGAGAACTGCCCACTCCCCTCCAACCACACACGGTTTGTTATCTGTGACTGCTGTGAGTGTCAGTCCTGCCTGTTCCCTGCAGGATGGAGGCTGGTGCTGGGCAGCCTCTCTGGGGCTCAATTCCTGTGGGGAATTGCCCATCATGGCTGTTAAACCTCCTCTGTGCCACTCCATGTGGGGAGAGCTGGGAAGGACAGAGACAGTTTGGCCTTGGCTGTGCTCTGGGAAGCAGGGGCATCCTTTGTCCTTTGGGAGAGGCAGACCTCAGCATACACATGTGTTTTCACAATGGACATTCAGCAGCACTCTGTAGATGCACCAGAACAACAGTACCTGGGAATGTGAGGGATAAGGAAAAGGGCTTCTGGGGTTGTGTTCTCTGTCCTTAAAAATTAGGAGGCAAACTTAAACTTCAAAACATGCAGTTGTGTTTGTTCTGCTGAAAAAGGGTCTATCAGCTGCAGTCAGAAGGGCAGTGCTTACTTTTATTTACTGGCATCTTTGTTTATTATCTTAACCCTGAAAGTAAGCACTGTGTGGATGTGTAAAAAAAATTAATTTAATTCTGAGAGTTATTTCCTAATGTGAAAGAAGAAGAAATCATGAATGATAGCTTGCTGTGCTCTGACCTGCCTTTTGACTGTAGTTTTGTAGCTAAACAAAGAACTGTTCATCCAAAACATTCTCAACTGTCACTTTAGAGAACTTAAATAAGATTGATCCGTTCCTAAATCCATGGAACAAAACAATAAAAGAAAGTGCTTTTCACTGCTGCTGATGACCAAGACAGAGGGATGACACTGCCTGTAAGGATATAATGTACACTGAAACCACTTACAGGGACTCCTTTATTTTGGAAGTGATTGATTTAAGCTTTTGCTGTAATATTTAATTTGTGTCTCTGTAATGTGCATCAGTAGTCTGGCCAACTCAGGTTCTTTCTATAGCCCCAACTCTGTAACATTTGCAGAATACATTTCTGGAATTTGTAGGAATTTATTCAGGCAAATACATCTAATTTTTCTGTCCATCTTAAGGTGAGTGCTGCACAAAATAAGACCCAGGTTAAGCAGAAGAAATGGATTCTATTTGTTCTAGTTTGCATGACCTGCAGATGATTTGTTCTTCAACATATTCATTCTTACCACAATTATCCTGCTATTGCCTTTTTTTTTTCTTTGAAATTTTTTATTGCTGCCAGGAACTATGATAGATTTGTACTGATTATTGTCCTAACTTGATTTTTACCTGGAAAAACCCAGGGAAGTTGGCATTCCCCTTCCTCTTAACCTTGTCTTGGACTGATGGCTAACTTTTCCATTACTCAGCAAATCAGTCTGGCAAAAGTAGAAGATGGACCCATTTACTGTTTAAAGGGGGAAAAATGTTTAAAAGATGAAGACATGGCTTTGTAAACACAGAAGCAGGGAGACTGAAAGGTGAAATGATTCAGCTGCTGGTAATGGAGGCTGTCTATCCAGTTTCCCATACCTGCCTTGCAGTGTAGGATTTTTAGCTGGGTAATGGCAGATGTATTTGTTCTAGTTTGCATGACCTGCAGATGATTTGTTCTTCAACATATTCATTCTTACCACAATTATCCTGCTATTGCCTTTTTTTTTTCTTTGAAATTTTTTATTGCTGCCAGGAACTATGATAGATTTGTACTGATTATTGTCCTAACTTGATTTTTACCTGGAAAAACCCAGGGAAGTTGGCATTCCCCTTCCTCTTAACCTTGTCTTGGACTGATGGCTAACTTTTCCATTACTCAGCAAATCAGTCTGGCAAAAGTAGAAGATGGACCCATTTACTGTTTAAAGGGGGAAAAATGTTTAAAAGATGAAGACATGGCTTTGTAAACACAGAAGCAGGGAGACTGAAAGGTGAAATGATTCAGCTGCTGGTAATGGAGGCTGTCTATCCAGTTTCCCATACCTGCCTTGTCAGTGTAGGATTTTTAGCTGGATAATTTATGTGATACTGCATTTCCTCACCACAGAAAGTTACAGTGACAGCTGGTGTGAGTGGATACTGAGTCTGTGTTGTGAAATCCTGACTTGCACTGGGAGTCTTGTCTCAGGAAACCCAGATTATGTTCTCTAGTTTGTTGCATTGGCTGTACTGTTATTTACCCCATGTATGTGTTCAGTTGTGTTTTCATGTGTGACCCCTTTGAATTAAACTGCTTTTTTTAGTTTTATTTTATATCTCTGGCTTTGCTATTGGCCTGAAGTTGGCAATGGCCACATAACATCAGCATTCTGTGCCTCAGTTTTCTCATGGGGAAATCAGGGAGGAGGACTTGCTTTCCTTGAACAACACTTGGAGAAAGGCTTAGTGAAAGAGCTGACTCTTGCTGTTGCATTTTACAATTCTGCAGTGGCTCCCATTGCACTGTGGATGATAGGTGACATTAGACTGATCGTATTGACATAGTAACCAAGTGCACATACTGATGGGTCAGTGTGTGTCCTCAAGTCACAGAAGAACTTTTTGGCTGTACATCTGATTATTTTGCAGGAAGAGTAAATAAAAATGTAAAGTAGTGGACAGTTGGCTGAGTGTCCCTGCATTTTATAAATCCTGAGCTGTGAGCTCTCTGTGCTGGCTTTCCTGAGAAATTCAGGGCACTGCTCATTCGGTCTGTAAAGTGGCAAGTGCTTAAAATTGTCTCAGTTGAGTACTTAATGGATCAGAAGGCACAGCTGGAGAAAAGCTACTGTGGATCTCATGCTACTGAACACCTATTTAGTGTTGTTATGCTCAAGTTGATTATTTGCTTTGGAGAAGCAGGAGCAAGGCAAATAATATTTTATTCTTTTTGGTGATTACATAGGTTTTAATGAATGGATTTTAACAGCACCATTAAAATTTGATGTGTGTCTCCCTGCCATATTTCTGAGGTGGTGTGCTGTACATTTGAGCTTTTGATTGTGATTATAGACTTCCTAGCTACAGTGGTCTGCTGTTATGTGAGACTAAGCTGCTTTAAATGTCAGTTTGCATGGTTGATACAACTGGGCAGTTACATAGCAAGTGGTACCTGTTTGTTTTGTCATCTCTGAACAAACTTACGTTGTGTGATTTGTGTCTCAAGCATTACATAGCAAGTGGTACCTGTTTGTTTTGTCATCTCTGAACAAACGTTGTGTGATTTGTGTCTCAAGCGTCTCAAAGAGAGGTTTGCCTTTGAGTAATAACAAACATCTTTAATTTGTTTTCTCCTTGTAAAGAATGGCCTAGTCAAAATCATAGAATTGTCTCTGAATCTCAAAGTACCCAGGATTTTTGCTGTTTGCCTTTTAAAGTATTTCTCCTTTAAATTAATGTTACAAATTTGTCTATAACCATTATACTGAAAAAGCCATTGATATCTTTAAAATGGAATTAGCAGTTGCTAATTGTAACACCCTTCTATGTGTGTGTTTTCTTGTTAATTAAGTGTCCAATGATCAGGAATCAGCAGCAATACTCACGTTAGAAAACTTTTAAATTAGACGCTGATAGACAAATTCAACAAACAAGGCACATGATAAAAGGCTGTGAGCAGAAGTCGATTTACTCCTTCATGAGCAACTTCCGTTGGCTTCCTTGAACAGAGAGTTCATTAATGAACCATGAACATTTGGCATGTGATTAATGTAGAAGTGCTACTATATGAATGAGTCCCGGGAGCACTTACTTTGGAAAAAAAAAAGGACAAGAAAATGGAAGAGAACAGCCAATTTCAGCTTCAAAATGCCCAGTACGCGCATTTTCTACAATGGCTGCAAAAATGAAGTGCCAAAGTGGACGGGTAGAGATGTAACATGAGAGCTTACCAGATTTTCAGAAACAGCAAAAGTAAAAACATCTGGGGTGCTAGTGCTTGATTTGGACCAGAGAAATTAAAATAAACAAGAGAAAGAAACTAAAAAAGTCAGTCACATGTGAACCCTTCAAGATGTGGAGAAGGTTTGAAGCCCAGAGCACCTTCATAGCACCTATCAGAGAAGACTTTGAAATAACCTCAGAAAGTTTAAATCACTGAACAGTAGTGTGAATGTGAATACAAAATAAAAAAGTTAAATCATGGTGAGTTTAAACTAAGACATGCATAAGGTCCTGCAGCAATTGCATATAAGGTGAGCCAGAAATGACTGAAATCTTTTCAGGAGTGGTCACTGAATGCAAATTCATCTGTGTTCATTAGGAAAGTAGTCGGTAGGATTCCACGGTTAAAGTGCTCCCACTTTTGCAGTGGACATCAGAGGTCATCCTCATGAAGCACAGGCAAGGAAATCATGACTTGATACTTTTTTATACTTAATGCATCCTGAGTTACCTTCTCATCAGTCACTCTAAGGTATAAAGTTCCTCACTATTCCCTGTCAGACAGTTGCTGTATTGATGGTGTACCGTTGATTTCTAAACCCTCTGAGTGGAGAGTTTTAAAGCTCCATTGTTATCTTTTCTCCAAGAGACTACTGGGAGAACTGCCCACTCCCCTCCAACCACACACGGTTTGTTATCTGTGACTGCTGTGAGTGTCAGTCCTGCCTGTTCCCTGCAGGATGGAGGCTGGTGCTGGGCAGCCTCTCTGGGGCTCAATTCCTGTGGGGAATTGCCCATCATGGCTGTTAAACCTCCTCTGTGCCACTCCATGTGGGGAGAGCTGGGAAGGACAGAGACAGTTTGGCCTTGGCTGTGCTCTGGGAAGCAGGGGCATCCTTTGTCCTTTGGGAGAGGCAGACCTCAGCATACACATGTGTTTTCACAATGGACATTCAGCAGCACTCTGTAGATGCACCAGAACAACAGTACCTGGGAATGTGAGGGATAAGGAAAAGGGCTTCTGGGGTTGTGTTCTCTGTCCTTAAAAATTAGGAGGCAAACTTAAACTTCAAAACATGCAGTTGTGTTTGTTCTGCTGAAAAAGGGTCTATCAGCTGCAGTCAGAAGGGCAGTGCTTACTTTTATTTACTGGCATCTTTGTTTATTATCTTAACCCTGAAAGTAAGCACTGTGTGGATGTGTAAAAAAAATTAATTTAATTCTGAGAGTTATTTCCTAATGTGAAAGAAGAAGAAATCATGAATGATAGCTTGCTGTGCTCTGACCTGCCTTTTGACTGTAGTTTTGTAGCTAAACAAAGAACTGTTCATCCAAAACATTCTCAACTGTCACTTTAGAGAACTTAAATAAGATTGATCCGTTCCTAAATCCATGGAACAAAACAATAAAAGAAAGTGCTTTTCACTGCTGCTGATGACCAAGACAGAAGGATGACACTGCCTGTAAGGATATAATGTACACTGAAACCACTTACAGGGACTCCTTTATTTTGGAAGTGATTGATTTAAGCTTTTGCTGTAATATTTAATTTGTGTCTCTGTAATGTGCATCAGTAGTCTGGCCAACTCAGGTTCTTTCTATAGCCCCAACTCTGTAACATTTGCAGAATACATTTCTGGAATTTGTAGGAATTTATTCAGGCAAATACATCTAATTTTTCTGTCCATCTTAGGGTGAGTGCTGCACAAAGTAAAATCCAGGTTAAGCAGAAGAAATGGATTCTATTTGTTCTAGTTTGCATGACCTGCAGATGATTTGTTCTTCAACATATTCATTCTTACCACAATTATCCTGCTATTGCCTTTTTTTTTTCTTTGAAATTTTTTATTGCTGCCAGGAACTATGATAGATTTGTACTGATTATTGTCCTAACTTGATTTTTACCTGGAAAAACCCAGGGAAGTTGGCATTCCCCTTCCTCTTAACCTTGTCTTGGACTGATGGCTAACTTTTCCATTACTCAGCAAATCAGTCTGGCAAAAGTAGAAGATGGACCCATTTACTGTTTAAAGGGGGAAAAATGTTTAAAAGATGAAGACATGGCTTTGTAAACACAGAAGCAGGGAGACTGAAAGGTGAAATGATTCAGCTGCTGGTAATGGAGGCTGTCTATCCAGTTTCCCATACCTGCCTTGTCAGTGTAGGATTTTTAGCTGGATAATTTATGTGATACTGCATTTCCTCACCACAGAAAGTTACAGTGACAGCTGGTGTGAGTGGATACTGAGTCTGTGTTGTGAAATCCTGACTTGCACTGGGAGTCTTGTCTCAGGAAACCCAGATTATGTTCTCTAGTTTGTTGCATTGGCTGTACTGTTATTTACCCCATGTATGTGTTCAGTTGTGTTTTCATGTGTGACCCCTTTGAATTAAACTGCTTTTTTTAGTTTTATTTTATATCTCTGGCTTTGCTATTGGCCTGAAGTTGGCAATGGCCACATAACATCAGCATTCTGTGCCTCAGTTTTCTCATGGGGAAATCAGGGAGGAGGACTTGCTTTCCTTGAACAACACTTGGAGAAAGGCTTAGTGAAAGAGCTGACTCTTGCTGTTGCATTTTACAATTCTGCAGTGGCTCCCATTGCACTGTGGATGATAGGTGACATTAGACTGATCGTATTGACATAGTAACCAAGTGCACATACTGATGGGTCAGTGTGTGTCCTCAAGTCACAGAAGAACTTTTTGGCTGTACATCTGATTATTTTGCAGGAAGAGTAAATAAAAATGTAAAGTAGTGGACAGTTGGCTGAGTGTCCCTGCATTTTATAAATCCTGAGCTGTGAGCTCTCTGTGCTGGCTTCCCTGAGAAATTCAGGGCACTGCTCATTCGGTCTGTAAAGTGGCAAGTGCTTAAAATTGTCTCAGTTGAGTACTTAATGGATCAGAAGGCACAGCTGGAGAAAAGCTACTGTGGATCTCATGCTACTGAACACCTATTTAGTGTTGTTATGCTCAAGTTGATTAGTTGCTTTGGAGAAGCAGGAGCAAGGCAAATAATATTTTATTCTTTTTGGTGATTACATAGGTTTTAATGAATGGATTTTAACAGCACCATTAAAATTTGATGTGTGTCTCCCTGCCATATTTCTGAGGTGGTGTGCTGTACATTTGAGCTTTTGATTGTGATTATAGACTTCCTAGCTACAGTGGTCTGCTGTTATGTGAGACTAAGCTGCTTTAAATGTCAGTTTGCATGGTTGATACAACTGGGCAGTTACATAGCAAGTGGTACCTGTTTGTTTTGTCATCTCTGAACAAACGTTGTGTGATTTGTGTCTCAAGCGTCTCAAAGAGAGGTTTGCCTTTGAGTAATAACATACACTTACGTCTTTAATTTGTTTTCTCCTTGTAAAGAATGGCCTAGTCAAAATCATAGAATTGTCTCTGAATCTCAAAGTACCCAGGATTTTTGCTGTTTGCCTTTTAAAGTATTTCTCCTTTAAATTAATGTTACAAATTTGTCTATAACCATTATACTGAAAAAGCCATTGATATCTTTAAAATGGAATTAGCAGTTGCTAATTGTAACACCCTTCTATGTGTGTGTTTTCTTGTTAATTAAGTGTCCAATGATCAGGAATCAGCAGCAATACTCACGTTAGAAAACTTTTAAATTAGACGCTGATAGACAAATTCAACAAACAAGGCACATGATAAAAGGCTGTGAGCAGAAGTCGATTTACTCCTTCATGAGCAACTTCCGTTGGCTTCCTTGAACAGAGAGTTCATTAATGAACCATGAACATTTGGCATGTGATTAATGTAGAAGTGCTACTATATGAATGAGTCCTGGGAGCGCTTACTTTGGAAAAAAAAAAGGACAAGAAAATGGAAGAGAACAGCCAATTTCAGCTTCAAAATGCCCAGTACGCGCATTTTCTACAATGGCTGCAAAAATGAAGTGCCAAAGTGGACGGGTAGAGATGTAACATGAGAGCTTACCAGATTTTCAGAAACAGCAAAAGTAAAAACATCTGGGGTGCTAGTGCTTGATTTGGACCAGAGAAATTAAAATAAACAAGAGAAAGAAACTAAAAAAGTCAGTCACATGTGAACCCTTCAAGATGTGGAGAAGGTTTGAAGCCCAGAGCACCTTCATAGCACCTATCAGAGAAGACTTTGAAATAACCTCAGAAAGTTTAAATCACTGAACAGTAGTGTGAATGTGAATACAAAATAAAAAAGTTAAATCATGGTGAGTTTAAACTAAGACATGCATAAGGTCCTGCAGCAATTGCATATAAGGTGAGCCAGAAATGACTGAAATCTTTTCAGGAGTGGTCACTGAATGCAAATTCATCTGTGTTCATTAGGAAAGTAGTCGGTAGGATTCCACGGTTAAAGTGCTCCCACTTTTGCAGTGGACATCAGAGGTCATCCTCATGAAGCACAGGCAAGGAAATCACAGAAAAACTGACAGAATGAAAAGCAATAAATCTTCAAACCCCTGTAATCTTCCTTCTGCTAAAGGTGATTGCCAGAGTACAGCTAAGCTGTGCCTCTGCACTAGAGCACTGCTGCTGCTGTCTGTTCTGCGGCTGTCATGTGAACTTCTAGTGCCAGGTGATAAACAGCCTCGAGGCAGTAGAGATGTTTATCTGGAGAGTTTTAGTGACAATCTTGTTCACTGGTAAACAAGGACGTGAGGCACAAAACAGGCAAGCTCAATCCACTGCATAGTGCTTTATATGATTAGACAGACTTTTTCATGTGATGTGGCTTCAAATCCTCTTTGCTCTTCTGCCCTCAGAGACTCCTGTGTTATCAAAATTGTTGAGACTAAATCTATGAATGCATTTATAGTTGTATCACAGTCTTATCTGCCATCACAGGAAGCTGCTGCTCTTGTTGTTGTTGTTATTATTATTGTTGGTATTATGATTGCCACATTTTGTTCCTGTGTTCAACAGTCTGGCCCACTGAGTTTTGGCAGCTTGTCTGCTCCTTCCAGTATTACCCAGTCAAGTTTTCAAGGATGTAAAAGAGCTTGCTAAATACAGTTTGAAAATATAAATGTTCTTTTCTACCAGTTAACATAAAGGCACTTGTAGTGCCTTTAAAACCATTTCAGTGTACCGTTATGAATATACTTGACTGTGATGTTGAAGTGTAAATATTTCAAAGTAAGCCTAGTATTAAGGTACAGTCTTAGTCATGTTATTACAACATATTTGGTATGTCAGTAAAGAACTTCTTTTTGAAGGTATTGCAAGTTGTAGATGTACTGTTTTCTTGTCTAGTCTTTGCTGTTTTCAAGTAAGTATTATAATTCTTATTTTACAATAGAATAAAGATGAACATGTGAGAGTCTCAGAGCATTAACCACTGTGATAAAGGCTGATGAGGAGGTTGGTACCAGTCCTCCATTACTGCAATGAGTGTTGTCCTCAGTGCACTTACTTGTTTCCAACAAGGACCTCATCCTAGTGCATTGTGTGTACAGAGATGAAAAGGTTTTCAGAGTTCATCACCCGTGAACATTAGAGACACAGCATGGCATGATTAATGTGACAGCTGATCCGCTCTTACCAAAACAGTGCCAGCTCTTCGTTGCATCGACTGCGACTGCGCTTTATCATCAGGCTTGATAACACTCTGCAGCACAATTTGCTTGCCACAATAGCACAGAAGCTTCAGAGGGGATGTGGTCCTGCAGATCAAAGCAGGCTGGTAATTGCACTTGTCTGTTCTGTGTTTACCTGCGTCAGCTCCAAATTGCTTCCAGTCTTACATCGGAATGGTGGGGTTTTTTTGTGATTGTATTGAGGTTTGACCTTGCTTTTATTTCCTGGCTGACACGTTTCCCTGGCCCTAGAAGTAATATTCCTTGATATCAACTGTTTTCCACCCAAGGTGAACTTGTAAGAGTCTGTTTCCATATATTGTGTTTTTCATATGAAGATATGCCCAGTTAATACCTGCTGGTGAATAATGTACAGGGAATCACGTGTTAAATTTGTTTCTTATTTTTCTTTGAGCAATAGAGATGAAAATATGCTTCCTTGTTTTCTAACTGGCCAGCACACTTTGTCCAATTTCTCTTTTGAAAGAGAAACAGTGTTTTAATCTAATAAAAAATAAATTGCAAAACTACTTACTTTAAAAGGGGCAGACATTTAATAATTTTTTCAGTGATATGACACTAAGGTCAGGGGGAGACTTTTTCTACCTGAGGCTCTCAAACATATTTCTCCTTTATTTCAGGTAAATGGAGAGTATATGTTTGATTTTTTTTTCCTCTTATCTCTTTTTGCTGTTGCAGCTTATGTGCCTTAAATTTCCTACAACTTAAACATTCTTTATGCTAATTTTTTTCTTAGCTTCTTTGTAAAAATTGTTTTCCTAGTCTTGTATCCCTCTTTTGATGGATATAAAAAGTGCATTACACATATTTGAAAGTAACCGTGGGACTTGAGTAAAGAGCCCATATAGTGGTCAGAAAGCTCCAGGTAGAAACATCTCCAAATAGTCTGTGTTGCTGGTACTAAATTATCCATCAGGAGTGCCTTCTCGTGGACAACGTTTAGCTGGATTGACCACATGCTGTGTGTTCACTCGTGGGCAACACATCAGGAAGATTGCTGCTTGCTGTAGACATTCTTGATTTTCTGGTAAGAACATTCTTGAAGTACAGAACAGTCATGTTATTTTTCTCCATCTGTATGAAAAGAGGACAGCCAGAGGATCAGGCCAGCCTGGGTTTATGACAGGCAGGTCCTGCTTGAACATCCTCAACTCCTAAGCTCAGGGGAAAGGCTGTGGGTGTTGTCTGCCTGGAAGTTATCAGCCCCCTTGTGACGGACTCCGGTGTGGTGGAAGCGGCTGCTGCTCGTGCCTTGGGCAGGTGCTGTGTTTGCTGGGCTGGCGCCTGGCCGATGGCCGGCCAGGGAGTGCTCTGGGTGGAGCTGCATCCTGCTGGGGCTGGCACCAATGCTGCTCCCAGGGCCCGGTGTCCATTGTCTTCAGTGGGATCTGGGCAGGGCAGCCAGGCCGCCCTCACACTCCAGCCTGGATCAGGAAGGCTCTGCACAGGGATCTGCACAGGCTGGATCCTAGGGTGTGAGGTTCACCCAGGCCAAATGTCAGGTCCTCCCCTTGGGTCACAACAACCCCTGCAGCTCCAGGCTGGGCAGAGGGGCTGGCAGGCAGCAGGAAAGGCCCTGGGGGTGCTGCTGACAGAGTCTGAACATGAGTCCAGGTGTGCCCAGAGGGGCAACAAGGCCAAGGGCACCTGCGCTATCACTGTCCCTGAAGGTGTTTAAAAGACACGTGTATATGTGGCACTTAGGTTACTGGTGAGCTTGGTAGTGTTGATTGAGTGTTTGGACTTGATGATCTTAAAGGTGATTTCCATGCTTAATGTTACAGTCACGCCATATTTCTCCTGTGCCAGGCTCTAGATCTGCTTGATGTTATCTGGGACTCTGCCAGCTGCATCTGAGCAGGCTGATGTCCTCTCTCTTGCACTGCGTGACCTGGAGGATTCCTGGTATTGCACAGAGATCCTGAGAAGGATCTGTTTGAAATTCTGTGTGGCAGGAGGCAGAGCAGAGTGATTTAAATTGGGCTTTAACTCTTTAGATGACGGTTTATTAGTGTTTGAAGCTGGAGTTCTGACTGGGGTGTAACAATGTGACACAAACTTATTCACAAAGCTCTTCCCGGTAAAATTATTTGCAATGCAAATATGTTTTTGGGTACTGAGTGCTGTCTTTGCTCAGTGTGTGCCCTTTGTCTGGCAACAAGCTCGTTGAGGAAAATGAGAAATGGCTGTAAACAAAGAAGGACTTTGAAGTTCGTCTCCCGCCTCTCTGATCACTAGGGGTAGCTGTTCTTCGGCGTTCCATTATCGAGAGCTACCTTAATCTCTCAGAGGATGTGGCAAAAAATGATTAGCTGGCATGCACAGATAACAGGCATCACTGCACTTCAAGGGCCATGTCATGTGAGATATATATATTAATGAGAGACTCAGTAATGGATGACAAGTGTAGTTTTCAAAAGTGTTTGACTTGTCCAAGTTGTATTTAAGGTGTAAAGAATAAAAGAGACTGCAGAATCTATAGACTTGAGCAGAATCTGCAAATGTTTACATATTTTGTACTGTTAAACTGAAGTGGGACTTAGGTATTCTTTAGCACAGTGTTTTGCAGTCTGCAGATAGGAAATGTATTTTACAAAACGTATTGATCTTGATTTGTAATTGAATCAAGTTGTCTTCATTGAGCCTTAGGTGAATGAGACTTTTGTTAGCAAAGTAAAATAAGAAAGGTTTGAATATTGTTCTGACACGTGTCCAGAAACACAAGAGCTTTTTAGAGTGTGTTAGAAACGTGAATAGTCTCAAAACTTGAGGAGGTGAATTCTTCATGAGGTCACAGATAGTACTTGGCATCCTTTGTAGGAACCACCAGCTTTTAGAGTTTCAGTCTGAGTCTTCTGTGCTGGCTCCTGTCACTTTACAGTACATGGTGCTAAGAAGAGGAGTTTAATTAGAAGCATTTTTCTGTTTAGCAACATTTCCTATTAATTTAAATACAAATTCCAGGAATGTTGCCAGTTGTTGTTTGTGCTGTAAATAGGTGTATATTGTACACACATATAATTTAGGGTATTTTCTGGCTTATTAATAAATGCATTGAATCAGAAATTGGTCTCATTTAAGTATGGAATAAAAATTGGATCAGTCTTTTCTTACACTTTACCTGTTCCAACAGTGTATATATATCATTATGAGCAAGGAGCGTGACCCATGTTTTGTGGAAGCTGTGTTGTAGTGGGTGGGAGTCACAGGACACTAATTGCTAATGACAGAGAACTAACTGTTGCTAACTACAGAGGATGCTCACTGCTTCTGCAACAGCTGAAACATATTTTTAACAAAGATTTTGTTTTTTGAACTTCAGTTTTTCTTCCAAAAGATCGGAGAAAAATTTATTGGTAAAGCCCTGCATTGCAAGTCCACATTGTTCTCTAATATGACAACAAGTAAACCCATTGACAATTACAGATATTGTCTTCAGAGCTCCTTTCCGAAATGCCTTTCTGTCATCTGGCTCATTCCTGTTCAACTCTCTCTTCCATTACTAAACTTATTCCCAAGGTGGGAAGCTGTTCATTTTCTGGCACAGCCTCAGTCGGTCAGTGCCTTCATTGTATGGCAGTGTCTCTTCATAGTAGGCTTGAAACAGACAAGGCACTTGCTTCTCAGTGATGGTGTGGTTTTTAATTCTCATTAGTCCTTTGTAAGTTCAGAAATGGCAGTGTTGTATGAGACAACCTCTTAAATTTAAAGGTAGCAAGAACTGGCATTTCCTGTCATTCTCTGCCCCATTTTGAATGTTCACTAATGCTGGAATTGAGTTCCTTGATTTTTGTTTCATCACTGATTTCTATAGTATATAATTTAGAGCCCCTGAGTATGCTTCTCTTTGATATTTCAATTATATATGAAAATGAAAGCAAAGTGTTGTTTGTGCTGCTTAAAAGCTTGTCCCTATTTTCTTTTTTTTAGCTTTGTCAGAAAAGTTGCGTACAGTGTATTGAGGTTCACCAGCTGTTTCAACTGGCACTGAATGCATTGAACCTTTCAGTTTTGTTGTTTTGGTTTTATTTAGGCTCAGGTTACAGATAAAATTTGAGTGTATTTTTCTTTCAGAATGATATTGGATAGCATTAGGTTGGATCATTTCTTAGCAGATGAAATTTGTTAAAAGCATAGTACTTACTGGTACACTGCACATTTCCTAACCTTGTGATTGCTACCAAGCTACTTTTAAAACTGGTCAGAATGCAAAATTAAAAGTGCAACATTTTCAGTAAATGTCATACTTAATATATAGTGTGACAAGTAGTTAAAGATATTTTATATAACATGGGATCTTTATCATTTTATTGCATGACGAGTAAATGGATATTTTAGTGTATTTCCTTCAGCCTATTTGATCTCCCCCATGCTCATAATTTCTGCTGGCACTCGGGTAGTGTTGGCTGCTTGCTGCAAAAACAGCCACAAAGTGAGCAGAGCATGTATGCACTCATTTGTTCTAAACAAAACCTGCACCTAAAGTTTTTGCAGGTGTTACAGTAACCTTCTTCCCTCTCCAAATTTCTTGAAACATGGCTAAGAATACCCAGAAGCTCCCAGTGCCTATTGTCCATACATTGTCAGGGACTTCTCAGAGCACTTCTGTTGTGCTGCTTATGGTGGATTTAACTGACATGTTTTAAGAGTTGGTTTGTCCCAGTTCCTGCACCTCTATCTGCCAGTATTGCTTAACATTTGACTAAATTTAAGAGAGGCAATGCTTTTTTTTTTTTTTTACATGCTTGCAAGTGCTACGGGATTGCCATGATGGTTTAGTGAAAGCACATTCTGTTGGACATCTGTCAGCTTTGGCTTTGGACTTGGCCAGTATGGGCTACATGAAGTCATCCTGTTGGACTGTGTAGTTTGCAGCATGAAGTTCCTTTCTCCTTTTTCTCAGTGTGGTGTAAATCAGACATAGCTCCAGTGCCCTGCAGCTCTGTCTGCTGTTCTCTTCTGATCACTTGGGGCACAAGTAGTTGTACTGAGAGATTTGATGGGTTTCCCCCAAAGTCAGAGAATCTTTTAGTTGGCACCTGCTCTGCTAACACAATGTCTATAGGCAAGGAGAAGTACAGGGCAGGCATCATGGCATACCCAGCTATTGGCATCTTCTGCCTTCAGTGGTGTGGTTCTCCCTGGCTTCGTTCAGCTGTCAGAGGTCCATTGGATGCTGTGTGAGGAGCCAGGTGTGTCTGAGCCTGGATTAGCAGAAAGACCATCTGGAGGCATCGAGGCTCTTCTCAGCCAAGTTGCCAAGCTCAGCAAGCTGAATGGTGCACCAAGATGCACGAGCCTTCAGCTTCGTGGCTGTCGGGCCTGAGCGCTCGGTTTGGTTTCCTCAGCTCGGTATCGGTGTGCCTGCAGTGCTCTTATGTGTTAGTGCCCACCTGAGGTTTCCTGAGTGTAGAAAAAATGTGTATTATATTTAATTTGCTGTTGTTATGGATGAGTGTAGAAGTGTATCAGTAACCTTAAAAAAATAATGAGCTGGAGTTTGATAGTCTTAAGCAAGCAAAACTAAGCCCTGGTTCTGCAAACTCATTTCCTTTTCAAGTATCCTTCTCTCTCATGCTGTCTGAGTAGGAAACAACTCTTCCATAATTCATAATTTAATTTCTTTCTGGTAATTACAGAAGAAACCTTGCCTGGAATATTGGCTTTGCCTTTTCTGCTTAGCTTTCCCATTCTCACTGTTTTATGATTTTGGTTTTGCTCTTATTAACATTCCTTGCAGATGCAGTGTCACATCAGCGTTGTGCTTTAAGTAATATGGTTTACTACAGCATCCATTTTCACTTAGGCTATAAGCACAATCTGATGTAAAGCTTTTTCATGTACAATTGCTCTAGAGTTTTCTTGAATCCCATTCATGTAGTTTTGTTGAATGATTATTTTTACTTGTTTTTAATATATAATATTGTCATGTGGTTGAAGAGGTATTTTGCCTACTTTGGAAGACATACTCTAATTAAAAATTAACATATGGCACCCTTGAATATCTCTGAAAAGCAGGTGTTTAAATGTATACTTTCCATGTGAAAATTGTAGTAAGTTAATAAAGCAGGATTCCAGCCTTTATTTTTAGGCAATGCTTGTTGTGGCAGTCTGGAAGCTCCCTGAAGTTTATTACATACAGCAAGTGCATTTGAAAGTGTATTTATTTACATACAAAAGATGATGCCAAATTGAAGTTATACTTTCAGCACTGGGCCTTTTAATGTGTTTTATACATTTGTCAATGATTGATATTTGAAGTGATTCCCCTTTTTTCTCCCCTACAAACAGACGTACAATTCTCCTTGTGATTTTATAATAGGGAGGTCAGGATATCTTTTGGTGGAACAGGGTGGAGGGGAGGAGTTACAGAAGAGGGCTTCCATTCTGCTATACTGTTCCTAGAGTAATAGCAAGTATTTTATTCATGGAAGTCTGCAGTAAAATAAATATATCTAGTAAGTGTCACATTATCTTCATTCTCAGAATCATGCTCCCAGCTTTACTAAATGATTCTCTTTTCATGGAACTTATTAACAGTATTTATGTATCATATTAGTATAAAATTGGCTTTTCTTTGATCTGAAATGTTTAAACGTGGCTCTCAAATATGGTAATTGAGAGGTTTGTACACTTGCTGTTTTGAGCCTCTCATCAGATCAGCCTGCAGTTGTGGCAGCTCTTTCACTCCAAACTGGGTTTACAGTGTAAACTAAATACAGTCTGACACATTAATCTGTATTTATTTTTGTCTATCTCAGTGTGAGGATTGTGATGTGTTCGAAGAACGTATCTGTGTGAGATGAAATGCCCAGATGCATGCACAGCAGTGGCAGCAGCCCTCGGAGCAGCAGGAGCAGGTGAAGGCCAGGGCTCTCCAGCGCCTGTGCCCCAGCAGGACGCACAGCAGCCCAGTGAGTTCCCCCCGGGACCCCTGCAGGGTCAGGGCCCCTTCAGTGCCGAGCTGCTCGGTGCTCGCTGCTGGCAGCGTGTCCCACGGCTCCTCAGAGGACTCTGAGGGGGCAAGGGGAGCTGCTGAGCTGCTGGCAGGGGCTGTCCTGCACCAGGCAGAGCCCGTTACACAGTCCTGCCTGGCATTTGGAGCTGCAGCTCTGCGTGGCTGCTGGGCGCCGCCTGCACTGGCACTGCCATTAAATGCTGCGGCTCCTGGGAAGAACCAGGGGGCAGCGTGGCTTTTGGCAGGGTGGCACTTCATCGCTAATTACTGGGGAATGGGAAACTTCCAAACTATCTGCCAGCTAAGAAATGAAGGTGGTAACTGGCTGCCTCTGCTAGAACAAACACAAGCACTTGAAAAGAATAAAAGAGAGTTCCTTAGCAGTAAGCTGTCGTTGAAGTGGCAGCGTGGGTGGGCTTTGCCCCTGGCTGCCCTTTGCTGCTCCTGTTCAAATGCCCATCGAGCGGTGAGGGTTCTGAGGTGGTGGCAGCTGCTCTGACCTGACGCTGTGCTGAGGAGCAGCCAGGGAGAGCTCAGAGCAGGCACTCGGTGGCTTTCCTACGGAAACGTTTCATGTCTTACACATTGGGGTATGGAATGTGCCCACTTCTAGGGCGTGCAAACAGCACATCTTTTTAAGACCTTGATCACAGGTCCACACAACCTGGATATTTCTTTAGTGTAAGTTGATCTTATATGCATTTATATAGAAATGCAAACTATAAATGTTTGAATTTTCATGTGCAACTAGGGAACTGTATTTATGAAGATCCTGCTTAACCTTTTGCTTTTAATCTTCTGGCTGTATTTGTAACATTTCTTAAACTTCACATGAAATTCAGTAGCACACATTTACAGCAACAACAGGTTACTCATTAGATTTCACCTAAATATTTAATTTATTTCATTGAAAGTTGAAGGATTTAATATAAATCTTAAAGGAAAAAGGTCTTTGAGCTCTATATTTTTGCTTTACCCAACGTAATTCCCAATGACTTTCCTACTGATTCTGTTCTAGTTATGTCTAGGAGTCTGTTTCTCCTTTCCTTTTTTTGCTATATTCTTTCATGGAGCTGATGACAATTACATGAAAACTTAGGTTCATTTATAATAAATTAATTAATTGGCTAATTGGAGATGTGAATAGTTTAAGATATTAAACATGCAACTTTGCATTTTCAATTTAGACAAAAGTTCTCGACAACATTTAAGGTAAAAGTCCTCAGAAAATGAACTTCCAGCATGAAGTATGATTGCTGTGTTGGAATGTCAGAAATATTGCATGCTGAGTTTGAATGTTTCCACTGGTATATTTGGGTTTTTTTCTGTGTGAAAATAAATAGGGAATTTCTGCATAGGACTGCAGAGGAATATGCCCTGAATAGCAGACCCTCCTCATCTCATGCGGGATTCTGCAGATCCCAGCCCTGCAGGAGACTGTAATTTTCAGTTGTCTTCCCTGCATGCCGTCACATACAGCCTCCCTTGTTCCATTTGGTAGCTGCTACTTTTAACAAATTGGGGCTTTTTTCTCTCTTGTAGCACAGGAACCCAGGATCTTCAAGCTTGTGCTGCGAGTCTAATCACGCAGCCCAAGTAATGCACTGATTTCTCACTCTGCAAATCCATCTGCGGGGTAAATGGCTCTGCAAGGGCCCTTTCTGCAGTCCTCAGTGTAAAAGCATCGTTCAGGTGCTCTTCTGCCAATCTCTTCTGTGTGCCTTCCCCCACAAGTGCCAACAACAGAAACTTTCTGAACTAGAGTAGATCTCTAGCTAGCAATACTGAATTTTTAAATAGTAGCTGAGTGTTTGAAGCATTAAGTCATGAGTTTCTAGGAATACCACTTTGGAGCCGTTTCATGGTGTTGGTGTGTTTTGTTTGGGAGTGACTGAATTCACCCACTGAGGTGGTGGCATCAGCTACCATTTGCTGTGATGATCCCCTGTGTTCCTCCCTCTTACCTTATAGTCCTCTGTGCAGACTGGACAAGTATCAAAGGAATTCACAGTCCGCAGTCTGGACTCAGCACACGGGATGCTGGATAGTGTTCAGTGGAAGTACTTGTAAATTTGAGAACTTAGACCTTTCCCTAAAAGCTGGACTTCCATTCACTGCACATGCTGAAGTGCCTCCCAGCCTCCTAGATTCACATCTTGCATCACAGCATGATGTTAAATTAAATTAATTACTCTGGATTATAAACGGATTAACTAATACAATTAATACATAATTAAATGGAATTACATTTTTTGGTCTGTTTGGGGTTTCAGCATTTAACTTTAATTTAGAAGTACAGTTTTGAACAGAGCCACATCCATAGCATGTGTGTTATTTGAAATTACCAAGCTCTGCCTGGTTCAGAGCTGAAGTCTTGGATAAGTAGCTGTTTTCTAAGGTTCCTGTCTGTAGGCCAAGTTCTGTCCTGCGTCCACGCATATTTATCTCAAGCTGCTTCCTTGTGGGGAGCTACACAGAAATGTTAAAGTTATGTGGGAGTGAAAATCAGAGAACTCAATCTTCATTACCCATCCAGTGTGATACAAGAGTGTGCTCGGTTTTCTGTTAGAAGAAACATCACAGCATGTCTGTTCTATGAGTGATCATGAACAATATCATAGAGATTTTCCCAGAGTAATGAGTGTGTCAACACAGCAAGCTTAATTTTCCTGTTCTACCTTCCTTATCTCTCCATGGTACAGTGGAAATACGAGGAGAAAGCACGAGGGTACTGGATGGCATGGAGTGGCTGTGAGGACGTGGAAGACTTCTTTATAGAAATACAATTCTTTAGCCACCCTACATATTTTCAAATATATTGTATGTATATGTATTTATAATGCTGTTTGATTTGACTGCTGTTACACTCCTCTTAAGTGTACAGGAATCTATTTGTGTAGCACATTGTGCCACCTCAAAAGCCACAGTAAGCTTTTGTTTGGTTCATTGAAAAATGCAGGATGTGCCTTTGCTGTGCCACTTTGGAACCTGCACTAACTCAGTCTGTCCCTAGGTATGGCAGAATGTGAATGGTATGGCAGAATGTGAATGGCTTGGTGCTGGACATTTTTCCCTATTTATGGCTGCTGTTTGAGACTGTAACTTTCAGATTTAAAGTACAGCTAAGAGTTTTAAACAATCTGAATGAGAAGGACTGTCTCAGCAACTGTGCTATATTTTATTTTGAATTTTCTTCTCCCTCCATCCCCTTTTTTCTTTCTCATAACAACATATAATCTCCAAGCAATTTATATGATAGTTCATCATAGGAAAGTCTTCTGCTGCTGCTGTAGAATGAGATTTTCTCCAACTAATTTTCTATTTTCCTGCTGTAAAACTGCCAGAGCACTTTGGTTGATGGTAGATGGATATTCAATTAAAAACTAGTGTGGACTAGAAACTTAGAAAATTGCTTCTTAGTAAAAGGCAGATTAACCTCAAGTGTACTTCTTGCTGTCAGTTCAATAGTATTGCTCTATTTCTACTTACGTTTGCCCTTCCTTCCTGCATCATCTGTGAATGACAGTAACATCTGATTAAAAGAAATTTAATGTCGTTTTTACTCCCTGCTGATTCCTCTGATAGGCCTGGAGTTGAAACACAAACCAAAATAAAGTGCTACTGGTCTTTAAGGTTTCTCTATCAAGTTTTAAGACTGCCATATTTTAAATATGAAGTGCCTGTGGTGTTTGGTTTTTGCATTAGGAGTAGTAAGTGATGGTTGTTAGCAGGCGATGGTTGTACTTGCTCTCCCACCACGCTGGGTGTGACACATGCACCTCCCGGGACACTTCTCCCCAAATAAGTACTACAAAAGTATGGGTGTTTTTTCAGGATCAACTTGGAGTCGTGCTGAACTTTTCTAATATCCCCAATGTGAAAAAGTAGGAGAAAAACTGATATAAGGAGATATTTGTCTTAAGTGTCAGAAAGAAACAATAAAAATTTAGAATAGTGTTGTTTCCTCATCTTCTCTCATGACTGGATCCCAGTCGCTTTCAAGAGAATTTATTATCCCAGGGATAAAGATTCCAGCTTTGTCCTTTGAGACAACCTGGCCATTCCTCCACACCTTCAGCTGACTGGCACCAGTGTTTTGGAGAATGGATTAAAATGTGCAATATTGTGATGTAGGGACATGGGTTGGAGACAGCCGCACAGCACAGCACACGGAGCGGCCTCAGCAAACAGCCATGGGTTTATTCTGGCTGCCCTTTTCATGGGGCCTGGGGATCTCCTGGCTCAGAGAGCTGGAGGGATGGCAGCTCTCCTGCCCAGCTCTCCAGCCACTGGTGTATCTGCATGCAGCTTCAGCAGGGTTCCTGAGGTCTCTGCTGCCTCCCTTCCAGAATGAGCCAGGCCAGCCGGGCTGGATTTGTCCTGGCCAGACTGATCTTGTTCAGCTACAGACCGCCTGTACCACGACAATACAATGTGCATATTCCAGCAACATCGTGCTTTCTGAGATTTTAGGGTTATTGGGATCTGCACATTTCAGTGCTTCAGTGTTCTTTCTAATGGTTAAAGGGTTCTGCATTCTAAATTCTGGGTTTTTTAGACTGTTTGATGTGTGCTTGTCTAGAATGAAATTTAAAATTTGTTTTGCAGTATTACAAACTGTATGTAACTGAATGCCAAAAAATGGTTATGCTGAGAGGCTTTAAATTCTAGGCTGTTCCTGCATATTGATTGGAAAAGGGTAATTGACACAGGAAGGAGAGCCCTTAGTGCTCCATTTGTAGCAGTGGAGGTTGAGGTAATTAATTTCTTATGAGGCACTTCACATCTCACAGCATTAGATCCATAGGGAGAATTCCATGAAGGCTTGCAGAGGAGGAAAATGACAATCTCATATTGAAGCTGTTGAGGAAAAAACCCTCTCTATAATGAGAAACAGTTCCACATGAAAGAGTCCTTATTTGCCCACTTGCATATGATTTTCAATATCCCTTTTTAAAAAATATGCTTACCTGTTTATCACAGAAATAGGTTTTCTTGAGCCAGGTGTCTTTAAAAAAATCACACTGGGGTGGGCGTGTTAAGAGTAGGGAATCTGTGCCACTGAGTGGAGGTAGTGGTTTTCAACTTAAAATATTTGTGGGTTATTAATTTGTGTTTTCCATATTAAAAAAGAAAGGAAATAAATATACTTCTAAATTAATTTCCCTTTCCAAGCTTTTGATGTACAGTAAAAATAGGGTTTGAAATGCTGTATGAAAAGGCCTGGGAGCTTTTACCTTTTCACAGGAAAAATGTCAGAAATGTCAGGTTCTGCCTTAACTGCCTTGTCAGAGGATTCCTTGAATAACTTCTGAAATGTTCATGTAAGAGATTTCTCAGGCAATGAATGCTGTGCATATAATTGTTCATGCAACTCAATAGTTCTATGTTTCAGTGAGGTTGCTTGTGGTCAAGGAGTTATTCCTATCCACTTCCAGGATGGGGAACCAGGAAGTCTTTAAAACACTTCGTTTGAAGACGTGACACATACATGAGAAGAAGAACTGTAAACAGCCAGCTCATTTCTGAGTTCCAGCCCAACACAGGCTTCTCCACTGAGTCCTGCAGTTTGGAGAAGGTCATTGTTTTGTTTTGGTGTATTTAACCAGACATGGCACCTCCAATAAGCAATCTTGGTTTTTACTTGGACATTGCACTTTGAGAAACAAGCTGAAAATTTGAAGAGTAAAATAATATTTAAATTAATACTCCCTTTAAGGGACAAATCCCAGGGCCTAGTGGTATCCAGAATGGTACAAAGGAATGCAAGGAGGTTCTGCCCCACACTTGGCATTTCTCACATAGCCAAACAGCCATCTTGGAAGTTTTTCTCTCTGTGTGACCTTCAAGGCAACAAATCCTTTGTCCCTCCTAGCAAAGAATGTAAGAAGTGGTATTAGTTTCATTTAGTTACTGGTGGCTGAAGCATGGTGTTAACTAATTCTGACAGCTAGGATAAATGAGGACTGCAACAGGATTGAACAGGATCTTCCCTTACAAAGGCTTATGGGCTTCTCTGGGGCTTTTTTGAGACAGATGCTTGTAGATGTCTTTACTTTGTTGTTCCACAACAGGATTTGAAAGATCAGAGTTTCTATAAGCTGTGTACGAAAAAAAAATCCTGTCATTGCACAAAAAATTGAGGTGTGGAAATGTCCCAAGTAACGACAAGATTGTTTCATCACGCAAAACAAATTGTAAAATGGCTTTTTCACAATTTTCTTATAATCTTATGGTTTTGATTAGAATTCACAGTGACTTTATAAATCAAAAGAAGAACCATTTATAAATTCCATATGCAAAAAAAAAATCATGATATGTTACATGCTCAGTTGTAACAAGAGACATAAAATGCTTGGTGTCTCTATAGAGACTTTACTTTAATGTCCTACCCAAGTTGTGTGAGAGGTTGGTTTTTTTTGTTTTTTGTTTTTTTTTTAAATCAAGGTGCAAGGTACAGGACCCTCTAATTGCTGAGTGTAGGATTATTTGCAGTCAACACAGAGGCTGAAACAGTCAATCATTTAATTAGAGCTCTGACATTTCTTAAGTTATTGTAGTATTGATTGGTGTTTACCTTTTAGCTTGGCATCTTTTTTTTAATATTTCTCTAGTGAACTTACTTTGATAAATGTGCTAGTCATCTTTTAACTACAATTGTTCTTGGATACATAGAACGATATCAAAAGCTGTTTATCAGAGTCATGCTACAGCTGCTGGAGACAATTGACAGAGGGCAGGTTTAGCCCAGATACGGGGAAAAAATTCTTCCCTGTGAGGGAGATGAGGCTCTGGCCCAGGGTGCCCAGAGCAGCTGCGGCTGCCCCAGGATCCCTGGAAGCCTCCAGGGCCAGGCTGGATGGGCTTGGAACAACCTGGGATAGTGGGAGGTGTCCCAGCCCAGGGCAGGGGCTTGGAATGAGATGGGCTTTAAAATCCCTTCCAACCCAAACCATTCGGTCATTGTGGGATATACAAAGAAAATCATACTAGTAGACTGGAGGGGTTTTTTTTCGTTTTTTTCCTCCTAGGATTGTTCAATGTCTAATTAGGAACAAACTCATCCCATGAAACAAAACATATGCTTAACTTCTGGCCACAGACCTTTAAATATGGGAATATTGACCTAAGTACTAGAAGACATTAGATGATCACTTAAGTAGTTCTGCCCATATCTTCGTTATACTCCACTGATCAGTGCAGCTATCAGCTAAACATTTGTGGGCCTTCAGAAGTATCAATAAAGTGAAAATAAAACCTTTCTCAGAGTATCTATATAGTCCTTCAAGATCAGAACTCAGAGAAGTCTGGAGCTTAGGGAATTCCTGCAGTCTTTGTTGCCACTGGCAACTGCTGGCATGTACGCACAGAGGCTTGGCTGGAGACTGGTTCCTGAGTCCTGCAAGGCCGTGCAGATGTTGTGGTTTGCACCTGTGTGCCCTGGGGTGCAGAACGGCCTGCAGTGCCTGGGAATGTCACAATCCCTGCTGCTAGAAATTAACTCCATCAAAACCAGTGGTGATATGGCCATGTGTTTCGACTGAGAATCTGCCTGTACGTGTGTCCTGGGTTAAATGGAAATCCAGCAGGAAAGATTTTCTGCACATGTGGTTTTTGAAACATTCAACTAATGTTGTTTGCCAGTGCGTGAAATAGATGGGCCTGTATTATTTGCAGTAGCCAGCATTTATCTTCAGGCTATCCAGTGTTAATTAAAAATACTTTCACTCAGTGGAATATTAATAACACTGTGACTTAGTGCTTGTAAAATGTTTCACATGTTAAAAATGCACTGAAATAGGAACTGGATATTGCTTTTAGGATCTTCACAAGGGAGCCGTATAGCTCATAGTTATAACATATATTTTACAGGAAAAAACAGTAGATGAGTGCAGGATAACTGAAAGGCTCAACTGCCTGATTTTTAAAATCCAGACCCAGAATAATATGCATAATTTTCCTGGCCCTTTTCCTAATTCAGTCGCTGTACAAAGAAGGAACTGTTTCAGGATAGGCGTGCTTGTTTTGAAGTACAGCAGTCACCAGAAGGATTTAATTGTCAAGCAGATGCAGAGTATTCTAAGTTCAGACGTGTGGGTTCCATGGCCGGGGAGTGAGACAGCTGCGCGCTGCCGAGTGTGGAGGTGCTCAGGTCCCCTTTGGTTTCACTGTGCCAGCATTTCAATGGACACTTGTCAAACGTTACATCTGCTATTCGTGGTTGTCCAAGAGTGCAATCCGGTGTAGCTCTCGGGCTGTTCGTGTCAGGCGCAGGTGGAGTCCGAGTCTGCGGGGGAGCGCGCACCCACAGAGGACTGCAGCTCCCGGGGGTGTTACGGACAGGAGCGGGAGAAGGCGGCTTGAGGCCACCGGTGTTTGAGTGTTGTCCTAGGGTGAGGTTATGATGCTTGTATCCCCAGTCGTGTGTTCTGTTGGTGCTGGATGTTATGTACTGTGCCTTCAAGACTGGCTCTGAGAGCAAGGTTTGTTTTGGTTGGTTATCAGCCTGCTCCCCCACGGCTGGCGGGACAGAGAGATGGGGCAGTACACAGTGCGGCTTTGGCTTTTGGCTTGGCTTTTTGCTGCTTGCTTTGCTCTTGCTCCTGCTTCGCTCCCGCTCTGCTTTTGCTTTTTGCTTCTGTTAGTTAGTTTAGCTAAGCGGTCCAGATTTTTCCCTGGGCTGTTTTTCCGTTCCCTTTTTGGAACCATCCAAACCTGCTCCAGACTGGGACCTGGGAAACACCAAGAGTTTACATCTTGTGGCTGCAGCAGCCATCCCCAGTGACAGAGGGAGCAATAACGGAGCGACCACTCCCAGGAAAGACTTTCTGAATTTGTCATCCTTTTCAGATCGGTGAAAGTGTTGTCATCTGGTATTGTTCATTTTGTGTGCTGGGGGTGTTTTGCCTGTTAAATAAACAGGTTCTTTCCACTTCTCTCCGAGGAATCCTTCCCGAACCGGTGGGGGAAAGGGGCTGTGTGGGTTTGTTTTCTGGGGGGAGCCCCTTTGGAGGTTTTCTCCCAAATTTGCCCTAATCCAGGACAAGTGTTCCCACAGGAGACTTTGTAGCCAGCTGTTCCCCTGACTGAAAAAGACTGCCCGTGGTTTAGAAGTCTTTGTCAATAGGATTTATCCAAGCAGTAGTGTGGGGTTTTTGATATTTAAGTTTCTTTAAGGAAGAATGAGAGTCTGCAGTTATGAGGTTACTTGCAGTCTGGACCTGTCCATATTCTACAGCCTGAAGCTGCATTTACACTGCATTTGTGGTGTATTTTATTTCTTAGGGAAAACATGAGGTGAAGAATAACTTCATCTATAGTTAGATTTGCTTTCTAAACATTGACTATTATGTTAAGAATTTGAAAATAAAGTATTTTTATCTTGTTCACTGTTCAATATTTTATGCCACTTGCTGCCTGAGGTTATTTCAGAATAGCTGCTTCAAAGATTTAGGTTAGCTGAAAGCCAGTTGTATCATTACTGGCCACCTTTGAAGTTACAGATTACCAGGGAATTTGAAAAATATCCCAGTATTTTACAATTATTTTGTCTTTCTAGAAAAATAGGCTCTAAATATAAAACTTTCAAGGGATACGCCACTGCGTTTTGTAGTCTGAAAATGCATAGGCATAAGCTGAGTTGTATCCAATGAGTTTTTCCTGGCCCTGTTTACCTGGCAGTTCAGAAGGGATAATTTTGTTGTCAAGGTTGACAAGAGCTTGCAAAGCATAATAGAGGAGTCATTGTTTATTTTGGTTCCTATGCAAGCCTTGGTACAAGAAATGATGGCATTGCTGTGGAACAAAAGTGAGTATCCACCTCCAGGGATTCCTTGAAGGTTTTAAGG
Source organism: Onychostruthus taczanowskii (assembly GCF_017590055.1). NCBI lineage: Eukaryota > Metazoa > Chordata > Aves > Passeriformes > Passeridae > Onychostruthus > Onychostruthus taczanowskii. The sequence goes on along the minus strand of NW_024507879.1, from coordinate 842,182 downwards.
TCTTTCTCCAAGACCTGGTTTTGGTCATCTGTTCCCTGCAAAGACTATAGCCAGTTTCAGAGATAGAAGGTCATAGGAGATTTTCTAAATCTCTCTGAAAATACTAGCTCAGTTTTTAAAGTAGTTTGTCCTTTCAGTTGATACAGAATGTGCTAATAATTTCGAGGCATTTATGACATTGCACCTTCAATTTTAATGTAAGAGTTCTTTTCTTTCCACCTCTAGTCTTAGTTTTAATATTAAGCATATTGTCCTGTTCACAGGTTTCTTTAGTAAGGAAATAACTCTGATTGAAGTATGATACATAGATAATAAGCTTATACTCCTGGGTGTCTACCATGATATTACTACTTCCATATTAATGGTAATGTTATTTATAAAATGACACAGTCATGTTCATAATAAAGACTTCTGGTGTTTGGTAAATGCTGTGGTCATTGTACATAACTACTGCTTAGCATTTAGGAGAGCCTGGTTCTTAGTGCTGTAAATGTCATGTGTGCTGGCTTTGTGTAAAGCACCACTATTTGTGCTTCTTTCCTCTAGGCCAGGGCAGTCCAAGGTAGTCAGCAATGATTGCTTGCTTTAGGCAAACAAAGTTCATCACACATTTTGTATTTTCATGTTGTTTCTGTACTAACAGGAAAAAAAATCCAAACCAGCTAGTAGGCACAGAAGTATTATGGTAATATTGTAGGGGAAAAAAAGCTGAGTGAAGCATACTCTTCAAATAAATAGAAACACTTTGCTTATAGGTGGAAATAAAAAAAATTAAAATTGTTTAGAAAATAAAACTGATTCTCTTCAGGCCCCTCAAATATCTCAAGAGCTCAGTCTTCTAGGTGCTGAGGATGAATGTGCTATGGAATGAAGAGATTGCCCTTTCATGGACAGTGTTTGCTTTGCAACATTTTAAAATTCACCCATTCTGTTTTACAGAAGGAAAATGAACACTACAGACAAAAGCATAACCACGCTGCATTGTGGGCCCCTGAATTTATGCATTGTTTGTAGAGAGAGAACATTATTTTTCACATTAATAGGGTACTAGGCAACCCAATTATGAATAGGCAATCCTGTTTCACATGAATAGGATTGCCATAAATATTACTGTTGTCATTGTTGTTATTACTATTATTAATCATCATCATCACCATCATCATCACTGTCATCATAATTCTATTAGTGTTGTTGATTACACTGGGAGTATTACAGCAATTCAGAAGTTAAGAAGTGTTTCTTTTGTTCCTGTATACTGCTTCTAAAGCATGTGTTTTGATTCAGCAAATTATGCTTAACATCACAGATTGGCATTCTGTGAACATTGTGGTACTGGCTCTTGAAATGTATGAAAAATTTGAAAAGTCCTTCAGCATGTATGCTTTAGCAAATGGTCTGATGCACTGGGGACACAAAAGATGTGCTTGCTGAGGGATCCCAGACAGCCACTGATTGTTTTGTGTCCCCTTGATTGCAGACTGACAAGGCAGAGAGAAGCAATGCCCTGAATGTTGCCATAGACAGTATGTGCAAGAAGACCAGAGACCTCCGCAGACAGGTGAGACCTGGGCAAATGAAAGGTACAAAAAGGTCTTGAGGGTTTCTTTTCCAATTTGCTGTTTTCAGTTTATGCATTTTGAAAATAGTATTTTCTTTTCCATAATAAAAATATATTGAAGACAATTGCACCATTCCACAGAATATTTACATACCAGTTTTCAAAACTCTGGAATGATACTGGCTGAATATATGTATGTACGTATGCATGTCTGAATATATTTGCTGCATGTATCAGTAATGTACTCTAGCCATCAAGATTTGTTTAAATTTCAGTAAGCTTGAATCATTACTGGTTGTTGGAACAGACACCTTGAAGGAACTACTTGAAGTCACTATGTGTGGCTCTTTACAGCTGTGAGAACTCTTACCACACAGGAGGGTCCTTGGAATGCCCTGTCCACACTCTACCCCCCACTTTACATCCCAGTGTGCTAAAACTAATCTGAGACATGGACCAGAATCCACAACTTCAGTGAAGGGCAGAAGGTTAGCAGTAGACATCAGCTGTGTTTATACCCTTTCTCTGTAATAAATATCTTTGAGAAAAAACTGCAGATTATGCTGCATGTGTATAATGTGCCTTTTCAGAAAGAAAACCTAAAAAGTCAGTAGTTCTTTTAGCCAGGCTGCCCCAGCCAAGTTTATGTAAATTTACAGCTACAAAGAACTTGAGCACACCTCTTTCATCCTGTCTCCAGCTTGGGCTGTTGATCAACTCCCTGGTGGAAGAGTGTCCCTCCCAACAGTGTTCAGTCTTGCAAGCCAGCTTGTGCTTCAAGATGAGGAATAAATTCCTTCCTGCTCCCATAACCAGCCAAGGGAAGCCATGAAAAATGAGAAGAATATAATATAAATACAGTGTTTACAACTAAGTAGCTGTCCAGTTTCTGCTTACATTCTGTCCAGAATGGGTTCAGTGCAAGGGACCTGCATCACCAGCTCAGTGTGTCTAGGAACCCTTCCATTCATTTCCTTCCATGAGTTAATTAAACTCCAGCTTAAAACATTTTATTGACTCTGTTACAGTGGTTAAAAGCTGTTAACTGATTCAATTTGTGTCTTTCTGTAAACCTTTGGAAAGTGTTCAGGCTGAATGTAATCATGCCCAATTTATAGTCAATCTAGAACCAGTAATTTCCTCTTACCAGAACAGCTCTGTGCTTCTTGACATTTTTTCCACTGGAAAGCATTTATGAGAAATATTTTATATCTTTCCTCCAACTCTATGTTCATACATATGAATTGCATAAGAATTGTTTTAGGAAGAGTGCTTACTGTGTGCCTAATTCCTGTTCTGGGAGACATGAAATTGTGAATTTTGTGCCTGCAGATATTGCAGTAGGGTCTTATTTGCCTTCACTTACAAACATTCATTACTCAGTCTCCCAGCAATTCTACAAGAAACACGAAAATTGTTGTTTGCTCTGCTCTAACAGCTTTTATAATATTGTATTTTTTAATGATACTGTGAAGCTTTGCTGCTATTGCATCAGGCGCTCTCAGTGCATTCAGGGCTGTGCTCTGCAGTGTATTCTGCTTTCAGTTGTGACTGGGACTGCCTCTGGAAAATTTGGGTTAAAGATGAAACCTTATAAAGCTGTATTTTTAAAATCTCTTCAGTAGTGCCCAATAAACCAAACCATCAGAGAGATGCTGTCCCAGGCAGCAGCCTGGCTGTGGGTTATGCCATGGGCCCCTTTGGAGCTCCTTTGCACGTGACAGCAAGGGGAGTGAAGGAAGGCTTGTGTCTGGAAAGACTGAAGGTGAAAGTAGCTGTCCCCAGAACAGGATATTCTGGGAGCTGTAGAAACTCTCCAGCTTTTCAGGGGAATTTACTTGCATTCATTTCAGGAGCTCGACCAGTACTTCTGGGGATTTTAAGCTGTTCAGCTTTGTTTTGATTTGTGCTTGCATTGTGCTGGAGATGTGAGTGTCATTTCTGTGTGTGCAGTTTTACCTGGATCACTGCTTCCCTGCTGAGGAGAGCTGTATGGATATTTGGGAAGGAATTGCCTATTCATTCCAGTCTGTAATTATGTGAAATTACCACACTCAGTTCTTGCCTCCCAGTTCTTTCCCAGTGTGGCATGAATGGACTGCACAGATGTTTCTCCTGTGGTTGTTCTGCAGTTCTGGCTGGTTGGTTGCTTTAATAAATGTTATTCCTGGAGATAGTCTTGTATTTTTGTGTAGCTTCTTCATCGTGGGTAGCTGTTTCTGGACACAAAAGAGGTGGCCTTCCTGGCTCCCCTTTGAAAGGGGAAAGGGAGATCCCTCAGTAGTAACTGCTCAGAGCTTTGCCCAGGACTTTTGCCAGGGTAGTCTAGGCAAGAGGTGAGTAGAGGCAAACAGAGTTTTCTCTGCTCATCAGTACTGATGTTGAATAGCTTGCACACAGCTGCTGGCATTTTTTTTTCTCTACCTTCCACTGTTTTTGACAACCTTATGCCCCATGTTTTGTAAATGGCATGATACTGTGTTATTTTTTTATGCATTTTGATATTAAAGCCAAAAAATGTCCATGCTTCTGTACCAGTCTGCTCAAAGGGTAAGACCTTGCATCTTAAGAAGAAAACAATTTAGTCAGACATCATCCTCCCCTTCCTTTCCCTCTTCTACTGGTGTCTCTTTCACTTTAAAATACAAGAAGAAGTTTAATTATAGCACAATAACTTCCCTAGCATGGCTTGCTGGCACTGCTAGTGCTGTCCTTTGTTCATATGCCTCCCTTCTGCCTAGTTAGCTTTTGGCATTTGCCCTACAAGTGGCCAGAGTCAGAAACAGACTTACTGAGTCATGGAAGAAATGCTTGTTAGAATTAGCATGAAAAGAAATAGATATTGCCTCAAATATTCCTTTTTTCTTTTGTCTTTCTCCTTTTTTTCTATGTTTTATTTCTTTGTTTTTTAATGCTACACAAGCCATCCTTTGCAACTCTGAGCTTCTTGTATTCCTTTGCAGAGCTGCAACAGGAACATAATTTCAAACTTGTTTGTGTTCAGCAAAGATGCAGCATTATCTTTGTTTTTTTTGAAGAAGCGATTTGCTGCATAATTGCAGAATAGACCATTTCTTAGAATGAAATAGTAATGATAATTTCTGTGTGAAAGGTTAATTAAGCCAAGAAAACCAGTGAAATGCTATAGCAAAGAACTGTGCAGTGAGAGAGAAAATTAGGCTGCTGGTTTGAAATTGGGTATCTCAAGCTCACCACAAATGTGCCTGAGGTTATTGTAGTGACACCATGCTAAGGCTGTGAAAGTCCTGCAGTCTGGGCTGTACAGAACTCCAGAATATTTCTGGAGTTCTGGAGGTAATCAGTCATTGGCCATGGATATGATGGTTCCACAGCTTCTTGTTGTTTTTTGTAAATTGAAATCCTCATTTTCAAATTGTGACTCTTCAAGGTCACATTCATGTACCTAACTTTAAACAGGCAAGAATATCTGTTTTCTTTAGTGGAGCCTTTTACAGCAGAGAATTCTTAGCAGGTAACTTGGCAGGAGGGGAGGTTCGATGCATTTTATTTCTGGTAGTGAAACTTTCTAATAGTTTTTTTTTTTTTTAATTTCAGCCTGAATGAAGCTGAGAATGTAAGAAATCCTATTTTATATTGGAATCCCACAGCCTCTGTCTTTGTAAATTATTTTGCAGAACATACAGTGTATCCAGACAGTATATCCTAATGTGATGGGCTACAGGAGGTTAGGAGACAAGCAAGCCATTCTGAACATGAATTGCCTTTGAATTGTTTGTTTGGAAGGTTTGTCTGTCCCTCTGATGGGTCAAGGAGAACTGACTTTAGGTGGTGAGGCTATCCAAAAGCTAGTGGTGGAAATTATATTCAGATCTTGTCTGATAATCAGCAGATTTCTCCACTGTTCTTTCTGCTGTGCATGGTCACTGCCCTACCTACAAACACAGCAGCAGCATCAAAAAGATTGTGGTTTTTCTATTTTTCTTGTGGTAGGAGTTTTTACTTCTACTGAGTTTTCACACAGATACATTGGAGCAAAACACCAAGTGAAAACAGTACTTTGGCAACAGTGTGATGAGCTTAACAACATTTAGTGTCCTTTTCTGTTCCAATCAATATCTTTTCTACACATTGAAAAAATACTGGATTTGTAGTAGGAAATTCAGTAGGATAATTAAGCTGCATTTCCTGTATTGTTCCAGTTGGTATGTTTGTTGTAGTGCTGCATGATCTCAATGAACAGCTGTCATGTGTAGGTAACATGCAAAATAATTTCTTAAGTGAAGTAATGTCCCAGTGATCAGCTACAGGCTTCTGTGAAGCCTAATTTAAGACACGTAATTTATAGCAGAATGCTGTACTTCTTTAATAATTTAAGTTAGAAGTTCAAGAACAATTAATTTAAGCAGAGAAAATTGAACTCCAGCCTCATTTATAGATCTTCTTGCTCTACTAATACATTATCAGGTGGCACAATCAGTAATCTCAGCGACATAATTACCATGAAGGCTGCCATTCTGCAAACCAGACTGTTTCCCAGAAAGAAAATACTTGGGTAATTTTGCAATTATGCAATCATGGGATGTAGGTATTTTGTGAGTACAAACATGATTAAATGAATATTTTTTTTATAAAATTAAATAGCTTTCTCCCTTGGCATCTGAATTACAAGGGAGAATACCCATGAGATATGAGGTCTGGGCTAACTAATTTTTCACATGTGCAATCACTTAAGTAGCCTATTCATCAAGGAAGGGGAATATTTGTTTGGCTCCCTTGATTTCAAGAGAACCAGTACATGATGTAGTGTTTTATGTATCTGTACAAACACAAATAGGCATATTTACCTAGTGGCATATTAAAATTTTCCTTAAAATTAAATACAGTTTTCTGTATAATACATAAATTGTAGCTGCCATAGGTTTCAGACCTGTGGTGTAAATAATGCATGAGCACAGTGTGTATGTGTTTATGTTACAAATAGGAATGGACAATAATTCCAGCAGACTTTAATGAATCCTCCAGTTAGCAGGAACTGATGTACTGCTTTCTTTTGCAGCTCCGGAAAGCCATTATAGATCACATCTCAGACTCCTTCTTAGACACCACTGTTCCACTGCTAGTTCTCATTGAAGCTGCTAAAAATGGAAGAGAGAAAGAAATAAAGGAATATGCTGCTATATTTCGAGAACATACCAGCAGGCTTGTGGAGGTATGTTTGACGGAATTGCACTTGTTTGAAATATATGGTGTGAATTGCCACTGAACACTCCCTTTGCTGGCAGATATCAAAAAATGTTTAAGGCTGGCATTTCAGGAAAGAATAAATAAGTGGCCTTGTGTAATAGTAGATGTACTCCATTTACTTATAATGGTATGTAGTGAGACAGAGGGCTTTGTCCTTGCATAGCACTTTATTGCACAGAAATTAGATGGTGAGGAATTGTAATTTAAGAAATCAGTGTAAGCCTTTCCACCAAGGTGTTCAGTAGGAACTTGACTAAATGTGTGTTTCTGGGAGTGTTAGCTTGCAGTGTTCAGGATCCTGCTGCCTGAAGTACAGGAGGCACTGTGTTAGTCCCAGTTGTTTGCCATCTTTCTGCCTTCGAAAATCCGTGACCTGTGCAGTGATCTGAAGGGGAAATGGGGCTCTGACCCAGCTTAGAGCCAGGAGCTTGCTGCACAGTCATTGAATATTCCAGGTTGGAAAGGACCCTGAGGAATCTCCGAGCCTAGCTCCTGCCTGTATGCTAAATGAATCCTCTGCATACATTGGAGACTCAGTATTCATTTCTAAAGGATCTCCTTCCTCATGGCTTATAAATGATACTTCTTCAGCACTAAGAGATTTGCAAATACAACTGGGGGGCAATTTTTGTTTGTTGGACAATCAGTCCTGCAAACGTGACTAAATATACACTGACCTAAACTCATTTGAACAGGAGCTTGGAACACTGCTGGAATACTAAAGTCAAAAGTTCACAGCAGCATCATCTCAAGTGCCTGGAAGGAACACATTAGTAAATTTTGGGGTTTTTTTAGCTTTTGGTGCTTTTGTGTGGAGTAATGCAAAAATGGGGAAAAAAATCAATGAATTCATTCTGCAGCTGAAAATTTACTTAGGAAAACTATTTGGCTCAGAATTAATAATTAATCTTGAGTGACCTAGAGATAATGGAAGTAAAATAGGTAAAGAGCTAAAGTTAAAATAGGTTATTGCATTTACGTTTCTCTTCATGGTCATGTGATTACAGAATAAGAAAAGTTGTTATTCTTTGATTTACAAGAGTATCTAATTTTGACTGTGCTGCAAAATCAAATGACAGCTGAAACACAAACTTGAATTTGCAGTCTTTTCTGATTTTTAATACTGATGCTAAACCATCTTGAAGTGACTTAATTTTTAGAAAGAACAGGTGATCACTGAAGACAAATAACTTGACTGAATTTCTGAGTCCAGCTGAAATACCCAAATCATGATTCATTTTAGAAGACCTAAGCTTAAAATCCAGTATTTGTTTTCTTTCATGGGTTTGAATTTGTGTCCCAAATGCAAGAACTAGCTGGCCATGAGTGTGGGTGTGTGATTAGAGAGGCTGATGGCTGCACAGATTCACTGCCTGAAAACTCCACAGCTTGATCTTGCTGCAAGTGTGAATACAGTGTATGTGTACGTATTTATATTTATTCTGTGACTCAATGTGCTGCCTACAGTGAAGAAAACTTACTTCTAAAGAGAGATTGTACACAGTGCCACCTCCTATTGTTGAATTAGTTGTTCCAAATGTCAGTTTAGTGGGGATTATGTCGTGGGCTGCTATTCAAATTAACTGCAATTTGACTTTATGTTATCGTCTGGATATCTAGTAGAAGTAAGTATCTTAAAAGTTGCTTACATTGGTTTAATGCCCTTACCAGTATCTCTAAGCAAGAGCTTGATTGATGGCTTTTTGATAACCTGTATTTATCAACTGATAAACTCTCCAGCAAATTAATTAGGTAGTAGTTGTACTGCATCCATCAACTGTGAGCCTATTTGAGGTAAAACAGAAAAAAAATGAAAAAAACCTATCAGCTAAGCAAGTGGCCACAAAAAGGCTTTGGGGAGATTAACAGATTTATCTCATTTTTAAGAAAAGTTCAGTCATTTCCGACAGCATCATGTAAGTGAGAGAAATGTAGCAGCTTTTTGGGGGAATGTGTAATACCAAATAAATTTATGTAAATTTAATAACTTTTAAATTACATTAGAGTAGTTACTATAGCAGTTCCAGCTGGAAGCATATTTGAGTTTTAGTGGCCACTACAGTGGCCTAAACCATGTTAAGCTCAGAATATATGTTTTTTTAAATTGATATAGTGGGGCACTGCACTCTTGCTTTCTCAAGGAAAATAGTGTAGGTAGTATAGGATCTGAGTAGCTGTGGTTTTCATACTTAAACATGCACATACTTCAGAACTGAGACGCAGCCAAGGTGCTTGGAGCTTGGTTTCCAGCTGGACACGGGGCCATGGATAATGCATGCACGTGCTGTAGAAGTCAGGTCTAGCTAAAAGTGCTGCCCAAATCAGGGAGCCTGAAGGGCAGGACAGATCAAGAGGAGATAAGTTGTGTTTGGATCCTTGCTATTTCTATTATCTTTATTTAAAACAGAAATGATGTTTCTTGGTGAAAATTCTAATGTATAAACATCACTTGTCCCCTTTGGGACAGGTGCCCAGCCTTTAGCCAGGGAAGTGTTCCATAGAGTGGTGTCGTCAGCTCTCTGTAAGATTTGGGGTTGGATGACAGATGAATTCAAGATCCAATCCAGTATAAAATTCCCATAACTTAGGAGGAAGTTGCCAAGCATTATTGTATTTTATTAGGGGGTTCTTAAATGAGAGGTATGATCTCCATGTTTGCAGGGGAGGTCTCACATTCTTTCCTTGGTTGTTTATTTCCTGCACTGGTACAAGCACCATCAAACAAATTCCCTTACAACTTGGATGTTATTGAATACGACTCCAAAAGCCAGTCATTTCTGCTATTGCAGAAATGGGCTTCATCTCTGCTACTGAAAATAAATTTAAGTATTGAAATGCCAGAGCATGCGTGGCATGTACCTGGCTGTGGAATATTAAGAGATCATAGGTGTAGCTAAAACATTTTCAAAGCTAAACAACTAAGAAAAATGTTGCAAAAAAAGGCACAGAACAGTAACTGTACCAGAGAAGGCTGGTGGTGAGGGAGATGAGACATCAGGCTTTTGAAATACAACTGCGAAAGCAGTTTTACCATCTGGGTGTAGTTGTGACCTCCAGGGAGTTGGGTGGCTTGGGGCACCAGGTGATAGAGCAAAGGCCAGTGATGCAGGCAAGACTGTGCATATTGTTAAATACACAATACCTTGTTTGGCAGATTAAAAAAGGGTGGTTTTTTCTTTTGTCAGCCACAAGTAGCCTTTGTGGGGCAGAGCTGTTGCAAGCTTTGAGAGGTGAAAACCAGCTCAGGTGCTGGCAATCCCTAGGTTTTGTCTAGGGGAGCAAAAGCTAAGGAAGAAACCTATTTGCATTCTCAGTGTGCTTTGTTTCTGATTGTAAAGCACTCCAGGTGTGGGTCTGAGCCCACTGTAAACCTCTGACATCTTGAGCATCTTGTGCTAAAGACTTTCACACCCTGACTATCCCCACATACGACCTTTTCTTTTGCTGTCTATGGATTCTGCTATCATAAGAGAAAATGAACACCAGTCCCTAATTTCTTTCTCCATGCCACTTATTCTTTAAATTTTTTATTGTTTTCAAAGTATTTCTGGTCTTTAAAAAATGTCCTTATTTGGAGCCACAAAAGGATCTGCTTGCTCCCTTCCCTGTACCTTTTCCAGCACCTTGCAGCCCATGAGGTGGGAGCTAATCAATACACCCAAGACATTTCATAGAATCACAGGAACTGTTGGTTACTTTCTCACGAAATTACTCACTTTTAATCTCTCTAGACTGAATTTCATCGCTGTTACCATTTAGTCATCTAGTACCATTGCATCCTTTTGCAAATCTTCGTTAGTTATTTTATTTACTGCTCCAAATAACTTGTTAAAATATGTGTAAACAAAATTTATAAAAAGTTAATGCAGATACTGCAGAAATTTCTGGCTCACAGCTTTCTCCCAATTTCCTGCTGATTTATTCCTGAGGCTGAAACAAGTGATGCTAATCTGTCTGAATCACCCGGGAATTTGCTGGTTATTCAGCCAACCCTAATCCTTGGAAGAGTCTGGCATCCACATTCCTGGATCTCATACACAATACAATCAGTAGTCCAGATCTTTCATTCTTCCACTGCTTTCATGTATGAAAACAGAGCTGTCCGTTCCTGTTTATTTTAACATTGCTCTTCTAAAAGATATTTATAGCATAAGGAAGATTTATGACTATTTCCTTTTCATTTAAAAAAGGTAACTTGTTGCACTTGAAGATATATGCTGTGAAATTACCTGTGTAATGAAAAGTTTCATTCTCTCCAAATTCAGGAAAAAGTGTTTTAAGAGATGTAGGTTTTCCTGAATCCAATAATGAGTTCAACTTCAGTGAGTCTCCTCTTAAAAAGAGCAGTGTCTCAGCTCTATCCTGTCAGGCAGTGTTCCAGCTGAACATGTTGCACACACTTGCCAGGCTTCAGAGCAGTTGTTGAGCTGGACCGATGATGTTAGTGTGGGTTAGCACGAATGTTGAATTTGATATTAGTAATTTGAAAGTGAAGGCAGAACAACATGTCAAGAGAGAGGATATTGCATTCTCAAAATAATCAGCAAGCAATAATTTGAATCAGCACAGTGGTATTGCCTACTCTCATATATCCTTTGTTAATGTTGTTCTGTGGCTCAGTTATAAATATGCTGTTGTTGCCATATTGATTAAACCATCAGTGTTTAATTTTTCTGTCACAATATTTCACTTGATTGCAGAAATTTATGAAATAAGTTTCTGAATCTGGACCACAAAGACCTGTGTATCTGTGTAGACAGATCTCCAGCCACATAAGTATGGATTTTATTATTGCAGCCAGCAAGTCCAGTGGTGATAGTAACAAAATGATTTGATGTCACAGTGTTACATCTAATATCTACATGTTTCATGGAGCGGTTGTTGGAGACAGGGACAGCACACACCCCGAAGTCCATGTGGCAGAGGAGGGAGTTCATTGTCTGAGCACTGGTTCATAGGAGGAGGTCAGAAACCTGGTCACTGCTCTGCTCCTTGACACTGCCCAGCTGCAGAGTGGTGAGATGGCTGCAGCTTAGGGTGGAAGGGAATTGGCTGAGATTCCTGTCTGTCAGCCCAGGAGATTCCTGTCTGTCAGCCCAGGAGATTCCTGTCTGTCAGCCCAGGAGATTCCTGTCTGTCAGCCCAAGAGATTCCTGTCTGTCAGCCCAGGAGATTCCTGTCTGTCAGCCCAGGGGCTGGTTTTATGGAGCCAGCTGGGTTTCTTATTTACCTGCCCTGTACAGCAACATCACAGGACTAGGCTGTAAGTCCATTTTTAAGTAAAACAAGCCATTGATATTTGTGTTATTTCCAGTTTAAATGTTTCCTTCTGTGCTTGGTTTAAAACCTGTACTAATAATACAGGCCTGTACACCCCACCCACCAGTATCACTCCTCTCAGTGCTTTGCTTGTTTTGTCTGTTTTCAAAGTTAACAAATTCAAGCAGGTATTCTGAGATTTTATTGTGTTGGGCTTTTCTCAATTTAAAACCTTATTTATTCCATTGACTCTTAACTCACTATAAGGATTTTCCAAAAATTTCTCTTGATTACATAAGTGCCTGTTTCTTCTATGACTGAATGATTAGTTTAGTGTGGATGCCTGATTTTTAGATGACAGAAGTGAGGTGAGTTGATTTATATCTAGAGAGCTGACTGTTGGTCTATTTTGAGACATGTGTTACGTTGCATTTTCTTATGCTTTGTATAGCAGTTTTAATGAGGCATATCCTGTATTTCAGGGCAGATTTTTAATCTGGTTTTGAGAGATCAAGGATGCTTGAAGAGTAGATTATGAAATGTTTTGTATATAAATACAATAGACTGAGTTGGATATTATAAAAGCAAAAGTTCATCTTCTCACACAGGTTAATCCAACAGTGAATTTGGTATAGAAATTACAAGTACTGCTTAAAATATCAAGAGAGATTTTCTGTGGTTCTTTTTTAATCAGAAAAGGAAGAATTCTCTAATAGAAATAAGAAGTCTTGAGAAAGAAGATACTTTTTCCCCCTCTCTGAATAGGAAATGTTAATTGAGCCAAGCTAAATTGCTGCTACACTGGCTCACTGCTCATACTGTAATTTAAGAAACAAACAGTATCCTCATAGGCCAGTGACCTTTGTAAGTCAGTTTGAGCAGGGAGATCTCCAAATCTCCCTTCTGAATTAGCATTTGGAAGTTACAGGCCTTCCTTCAAAAATTGGTTTAAGACATAGCAAAGTAACACAATTCAGAATCATGGATATAAATTCACTGAGGTACAAAGCATCAGTGAGATGGAAAGACTGAGCACCATACCAGCTCTGGGGCAATAACATTTCCAGACACAGTGGTAACTAAATATCTTCTTTCTTGTGTTCTTAGGTTTTGTCTCTGCTGAGTTTATTAACTGCTCTGTGCTTGTAGCCTGGAGGTTCTACCTGTTCTTAAAAGGTGCACAGGGTTGGGGGGTCAGCCACACTTCCCAGGAGCATCAGCTGGGGCTTTGTGGCCAGCACTAGTATTGGAAAAGCTGAGACATAGCTGCACAATAATTGCACACACCAGAGAGTCTCAGTTTTAAATGTGAATTGGGCATTCAGGTATGTGGAGGAAGCAGAATAGTCCTAGTTACATAGTAAAAAAAACCCAAACCACATTAAACTGCCCACTTTGGCTATGATATTGGACACTTCCCACATATGAAACAAGCACTCAGCTGCTGAAGTATTTTGATGAGCACCAGGGGTCACGTTAAACATTCTTCTGATGGAGGTTATTTTAGGCTGCAGTGCCTTATATTCCTCATATACTGCATCAAATACTTCTAAGTCTGAATATTGATTATGTTACATTGAAAAAAACCCTAGAATATATTGCAGGATGAAAAAAGTTTTGGGTTAATATTCTCTCTGTAATCTAAGCCTTTGTTTGTGAGCCTTGGCTAAAAAATATTCTTCAAAGATTTGGTTTTTTTAGAAAATGCTTGTTATTAATGGGAATTCCATGCTAAAATGCAGCAATTTTGAAAAAATATTTCAAAATATGAAGACTTAATACTTTCAGATTTGACACATTTAGGTTTTGCTTTGAAATACCTTTTCATTTTAAATATTGCTGTTAAATTACAAGTATAGTTGAAATATTTGATTGTATGGAAACATTTTCAAAGAGTCTTCTAGGACACTTCAAAATTATCTCTGAATATAAACATAATTTGAATTATGAAAATTAAGGCAAAATAATAATGAAAAGTTTTGAGGGACCCAGGTGTTCTTTCTAGTCCCTTCTAAGACACAGCTGTTTTTAGTGATAGGAGTGTTCTGGCCTCTGGTTCACTTCTACCAAAGACAAAAGCAACTTCTGCTGTTGGGATAACAAGTATATAACAGTGAACAAAAACTAGGTAACAAGAAGAGTGAGCTGTCACATCTACAGGAGGAGAAAAGCAGGCCCTGTGTAAGTGGCAATTTCTTGTTTGGGGAAGCTGACAGACTGTTCTCCTGAGCTGATCCATCATGGAGACGTAATGCTTTCTGAGAGGAGGAGTGATAGGCTGGCTGAACTTGAGATTAAAAAAGGAATTTGATGGGAGCAGGGAAGAATGCTCTGATTATCTTTTCTTTTGGCACAGATGCAGATCTCCCACTGCAGTGTTTAAAGGTCAGCTGTACCAAGCAGAGGCAGAGAGCTTTAACAGGATTGGAGGCAATGGTGGAGTGAACTTGGTTCTTCATCCCTTCTCTCAGTACATGAATACACCTTTGTCACTTGATCTAATAATACTGACCTCAGATCTGCTGGTACATAAATGTGACACTTCAGCCTGTGGCCCAATTCTTGCCAGTGTGTTTTCAGTTTTGCCCGTATTGCAGTGTGACAGGGCTGCCTTCTGGGACTACAGACAAGGGACAGTAACAAACAGGACACATATTTAAGTGCATCAGTGTTGTGATGTGTCGACACAGAGCAGCAGAGGCGTGCAGGACACAGAGTGTTGCTGAAAAAACAAGTTTGCAAGTTAGTGCAAAGATTTCCAGTGCAGAAAATGCACATCTATTGAAAGTGAATTCTCCATAAGAGAGCATTTTAAAAAATTAATTTAAATGCTGTAAAGGAGAGAAGCCCTTGAGTTATAAAAATGCATATTGTTTCTATTTCTAAAAGGAAATTGAGGTTTTATATATACATAGATTGAAAATTATTTTTTGTTTAATGCTATTAGAATTACAATGCCATTTTGGCAAACAATATGGAAGAACTTACATATGGTAAAATTGAATGTTTTTAGCATTTGCAGTTCATTTGCAAAATGTTTGCAAAATGAGGACAGTGGAAATAATAGTAAGTATCTGATAACCAAAAATAATACTGACAATAAATTAATAAGCATGCTCAAGAAAAGTCTTCCTTTCTCCCAAAAGGCAAAACACAGCCACTGGCTCTTGAACTAAAGCTGTCTATGTCTGCCTCTTGTGGAAAACAGCTCTGCCAAAAGTCAGTTTTAACATGGAATCTGAAAAAATCTAACAGGTTGTTTATTATTTTCTATGCAAACAGTAAATATTTCTCTTTAAGTACAATGGGAAGAGTCTCACACTTCAGTCTGTTTTATTGGCATGCACCTAAAAGATCATAGCTCTTCTTTGCCACCGTGTCTGATTTTGTATGTAATTTGCTATGAATTTCTATGTAAAATTTTAAATATAGTGACTCAGAAAATTGAGTTGAGAGCAAATTTCCATTGGTCTGGAAGATGTAACAAAACCATCCTAAACAGATCTCCCTTTTGTACTTTCCTGAGTGTACAACAACTTTCAAGCAACCTGTGACAGCTATTACTTTTACCTCTGAACAACCAGTACTTAAGGACTGCATTCTTTTACTTTACTCAGCTTTTACTTGGAGCTGAGGTCCATGGAAATAAAACTACTTGAACTCTGAAAGCAACAATCCCCCTGATTTGATATCCAATAGACACTTGCACAGTTTCCTGTCAGATAGCAGCTTAATCTAAAATGGATTTAACAAACCTTTAATTTTGCCTTATATATCAAAGTACTGCATGTACAAAGTCGTGTCAATTGGAAGACTGATTTTTTTTTACCACCTTCAAAGACAATTGGGAATTGAGTATTCTCAGCAGTACTCCTGTTTCTATCAGTTTTAATCCCAGACTGGTAAACACAAAATAAAAATAACATTTTAATCCTTCAGTGACTCTTTTTTAATATTGATTTTACTGAGCTATTGAAAAACAAAACTACTTCTGACAATGGCAACACGTCCAAAACTGCATGTGCAGAGGTCAAACTGACAGATTACTGGAACATCTTTATTAACTTTCAGAATATCAGAAGAGAGAGGACTCTTTTATCATTCTCCTTTGGAGTATAATCAGAAGACAAGAAGCATGAATCCTGTTATGTGGAAATTTTTACTTTCAGGCTGTTCAATGCTAAGGGTTTTCATCCCCAGATGTAAGATCCAAGTCAAGGGCTTGTCATTTTTTTGCTGTTGCTTTTGCTCTTACTGTTCTTCTTTAACCCATACTATATTTTCAGTGGTATGGTCATATATATCAAAATAGCAGACTGTAAACTTTAGAATATATCCTTGTATATATTTTTGTGGTGCAGTTTGTCTGTTAGTCATGTACAGAAGCATGCCCAGCAGCTGTCCTGAGGATACAGGGTCCCTTTGCACAATGGGATCTGCAGGTACAGAACTCCAGTGTGGCTGTCTGCTTCAGAGAGCATCGAACTGTGCAGCAGTTAGCATGTGGAGATGTGGATGTAAACAGTGGTCAGCATTTTGGGAATAAAATGTATCTATCAGCAGATTAGGATGTCATTTTTGTAAATAACATAAGCTCTTCTAAGTGTGGTCAATATTTATAAATGGGAAGTGGATTTTCATTACATTACCATACTAATTAACCCTCCTCTCTTACTGTCTTATCACACATTCTTCCCTTTTTTTTTTTTTTTCTTACTCTCAGTTAGTAAGCTAATGCTCTGTTTTTGAGATGAAAACCACCTAATTTTAGTTTGCTAACTCCTGTGCATCCTCAGTTTGTGTGGTGGGGAATTCCCGTTCGTTCAGGCTCCCCTTGTTGCTGTGGGACTTTCTCACTTGGAGGAGAGCCCTGCGTGCTGCCTCAGCGGGGTTCAGTGACAGCACGCTGGGGACACGTGGCAGGGGGGTCCTTTCTTGTCACTTCTTCATTGTTCAGTCAAATCCATAGACTCAGTGGACCCGTTTGAGTAACCTGACTGCTGACACTGCTGATTTTAGCAAGCCTGTGATTAGCAATAGTAATCTAATCACAAAATGTAAAAAAAAAATTAAAAAAGGCACTATCTCATTTTACTTAGAGATACTTTTTTTTTCTACAGCTGTTTCAAACTTTTGATGCCTGAAACACAAATGCAGTGCTGGTGAGCCCAGCAGTCATGTGTAAACCCCAGTTTTCCCATTTCAGTGAGTTTGCAGAGTCCCTCAGCAAAATTACTGTGCTTGGCAGGAGGATGTGAGGGCCCTAGGGGCAGCCTGCAAACCCTCTGCTGCCAGGTATTGCTCGAGTTGGATGGGTGTTTGCAGAGAGCCTGCGACAGCAAAGTGATTTACTTAAAGATGGTAATGGCATTTGAGGGAGAGGGTTGTGCGGAATTGCTTCTAAAATTAAAGGCGGCACAGGAATGACGCACAAATTCTTTAAATGCAAAAATTGTATTATGTTCTAGTGGAAGCAGTCTGGCAGTAGTAATTGAGAGGTGGCAGGCAGATGGAAGGAGGTCTTTAAAGACAGGTGACTTGTTTCTGGATGTTTTGGAGCTGGTAGATGGATGCTTAATGGAGAAGTTAATGTGGTCAAGACAGTGAATTAAGAAAAGTAATTCAATGAAGTTTGGTTAAAGTCAGGCATGTACTTCCAAGTGTATGTAAGCTTTAAGACTTTGAACCTTGCTGTTTAGGACCTCACAGAGTTCTAGCATTTTGCAGCAAGTCCTGAATTAATAATGCAAGAATTTTTGTACCTCTGTATAATTAATCAAATAAGATTCAACTTTCCTATTACTGATTGAACTTCAGGTGATAAATGGTGACATTTTCATTAATCCTCTTAATCACAGCCTTTATTGCGTAAGTGTGAAGGGAACAAAAGATAAACAACCCAAAGATTTATCAGACTTTCTGTGTCTGAGGGGCATATTTCAGGAGCTGGAAATGTCAGGCACCTTGTGCAGTGTGCTGGGAGTCACGGGAGCTCCAGGGAGAGTGGACTCCCCAGCAGGACACACTGGTCAACATCTGTGGTGGTACTGTACAGAGAGCAGACACAAGTGCATCGGCACTGACTTCTTGCCTCTATTACTGCAGAAACCAGACTTAGAAGTTCCTCAGAGTATTAGAAATTGTGATAATTGTGATTCCATTATATCCCCAGAAGTCTCATCATTTTGATACATTGATCTGTAATGAGCCACTCAGCTGTAACAGAATAATTCCAAAGGTGCCAAAAAACCCACTCATCATCTAAATATTAACATCATTTTGCTAAAGCTTGTGCTTCTCAAATACCAAACAAGTCTCTCTGTTATTTCTTAGAGTTTGCTGGCTGTGGCATTCACATCCTCTGAAAAAATTCCATCGCCCAGGATTTTTCTTCTGGGAAGCTGAGGGGTCTCAGAGAAAAGGAAAACAATTCTTATCTCATTTGCTCCTCCTGGGTTGTGCTCATGTGGAATGTGTTTGGAGATTGTTTACCCACAGGTGATTGTTCCATTGGTCTCCAGTGTGAGTTGTTTTCCCTCATTGGCCAACTGAGGCCAAGCTGTGTTGGGACTCTGGAGAGAGTAATGAGTTTCATTATTATCTTTTTAACATTCAGTAAGTATCCTTTCTGTATTCTTTAGTATAGTATTCTTTAATATAATATAATATAATAAAGTGATAAGTTAGCTTTCTGAGAACATGGAGTCAGATGCATCATTGCTGCCTTCGTCGGGAGTGCCTTGAAAATACAATAGCTGGCTTGTTTTTATTTTTTTCTCTTGAAATATAAATGCTGTGACAATTGTTAAAGGAGGAGGTTTACTCTTCATAGTTTTAAATGGAAAGAGGGTAGGTTTAGATTAAGTAGGAGGAAGAAATTCTTCCCTGTGAGGGTGGTGATGCACTCGCACAGGCTGCCCAGAGAAGTTGCCCCATCCCTGGAAGTGCTCCAGGTTGGACGGGCTTGGAGCAACCTGGTTGGTGGGAGGTGTCCCTGCCCATGGCAGGGGGTGGATGATCCCTTTCAACCCAAAGCATTCTACGATTTATGAGTATTTTCCTGATGATTAGGCCACAATGTGGCTTGCTCAATTTAACCACCGCTCTAGGGGTCTTTCTGGTTATTTTACCACTGGCAGATGGCTTTTGAACCAGTATTTTTCTGCCATTGCCTGGGTGATGCTTTTTACAAGATTGTATTTTATAACATGAATTTCTAGATATAATGAAATAACTCATAAACATCTTTGTTCTGAAATGCAGTTCGTACATAATACCTAGAGGAGCTGTGTCATATCTTGTATTTGAGACAAGAAAACAAAAAGTAGGGCAAATTCTTTTATAATACAGGAGTAACAGCATAAATGAAATTTAAAAAAAAAGAGTGGCTGGGGGGAAAAAAAGTAAGGAAATTATCAGAAAACACTGTGTGAAGCCATGGACTAGAATTTCTGATTACAAGGAAGGCAAATGATCATTGTTTATCAGGGAAGTTGGATATGTTTTTGTTTATGACAGTTTGACTGTCATAAAAGGAATATCCTGCTAGGTATTTCCCTTTGGTTTTATACTTCTTCTGCTGAAGTTTTTTAAAAGAATCTGAACATCAAACTTGAGCAATGTGCAATACTGTCAGTGTAGTTACTGCCAAGGAATTCACATGGCTTACATTTTAACATCATTGTAATAAATTGCTTTTTCATGACTGTTAGCCTAGTATTCAAAATACTGAGTTCACGACAAATTTCTAAAACCTTCTGGAAAACACAGGCTGGTCTTGCTAGGTGTAAGGAACCTCCTTGGTAGGCCCAGCAGGACAGTACTAATGTGTGCAGTCAGGCTTTGTCTATGAGCTGTCCTCAATTACACTATCACAGCGGAGGCAGTGAGGGGACAGAGGACAGTAGTAGCCATATCCCGGGAACGTTTGTGATGGGAAGACCAGTATATGCTGAGATTTACCTTAATTAACCAGGAGTCATTTGTTTAAATTCTAGACTTCCTTGCACAGAGATTTGTTTCCTTTGAAATGTGACTCCTGCATGTCTTTCTGTTGCTGTTGGACAGGTGTCTGCTGTGGCTGAGGATCATTTCCCATCAGGGCATCGCTTTGCAGTGAATAACAGTCAATTTGTTTGCCTCTTTTCAAGGCCAGGGTACTGTAAACCAGAAAGAATCTCCTAGGAGTTTTTCAGTGAACGTAGTATGATCACATTCCTGCAGTTTGAATTCTATGCGCACGCTTTTGGGTGAGCCCACACTGATGCTTCAAGCCGCACTGCAATCTGCAGTTTGCAGTCTGGACAGTTTTCTAGGTGACTCTGGGCTGCAAGGCTTACAAACACTTCTAAATGTTTTCTTTGTGATCAGTTTCACATTTCCTAGATCAGAGATCACACAGCAAAAATTAGTCAAGGGTTTCTTATAAAATGTTTTTTTGAACCTTTATTAACAGAAACAGAGACTTTCACTGCCACGGAAACATTTTATGTTAGTACAACATTTGTTCCATATAAACTACAGTAGCTATGAGCTTATGTCCAGCTCTACTGGCAGTTGGAATTGGCTGTCTATGCACGGCTTTCATGGCACCATTTACTAAGAGGAGAATAAAAAACTAATAAACCTGAGAAAATTACTGATTCATTTAAGGGATTAAGGAAGGGTGAAAATGAATGAGAGGACTAATTACATTTTTACAAGATATTTGAAATGTAGGCTATAGTGAATGCATAGGAACATACTGTAATGCAGTAATGAAGTAATGTCGTGCATAAGAATGCACTGTGTGCCTATGGCTGGGCACGGGCAGGCGGTGGCTCCTCGTGGTGCAGGGGGCAGAGCTGTGTGAGATGGGACCCTCACACACAAACACACACACAACTGGGAGCAGTGGGACCCCCCCCCACACACACACACAGAGCTGTGAGCGACTGGACACACAGACACACGCCCCCCACACCCCTGTGTGCAATAGAACCCGCATTTGCACCTGCTCAGTGCCGCACCCAGCCCGCGGGAGGTCTGGAGTGGGCAGTGAGTTTGGAGTGGGCACTGGGTTTGGAGGTTTGGAGTGGGCAGTGAGTTTGGAGGTTTGGAGTGGGCACTGGGTTTGGAGTGGGCAGTGAGTTTGGAGGTTTGGAGTGGGCAGTGAGTGCTGCTGCGGGCGGTTTTGGCTGCATGTCCCCAAAGGGAGCTTTCAAGGTGAGTGTTGAAAGTGCGTTTCGGTAACCTGGTGGTGGAAGCCTGCTGGCTGTACCGCTGCCATTCTGCCGTTTTGTCCATTGGAGTTCCACCTTTTTGGCCACCAGAGTCCCGCCATGCTGGCTGCTGGCGCTGAGGGGAATTGGCACGGGCAGGGTGGACATCCAAAACCACCCATAGCCGTGAGTCTTCTGCTTTGTCGTCTGCTTCAAGTTGTTCTTTGTCTTTTGAAACCTGGGAGCTTTGGTGGCCTTGCTGCTTCAAAGACTAACTTCACACAGCATAAGTTCTAAAACAGCAATCTGTGAGGCAACAACAGAAAACAATATGTTTGGAGGTTTTTTTCTTGACTAACAAAATTTTCTGTGTTGGTTCTTGGAGACAGCGTGGTGCCTGTGGAGGTGAAGGGGTGCGGCTCAGCAGCGGTGAGGGACGGACAGCCCGGTCTGTGGTGGGGTTGGGGTCACTGTTGGGGCTCAGTTTTTACACGTTGTCCTTGAGTTTAAAGCTGTCTGGGATGGGCTGTTACACTAATCCTCTGCTTATCACTTTTTCAAATCCTGTTGAGTGGAAGCAGGACAAGACACTAAACGTCTTTTCCGAAGATTGGAGGGAGCCACTTGGGTTGGAGAGAGATTCCAGGAATACTGCAAGAGAGAATTAACTTCTGATAGGCTTTTGAAGTGGGGTTGGTTGTCTTTCTGAGAAGCTGCTACTTTAAAATAATTCTTTAAACACACATGATGAGTTCTTGTGTGAAGTGGGAGGGCTTGGTGGTTCTATACTACATAGGTTGCCTTAGGCTCTGACTTGCTTTCTTAAGTAAATTTCTTCTTTTAAACTGGGAGATGGACTTGTACTTGCTCTGGGAAGGCTTTCAGAATGCTGGGTTACAGATATTGCCACTGGCAGAATATTGAAAGCTGCATGACCTTTACTGTTGGGGAAGATGAAACAGGAAAGCCTTATAAATATGATTGTCTGGCAAAAGACTTTCAGAAAATGGAAACTATAAATGAGATTGAAATGAAAGCAAGCTTTGAGATAGACCAAGCCTTAGTTACTGAACAACTGGAAAACAATGGTATGGCCAGCTGAAGGTAATTCCCTTTTGATGAAACAATACCCTCTGCTTGCAGACAGGTCCAAGGTTCAGAGCAGACCCTACTAGCTTGGCAGAAAGGGTCCAAAGAGCACTTTTTAGGGTTTAAAATGTAACAAAGTATGGTAATGTAGTGATTCTTATAGGCTGTATGTAAATGGTGTAGGATTTGTGTCTTGTACTAGATTGGTTAGTGAAAATTAGAATATCCAGCTCAGAAGAAGATTTATTGTATTGTAACAGGAACTTCACTCTCTCTTTGGGGCTCCTGTTTCAGGCCTGCTCCGAGCTGTGGCTGGCAGCTCCAGGCAGGGCCCCTGCACCCCAGCCCTTGGCAATGAACCGTGAGTTCCAGACCTGCCTTCAGAGATCTCTCGTCTCCGTCCGTCCCAACCGTCCTACCTACCATCCCTCCTACACTTTATTTTTGTGGGTTTTTTTTTGGTGTGGAATATTTGACTAACAAGTAGTAAGAAAACATAAAAGGATGTATTCATGCATATGTTTGGATCTTGCCTGTGCTTTATGGATGAAAAGACCTGAAATTTTGAGTATTCTATTGACAGTTTATTGTATGTGTTGTATTTCTCTCTTTATTACTGAAGTGCAGGAAATTGAGGGTTTCATGCAGTTTTGAGAACTGTTTGATCCATCCTGATCCTTACTGAGTTCCACTGGTGATAGATGTTGATCAAATCTTGCTACTGCCAGACAGTTAGGTGCAGTTAATTAATTTGTTTATCAGCACTTGTGCGTACCTCATTCCTTCAAGAGCTGTGGATTCTGGCAGGGAGTTGTGATTACTCCTTCTCCTAGTTGTTTTCAGGAATTGGCTAATTGTGCATGACTGGTGTCCTCTTGCTGCATGGGTAACTGCTCTCTGATCTGCCATGTTTTGAGGCTGAGATAAGGAAAAGGAGAAGGTTATGTGATTACAGAATTGGAGTTGCCACTTTATCCTTTTGAAAACCCTGCTTTCTTCTGGTTTAATATACAGCATGCTTCTGGAAAGCCCCCTGGTGCTAACACTTCAGTAAATGGTGCTGAGGGGAAGTATCATCAAGTAGTTCAGCCTTAGAGCTTTCACTTGCTGTTATGTTCAGCCTGTGGAAAGAGCTTTATGCAGGGATCAGAGGCCACTTCACAGTTACTGCAGTGGATTAAGGCTGGGGCTGGTGCAGGTGGGGCATTTTTTGGAGAGACTGTCAGTGAGACACAGGTCACACCTACAGGCAGGATCTGTTTTACTGGAGTCTTGGCTAGCTTGCCAGAACATGAATATAATACAAATACAGTTTGTTCTTGGATGTACCTAGAGCTCAGAGTCTAGAGACGGAATCCTTACCTCAATTCTTCAAATGTAACTGTGACCTAAAGCAGTGAGAGAGAGCTTTGTGTGGCTCTGCATCAGGCCTGACACCTTTATTGAAAAGGAAATGGATTCTGGAATTTTACTGGGCAGAATTCTCCCTTGCATGTGTGCTGTGTTTGTCTCACAGTGTGTGTATTATCTGTTTTCATTTTTGTTGAGACCCAGTTCATCAAGTCAATCTCCTAGATGAACTTGCATGAGATAAGACTTGTCTGAGCACATGGAACTTGAAATAAACCAGTTGCAGTTATGTTGTTAGGAAAAAAACTAACCCTACAACAAAACTCAGCAATCCAGTCTGTGGGTATTTACATATGCTTTATTAATTACACAAGCAGAATATTGGACATGCTTGGTAGGAAACAGTTGAAGTTACATAATACTCTGAGGAGTTTGAACCATCTTAACCAGGTGGTTGGTAACACCTGGAGGGGCAATGATAAGCCTCAGGTGTAGCACGTCGAGCTAATTTTGTCAAATTAGCAGTGGGTTAGGCAGTGATGTAGTACTGCCTAATTCAGCTCTGCAGAAAATGGAAGGAGATGGAGACAGGTAAAATTAAGAACAGTGCAAAAGGAACCGAAAGGAGAGTGAGGAAGCTTGCAGGTGTGTAGTCACCTACTGTAGTTAAATTGGCAGATTCAAGAGTCTTTCTGAAAGAGTGGAAGGTGAAAATCTAAAGGAGGCAGGGAAAGCAGCACAGTGCATGTTAAAGGAATGTTTGAGTAGAGTTTATATTCTCCACAAAAGTAAAAGCTAATAAAAGGTAGGAGTATAACTTTTGACCTGAAGTATAACTATTTGACGTGATTTGGAAAGAAATTAAGTTTTATGGTAGAAAATGAATTGCAGAACAAGCAACATTGTGATACTACTTTACTGCCCACTGGAGGTAAGTTTTAAGTCCACAGGAATGGCTTTTTTCACTATAAACAAATACTGTAGTCTGTGTAAGTTTTATTAAACCCATAAAAATGCACATAGTAATCATAAATGCATATAAAAATGCAGCAATGACTGGAAGACGTACATACATCAGTGTAGCCTTTTCCTTGAAAAAGTATAGAATCATTATTTAATGTTGACCTTTGTAGTTTTTTCATGACTCTTTTTGGTATAAACAGTCATTTTCCTCAAAAGACTTCTTAAGGCTTCATGAATAAAGCTAGTGGTTGAAACTGAGAAAAACTTGTAGAAGATATTTCTGTATACCACAAAATTAGAAGCAGAAAATACATGAGTACAATTTTTAATTTATGGTTTGAAGAAAGCAGGCTAAGAGTTATAATCAGTTTACACTGTGTATGATTTATATTGAAAGCTGTATTGACTGGTGTAATGCTGGAATTCAAATGTTATTCCTCAGCTTAGTGTTCAGTTGTTCTCCTACAAATGATATATCATCTGAATTGTGATTATTCAGGATTAACCTCTACCTCAGTGGATTGATTACTGAGCTGTTTTTGTGTCCATTTGTGCACTGTCCTCCTTAGGCCTTTTTAACCCCTTGCCAGTGCCAGGGAGAATGTTGCACATGTTGACGTGACACTCTGGTTAGTGTTCCTTAGAGGTGTGTATAAGAAATACTCTTGCTTGGTTTTGTGGAAAACCATTAAGTCTTTCTGATCTTTACTATGTGTTAAAGAAAAAAGGCAAAATGAGAGGCTCAGTACTTTAAACTTCCTAAAGACTGTTTTTGAAGTTTTGTGACATACAAGTTCACTTTTTGTGAAAGCTGAAGCATGCTGGTTTTTATTTTGGTAACACTTTCTCGTTATGGCACTAAGAATTTCTGTAGGGTTGTCAGTGGGAGGGATTGCGTTGTCTCAGGGGGTTCTTCTCACTAGGCTAAAAAAAGTCTCAAAGTACAGACTTCAGGCTTACCCTGCAGTGTAGTGAAGGACCTGGGTAACCTTAGGCTAGGCAGAGCTTTGGAGGGTCCTTCCTCAGTGAAACAGTTCCTTGACAGGAGGTATTTAATACGAGGAACAGGAAATCACCAAAAAGAGGAAAGAGAAGCTTTCATGGAATTAACGACTTAGTTATCCTCAGTGATTTACAGCAGAAATATGTTGGGACTTTGGATAAAATAATGAAAAGAAACTGAGCTTCTGTTGGTGGAGCAAAAGGGATCACATCTAGAGAACATGCTGCTTCATTTTGTACAATTTATAGAAGAGGAATTTAGCTAGTTAGCAGACAATCTGTTCCTGAGCAAATACTTATTTTTGGGAGTTAATGGAGTGAATTTGACTGAAAAAATCCTTGGGGGTACATTTAATTCTGGCTGTGCAGTGTGGACAATATATCAGCAAAGCTGTTCTCAACTGCAAATGAAAGAGGTGGTGAGGCAGTGCAGTGATTATTTACTCCTCTACTACTTAAAAATCTCACTTTTGCATTTGACTTTGCATTTTGTTCTCAACCTGGAGTTAAGTCGGAACAGGATTCATTCCTGAACCACTCTATTGCATCCTTAAGTCATGGCTGGAATGTCTCTCCCAAGGATTTCTCTCCCTTTCCAGCAGAATGAACTGTAAGACCCCTCACAGGGAAGAGGCAGTCTTACTTTGCACATGAGCTTCCACTTGCCCCGAGGCTCTTAAGGGACTGGGGACATGTCCCTTTTGTCTACAGAAAGTATCAGAGATAACCTATCATCCTATCAGCAGTACATGGCTTTGGGGAGTCGGCTGTTAAGAATTACCACACTTTTCTGGAAATCCACTGGAAGTAATTAGTGGCTCTCCAGGGTGTTTTGCCAAAATGTGTTTTCTCTTTTGCATTAATACCCAGTTGAAATCATTGGGAAATCTGAGATTGAATGAAGCTTGAGCCTTCATCTTCACTTAAAGCCTCCATCTTCTGCTTGGGGAGAGAACATTAGGGGATCCACAGTGTGAATGCACTTGTGTGAGCATTAACAAGGGAAAAAGCCTTCCACCCCAAGGAAGTTTGGACAACAGAGTGAACTTGTTCATGTATAATGTATCTCTCATGGCCCTTAAGTGCATCTTTCTTTGTCTTTCAGTTGGTTGGTAAAGAGTGGGAACTGAAAAAATCTGGACACGCATTTGCAGTTGTGCTGTCTTCTTGATGCACAAGTCCCATGTAATGTACAAATCAAGGAGAGCAATATGGTTTGTTGAATTATTTTTTTAACCAAGTATATCTGCAATACCCAAATCTTACTCTTCAGCAATTTCTAGCCTGAAAAGTTGTTGGGTCACCGTATTCTAAAGAGAGGAACCCCCTTCACAATACAGAAAGGTAAACCCTCACCCAATAGTAATAACACCTGTTAAAGTGCCTATACAAAGTTGTTTAATAACTTAAAAGCAGGAATAAAAGAAATGTGCATTGGCATATCTTCAGTGTACAGGTGATGGGCATCAAAAAATGCACTCTGCAGTGCCTTCACAGTCTAAAAATCCATGCAGCTAATGAAATATTTTATCTACTGCCAGTGCTGCACTTACATGCTCAGTTCAAAGTCTTATTTTCCCATTGCACCTTAATTAGTGTATTAATTGATGTTGCTAAACCTCATCAAGAATGTTGATTATGTTTTCAAGGAAAACTGCTTTTCAAAGTGTAGCTGCTTTTTTAGTGTCTTAAAAATGTTTGGAGAAAATTGTCATGATTTTTTTTGGTAGAGTTCTGACTTCAACCAGACCCGCCTACAAGAAAGCTTTTTATTTGTCCTGACAAACTTTGTTCTTCAGAAGGACAATTATTTTCTGACTGAGAGCAATCTTGGATTTTCATTTTGCAGTTTTGTTTTTGAACTTGCAGTGTACCTGGGTTTGAAGTCCCCTAGGGGAAGCTAAATTCTTCCACAGAATACAAAAGAAAAGTGATGTGTTTGTGTAGTTTATACTGCTTAGGGGAGAGACTGTGGTGTAATGAAGATTTCTCAGATTGCAAAAACCTTTTAAGATGTGTGTGATACATGACAGTAAGGTCATGTATCAAACACTAGGGCTTGATTTTTTCTTATGGAGTATAGACATTTACTATTGCTGGAACAGCTTATCCTTCTTATTAGCAACATTAAAGCCTCAAAAGAGGTTCACACATACCCTTGCTCCTGCTTGGAAAAATTACACTCAGGTGTTTGCCTCCTTCCATGTGATTTGAATTATTGTGTTTTGGATTTGTGTTAAGAAGATCTCTTCAGGAACTGCTGAGGGAGGTACCAGCAGTGAGTGTGCTGATGGCTGAGACCATGTCAATGACTTCCAGGGATCTGAATTGTCTTTGGCTGGAATAGTTGTGAGCCTCACCACCTACTGCTGAGACTGACTGCATAAGGTACATGTGGACAAGTGCTGCTTCAATGCCAGGAGAAGAAAATTCCACCCATTTTCTCATGGAAACAGAAGCCTTATTAACATGGATCAAAATGAAAGGCAAAGGTCTAAATCTGCTGCTGGCAATGCACTGTAGTACGAACTCCAAATGCACATCCAAAATACAGCATGTGTTTATTCCACAGTAGCCAATACTATTTCGTTTCAGTTAATAGATATTTTTAAGATACCTTATGTAAATATTACAAACCTCTGTTTGCTGTTGTAAAATGGCCTAACGTAAATTCGTAGTGCTTATACCCTTGGTTTGCTGCTTGTGCTTTGAGAATGCTATTCTGAATTGGCCATCAGCAAGGAATGCTTAGAGATGAAGGAGCAGGAGTGGAAGCATAAGATCATAAAGTTGTTCCTCTTTATATTAAAAAAGCCCGTATCGCTGTTGACTTCAAATAAAAAGGAATACTTGTGCATTAAGAGCTCCTTCCTGACCTGAGCACGCTTTGTCAGAGAAGAGCCACACTTTTTTACTCATCTAATCTCCCACATGACATCTAGTAACACAGAATTTGTCCCCAGATGCTGATCTGTTACATTGAGCCATTGGCACCTCTTGGTTTCAAGTTCATTCTCATATTTTGAACAGGGGGTTGGAGTACATGATCTCTGGAAACCTATTTCATCCTAATTTATTATTCTGTGACTGTGACACAGTTTGCATCGAGGACTGTACTTGTACTGAAATGTTGTAACTAGGAAACAGGATAAAAAGTTGCTGTAAACTGTGTCTGCCTTGCTCATCAAGACAGGGAGAAAACTGCTTAGATCAGTTCCTCACTGATAAACAGGAGCTCCATATCACACACGTTTGTACTGGGCTCCAAGAAATGAAAGTGAAGGTTTTTCTGAACCTGCCAAATGAATTTGAAAAACCTGAGGAACCTTGTGGTAAAGAGAAAAAAAAAAAAGTTGCTCAGAGTTTTTGTCCTGGTGGAGTGGCTGGCATTGCCTTTTTATTTTGCCCTTGAAATATTACTGCTTTAAACATAGAAGAGTTCTTCAATCAATAACGTTTGCACTGAGTCCTGTAGAGTTCTTCATTTTACACAGGTGGTGTAGGAAGGAAGTGTGAGTGAACATAGATTTGAATTAGGCATACACAAGCACCTCAGTGACTGATGCAGAGAAATTAAAATACTGAAGCCAGTATGAATTAATTGTTTGGATCAGTAGAGAAAGCCTCTGACCTGTAAAGAGAAGAAAAAGAACTCTTTTTTGTTTGTTTTTTTTTGTTTGTTTGTTTTTTTTTTGTTTGTTTTTTTTTTTTTTGTTTGTTTTGTTTTTGTTTTTGTTTGTTTGGTTTTTTTTTTTGGAGGGGAGTTTAGTGTTTTTTTTTTTTTTTTTTTTTTTTTTTTTTTTTTTTTTTTTTTGTTTTTGTTTGTTTATTTTTTTTGGAGGGGGGAATATCATCTTTTAGGGTTATATTGTGATGATATAATCTGTGGGTAGTTTAAGCTGAAGAGTCAAGAAGGAAAGCATAGAATCAAACCCATTTTTTTTTCAGATACTGCATTAAAAAACCAACCTATGGCAGTTTACTTCAAATAGAAGAGAATACAGTGTTATTGCATTGATGAAAACTGGATTTCTCCAGTCTTAAACATTTTTTTAATGTGGAAAAGATAATATATCACATGGGTAGGGAGCCAGTGAATTGTACCGGAATACCAGGGAAACTTGTACAAAGTATTTTTGTGTAGGCACAGGTGTACATGGAAGGCCATATATTCTAAATATCATCCCCTTCAGAAAGTGTTTCTTAATCTCTTCTGAATTTTCAATAGGAAAAGTAATTTATTTGTCTGTGCACTGACTAATCCTTTTTAATTCCTTCTATCAATTAAGAATAATAAAAGCCTTTGGTGTAGTAGATAATTCTAGTAGTGGTGGTGTCCTAAAATGTTGATAAAGGAAGATTTGCTTTTATTTCATGGCAGCTGAACTGTAGAAGTTGTTCTGTGAGTTTTGTTGTAACTGTGGCTGTCTGTGTTGATATTTGCACCCTGCAGAGGTCTGCTTCTCAGGCAGTTTTTGGTCGGCATTAACATTGGAGTGGTTGTGGCAGTGCAGCTACTTCAGGGAAGGCTGTGGTGGTCAACAATTGTGGAGTAGTTTACAGAAGGACTTGATAATACTGCAGTAGGATAAAAAGATCTACTGGATCCCAGTGTCCCAGCCTCTCTTGTCTTCACCTTTGTCAAACCTGTCTCTTTCTGCCTGGTGGTATTTATTTGCAGTGAGATACTTTTTCCTTCACCCATTTAAACTTGTGGAGCATTGTGGAAGAGATTTTTACTTTAAAGGAAGCTGTATCTCTATGGTGTATGTTATAATAGAAGATAGATTTGTTCTTTCACAGATTTCAAGTTTCCATATATGTTGCCACTGTTGGTTGCACTCCATATGCTGTATGATATGATCATTTCAGTGGAAAACCATACCACTAACTAAAAGAATAATTTGTTGATGGCTCAGGGCAGAAATTACTTTGTGTTTAATTACAGCACATCAAGATAAATTTTATTTGAGATTTAAGGTCTTAAAAGAAAGTTTAAAAGAACAGTGTAAAAGCTGGTTATGGTTTGAAGAGCTCTGTAAAATTAAGGGGCAAGATCACAGGCAATCTGCTGAAACCTTAGGCTCTTACTTTGAAATTTCATCCTATTTTCTAAACACCACTCTGCAGCTGTTACCTGCTGAGCCTAAATTGGGGTGAGGTGGTAAGATTTCTCATCACTGTCACCTCTTTCCACAGCTCTTTTTCCCTCCTGCAGTGTTTCCCTGTTCAAAAACATTCTTTGACAAAATATTTTTCCCCCCAAATGAAGGCTTTCTAGCAAAGATGTTTTTTGGCAGGTTTGAAGTCTGAGCAGCAATACTGGCTTACAAGGCTGATTGCTAATTTAAGTTTGTCTATTTATTTTATTTAAGGTTGCCAATCTTGCTTGTTCGTTGTCAACAAATGAAGATGGAACGAAAATTGTCCAAATGGCAGCAAATCACATTGAGACTTTGTGCCCACAGGTAGGAGGTGTTCGCTCATTCCCACTGTCACCACAGACTAGGGCGTTGCCACACCATGCAGATGTTTCCTTGTGTTCCTTTTGTCTAACTTCACATTCTGTTTACACAGCTCAGCATAGCAAATGGAGACCAAATGATAAATGCAAATACTTAGGTAATCTGTTCATTTGCTCTGTGGTTAACATTGAAATGGTTAATAGTTCTTATTGGCTAGTTCTTAAAAACTGCAATTGCGAAAATGAGCTGCTCTGTTTCTGAAACACCCGATTGAATGAGCAATTGTAATGTGAAAAATTTGGGATCATTTACTCTGAAATAGTTCCTGGTTTGACCTTTTACTTGAAAGACTCACCACTTGATTTGGCTTTTGTGTAAGTGAATAGTAAAGCATCAATCCTTCTGATTATCACCAGTTTAAAAACTTGAACTTTCATCTTAAGTAAGTGAATGGAAAAAAAGTACAGAGAGACTTTTTCTAAGATATTAAGTACCAAAAATGTATTCACTTTGTCATGTTCAGAGTTACAGTTATAAAAACTTCAGCATAGATCTTTTGGAGCAAAGATTTTACTGATTCCTGTGAATCTGATCTGTGTTGTAGCCTTGAGGCTGCATAATTTCAAGATCATTAGTTCTTTGAAGAACACTGTAATTTACACAGTAGCATAAGTATTATACTTTTGTGGTAATGAAGTTGAAATAAAAGTTGAAGAGCAAATATTAATATGTTCAATAGCAAGCTTGAGAAGTCCATTTTATGCCTGTTGAATAATTGCAAGTCTTAGAGAAATGAAAAATTTCTGTCAAGGAAGTGTGATGTTCTGAAAATGTCACAAATCAATGTTTTCTCTTGAATAATTCAGTTTCGATGTCTGTTTTTAAAACTTGAAGACTTCTGTGTTTCAGATCACACTCCTATGTGATTTAATGTGTGTTCCTGGATTGGTAAGCAGGCTTCTTCCAGTTTCTTTGTTTCTCCAGGGGTCAGGTGCACTTTTATAATGGATTATTATGCATCCCAATAGAGCTTTTTAATTGAAATTGAAACCTCCATATCTAATACCAGAAACTCTTAAAATCTAATTTTGACTAAAATATTGATTTTTCTTCACAGCCATTTAAGTTTCTAGGCTTTTAATTTCCTGTACTAAAATGAAAGTTTCTTGGGTTTATTTCTTTCCTTTTGTTTAACCTCAGGGTAAACTGGGGTGAATTAGTGATGATTATAGATCTGACTAGAAAGAGAACGTGGAATACACAGAAGTTTATATTACTATTAATGGTGTGTTCATTGTGCAGGATTTGCTGCTTTCTTAGATAAGGACCATGTCCTATGAAAGCAATTTGCATTTTACCTAAGTAAGAAATGCAGATTAAGGCTCCTGCATTTTTTCAGTACA
This sequence comes from Onychostruthus taczanowskii, assembly GCF_017590055.1. NCBI lineage: Eukaryota > Metazoa > Chordata > Aves > Passeriformes > Passeridae > Onychostruthus > Onychostruthus taczanowskii. Next base: position 809,667 of record NW_024507879.1, on the reverse strand, counting down.
GCAGATTATGCCATATCATTTAAAAACATTCCATAGGGAAAATAATTATCTCAAGTTCCCTGTGAGGCATATCAGTTAGAGTTCAGAATGGGGAAATTCACATGCAGAGCTCACCAATGCTCTTAAATCTTCAGAGTGAAAAGAAATGTATTTTATGTGCTTTACAAAATATTTATTGAAGGAAAGCATGGTATGAATTGAAATCTGATATAGTAGAAATAAGAGACCCTCCCCACCCCAAATGCCCCAAAATGTACCAACCAAAAAAACCCCTAGCACTCGTAGAAAGCACCTTGGAGTTTGGCAAATTTGACAGCAAAACTTCCTATGGAGCACAGAGGAAAAGGCAGCTACAGAATTGGCAAACCCTGGAGGAAAGCCTTTTGGCATTTGTTATGTTAATCATACATCATACATCTCGTCTCCTGGAGGTAGAATGTAGAGGGTTGATTTGGAAGCCTTGTTGCTGTTGGGTAAGAAAGACACAGACTCACCAGGAGTCTGGTTTGCACAGCTTCCACCTTGCTTTGGGGTCTCTCTGTTATACACACAGACCAGATCAGTAATCAGTGCATTTCACCTGACTGGCTGGCAACTAAACACTTTCCTTATAAACAATCTTTGAGGAAAACAGACAGTAGGAAAACAACACCTGCAGGCTGTGTATAATACTAAGCTATCATTGTTTATCTTCAACTCTCTAAAGTCTCACAAGCCAATTCTGGAAAAACTTGTCTGGTTTTTTCACTCTCTGACCAGGCTGTTACATCCACAAGCCCTCTTTTTTTTTTTTGTTTGTTTTGTCTACTGAAATTATTAGCAAATATTTTGACTGTTCAGCAAATAAAATAAGCTGGACATTTGTATTGCAGCCAGTGCAAAACACATAATGATTCTGGAATGTTATGAATGTTTCATGAGAGATTAATTTAGTGTTAAATCAGTAATAACAGAAAAAAACATGAACAGCTGATTGCATATGATTTGTTGTAGAATTATTTCTGTTCATATAACTCACTTTTGGTTGGGAGAATTGGGTGTTGTCAGGTAAGTAAGGTCTCCAGTGTCACTTGTATTGGGAATCCATGTTACTGTCCTGGTGTGCCAGCAGAATCCTGACTTCAGCTGAGTGCATGGGAAAGAAAGGGAAAGGAAAGAACCAACAGAAGCAAACAAGCTTTTGTTTTTAAAAGCGAGGCTATAAATCTGTAGAGCCGTTTTGCTAATACCCATTTTGGGTTTGTTACTCTTGTGCTTCAGTTCATTGGTGTGTTTGGGGAAGACTGTTGCTATAACAGTTCTCTGGGATACCTGGTAATAATGATAAACCTGTTAACATAGAGAAGGAGAACTATCCTGTGGGAAACCAGAGATTCATCTGAGAGCAGATGAGAATCTGGTCTCTCTATCTAAATTCTGCATAGCTTTTTACATCTTTATGGTCTAATCAGGTTTCAAATCCTGAGCTGCTGCTTTTGAAAAGAATGTCCTTGAGCCTAAAGGTGGTACAGTTGTGTCAGTGTGGAGGCCAGAGGTAGGTGGTCTTAAGGCAGCAGCTAAGATGACCTAAGTGTGTCAGAGGGCTCTGCCTACAGCCTTTTTATTAGCATAAAGATCCCTGGAGAGTTGTAAGGAGCAGGGGGTTTGGGATATTTTAGAAGAGCTGTATCTGAAACAGTGAATTTTAGGGTCACTTCCTCTGAAAAAAAGCTCTCACTGGAGCTTGCTGCTAGTTACCAGAGTGGTACAGAGTAATTACTGGAACATCATGAAAGGAAGGAAAGTGCAAGAAAAACACACAAATGATCATGGTTTAGCTTAATCTTCAGATGGCGATAAAAATTTTTTTGAAAGCCATTTGATCCCATGGAAAATTTTACCAGATATTTTAAAGAAGATGTGTAAGCACTGGTATAAGCAGGATCTTAGTATTTGGTGAGCTCTGTTTTTCTCTGAAGTATTGAGAGATAGATAGAAACCATCTGGTTATAAACTGAGGTGAGAAGCAATTCTATGTAACTAATGAAAAGTGTGTAACACTTGGCACAGTTGTGAAGGATTCAGCTGTGATTTTGAATGCTATCTTTTCTTGTTGCTTAGAACTTAATATGCTGCTAGTAGCTTTTAATACTGCCTGCTATGTGATAAACCAGTATGTAGCAGCATGGTGTTTAGATGGTGGATGCTGTTACCTAATTCCCAGTGAGCATTTCCTGTGGGATCAGTAAATTCAGAAATACCACAGAACCAAGAGTTGAGGGGTTTTTGGAGAACAACGTGTGTGTGTGTATCTGCAGTGCAGAAGGGATCCAGGGAAAGCATCTCCATTCCAGTCCAGCAGCCACTTGCATTCTCTGCTCTCCCAAGTACAGCGATGACCTCCAGTTTGGTGCAAAGTGTCATGGAAGCCTTCAGCAGCCCAGCAGTGACAGCTCTGTGCCCCACACACAATAATCCAAGTTGAGAAGCTCTACTTCCCAAGCAGGGCTTGTGTGCTCTCTTCTTGCTTTCTTAGAAAATGATTGTGACTTTGTCATGCTTTATAAGTTCTGATCAAGTTTTCATGTGAATGTCCTATAATTTTTTTCTCAAAATTAAATATTGTGTTTTTCTGTTACAAAAATGGATGGAGGAATTCAGCTTTTCCTTTGAGAAGAGCTAAAGAATTATTTCCATGGATTTACGCCTAAATTGTCTTGCCTTTTTTTTTGTTGAAACAGACAAATTGATATTATTTCCTTCTGTGTAATTTTCTAGGAAGTAGGTAATAGCAAACATGAAAATTCTTGCTAACAAAAATGAGACTTGATAGGTAATCAGTGGGCAGGATCTTTTGATGTGTTGTATTTTTCAGGTATTGGAGTTCAAGTATGTATTTTATGGTGCTGTGGATTTTTGAAGCTAGCAGTTCACATTTCCTGTATATTTAATCATCCATTTTGTTATTTGGTCTGGCACATTAAATAGTGGGGAACATTGAAGAAGATTTTTTTCTTAGCCTCATAAAGACTCTTCACCAACATCACTTTAACCACAGTTTCATCTTCTTGCTTGACCCATCTTTGTGGCAACTCCTTTTATCTGTATTAATACAATTTCCTTCAGATACAGAGCAGAAGTAATGGGGGAGAACATGATAAATCAGTGAGTTCTCTACCATCTGCTTTAAAAGACAGACAACAGATGTTAGTATGCAACAGTATCAGACTTCTTAGGTATCATCTCCAGCCTTTCAGTGGAGAATTTAATTAATAGTATGTATTGTGCCTTAGTAATACTATTTCTGAAAGGAAAGTTAGTCTGGTGAAATGACGGTTTTCGTGTACGTTTTCACCATGTTGCAAAGTTCACACACAATGCTGCTGAAGATGAGGATTTCATTGTTAACCTTGGTATTTATGGTAGACTTCTTGAGCACTCCTATGTTTAGTTCCTTCTCATGCGTCCTGGTTCCACAGCCACTTGGTCTGGTTTACAGCATCCGTGCTACGGGAGACTTCCCTCTCCCCCTGCTCCCGAGCCCTCACTTTGCCCCTTCCCTCATGAGCAGCAGTAGCAGTCACATGGCTGCTCAGCACTCTGGGTCAGGAAACTGCTGGGAATCCACCTGGGAAGCAGGAAGGTTAAGTTTTCCTTCAGGTCAGCTGCCCCATGTAGTTTGCTGTGTGGATGCCTGAACTCAAGGGAAGGGAGTGAGGAAGTCCAGAGGAGCACTCCATGCTTTTGGTGGCACTGCAGACCCAGTGACTCATCCAGCTGGAGCTGGCAGTGGCACAGCTTTGGTGACAGAAGGCAATGTCCAGGATTGGTGGAGAGCTGTTGTTGCTGGTTCCCAGGAGGCATTGTGTGGAAGAAGTTGTTAGTGTAGTCCTCAGTGGGAGCAATGCTGTGTGACCCTGCTTGGATGGATGGAACCTGTACCTCAGCATTCATGGGAAGGGCAGTCTGCACTAAGTTGGTTCCCAGGAGGCATTGTGTGGAAGAAGTTGTTAGTGTAGTCCTCAGTGGGAGCAATGCTGTGTGACCCTGCTTGGATGGATGGAACCTGTACATCAGGGCAGTGCAGCATTCATGGGAAGGGCAGGCTGCACTAAGCGAACATGTACAAAGCCAGATGTCTGGCTGTGACAAAGACTGAAAGTGGTACAAGGAAAAATCTTTCTTATATCCACTAGCATAATGTACTGACTAGTATTTGCAGGACATTGTCTTGCTCTCTTTATGGAAATTGAGGTTTGTCATTTTCAAAACCTTACAGCAAGCTTATTAGGATACTGTGAATCCTAAAGCTGTGGAACACCAGCATGTGTTGGAAGGCACAGTACTTTATGCTTCTGTACAAATAGACTTAGATGTTTGTTTTGGCTTGAACTTCTCTAATAAACAGTTTGAAGGGGGGAACCTCCCCCCCACTGTTACTCTTAGGTTCCCCTGAAAGTCTCATGCTGGCTGTGACTGCTTGGCTCACTTACAATAGTACTTGGAGACAGAATAATTAACTAGAAAATACCTTGAGGTTGTTTTCAGTCTTAACTTTCATCTTCCAACATCTGTTGTGTTAGACTAGAATCCTCAACAAATTCTCACTTTGTAATATTAAACAAAAATACAAATCCTGAGTAGCCTCAGCTTCTGTAGCAATACAGAAGCTGTCCTGTTTTGTCCTTCTTGCCTCACCTGCAGTCAGTGCACAAAAGACATGAGACTGATTGAGATTTTAAAGTTGCTGGAGGGCATTTGCTATATTGCATCATAGTGCTATGAATGTTTTATAAACAATTTGTTTCTCCCTTTGCCTTTAAAACTTGAAAGTATTTTTCCTAGAAAGGCTTTGTGGTTTTTTTTTAATCTCTTCAACTTAATCCTTTTTTTCTGGATTTATAAGTTAGAGATGCTACATTTCGTTGGTGACAGTCCTACAGCAAAATGCTAGGAAGGAAAAGAATGGCGATAAAGTATCATTATTAGAGACTTCTTGTGGTAAAGAACCTATTGAATCTGGAGAGCAGGGTAGAAAAGCTTAGAGTAGTACAAGACAGCAAAATAATACCACTGTTAAGAGATGGAGTCTTACATAGTTTTTGGAAGAGAGGGATGGGCAGCAATAAAGAGCCAAAAATGTAAATGGCTGTAGCGTGCAGTAATAGAGAGGTGCAAATAGCACAGGCTGACAAGGGAATTCATTGCTCTTGTTGAAGCAAGGAGCTAAAATCACTAATCCATGAATCCATCTGACATGGCTTTTTTTGGGGCATTGTGCGTCTCTGTTAGCAGCTTTACATCTAACCTGGAAATGTTTCCCTGCTGGAATACTGGCAGTGTGACGGGGATTCTTGTGGGTGCTCAGCACCCTGCAGTCACCTGGGGATGTAGATGAGGAACAGATGGAATCACTTAGTCTGGCAAGCACTTAGGGAAGTGGGTGAGGTACACATGAGTCTGGTGTAGCTGCACTGATGACAGGATGGGCTGTGTGTTCCACGTTCTTGTGTGTGCCTCTGTGTCCCAGGAGCTGCAGCTGCTGAACGAGCTTTCTGGAGATTGCTGCTGCCTTCTGCATCAGCTTGAAAGCTAAGGCACAACAATTTCTTTTTACTCCCTGCACACTGTTCCCTTGCCCTTTGTGCAGGGTCAGACTTCAGTGAACTTCCTTCAATTGAGGAAATTCTGGCACAGCTCTGAGGGAGGATGTTAAAGGAATCGTGGATGTGGTCCTGCCTGGGCCAGACTGATCCCCAGTGCTCCCTTCCAGCTGCTACCATTCCATCAGTCTGTGGAGTATCTGACCTGCAGAAGGGTGAAAGGGCGACTCTTACAAATGCTGGTTGATTCATGTCTCTGAGCTTCCAGGGTTTTACAAAGAGCTTTTAAATGTTTTTATAGGACTGTAATCAAATTCAAGGCACTGGATGACTACCCTTCTTGTGTTTTCATGATTTTTGAGTGCAAACTACAATGCTATAATGTCATTAAATGTGGCAAAGAGCGATCTGCAAGAGGATTTTCTGTGTTTCATTTTGCATTCATATTTGCAAAAATATCTAGCCATTTGACTGCCTGCTTTACTAAATTCCTAATTAAAAGTAATTAGGAAAAGTCACAGCAGCTTTGAAAGTAATAGTAAAAGTAGCAAGTACAGCAGCAGTTTGTTTCCTTCCTGTATCTCTTAGATGATTGTGCGTTATTATTAACAAGGAGGCAGAGCCTTAATTTGCTATTCTGAGTTAGAAAAGCTTTGTTTTATGTCACAAAGCTTTTGCTACTATTGCAAACAGAGTAATTTCAGGTGTTGTTTACCAAGCTCATTCCCCCCCAGTATATCTTTAAGTGATGAATTGATGGGAATGAAATTTCAGTTTTCAGATAAGGTCATGCCATTATGTGTATCATGGGATTGTAGTATTTTCAAGACTATTCTTAGGATTTTGTAGGCTACACAGGCAACTTGATGCATACTTGTAGAGAGTTTTGCATTTGTTAAGAACTCTATAATAGTCTTTGGTGGTGTTGGTTTTCACATTTTATTTCCCGCATGTGCTGGTATTGACATCCTAGCAGGAAAAGGTGTGGACAATATGTGTGGCTAGGATGCCATAACCTTACTCTGGATTTCAACTGTCTCTTTCTGTAACTTCCTCGAATATTGAACTGCTATCCCATGTAGCTTCTGATACCCAGGAACTGAAATGAGACCTGGCTAGTGGTTATTGTCCTGTGCAGGAACATTTGCTCTAATTGACCTCTGACAGTAGAGGATGTACTGTAGAGAGTGTTCTGACCACATGGCTATAAGAAGATCAGAACAAGCACACCATGTGACATTGGGTGTAAAACCAGTGATGGAGCCCTATTTTCCTGGGGTTGGCTGAATGTGTGCCTAAAGATGGGAATTCCTTGTTTTCCTTTGCTTGCATGCATGGCTTCAAGTGTGGTTCTTAATTGTTGGCTATGGTTAAACCACAAGTACTGAATGTTCTTGCTTAATGCAAGCAGACTCTTCCCATTGCTGGTCCTGCTGTAAGTGAAGACAAACACATCACCTGAGTGTTGTTCTGGCACTAATCCTGCTAGAGGAAGAATGTTGTCTGCATGGGCTCTTGGCTTATTTGTCTGTTCACAGTTGTGTTAAACTGGGAGAGAGTGTAGGTGCAGAAGAAGGGATTACAAGTGACCTCACTCCTGACAAGTCACAGCTGTACTAATTACCAAAGAAGAACAATGCCCTTGATGGGTTGCAGCTGTGACTAAAAAAAAATATAAGTGTGATAAAAGGAGTGGATTGGCTGGTCAGGGAGAGCCTGGAGAAAGTGTCTATAGGAAGTGGACCTTGAGGAGGCGGAGAAGTCCTGAGGAAGAAGGAGCAACTCAGAGCAACACAAAGGAGAATGAAACAAGGAAGACAGCTGCTGCAAAAGATCTGCTGTGAGGTCAGTCTGGGTCTGATAGACTTAGAGCCTGCTGTTGGAGCCTGCAGTCATAGTGGAGCTAGGTAAAATCCTGCAGTTAGAGGCAGCAGGGGAATACTCCTGCAGTCATATTCCAACAGGAATAGCCAGCAGTCTGAGTCTATCAGAAAAGCCAACAGCAGAAGTTTGCTGTAGTCAGGATGGCTAAACTGTAAAGAAGAATAAACCAGGAACCTTTTCACATTATTAAATGAGTCTGTGTCTTGGCTCATTTCTACCCCTAACAAGAGGTCTGCCACAGGGGGAGAGAGGAGCAGCCCAGGAAGATTGGGGTGTTAGTAGCCTGCGGCAAGGAAAGCCTTAGCAAGGTCCTTGAAGCCTGCACTGGGGGGCCAGGAGCATGGAGTGAGGCCTTGGGAGGACAGCAAAAACCTCCAGGACCTCAAAGGGCATGGTAGTGTTTGCTGCTGCTTACCTTTCTGACTGTGGCAGAAACAGGTGAAAAACTGGAGTTTGACTGTGTGAGGGACATGGAATATACCTGAGGATGCCTGTGCATCTCACTTTTTTATCAGACTATTTCTACCTGTTCTTTCCAGAGGCACAGTATAGATTTTCATCTTCCATGTCCATGTCTCTCTGTAACTCTCCTAAAGCTTTCTGCTCTCTGTCTGTTCAGTAACTTCTTTTTGTGTGAGGCTGAAAGCTTGCTGTTGGCTTCAGCTCTTTGTTTCTTCAGCTCAGACCATACCATAGCTTATAGATGTTGTAGGAAATCAAGGGAATTGACATTTAAATAATGACTAAAGAACAGTTTTGTTTGTAATGGTGATGGTTTTGTTAGAAATCCCAAGAGGGAAGGAAGAACTAATTAATACTAATGTAGTAGGATGTTTGTGTTTTCCTGTTGCTCTTTTGGTTGGGATTTTCTATAATGTACTTCAAAATGTACATGAAGCAATAGTTGTGTCATACATGTTGAGCTTTACTGATGTCCTTCCCCCCCACCAGTTTATAAATGTAATGCATATGTGTGTTCATCTTACCAAATATTCAAGGACTGTAACTGTAGTGTAGTTACAGTGCAATTGTTCTAGTTTCATTACAGTTTTATTTAATCTCTCTCAAATTTGGTACATGAATGAATAGTCCACAAGGACCTTTCTGTTTTATATGCATTACTTTATAAATTGGACTAAAGATCTACTTGGGTATAAAATCCAATAAACAGAAGGTTAATGACAGAAGCTTCAGTTTTATACAGTAATTTTAGTACGCAGCTAATTTGATTGATAATGATGGGTGTTGTATTTAGGGACTTTTTATGCTGAATACCTTTTGAGATCAAGTCCTTAGATTGTGTAATTCCCTGGAGAGTTTTCTTCCTGCCTGCATGTGCTGGGAAGCTGTGCCATAGCTGTGGGTGTGTGATGTGTGCTGGTGGCTGCATGGCTTGTCTCAGTTTGATCAGCAAACCCAGCTATGCCCAGTGGGAGGAAGTTTTATCCCAATGTAGTTGGTACTGCTGGTGTGCTTTGGTAGAGCATTCACACAGCCTAAGAAAATGTAGAAAAGATTTACATCTCTAAAATGTGAAGAGACTTGGAACACTGTTCTGGTTTGAAAGCAAAACCAGTGAGAGACTCCAAGTCAGAAATACAATTTATTAGGAAAAGGGGAAAAAACCAATACATGCAATAACAATAGAAAACACCACTGACAGTCAGAATTACAACCTGACACCCTGCTAGTTAGGGTGGTGGTAGCAGTCCAGATGAAACAGTCTTGTTGAAGTGGTGATCCCGTAGAAACGATCTGGTAGCTCTTGTCTTCTGGAAAACTAGTGGGTAAGGGTGGCCATTCCTCTGGGAATCCAGTGGAAAGCCTGCTTGTTGTGTCCCAAACCCAGATTATATCCAGGTGGGGATGCTTAGCTCCTCCCCCCTGGGCGGAGCATCTCACAGTGGGCTGATGTCATTCTGCGTCATGCTGTGGGTCCTTGATGGCCCGTTAAACAGAAATGGCTCTGGGAGGGAATTATCTCTGAGTCATGTGGCAAGACATTGATGGGCCCCTTGACAGGAGATAAGGGAAAAAAACAATGCCCCTCCTGATTTCAGCAGCTCTTGAGGATGGGAATAGAATACATCTTTATATTACAACTGTAATAAATAGGTGTGATTCATGCTGATAAAATTGAAACAGTAAACAATATTGATACAGTAATTAATATTTGGAAATAATAAAACAGTTAAAGGTGTAATGCCAAGAAAGAAAGGGAGAGGAGGGGCTCTCCCCCCTTCTCCTGCAGATGTTCAGAACTGGAAGAAGCAAGAGATAACTATTACTAAATTTAGTTGGAAGAGAGGAAAATTTGGTTGGACATCCCGGAAAATGTTAATTATATGAGATTTATTGCTTTGATGCTAGAACATAATATTGGCTTGCATGATATTAGTTTTGGCTTACATGATACCAGCTTGGTGTGCACGTGTAATCCAAAAGGTGAATCAAAAGACACCGAGGAAGAGGAGAGACCTTCATCAGAGATGACCCCCAAAGAATGGGGGACCACCTAAAAAATGGTGGAGCATGCGTGGTAAAAGTGATAGTGAAGGTGGAGATACAAGTGTGACTAATCGAAAATGGGAGGAGATGGTGATGATGTACAATATAAAAAGGAGAATTTTAGGCTTGGCAATTCGTACGTGAGGGGACGGGTCAAGCCCTGCACTCTGTACCCTGTGCTACCCTGCTCAGTTATTTTTGCTTATGTGCTATTACAAGAACCAAATTGTCCCTTATCATAACCAAATTATATTGTCAATATTTTGAGTGTATTCAATTTTATATATTTTAAGCTACTTAATTAAAATTGCTGCTACATTTAATTTCTTTTGGGTTTTTTTATGACGGGATAATTGGGCAAATATAACATAACCTAGGACAAACACAACGGTAAATACATTTATAGTGAACTGTAGTTAGCTGAGCTCCAGATCTGGATGGAGCACTGTTGAAGATAAGACTTCCACTATGTTTTGTTTTATTATTTTGTACTCAAAACCATTATAAACAGAACTCAGATTTTTTTTTTTTAATTTCCTCCTACGTGTATCAGTAAGTCCTGAGAATTATTTTAACTTTCCATTTTAAGAATATGCTTATCTTGAAATCAGGATTTTGAGAATTCATTGCTCAAGGCTTGATAAACTTGAGTGGAGTGTTCTGTGGCTTTCTGAGCAGAATCTAATTGTCCCCATGTATACAAACTATGGCTACAAGAAAGTAATTGTTCCGTTAGAGCATTCAAACTTAGCTAAAATTAAAGTTATTGCCCAGTGTTACAATTTGCTGGATCCTAGGTGTGATCCTGGATAATGGATGTATAGCTAATACAAAAAATACAGTTGGAGGAACAGTGTTTTTTTTATTGAGTCAAAAAATGCACTTTTGGTTCTTGAAATAAACTAAGGTATTTGTACAATCCACCCCCATACCTTTGAATATTGTATCCAAAACATTCCCGGGGTCACTGACAGACACTGTATTCAAAAAGGCAGAAACACGAATGTTTGTTCTCTGTACTTGAGTTTCAGTACTGCAAAGTAAAGTGAAAGTAACTGAAATTATGGTTCCATGCAGATCAGACACCTGAAATCTGACCTGCAAAAAAAGCCCAACATATTTGGGGATCTGCTGTCTGCTACACTTGTCAGGTCGAGTGAAGTAAGTTCTGGAAGGAAAGTGCTGTTGGATGCACTTAAGAATCAGTCTGTAAGAGTTCAGCCTATTCTGATGCCTGTCTCCAAAAAATAGAGTGACTATCCACCCAAATGTAAATACTGAATATTTAATTGCATTTTCAGTTCTTCTGTGCTTTTGTGACATTTTAAACTAACATAATGGAAATGTTTGTTTTGTTAAAGATAACTTTGTGTGCCTTTTCAGTAGAAGGGTTTCAAATTCATTCATAAATGTGCATGTAGTCCCTAAGTAAAGCCAAAACACAGATGTGTACAGGGGTAGGAAGAGCTTTAGAGGACTACTTGGTGTGTATGGGTTTGGTTTTGTTCCTGAGCAGTGCATCATGCCTCTCAGCAGGGCTAGACTATGTTGGAAGGTTTGCTTTTGAGTGAAATTACACAATTTGTTTCCATAAAATACAAAAATCTTATCCCAGTGTAATGACATATTTCTGTATATTACTGGCTGCCACTGCCAAGACACCAGGAGACAAAACCGTGCAGAATTTTGTCTTAATTTCTTGCCTGGTGTATCAGATCAATAATGTTTGTAGAATTGCTGGGTTACCCCCTTGCCCACAGTTCTGTTTGCTCTTGAGGGATTGCTTTATCTGCGTGCTCTTAATTTAGTCGCAAGTTCCTTGGCCAGTAGCTTTTAATAACCATGTAGACATTTAATCTTCCTTTAATTGTTGGTATCAAGAAGGCTTTTGCTAGATTTTTAAGGTGAGGTAATGTAACTCTTTGTTCACTGAGGTTTTTTGCAGAACTTCAAGTTGCCTCATATTCTCAGAACAACTCATATATAACTTATCAAACTTATTACCAAATGTAGTCAAGTATGTTCAGTGTTAAACCACATGCCTTGAGTGCTATCCCTCCTTCCTGCTTTTTAAATTGTGGGAAAGGAGAAAAAATCTTAGTAAATTCTTTAAATACTAGCTCTGCTAAAGTAGAGGTTGCAAACAGGGCTTTGAAATTTTAACTTGGGTCATAATTTGTCTTACTTGTTTTCACCACTGCATTTAGTATTTTAGGGATTCTTAATGCATCATTGTTCCTTGTTGAATTTTTGAGTCTCTCTCTGAAGCAGTAGGTGTCTTAATCTTGAACATAATGTGAAATTTATGGTCCTGTACCGCCTGTACACTTACCTCCTCATAACTATCAGGACTAGATAATGCTGCTGAGGTGGCATTTTCCGGGATGTTGTGGGGAGAGGAGTGGGCTGTGGGTGGAAATTCTCTGATGTTCAGAAATGGATGAAAGCTTCTTGTGGAAGTACAATCTTGCTTTGTCTTCACATGTCACTTTTGATACAATGATTAAATAATCTCCCTTTACTCTGCATCTACTTTCAGCTGTTTCCAGTGGGGTTTTTGAATTTACCAAACAATTCAAGTCAGTTTTATTTACAAATATAGCCAGTAATTTATTTACTCTTGGAATGTGCTTAGCCCTTGGGTAGACTGTGTCTGTATTGTCTAGAGCTGTTATCAACACGACCTCAATTTTATTTATTTTTATTTATTTATAGTGACTGAAATGCATTTTATGATTAAATATATTGTATACAAGATATTCAGCTTTCAAAGCTTTAAATTGTTATGGGTTTTTGATATCTGTGTTACTGCAATTGCTTTATAGGCCAGATGCCAAAGCAACAGTGCCACTTATCCTTGCACCTTTTTACCATTGTAGTGGGGGTTTTTGCTTCCAAGTTTGTTTTTTGACTTAGTAGTAAATAGATACTCTTTTTTGCACAGCTTGGGTATATCTGGATATTTAAGCTCCCCCAATGTGTTAAGAGAAATGCAAGGCACAGCTTGGCAGAAGTTCCCCACAATTTTGTGTTAAAAGAGCAAAAATAGCAGAGTGCCAGCATGTTCCTGTGGTTTCTTTAGTACAACCATTGCATCCTAGTAGTGACCTAGCAAATCTTGTCATGGTGTTCCTTGCATTGTTTACGTTTCCTAGATTACCCTGGGGAAGTGTGTCACTCTTGCCCCAGAAGGAATTGATGTCAGTATTTATCACAGAGTTACTCTGGAACTGCATTTCAGAACAGCAGTAGTTCAGGTTGGAAGGGACCTTAGGATGTCTACAGCTTTTTGCCCATAGCTGTTTGTTTCAATGCTCAGTTTCAAACTGAACTCTGACCTTTCTCTAAACTTTGACTGCTCAAGTGTTGAAAGTGCAAGGGCAGAGGATGCACAAACTGTTTGGGCAACTTGTTTCCACAGCTTGACTAACCTTGGTGTGAAATTGCTCCTGTGTGCATCTGTGCCATCTCTCATCAGCTTCTCCCTCTGTCAGAATACCCTTCCACCATGCATGGCTGTGAAGAGCCTGTCTGTGCTGCTTTTGTCATCTCCTTTGTGTTGAGGGGCTGCTCTTGGGGTCCTCTGAAGCCGCCTTTTCCTCAGGCTGAAAAAGCTCACATCTCTCTCCCTCCTGAAGGGTAAGAGCTCCAGCCCATACCAGCCCCTAACCTTGTAGGTGGCCTTCTGCTGAATTTGCCTTACTTATTTTTGTCTCTGTTGTATCAGAGAGCCCCAGACTGGACATGGTTTTCTAGATGTGATCCAGCAAGTGTCCCTTCTTCCTCTGCAGCATGGCTGTGCCCTTGGAGCTCGCTGAGCTGTCAGCTTTCATTGGGGAATGCTGCTGACACGGAGCAGGGTGTCAGGTCCTTTTCCAGCAGAGCTGCCCCCAGCCAGCCACTTTCCAGACTGTGTCATGATGAGTATGTTACCCAGCTGCAGGACTGGATTTTAGATGTTCACGTGATCATTGTAGGAAGAAAAACTCAGGTTCTCTTCCATCAAAACCAGCTGGACATGAGTTTTCTTCCTTACAGTCCCAAGTAGTGCAGTTTCTTTTGTGATGTAGCATGAGGTACTTATTTTACTAACAGCTTGGAAAAAATCCACCTTCTAAAAGCTCAGAAACGAGTTTTCTATGTTTTGTTGTGTTATCCATGTACGTACCTCGATTAATCCTGTTCAGAAACTGGTCACATTACATAAATTAATTGGGGTCAGTGTAAGATGCACAGAATAGTTTTTATTTTAAACAAAGGCATGAATTCTGATCTCTAAAAATGACAGACTCAAATGACAGACAGAACATTGATGCAGTTCACCTTGAATATGACTATCCTGTTATAATTCCTTTGGCAATAAAATATGGAGCTACAAATTTTCACCTTACTTTAACAGAACTCTGGTGAAGTTGTAAAAGGGGTTTGTCCTAGGGGGAGCTTTTTCAGCTTTGCTGTAGTAGCTTACACTAGGGCAAAAATGACCCTTCTGTTCTTGGAAGTAAATTCTCAAGGATATTTGAAAAATATTTTACTGAACTTGGCTCTGTTGTTACTGTGTCAAGTTGATGTATTTACAACCTAATTTTGTTGTAAATTAGTCTGCTGGATGCAAGTGACTGTAAAGCTGGGTGGCCAGCCCCTGTTCATCTGAAAAGAAAGATAATTGCCAAACAAAACCCAAGCTATTAATTAAGGTATTTTTCTTGTTTTGGTTAGAGGGGCTAACAGTTTTTGGTATTCAGAATATCCTTATATTTAATTTCTAAGAAATTTCTAGTTTACTTCTGCTGTAGTCACTGCCATAACAGACATTTGCCATTGGTTCATTCCTTGTTTTTTTAATTGAAAGACTGTAAAGTATTGCCTTGTAATGTTCATCCAACCCTGCCTACGTAGTTTTTACTCTTGGGTTGTCTCCTGTTGCCTGACCTTGGGCTGGATGATTTATCCTTCCCTCAAGGCACCATCTCACTGAACACTGCTTCCTTGCCTCCTGTGGCAGGATGGATATCTGCTGTCCCCAGATTGTTACTTCTGCAATAAAGGAGTAACTGTGCCAGTCTTGAGCTGAGTGTGAACAGTGTCCAGGTGTGGGTTTGTGGACCTGTCGTGGTCTTGTTTTGTTTTTCTGCCCCTCCCACGCACCCTGATTTAGCCCATTGTGCACAGGAGTGTGTCCCTGAAAGCTTCATGTCCTGTGCACGCCTCAGATTCCCTTTTAATTTACCTGTATTTTGATGTAGCAGCTGGCTGTTCAGAAGTTAGTAGAAGGTAGGATCCTTATTACTGTCATCATTTTGCTGTGTCCTCAAGCTTCTCTCAACTTTTGCAATCACTGTGCTATTAAACTTCAGTTTGGTTTCCATTTGATGGAATGTATAGAGTATGATGTATCCTGTACTTGATGAGGACATAGGGCTATTACTGCTGTGAAGCTAATAATAGCACATGCTGTCCTCGTCTAGGTCCTGCTCACAAGTCCAAGGATTTATTTGAAAACTGGTAATTTAGATCCTAGTGAAATACCCCAGCTGTGAGCAGGTGTAGTAACAGCTTTCTGGTAACCTGAACTGTGATATTTGTGTGCAGGAATACAAATGGGGAAAAAGTAATAATGGAATTTGAACAGCCTAATATGCTATAATAAGGTAGAATAAAGCTGTATTTAATTAGCCAGTAACAAATGTTAACCTTATTTTAGATCAGGAAGCAGTGGTGAAACAGGGACTTCTGATGAGTTTTGCTCTCATTGTTTCTTGAGGCCAATTCAAATAATTTTACACCATGAATGATAGTTGGAGTGAAGTAGAAAAGCTAATAAACCTCATGAAGCCTAAGAAAGTGCCATTTTCAAGTTGGTCTCTTGTTGGTGAGTCCAAGTATGTCCCAGTGTGAAGTTTTCTTTTTCTTTTTTGTTTTTCCTTCTTTCTACAGGAGAAGAGGGTTTAAGATCTCATTTTTACTTGTGTGATAACGTATGTCTTCAAGTTTGTGGGGTTAGATTGGGAGTACACAGTCTGAACCATGCAAGTGGATCATGGCTTTGGAACAGTTCCAGATGGAACAAAGCTCACATTAGATCTGTGCTTAGTCATAAATCTCGTACCTTGATGTGGTTTCCCAGCAGGACAAAGACATATGGGGTCTGTAGTGTGCTCTGCAATTTAGATATGACAGGATTTTGTTTTCAGTACTATTACTCTGATTTGCTTTATGGTATGTTTTTCTGAGTTGTTTCCACACTTCTGGAAGCCATGTTTATCCAAAGTCAAATTGAGTCTTTTCTTAATAGGACATTAAGGGTTAGAGCAATTTACCAGGGGAACCGTAAGGAACAGTGTCACCTTTAATGTTTAATTCAGGATTAGCTGTCTTTGTGCGGGATGGACCTGATTTCACTTGTAGCTGTAAATTTCCTGAGGGAAGCCGTAGGTAAGTGCTCTGGTTTGTGTTGGTGAGGTGGTTAGAGGTGATAGATTGCAGCCCTTGTGCAGCCTCACCCATATGATGTGCCAGTGCAGTCTCTGTGCTGTTAGAGCAGAGTGCTCACCTGTTTGGGCTGTAGTTACTGCAGGCTTCAGGATTTTTTTTCCAGAGATATCTGGCATCATAAAGATTTCTAAATGCACCCATCTGATAAAGTTGGCTACATTCTGTAACAGCTTTGATGGTCTTCCCAAGCACTTCACCTCTTTATTGCACGTGGTGAGACAAAAGTTGTTCTTTTATCTTTTGTGAGATAAAAGATGCTGGCTCTGATAGTAGAACAGCTTTTTTGCACCGTCTCATTGTTACTTTTGGCAGAGCCAACCTGGTAAATCTGGCATAACAAAGAAGAAAATGCAGTAAGAAAAAGACTATTGTATTCGAGCAGAAATAGAGTTTGACTTTCAGCTAATATCTAATTAGGAGCTCAAACAGAAAAGTTAGAAATTACCTGTTCAGTATTTCAGTCTTGATGGACACATTTTAAAACCTAAACTAGATAGTGTGGTAAGTCAAAACAGGACCAATGTGACCTAAGAATTATTGAGAGGAAATTTTGAGCCCCGGGCTTAGAAAATTGATCCTGTGAAAATTGATCAAGCGTGATAGGAATGAAAACAGTTAAAGCCTCAACTTCTACAAATTTCTTAATTTTAGAAGTGTTGGGGAAGCTGCTGTAGAGCTGAACAGAAATGGGCTTTTATATATTGCAGTGCCTGTGGAAAGCTACATGTCTTGGGTATTGCTATTGAAATAGAGAAAGTGGAGGTGATAGCCACAGTATGCAACTGTAGGGGAATAGGCACTGAATTGAGTTTTTGGGTGTGCTGTGCATTCCAACAAAATGTAAAATTTGGACAAAAACGTATGTGCTGACGGGTTATAACCTGCTTTCCAACGTTTTCCAATGTTTGGAGTTAGAATTAGAAAAATTATTGTAGTGGTTTTGGTTTGCCAATTTGAGATTTCCCGGCCAATGCAGCACCACAATAATGTGGTGGGCTGAGTGCTGGCTAAATGACAGGGCACTTACTACAGTGTACTTATTTCCTGCTGTGAGATAGGGTTAGGAGGAAGGCAAAGCAGGCTCAAAACTTTAAAAGGGTATAAAGAAAACTTTATTAACAGTAAAACAAAGAATAATAAGAATCAAAACTTTCAGAACATTTCCCTCCTCCTTACAACTTTCCCACTAACAATGTATACAATTCAGTCAGTTTATCACCTCTAGAATAATCTTTCTTCAGTTCACTCGGGGAGAAGAGTGTCCCTTGCCATGCCATGGAGACTTCTCCACAAGAAACAGTTCCCTCGTGGCTTTTAATTTTCACAGATAGCAGCTGCCTGGAAAATCTGCAATAGTGAAGTCCCTCCCATCTTTTCACAGTCTTCTCACAGCTGTGTTTATGGGCCACATCAACTTATGGGGTACTATTTTAAGGATGAGCTGTTTAAGGATAAAAGTTCTCTTCATCTATCTTTGAAATCATCTTCATCTCTGGGAACAGAGGTCTTCTCTCCCTGGGGGCACAGGGTCATGATCACTCCTCTCTCTCTCTGTTTGAACTTCTCATGGGATTACAGCTACTTCAACATCTGTTTACTTTAGCATAGATGTGTTTGCTCGTATTTTCGATTTGAATGCTTCAACCCATGTACTCTCCAATGAGTTACAGAGAAAAAGAGTCTGATGTATCAATTATATTCTTCTCCATAGTTTTACAAGAGGATTTCAGCTTAAACTTAAGGTATCTCCCCATTCTCCTGCCATATTGGACTTGATTCTTCCTGCCGCTGCTGGGGCCCGGCCCTGCCTTGGCTGGAGCCCCCACAGCCGCCCCTCCCCTGCCCTGCCCGGCCCCCAGGCCAGGAGGGGGAAGTGAAGTGTTGCACTTCAGTGAGTCCCTTTGAGCCACCTGCGCTTTCAGGGCCTGGAGCATGCTGGCTAAAAAGGAGCTAACAAACAGGGCAAGGATGGGTCTTTGTTTGGAGATCGAAAGGGTGTTTATTCTTAGAGGGTCCAGGGACAAAGACAAAAACACGGTGGAAGGCACAGGGTTAAATAAGGGGAAAAAGGGGTGGATCTGAGGGACGAGGGCCAATGGAAATGAGGAAAAGTGGTGCAGGGTCGGAGCAGTAAACCAGGAGAACCAGGAAGGCAACCATGGGGCAAATGAGAGCCAATGGGGATAAGAAAAGGAGAGAACATTCTAGGGGGAATGCCGATATGGAAAAGGCAGCTGAACAGGGGTGACATCAATTGGGGGAGCCACTGAAACTTAAAACATGAACATGTGGTTGCAGAGGCTTATGGGAGGGAGACTTTTCCCACCCTAACCACAGGGGTGTTTCTCCTAGCCTGTTTCTGCCGTTCCGGGGTTGAAGCGCTGTAGTCTCTGTGGCAGCCTCCCAGCCTCCACAGGGAAGGAGTTCTCCCTCCAGACACCAGAAGAAAAAGAGCTTTTCCTGGAGTTTTTTAACATGTGTGTTCACAGGGGTGTATTCAGCTTTCTGGTGGTTTAACAACGTGTCAGTCTTCACAACTAGGCGCTGATTGGTGTTTCTTAGACGTGGAGGAAGCTCTCAGCAGCTCCATTCAGAAAAATCATTTCCGTGGGTGGCTTCTTCCTGCCTCACCAAATGTCAATTAATGCAAAACCAGCACAGTTATTACTTACAACTTGCATCCCCACTTCTATAAACGTGTCCCCCAGCACATAGGTGCTGCTTGTTTGATTCCAGCCTTGATGCCTTTCGCTCCTGGCAGTATCAGAGCTTCTGCTCTTTTCCTGTGTTGTAATAAATGTTTGTTACTGGGTCAGGAACCCAGCTGACCAAAATGGGGCAGGCAGAATTCTCATTGTTACTGCACTAGCATATTCTGGTCTATTGAAGTGTCTTGCAAAATCTTTTTATGACTCTTTCCAGGGCCAGTGTGCAACTTGAACATTTTCTTCCTTTTTCAGAAAGCAAATGAGAACGTGTAATATATTTCATTTGGGATGTTGGGGTTTTTTCCTTCTTTTCCTGTTGCTCTTCCTGTGCTTTTTAATTCTCTGCCATGCTCAGCAACAAGGGTGTATTGTTTTTATTCTCCCCATGTTTTGCGAGGTGTTTGACTGTCTTAAAATTATCCCTCCCTTGATAAATAAGCAGTATTCAGAAGGAAAGAAAGGGAAGTGCAAGGTTAATGTTCAGCTTCTACCCGGCATATGTGTTAGTTTAATTTAAAAATGTTTATGTATATAACATCAATAAACTTCTATATTAGGAAAAAGGCTCTCTAGCTAATTGACTGAAGAAGTATCCATAGAAATAATCATTTTGAGATCCAGTGTTTGCACCTTCAGTTAGTCTTTTCTGAAAGAGATGAGATTTACCCTCTTCATGTGGATATAATTTGTGGTTTTAGTCTGAACTGACTGAGCACAACCAGACTGCTGCTTTTATCTATGTGTAGTATGTGTTGTGTCCCGTACCTCTGATCCTAAAAGACACGCCTGTTGTTCTGTAAAAACCTCCCACTTTTACATGGCAGAGGCTGATATTCTCTCTCTCAGTGGAGATACTCCATAGCAAGCTCTTGATGTCAAACTCAGAACTGACATGATGGTTGCTGTGCTGGTAAGTGTGTGCCTGAAGTGTGTGTGAGTGAACACCTCCTTGTATTTGATATCCTGCAAACTGGAAGAGTGTGATTTTCCAGCTAAAACCAAAATGATGGGATTTTGCTGTTCTCTTGCATCAGGTTCTTAATTTATGAAGCTGAAATTGAAGTTTGCCTAAGCAACATCTGACTGATACTTCTGCTTGAGAACAGAACCAAAAGCTGAGCAAACTTTTGTTTGGAGAACAGGAATGCTGCTTTGTATGTTAAGTAAAACACAATATTTGATTTCTGAAGAAGTAATTATTTAGTTGGTTTTGTCTGTTTTTGGTACAGGTTATTAATGCTGCTTTAGCTCTTGCTGCCAGACCAAAAAGTCAAGTTGTGAAAAACACCATGGAGATGTATAGGAGTACATGGGAGAACCACATCCATGTTCTTACTGAAGCTGTGGATGATATAACAAGTATTGATGATTTCCTTGCTGTATCAGGTATGGTAATTTTCAGAATCCAATTGTTCTTTTATATGCTTTGAAAATTTTTCATCACTTTTCAGTGGGACACTAGTGAAAGATGAGATTGTATAGTGATTTGTGTGAATATAGTGTGAAACCATTGCTGTTGTTTCAAATGTATTCCTGCTGTGCATGGTGTAGAGCTGGGCAGAAGTCCTGCCACACCAGGTGGGTGTGACAGGGGTACATTTATCCATCCCCACAGCTTCCTTTACCTCTGCAGTTTCAAATCCTCTCTGCAGCTATGAGAGGTCTCTGAGGAAAGGAAGTGCATATACCTTAAACAAGAGGTTCTTGTGATACCCTGTGTTCCAGTTCCTGTGGAATGCACAGTAGAATTTCTGGAATTTTCAGTGTCGCAGATATTTGTCACACAAAATACACTTTTACAGATCTCTGTGGTGAAGAGGCCTTGGGTAGTAAACTGTATTTACTGAAGCAGTGAGTGTCTTCAGCATTTAAAAAGAAGAGTGAAAACAGTTGTTTCACTTTTTGCAGTTTAAAGATCCCAGTTCTGAAGTAAGGTTCTGCCCTCACTGTCTCACTTTCCTTAGTGAGGAAAACAAAAGCATTTCAGTTGCACAGTGCCTATTTTTTCTGTTGCTCCTGGTAAAATACACCTTCATATGCATAGTTTAGAAATCCTTGTATTGTGAAGCCCATGTAAATTTGTATAATTCTACTTTTCTGATTTCTCTTAAAGTAGCATACCGTGGAAAGAAAGGAAAGATTTGTCTCATCTACCTTAAATGTGGTTTAATTTCTGTCTATCCATGTGGTCAGTGGGCCCTGTGCTTGCCCATTTCTCTTTGGGCATGTCATTTGGGCTTAGTTCCAGTAGTTAGGGCTGTTTGGTTTATTCAGCAGTAGGAAACATGAGTAGTTCTGCAGGTGTCAGTAGTTTAAAACCTTTGTAGGTGAAGTCACAGCTAAGTTCACATTCCCAAGTTCTGCTTTGCTCACTAAACGTGAGAGTAGACCCTTACCTGAAAGGGGCAGAGTTTGGGTATTCTTTGCTCTAAAGCCTGTTGGGTATCATCACTGTGGGGCCTGGAAGCTGCTGGAGTGGAGTCCCAGTAAGTTTCTTGCCATCAGGGTGTGGATATTCCAGTGCAACCAGCATGAGCAGAGATGGCTGTTCAGGCCCTTTTGGGTCTGCTGATAGGGGATACAGACTTTTCTTCAGGCTGGGGAAATTCTCCTTGCTTTACAAGGTCAGCTGGTATACCTGGCAAGTGACTTAGGTCTGAGTGTAGAAGAATTTACTGCAAATAGTGTGGCTTAGTTATTCATAGTTACTCTCCTCTGTGTGTCTCAGCTCTGTATCTTCATACAGAGTAGCATAACCTGAGAATTATTTTCTCCCTGTGTAAGTTAGCCTTTGATGGAAGTGCTTTATGAACCTGCTTGTCGTGCAGATCTTTCCTGTTCCTGAGTTTTCCTGAAATTTATGCAGGTATTGCTAAAGCTGTTAATAAAGAGGTGAAACAAGTCAATTGCTAATGAATAAAATACATGAATCTCTGTAAAACTCAGGAGATTTCATAGTAGGTTAAAAATCTTCTGTCAGATTTATTGAGCTAAATGATTATTTTTATCTATACAGCTATGATTCATTGAAATGACACATTTTAGGTTGGTTTTTCTTTTCAAAATTTCTTGGACTTGAAGAATAAAGTTAAGCATTCCAATAATAATTATGTAGAAGAAAAATCTGTCACTGGGCAGCTGCTCATTTCAGAGAAGGCTTTTTAGTATATTTACATTCTTTGGTTGAACACATTTAAATGATTGTCTATTTCACAGTAAATAAAAGCAGAAATGAATTCAGGTAGCAGTGATGTGTATGGAGCTCATGCCATGAGCTCCAAGAAAGGTAAACATTGCTGCATTTCCTTTAAACTGTGTGTAGAACATCTTCTGTAAGCTTTGGTAGAGCCCTTTGGCACATGGTAATTTAATTTGTTTAAACTTCAAGTGTCATTCTTATTCTTAAGGGCTCTGTTGAGAAGATGTTTCTCTATGGCAATGTCACCTTTTTGCTTTGGAAAGGTTTTTTTACTAGTTCATGTACAAAGGAGTAATTGTAAGGAGCAGTGCAAATCATGCTTGGTTTACTCCACAGGGTATTAGCACCTTTGCTGTGTTCTGAGGGATTAAAACATTCACATACTGCTCTGTCTAAATAGAAAGGTTAGAAGTGTAGTAGAAGATGGTATCTGCACTTTTTTGGAGATTACTCAGTAATTAGGGAAGGTGATTGAGAATTTTGCATCGTGTTTGAGACAAGGGAATTCCAAAACTGGTATTTAACAGCCCTGTTTTTTCTACAGAAATTAGTATTGTACATCTCATGCCAACATGGGCATTCTGGGCAAAAAAATACCTTTTAAACCAGCAGATTTCTTTCAAAACAGGTTCTGTGCTGTGCTGGCTTGTCAGCTCCTCACTCAGGTGAGTTGGAGTGGCTGAGTTTGCAGGTTGTGGGGGAAAGATAAATTCTGGAGTGTCAGAATTGCATTCAGAGTTTCATTCAGGACACTTTTTAGGAAATACAGTAAACACACCTTCCCTAGTGGTTCTAGTGATTCAGAACTCTGCATCATACAATAGAACTGCCTACTTTAAAGTTCATTTAAAATTTCTTCTTGGACTGATTGAGAGGTCAGTTATTTCTGACAATCCTGCCTGTCCCACTGGCACTCAGGGAAGGAAGATTGTGAGCATTTGGAAGGTTGGTTGATTTTTCTTTGTTGCTTTTGTTTTGTATTGTTTTTAAATGTTCTTATAAATGATATCTAATAATAAACAAAATGCTGCTCTTCTTTTTCTGAGTGTATTGGTCTTTTCAGATTCATGCATCTTCTTGAAATTGGTTTTTTTTTTCAGTTGTGTTTTATTCTTGCCAGTTATATGGTACTATAATCAAAGGAAAACAGCACTACAGAACAAAAAAGTTGAAATCAGGTCTTTACAGGTGAAAAAGAGGTCTGATTGCAAATAGTTGAAGTGGAGCTCTGTTCCTTATAAAGGAAAGCAAGAGTTAATGACTTGTGTTAAAAAAAAGTAATTGTAATTATGAAACATTATAAATTATGATACTGTTTTTCATAGATTTGTTACACCTTGTAGGAACAGAGAATCAGTCTCAGCCTATCAGTTTTGGATAGTTAATTTATGCAACGAAGAATGTGGGTGTTAATCTTTACAACCCACTGACATTAAGTTAAAAAATTACTGTCATCCATTTATCATGATGATGTGAAGTCTACAGATTCATAAATTAAAATGTGCTGTTGCATTTGATGCATGAATTTCCAGGAAACCTGTTTTGTTCTGCTTGTAATTGCATTTGTAGTGGTAAATCTGAAGTTTTATCCTGAACCCTCTGCTCTTGTAAACTGCCTCTTAGTGTCTTCTCCCTCATACAATTAGCCTGAAACAGAGTTTGAGGCTCGTTCCCTAAAGTTGATTCTTCTGTGTTATTTTAATACTCTTTTATTCAAAACTTAGTAAACCTAGTGGGTGTAGGTAGAAAATCTGAAATGTCAGTATTTCCGTCCTTTGTGTGTGTGTTTTCTGCTCCAGATGATGGTGTGTAATTGCAATGACAGGCTAATTGCAATTATTAAGTATTTCAATTTTGCCATGTGTTAGAAAAACAGTAAGAAAATACTTGGATCTTTTAGTCCCAGAATTAACTTTTTCAAGGACCATATAGGTAAGATCTGAAGTGTGTTTATATTTACAAAATTCTCAGGACCTGTGATTTTCTTTTTTCCTGTCTGTTGTCTTCTTGAAGTGCTTGCGTGACGGACCCCTGAGCTGTTTCTGTGTCCTTCTCTTAGAGTCCTTGCCCAAACTAAGATCATTTCATCAGCTGGGCCTTCTCTTCAGCCTCCCTAGTGCTGTCTTGAATTTTGCTCTTTGTGATATTTATAATATCAGAATGCTTAAATGCCTTTAACAGTACCGCTTCTTTTGCCAAAATGGAAGTGCCTTGTTTTCATAACAACGTTTCCTTGTTCATCTCTTTCCTCATTCCTCCTCATGTATGAGTAAATCTGTCTTCAAGTGCAGTCCACAAATGACCCAGAGCCTTTTCTGTTGTGTAAAATGAAGTCTGTGCTCTCTGGCCTTTTATATACCTTCTTAAAATACAATTTGGTTAAAGTGCATTTTGTCCTTTTTAATTGCATCAGCACTTTTAATTGAATTAATTTTTTTTAAGGTAAATCCATTCCAAATAATGGGTAATAAGTCATTAGACACTGAGAGGGTTTTGTGTGCTGTCCAGTTTGTTGTTTCCCTGCCAGAAGTTCTGTTTGCTGCTCTTTACCTGACAGAGTCATAGGGAGTGCTGTCACTTACATGTCTGCCTCAGGTGAGGGTTTGTGCAATTCCCCCGTGCAGTTTGCTCTGCTAATTTGATATTTGCAAATGTGGACCCAGGCAAATCAATCTGCAGTAGAATGTGGGGAGTCTGCCACTGTTAGTCCTGTGAGCAGAACAGTATTTTGTAATGTGTCCACAGGTGCCCCACAAATCCAGCTCCTTACGGGAGCTGGCCTGAGGGTCCTTAAATAGGTAAAGACTTCAGAGACTGCTGAGGAAGTTCCCTGATGAGATAAAGGATCATTCAAGATAACCTGAGTAGGCAAAAGAGTATAACATTTATACTGAAGAATTGGGACCAATCAGTGACTCCTGACAAGAAGGACAAGAGCCATAGTTCATTATTCTATGGTACTCTTGTTCTGGGGTGATGGGCAGACTTTCAGAGCAAATCCTGGGAAATCTTGTACGTTTCTCCCACCAAATGGAGTAGAGAAGTTTATATTCAAATGTGGATTGTGCAGGGAATTCCTGAAGTCTGAAATCATACAAGCTAGATATTTTTTTCCCATCTGGTAGTCTTTTCCTTGGAATCTCAAAATTATTTTTTCCAAAAATGGTGGGAAATAGTATGATGCCACCATGTTGGAACAAAAGTTGCCTTTTAATGTAAACCTGTGCCATCAGAAACTAGTTTTAATTCAAGAAAAGCAGCAAAAGACTGGACGTAACAGTAAAGCTGTTGGAGAAAATCCTTTTTGTGGGTGCAAACAGTCTTATGGCCATCAACAACAGCTAAGAGACCATATTTTTGATTTCTTTTCTTTTTTTATTTCAGTGAAGATTTCTCACTTAAACACCAGCAAAAATAATCAGGAACAAGAACCTACCTTATGTATTTTATCCACAGGCCTGTTTTGGAAGATGTAATGTAGTGATCGCAAAGGGGGAGCAAATACCCAGCTTCACTTCTTTCCCCAACATTTATAGCTCCAGATCTGGACTCCCAGCTGCTGCTGCTGCAGTTTCTACTGCTGGGAGAGGTCTTCAGTGGTTGATTAGGAAAGAGTGGGTCGGGGGGACTTCATGACCATGTGGGATAGCATGTATGAAATAGCAGAATAGAGAAGCAGAATTAAAGACTAACAAGGATTAGAAGAGAACTCTGAAGATTCTTTACTAAAGCATATTATGCAGAGCAGGGCAAACTTCCAATTTCCTGCAGAAATTCATTTTGAGACCTCTTCAGTTATATGTGGTCCAAATCTTGGTTTTAATTTGGTCTTGGCTATTTTTGTACCACTAATCTTAACAACACAACACGACTAGTATTAATCTACTGCAATAAAATGCAAAAAATGTCTGCTTGGCAAATCCCCGCTCCTGTTTGCATCACTGAGAGAAGAATGAAGTTCATCTGAATCACACCAGTTAAGAGTAGATTCACGTAAATGTATTTCCATGAGATATTTTTTTTTGGAGGATGGAGAATGAGGACTGGAGAATGAAGCTCTGACCCAGTGCTTCATTATTTCTGTGTAGTACTAAACCAGTTGAGCACTTTTAGAAAAGATCCTGACAGAAACCTCTTGGTTTGTTTGTACTAATTCCTGGCTGGATTGCAGAAGTCAGTTTCTCTTTGGTAATGTTCTTCTCCTGCCTGCTCCAGGCTTTAAGGGATATTTTTGGTTTTTGTTGCGTTCTTTGCTACATGAGATGGACTTCTGTGTCTCAACTCTTTTCCTGTGTATATTGTTGGTGTTCTTGGTAGGCTTTGTATGAATGTCTGTTTGTGATTGATGGCATAAAACAGCTGAATGACGTTAGTGCAGTTCCTCGCTCTGTTCTCCTGGGCTCGGGTACCGTTGATTGCACGGAGCAGTTGTCAGTCTTACCACACTTTATCCTTAAGAGACCTTAAATAACACAGTTGCAGGTTTTTCATGTCATTGTCTCTGCATTAGTATCAAGCCAGTGTTTGTTACGAATCATAACTTTCTAAAGAAAAGTACTTGTTTAATGTATGATTTTTTTAATTTTTTTTTTTTTTAACTAAGTCTGATGAGCTGAATACATTTCCTAAGCTTAGGCTCCCTTGTTTTTCTTCGATACTCAGTGGACAGAGAAGCTCATTTTGGGAGAGTGTGACTGCTTGTTTTGGATGATGCAGTCATTCTCTCATAAATACAGAAAACTCTTGCTGAGATTAGACTGATATAAAATGCTATTAACTCTCCCCTTGATCCTCCCGTCTGATGTATTTCCTGTTGGTAGCTAGTTTTTTCAAATATGTAGCAGATCTGTAGCATTATCCAATTTTGTGCAAGAGGCAGACCTTTCCTCTATTTCTTCAAAATTACTTTGCATCAGTCATTTTTTTAAAAAAAACCCTCATGTCTGTTTAGTTCCTCTGCCTTTTCACATGCCTAAATGCAATTACATGCAAATACTCTTCCAGGTTTTATAATGTTCTCTGAATATCACACAGCCTTCCTTATCTCTGCCCTGTGGTAGTTAGTCTGCTGCTGAGCTGTTTTTCATTATTCAGTGTCACATTATGTATAAAGGTATTCTTAAGAAATAACTTTCTTGATGCTGCCTGTCCTGTTAATGGCATCATATTCATTTATCCATGATTCTGTCATAGTCTACCCAGTGCTGGTTTGGGTTTTTTTTTCCCCCAGAACCTCTGGTAATCTGAAAGAATAATTTATAGTTGCCATAGGAGGCAGGCAGGCAGGATGGAAACAAGCCAAGGTATGAAGGGGGTGTTAATATCTTTTTGTTACAGTTGAAGGGAGGAGAA
Organism: Onychostruthus taczanowskii; assembly: GCF_017590055.1. Classification (NCBI taxonomy): domain Eukaryota; kingdom Metazoa; phylum Chordata; class Aves; order Passeriformes; family Passeridae; genus Onychostruthus; species Onychostruthus taczanowskii. The sequence continues at coordinate 781,939 of NW_024507879.1, read as the reverse complement.
AGCTCTGGGGTTTTAGGATAAAACCCCTTTTTCTTGTTAGCAACAAGACCAATGAACTTCAAGCTTAAAATAGCTTAATTTAACTCAATTTCTGACGTTTTGAGTGGGGAGGGTGCAGAGCAGCAGAGGTGGTTACTGTATTCTCCTCTGTTCATTGTGTCTGCTGACCAGTGGCTCTGCTTCTTTAGGGTTTGTGATGGCTCCCACTGATGGTCACACATCAACAAACTGTGTCCAAACTAAAGTGCTAGTTACTCTGGAAAAGCCTGTCCATCCCTACTAATTCTTCTCATATTCCATTGGAAGTTTAAGATATGCTTAGAAATTTATTTAAAGCCAACTGCTGAAGTTGAGGTTAAAAGTTCTGAAAGGTTGTATCCAGTGTTGTAGCATTTTGAAGTTTAGAAACCATTTTAAAAGTGATTTCTCCTCATTTTATTCCTGAATTTGCTCAGTTCTTTAGTAGTGTGCATTTCCATTGAAAATGTTTCATTTCCTTTCTCTCCCACCCCAAAATCTTCTAATTTCTTTCCTTTGAAGTTTATATTCTAAAACTTCTAGTGTCCTTCCTTCCTCCTTTTCTCATTAAAGCCAACTGAAAAACCCTTCTGCAAGGTACCAGTGCATGTGGGTAAAGCTGTAAAACTTTAATGCTTTGTGCTAATTTAGGGTAGCCACTTGCAAACAGTGTATGACATCTCTGCCTTTTATTTTTTTTTTTAATGCACTTTATTGTGTTGTGGTTTTATTTAGTGATTCAGGAATGCATGTTAGTGCTCATCATGCTGAACAGCTACACTAAGCCTGCATTATGGAAGGTGGTAGGCTGAGGTTACTGCAGTTTGCACTTCTGCAGGCACAGCTTTACGTGCTTTACTGGTCACTTGTTTTTTGTCAAAATACACAGTTCTGCTTGAGTCAGATACAAAGTGTTGGGTGTAACCAGGGCTATTCAGATTAGGTAATGTAGTAATGCAGTAATTTTCATCTTTGTGGCTACTGAAATGCTCTTAGTCTGGACTCTGAGACTGAGACATCTAGGGGCTCCCTAGCAGGGCTTGTTTGTAGAGCCAAGATCACCCTTTGAACTTTTGGTATTGCTACATCTTTTGTTATGTTAAAAAAACACCACTTGAGTCGCACTTCTGTGTATGGAAAGGCCAGGTCTCAGCAGGGAAGTGTTAATAGCGTTAAGTTTTGGATTTTGACCAGATTCTGTTTCACATCACTTTGGATAGTTGTAGTCATTAAGATGACAATCTGGAAAGTTGAAGTCACTGAAACTGCAAAATACACTGTAAATACTTGGGCAAGGAGTAAGGGAATGATTCAGATTTCTGTCTTGCTTATCTCTCTTGATATAATTTCTTTTCCATCAATGGTTTAAAGTTCTGGTTCAGTTTATTACCACTTTTCCAGTCCATGTAGCCTGTTTACAGATGAATACATCACAAAAATTGCCAATTACAGATTTGCCCTTAGCGTAGCTATGGAGAGCATGGGGAAAAAACCAAAACCAACAAGATGCTATTCAGAGACTTAAGATTAAATTCAGTGTTTTCATGCTGGCCTTCTGGTGCCTGCAGTAGCAAAATACCATGCTTTGCTTTTTGTAGGAGAATAAACATAACAATCTAAGTAGACATGAATGCATTTAATTACAATTCCAATAGGAAGGTAGATTACACTGTGGGTTTCAATAACTTGTGTATCAAGTTTGCTCACCCTGACTGTGATGTGCTTCAGGATAAATATGAATTTGCTCAACTTGAAATAGTCAAGCTCTCTCTTTGTTTTTCCCACCTGGCTTGTAAGAAAATGGCCTTGGATTTTCCCCTTTTTTATCAAGACTTAAGAGCTGGCTCTGTGTGTCACTGAGCATGCAAAGTTTGTTTTTGCTGGTGCAGCTCTTAGCTCATAATGGCCCACCTGGAAATTCTGTCAAAACCATCATAATGCTTTGCCTTCACTGGGAATGTCCTCTACTTTCCCTGCTCTTTCTTTTAAACTCTTTTTCTTCCATAGCATTATAATAGTTGTCATTTCAACAATGTAGGGATGTATCTTGTGGAGGAGTAGGAGGTTTAGTTGTGCTGCTTACTAAAATGGATATTTTAAAGTAGAAGTAAGGACAAGAACCATTTGCAGCACCTTAGATATATATTTACTATCAGGTATTCTTAGAGAAATCACAGCATTATTTGCCTTTAATTAAAGCAAAGGTTAAGGTAGCATGCTTCTAGAGTTTTCCTAATTGACTTCAGAAATTTCTAGGCTCAACTGTAGTAACTAATTTATAGGTAAGTATTTTGTATAGGCTTAGGGGTTTTTTCCACTACACATTTGAGTTCATTGACATTGAACTGGTTTGCTTAATTCACTGATCACTTGGTGCTGTGATACCATCTTCAGTTCTTTGTTGTCAGCTTTGACTGCCTGGAATGAGAAAAGACAAGAAAAATTCCCACCTTCATTACTTCAGTACTCTCCTTTTATATTGCTTTTGAAAGCATTGAATTACACTATTTCAGAGCCAATCCCTGTGGAAATGCTGGCTTACAGAGTTGGGAAGACTGTCTTCTTGTTTCTGCCCCTTCTTTTGTCTTGTGTAAGAAGTAACACCAGTAAATCTGTCATTTATCCTGTGCCATCTCAGAGCTCTCCAGGAATAGCAGTTGAAAGTCTTCTGGAAATCCAGTGTACAGTTACTAGCTGCAGTGCTTATCTCACTCTGCAGTGATGCCTCCAGTTTGTGATATGCAGCTTCCTACTCTACAGGGCTACTTGGACTCTTAATTATGCACTATTTCTGTCTCTCTCTGTGCTCTTTCATACAGTAGTTAATACCAGTTTGCCAGAAGAAATACTACATACAGCTTTCTGATTGCCCTGATTCCTCCCAACCACCTCACAAGTTACCACCACAGTCATCCATTTTTCTTACTCTGTTATTAAGATAAATAGAACTTGAAATGCTGCATGTCACAATGGATAGTTGGAGTAATTTTCAGTTTTCTACAGAGCAATGTCTTCTTCCTGGAGATTTGTTGATGTCATGGTATCCATTTTGTTTCAATTGAAAATCTTGCATTGGCTCCTGCCTCCCTTCAATATCCATATTTCATATCCTTGCATCAGAAGTAGCTTACAGTCCTGATAGCTGATTTAAATGCAGATTGCTCTTGCAACACTCCTGGCCTAGGCTCAAGGGCAAACATTACAGTGTGTTACACGTGTTTGGGAGCAGGTGTGCTCTTAGGGACTGCTTGCTTAGGTGTGTCATGTCCTGCTGCTGGATCTGACCATGTGTCACAGGCTCATTTTGGGAACCGTTCTGGCAAGCCTTGTCCCATGAAAACCTGCTATTTGAAATTAGTGTTTTCTAAATCAAGATTTTCTGCACTTGTTAGTGAGGTTATGGGAACATTTTAGTGGTGAACTGGAGAGCTGTAGAGAGGCAAGAGTGAATGGGATGCATGAAGTCACTGAGGGAGTAGGCAGAGCTAAGGAGCTGGGTAGTGCAGTTCAACAGTGGACTTGGACTTTTGATGACTTGAGGTTTTCATTCAGAAGCTGAAATTTCATATTGAATTCCTACTCTGTTCTTAGTGAATTTCATTAAGTTGTAGCTGAGGCTTTGTTAGCTGCAAGATTAATTTCTCATCATGAGCTTTGCAAACTCCTGGTATCATCCTCAAAAGTTTTGAAGGCTGATGCATTTGGAATTCACTTTGTATGGGATTTGGATGAGCTGGGATTTGGCAGCCTTTGAAGCATGGTCTAAGATGCATGGGTTTGATGCAGATTTGGATTAATTTTTCGTGTGTTTATTTCCCAACAGGCTGCTTGCTAATGGCTTTCCAGCTGCAGCTGTGGCAGTGGTTTTTAATGGTTTTGTGCAGCTTTGCAGGAATTGATTTGCTTGCTTTTTGTAATGAGGCCTACTGGAAACATACACAAGTGTTCCCAAGAACTGATATGAAAAAAACCCAAATGGTAAGGGAAGATTTTGGTCAGTGGTGTTAAGAGTTCAAGGTGACAGTGCTTTTGTGGTGCAGCATGTGGAACTCTGTTTCAAGAGTAAGACACAAAATCCTTGTCTGGGAGAGCAGGTTCCAGTTGTGTTGTAGTTCTGAAACTGGAGTGTGCTTTATTACTGGAAGCAGCAATGTCCAATCTGTCTGTTCTTTCAAAATGAAACATGAGAAGACAGATTTGCATATGTGCACGTTGTGTTGTAGTTCTGAAACTGGAGTGTGCTTTATTACTGGAAGCAGCAATGCCCAATCTGTCTTCTCATGTTTCAAAATGAAACATGAGAAAACAGATTTGCATATGTGCACAAGATGAGCAAAAGCTAAGTCTCCTCCTGTGAACCTGTTATCAAGCAGTACTGTATAAACGAGGTTTTTGTGATAATCCAAAGGCAGCCTACCTTTGGAACCTCCAGCAGCTGGGTAGGACATATGCTTGTTGGCTGCAAAGCTTAGCACCTGGGGGAGAACAAAACCAAGTGTGAAATCCAAGAGAGTGCTAATTGACTATGTGGGGTGCACCAAGTGTGCCTTAAGCCCTGACTTCTGTTGCCTGTAAGTTTAGCAGATAGCTCAGATTTGCTCCCAGAAATTTGGTGGATGGTAGTGTAATAAAACTTAAAACACACCTCCCAGACTTAGGTCCTCTGAAACCCAAACAATTTGCAAACAAGCCAGCAACACCTGTCCTCCACCGAGAGCAAAAGTGGTACCAGCTTAGACTTAGTGGGAAAACTGATCTAATGAAGAGGCAGCTTTTCTCTGCAAGTGAGAGGTGACTTTTCAACAGCAAACAACACAATTTGCAGAGGAGCATCCACCAAGAAAACTGACAAGTTTGTCACTGCTTAAAAGTTACCATTTTCATAAGGGAGACTTGGGAGTTTCCTACCCCAATTGTCTCTTGTCAATGAAATACTTCCTATCTGTTAATCCTCGTCCCTCTGTGCACTGGTTGTTGTATCAAAAAGTATTTATAGGTGTTGATCACTTGCTTGGTAGAGCAAATACAAAGCTGTAACAAGAGAATATTACCATAAAGTCAGAATTTTCACCTGAGCAATTATTTAAGACTGGGAGATGGCTGGTATCTTTTAACAGTATTTTACAGACCAATGAAATAGGCACCATTTGACACAATAGTCTGCTTTGTTGCACACACTGTGAAACAGGTAACACAAAGCTCTCCAGTTTTACACCCCCGATCTTGTGGAAGGAAATAGATGATATATTATCATGTCTGGAAATTCTCCCCTCTCCCCACCTGAGGAAATGAAATCTTTTGAAGGTAACAAATTGTCCAAACCTTCCAGCTGATGCAGAGACACACACTGAATGTTCTCTAGTAATTGCAAATTTCTTCTCACGCTCTTTGGTCCAAACTGGGAATATTGCCAGCTTTTTGTTCTGCTCTGAAATGATGAACTAGGTTATCAGCTATGCATTCATTTGTAAGGTAGGTGCTATGAGCTATTTCCCTGTAATCTGGCTAGTTATTTCCCTGCTCTAAAGACTTTTCCTTTCCAAGGAGGTAAGTCTCAGTGTAATTCCTTCAGATAATCCTTTACTCAGAGATTTTGCCATTTTAGACATAAACATTTATGATTTATCAAGGCCTTTCTGCATTTTTAAGAGGTATTTTCATGAAGAAGTTAGGCAATGTTTTAGCTAGATTTGGATTCTGAATGCGGAATTTAGAAAGCAAAATAAATTTTCCATTTCCCAGTCACAGAAGGGCAAAAAACAAATTTATTTTTGCCCTGTTTAGGGTCAGCTCATATTTCACCTAGGGCAATAAAAGTGCAGATTTCAGTTCTCCTTTGTTGGCAGAGCAAATGATATGGAAAATTGAATCTCAATTTTCATAACATTGAGAATACAACTCTTTCTTGTTTGGGTTTGGTTTTTTTTTTTTTTTTTTTTTTTTTGTTTTTTTTTTTTTGTTTTTGTTTTTTTTTTTATAGTTTCTATCTGCTTTAATTAATTAGGTTTTTAAATAACTCTGCATTGAAACTGGGCAGGCAGGTGAGGCACGAAAGACCAAGCCAGGGCTTGTGAAGCATTTTTTTGTGGGACACAGTCCTCTGCTTATATGCTGAAGGAGAATGCTCTCCTGTAGTTCAGAATTCTCCTGCAGACAGTTGCAGCAGGCTGCTGCAAAACTAATGGCAATGAAAAAACAAAGGAGTAAATTGCCAGGAAAAGTCTCTCCCGTTCTGTAGTTCATCTCCTGGAAAAAAGAAGCCTCCCAGAATTTTACCTGAGGTTTATAAAAGTGACAGAAAGGGAAACTGTCTCCAATACTTTTTGAGAGGGAATGTTCTGAGGAGGATAATGAATGCTCTAGCTGTGCAGTGTGGGGGAAATGAAGGGAACAGGCCCAGACTGAGTATAAAGAAAATGGTTATCCTGTGTATTTTTTGAGCCGGCTGCCACATGCTAAGGGAAAATGTGACAGAATTTTGTAAGCCAAATAATTCTCCATTATCCAGTAGCTAAAATGAAGAGTGAAAAGCAATTATTACTTCCAAGATAACAAGCTCAAAAGAAAAGTCTAAGTTAAGGCTGCCAGTCAGTGGCAAATGTTCTGAACAATTGTATGTCAGAGTCTGTAAAAGGCCTTGCTGATGTGGAAGAGGCGTGTTCCAGTTATCTGGGGAGTCTGGTGTGCCCCTGCTCTCTTTGGCTGGCAGTTCTTACTGTTCTTCCTTCTCTATCACAGAATCCTAAAACCACTGTGGTTGGAAGGGATATGCAGGTCTAGCCTTAGTGCTGCTCATAGCTGGGTCTGTATTGTATTCAGACCAAGAACAACCTCTCTGAGTTCTTTATTCTGGTGAATCCCATTATCCTTGCAGTGATTCCCCATCTCTCCCACCCCAGTCCTCAGCAGCTTCATTTTGACTGTTACTGCTCATTTGCCAGCCTCCCGCTGAAGAAGTGAAAAGCCAGAGACAATGAACCTGTTAATGCAGAGTTAAGGTTATGTGGCAATGTTTTTCTAGTGTTCTGCATTCACTAAAGTTTAAATACCTCAAAAGCATTGTCAGAGGAGAAGGATGTATGCTGATTACCTCAGCTTCTTGGATCTGTCTGGAAGCACTTGAAATAAAATGTTTACACCTAATACAGTATTAGCTACTTTTTGGAGCAATTTAGCAAAGCTGGGTGTATTAAAGCAGGTTAGTTGAAGTAGGCCTTGCAGTGGAAGAGGAAATGGGGACTATTTGTCAGTCCCCACATTTGTGAGCATATTTAGGAAATTGTAGAATCGTTGAGTGGTCTGGGCTTGAAACCCATCTAGTTCCAGACCCCTGCTTTGGGCAGGGAAACCATCAGCTAGACCAGGTTTGCACATGTAGCATGAGAATTCTAATGTAAAAACTGCACGTTGGAGTGTCAGTCTCCCTGCTGTAGTTGAGACAGAAAAAGGTTTCCTAGTCTAATTTTCCTAGAAAAAGGTTTGCTGCCTCATGTTGGCCCAGTGGCGTTCTGTTCATTGTTATCAGGGGTTAATGTGGTCAAATTAAGATTGAAGGGGTTTATTCAATTGTACTTCAAGTACTTGAAGTTGATGCATTTGTTAAGATAAATTACTCTCTTGGAAGAAATTCACGGGCTTTGGTTGTAGCTACTTTGGTGAAGAGGATGCTCTTCTAGGAGAGAATTGCTGTTAAGATCATGATTACCTGGGTTATCAGCATTACAATTGCCTAGGTTCATAGCTAAGACATGGCTATTCTGAGTAAAATTTGCTGTGTTCATTCTGGAATTTAGCAGTTGAAAAGGAGCAGGAGGGCATATTGCAAGCCCAGTTTGTGGTTAGAGTGATTTCTAAGGATTAAACAAGAATGCTCTTTTTTATTTACTCTGCATTGTCTCCACTTTTCCTGTCCGTTTCCAATTCCTTGTTTTTCCCTTCTGGTCCTACAGAGCCAGCAGCATGTTACAGAGTATTAATGCATTAAAAAATTCTATGTTGCCTCTGTACATTGTTGAGGGGAAGTATGAATCTCCTGTAAGTTTAGAATAAAAACTGAGCTAGGCATTCTTAGGTAATTGTAGCCAGAGAAGAGAAATGGGCACTTCTGAGGCCCAGGTCCTTGCAGACCTCTACATGTGAATGTGGAGGATGAGATGGATTGTCCTAAAATGAGTAATTTCTTCAGCTGACACAAGGAGGGTGTGTTTAAGAGGACTGGGCCAAGTGAAGGGGCTAGGGCCAAGCTCCATGAGCTCATGTCACCCCTGGATGTTTCCTTGGGAAGTGTTTCCTTGGGCTTGCGGCCCAGTGGACAGCTGAAGTCTGGAGATGGAGAAGTGACCCCTGCCCAGCTGGATATGCTGACATTTTCACATTTTCTGGCTTCCCTTTACCTCTGTCTTATCCCAGTGTTCATGCTTCTGGTCTGCTTCTTGTCTGCCTGTGCTCTCTCCAGATCCTTACTTAGATCCAGGCTGGCCTGTGTGCTTCGAGCTTCCCTGTTTGCAGGGCTCTCTGAGCCTGGCTTGGGTAAAGCTTTAGGAGAGGAGAGACACTGAAACGTGCTGAGAGTCTAAGCCGGTGCTTCCTTCATTTCCCCACGGTCCTGGATGCTGAGTGGGGAAGCTGACAATCCAGAAACCTGTCTGGAGGCTGAATTTTGTGCCCACAAAATGGAGGGCAAGGATTAAAGCAGAAGCAGTTAGCATCTCAAATCAAATCTTACTGTAGTCATGTTAAAAGAAATGAGGGAAAGAAATCAATCTCGGGAAAGGATTAACATTACTGTAAGATTCTCAGTCATGCAGGGAGAGAAATTTTCTGTAATCTGAAACCTTTATCAGCTAAACTGATAATTTTGGGCTTCCAACTCTGTAATTAGTAGATATTTTAAGATATATTTTTAGACTTTATTTCTGTTTTGCTGGTCATGTGGTAGAGAATTTTGGGTAGGTTTGGTTTTACTGTGTGGGTTGGGTTGTTTTTGTTGATGGGGTTTTTCTGTGAGTTTTATTTTTTGTGTGCAGGTTTTTTTTTAGCTTTCATGAGTTTAGATACTGACATTTTCAATTCATTCATGCATGTGTGAATGAAAATTAACCTTAAGGAGAAGCTGCCAACTCAATCAATGCTTTGTTCACCCTAAGGTAAAATTTGGAAGAAATACACACTCTGGTTGGTATTTTCTGGAAACAGAAGTGAAGCCAGTGTTTCAGACTGCAGGTTGAAGTTTCTAAAAACATGGAGTATTGTGTCTCTTTTCCCTGAAAAATAGTCTGGAGGGACTTGCACAGATAATGATCGATCCTGAAGAACATTGCCCAGGGGGCTACCTTTATGCTATTCTCTCTTTTCTCTCCTCAGTCATCTTCCATCCTTTTTCTTCTGTTGTCTTCTGGCTTTTGGCTTGAGCCTCCAGCTCACTGTTAGAGACAGACACCATATTTCTGTCTTAGGTCCCATGGTGTACTGGATACTCTAAAATTTTACCTTTTTTCCAAGTTAGCCTAGTGGACCACTCTGGCAAATTTTGTACACACATTCCTTCAGGACAACGTGTCCCATTAACATGAGGCAAGCATGTTAACTCAGGAGCCTCCTCATGTATGTGCTTGATCTTTCTTGACATCACAATGCCCCTTGCAGAGGAAGGTTATAGTTAAATAGTGCTGAAAAAATCTGCCACAAAGACAGTAATGAATTCATTTTCTCTAGCACCTAGAAACAGCAGCATTTGCACCCACTTGTCTGCATCAGTTGCTTTCTGGTCTTCACAGGAGATTTCTTCAAATGTTTCTCCATGCTCATAATGAAGAAACTATTTTTTTCCCTTATATCAAATCCCAAGTTTCCTTTGCTTTCCTGCTGAGCAATTGGTTGGTGCATTTGTCCAGCTTGTCAGGGTTGGTCTGGATGTCAGCCCTGTCCTCTGGAGTACGAACCAGCCTGGTCCATGTCACCTCCAGAGCTGCTCTGGATGTGCTTTGTGCCTGGCCTTGAATGCTCCCAACCTCCTCATGCCCCTTCCTGAGGAGCAGCTGTCCAGCTTTGTCCTGCTGCCTGCTCCTCAGTGAGCCTGCAGGCTGTTCACCTGCCCAGGCACTGCCACCCTCATTTCCCTGTGGGGGGGCTGGGGACACTGGGATAACCGAGCACTGCCCCCATCCACAGAGCCAGTCCTTCGTCACTGAAAGCAGTCAGTTTGTCCATACTTGATTGGCCCCAGTAGTAGATCAGTACTGTTTGTTCCTAATCATCTTCTTGTCCTTCTGATGCCTGGAAATGTTTTCCTTGAGGTCTTGCACCATAATTTTTACAGGCACTGAGGTGAAGCTTTAGCCCTTAGCTTTCTGGATGCTCCTTGTCTTTTAAGCCAGAGAACAGACACTTCAACTCTTATTATTGTATGTCTCTTTGTGTCTAAAACAGGAGCATTTTGGAAGTGTTAATGCATTTGGCTAAATCCCAGATAACTGGGAACCCTTCCTGTCAGTACCACTCTTGGTCTGAGACAGAGTGACAGAGTTGTCAGATGGATTATCAACAAACAGTATTAGAAATTATTTAGTTTCTTAGATTTGGCAGATGAAGAATGTTTAGTTAATATAGTTAGGGAAGAAAGGATATGTATTTTCCTTGTTCTGAGTAATTATTTTTCTGTACTTTTCTATTAATCTAAAATTTCTTCTCTTGAAATTGCCAGGAACTTTGGACATTAAGCGATTACCAGTGATATTATTTCTGAGTAGTGACTAAGACAGTGTCTTGCTTGTAGAATATAGGTATTTTATTAAAAGAGCTGCAAGTGCCAAGAAAATCTGTTTCATAAGATTGCTGATGGAGATTTAGCCTTGAGCATTGTCTGAACTTCAGTATGTAGCAAAAAGGTGGGAATTAGATTATCTTGGGGTTTTTTGTTTTTGTTTTTGTTGGTTTTTTGGTTTTTTTTTTTTTTTGGGGGGGTTTTTGTTTTTTTTTTTTTGGGGGGGTTTTTGTTTTTTTTTTTTTGGGGGGTTTTTTTTTTTTTTTGGTGGGGTTTTTGGTTTTTTTTTCTGTCTGAGTACTAGAAAGGTAGTAACAGGGAGCTGCATACCAGGGCTTGCACTTTCAGCCTTGAGCATTGTCTGAACTTCAGTATGTAACAAAAAGGTGGGAATTAGATTATCTTGGGGTTTTTTGTTTTTGTTTTTGTTGGTTTTTTGGTTTTTTTTGGGGGGGGGGGTTTTTTTTGGGGTTTTTTGGTTTTTTTTCTCTCTGAGTACAAGGAAAGGTCGTAACAGGGAGCTGTATACCAGGACTTGCACTTTGCACTTAATTGCTTTAAGTTCTCTTGACTTTGACACTAAAACTTGCTAAATCTAAGTATGGATGTTCTTACCATTTATTTGATGTCAGCTATCTTTGTGGAGTTCATCACAGAATTTTGAGTCTGTGGGAGTGTGTATTTTGCTGTACTAGATAGCACCTTTATGGAAAACTTGGAATCCTTTTCTGATGAGCACTCTAAGATACCATACCCAAGGAATAGGAGTTATCTGAAAGGAAGCTGACTTTTGCTACAAAGATTCTGTGCTTCCCATTTTATCATGTCAACAGATGGGAAAAGATAGAAATCATTTTTTGGCTAGACTATCACTGCACAGATTCCTAATTTTATCATTTAGGCCTTGCAGGAAAGGAGTGTTTTATGTTCTGTCTTGTCTTCAGGAGACCAAATTGAATTTTATAATGCTTCTTCATGTACTAATTTTTTAAAATTTCTAATAATTTTTTTTTCATAATGTCTCCATTTAGTTCAAATTTTTTTTTTTTTTTAGCTGAGCAGAGAAACTTGAATTAAAGTGCTTCAACTGAGGCCTTATCAGTGCCAAGTGGAGTGGAAGGGCATCACCTGTCTTTCTTGGATGACACGCAAAGGAAGAGCTATTGATTTTGTCCCAGAGACAGTCTGAGTCATGGCTTTGTCAGACAGCTTTATCAGCCATTGGTTAGCTTGGCTGAGATATGATTTTTGGCCACTTTTGACTAACACAAAAATCCCAGAGGGAAATCAGAAGGTGCAGTGCACTTGTTCATGATAATTGCTGTGGCAACCATGGCAATCTGACAATTTCCTTAAACATCTATCAATCCACTGTTACAATTAACTCTTCTGCTAGACATTGACTCATGACAAAGAGATGATCCATCATCCTAATCTTCCTTTTCTGCTTTGGGGAAAGTAAGCTACTTGGCTGAAAATCAAAAGTTGACCTAATGCATTTGGTACAGAAGAAGGAAGTATCTGTAAGAAAGATAGAGACTAAAACCAATTTTAGCTGGACTGTGATCAGTGATGTTCCTTTTTTTTTCTATTAGATCTCCTAAGGCAAATGTATCATTTACTTGTGCCTTGGGAAAATGAAGTTAAGCAAAGTTTTATTGATTGTGAAGTAGCTCATCTGGGAAGAGCTTCAGAACAACGTGCGAGGCTGTGCTTATTCAGCACGTGCTGCTGGGCAGTGCCTGTGCTGGGGACAAGCTCACTTGTGATTCTGTGTGTGCAGTTGCACAGGGTCTGTGCTGCCAAGGGCCTGGGCGTGTGTGATACACAGATGGATGGCATTGGGCAGGCTCCCTGGGACCCCTGACGTGTGGCCATGGACAGATGGAGCAAGAAAACCTTGCACTGCTTTTCTAGTACGAGGTGGATGGACAAGGCAAAATTAATAAAATCTGTATCCCTCTTTGTTGTCCTTAAACACAGTATCTGAGAGCATGCATCACAGTCTAATTTATATCCAATTCTAAAATGGCTTAGATGTAGTCTTGCCATACATACAGGTCTAGGTCCATTTCTGTGCAGCGCCTGCTCTCAAGTTTGCTGTTCCATAAAAGTGTTGTTTGTGACAGCCCTTAGAAAGGTTGGGGAACTTTCTACCATGTGTTCCATTTGTACAGTATGTTTGTGAGACCATGGGCAGTTTTATTTTTTAATGCCCCTGAGATTCCTATCATATGAACTAACCAGGTAACTGATCTTCCATTATGGAGGTTTTGCTTGGTAGGTGCCAGAAGAGCCCTGCCTTTCTGTTTACACAGGATTAAGCCCTTTAATTGCTGTCTTTGCTGGACAGTAAAAAGCAGTGTATTCTTCACAGCAAGGCCCTTAAAGTGATGGTTGTACTATCCATTCTGTTGTTGACTCTGCTAACACATGGCCAGTAATAAAACTAATACAAGGGTGGCCTGTACTGCTTCATTTTGGACGTAACTGTGGCATTTTTAGTCATTTCTCCTGCGTTCTGTGTGTGTCAGACCTCTCTCTCCATCGCTGTGCATGTAGACAGACTGGTTTGTTTGGAAGCCTCCCCCTGTGGAAGCACACAGGAAGAGATGCCTGGAAAAGGAAAGGTGAGATATAACCTGTACAGCACAGGTTAGAGCCTGGAATGTCTTTCTGCACCTGCTGATTTGGCCCCTTCTTTCCAGCTGGATGTGTTGTGTCTGACACTGGAGGAGCTGAGGTAGCTGCCCAGGCTCTGAGTGCCCTGTTCGCATGGAGCTGTCAGTCTGTGGGTGCAGATACCAAATTTGCACATGCTGAACGCGCAGTGCTGACAAAGTCAGCGTTGCTAAACTCCTCTTTCTGTGCTCTGTGGAGAGGTGACATGGATCTGAAAAGGATAAGGATGTTTTATGTTTACAGACACATTTTGTGATGCAGCCGTTTCATAAGCTGAACTGGAAATCATAGGTTTTTGCATAGGCAGAATCCCAGGGTAGTCATGCCAGACCCAGTTAGTAGTTTAGGATTACCTAATGGTGTGTTTCATCTGTCTAAGTTACTGTGATTGTCTAATTTATTGGATAACATAAAACATAATTTAATACTCATGTACAGAATGGCAGTCATGAATTAACAAGAAACCTGTGAGCTCTGAATTAATTCATGGCTTAGTGCAAGGGAAGTTTCACTGATATTTCTGAAGATGGAGCAGACCTATTGCCTTCACAAAATATGCTTCTAATGTTCTTGTTGTACACTTTTTTCTGAGACAAAGCAGATTGCAGATGTGTGTAGGAAAAGAAATTCAGTACCAGCACTAATGGGGAAGTTTTAGGAGGCATTTAAGCTTAAAAGCAGTAAACATATTAGCATTTAAAGACATATTTTATGATGCTACCTTTGTACCATAAGTTTAATTTTATATTTGCATTACTTTGCCTAAAAAAAATAGGAGTATGTCCTTCAATATTGGTTGTATAGATGGAAATATTAATGTACCATGTAATTGTTATCTCTATAGTTCTTGATATTATTGTCGTCTAGCTTGATTTGAATCCTTACTCGTACTTGTTATGCTTGGGTTTAGGACCAGTCTTTAGTATCAATATTTTTTCCTTTGTCTTTGTCCTTCCTGCTGATGATTTTTCCCCCATTTCTACATATTTGAGTATCAAAGAATGGTGTGGTAAGTACAAATTGCCAATTGAAAAATTTATATTTAGAAAGATAGAGGGGTGATAATTTACTTCAGAGTTTGATTTAGCATGGGCATCCTAAGGCATTGATGTAAAAGAAATTAGTTTAGCTGTTGGGCAATTGTTTGTCATTGGAGACTCATCTCATTATGGAAGATGTTGTCACAGTGGCTTAAGAAGGTTTCAACAATAATGTAGCAGCTTTAATAATTTTTTCTTTATTTTGCAAATATCTACTTTGTATGTAAGGTTTTGTATGTAAGGCTTTCATATTTTTATAGCACTTTCTGACTCAATATTTTATTGTTGCTCTTGCTTATAGGAGAGTATTACATTGCCTTTGAATTGTAGGAATCAGTAAATGTTTAGGAGAACGCTGAGGCTGTTCAGCGTCGGTTTGCCACTGTAAGTTTTGCAGCCTGCTGGGCTGTGTAAGCGGTGTGTGAGTGCCTAAGAGGTGGGTCTAAAGCAGTGCCCTTGTGCTTGCAGAGAGCCACATCCTGGAGGACGTGAACCGCTGCATCGTGGCGCTGCGGGAGCAGGACGCCGAGGGCCTGGACTGTGCTGCGGGCGCCATCCGCGGCCGCGCTGCCAGGGTCGCGCACGTCGTGGCCGGGGAGATGGACAACTACGAGCCAGGAGCGTACACCCAGGGGGTCATGGGCCACGTGCAGCATCTCTCCGGGGCTGGTAAGGCCGAGTGAGGAGCTTTCATTGCGGGTCAACTTTCCTAGGAGCGCTGTGCTTGACGTGAATCCTGTGGGTCGCTGGTGTCATGCATGGATCGTGCACCAATCATTCCCTCCGAGCTCTCTACTCTTCTTTTAGCACGCTGCTGAGTTAGGATGAGACCATGTGGTTCAAAACTAATTTTTAACGTTTTGTTTGAATTACATGATCTCTGGAAGGTTTCTTGAGTTATGGAACCCCCTGTTACTGGTGTCCTTAATGCGTGTAACATTGTTTGGAGACTTGTAACTACTGAGGTAGCAGCTTCCCGCTTTATTGAGCAAGCCTCACCATTCCTGCTCTAAGCAGATGAAAGGCAAGCTCAGAGGAGGTGCATGATTTGTGAGTACTTCCACTTTAAAGACTGTTAAGCAGTAATCAGATGTCCCGAAAAGTCTTCAGTTTTGCAAAACAAATTTGAAACTTTCTAAAATGCTTAGCAGTCTCCTTTCTATTTCCATAATATTAAAAAAGAGGGCATCTTATATTGGAAAATGCCTGTACTGGCCACAGGGGGTGTAACTGCACTATTCTATAAATGGTTCATGTGTTTTCCATAAATGAATCTCTGGCTTTTCATAATGTGTACTTAATTTAAAAAAAAAATAAATCTATGTAGTTCCCAGTACTTCCATGTTTTAAATGGCTGCAAGTCTCATAGTGGGCAGTTAAACTGCTCCTAAGAGATTTTCTGGCATGTCTGTACATCCCTGGAATATAGGATTTGGCTTCCTGAACTCAGAGGTCTAATTCCTTGCTCTTTCAATCTAAACAAATGTCTAGTACCTTACATTTAACTGACATTTTACCACAAGAAAAGACAGGAATTTTGTTTGAGCTCTTACTTAGTAAGTTCAAATATGTTCAGGGCAGAACTGTCCTCATGTGAACAGAAGTAAACTGACATTGCAGTGAAGTGGCAAAAGAGAACAATGGGAAGAGTTTGAAATAGTCTTGCCTGTTTTTATCCTGTTTTCCAATGTTTTGATGGGAAAATTGAAAAGTTTTCACCACTGCACTCCTTTCTTCATGATTTCTGGAAGTGCTGTCATGAATACTGAGAGGGAAGCAGCATAGAAAAGCATAGTTTAGATTCTCATGTAAAAGCTGAGCCTGTTTTTCTTCAAACTGATAGTATTTAACGACATTGGGAGTTGACATTGATTTCTGTTCTGTTGCCTTGCTTTGACAATAATATATATAATATACCCAAACCTGTCTGTCTGCAGAAGATGGGGAGGCATAAAACTGGTTGTGGTTGGAATGTTTGCTTGTTTCAAGGGACATCAAGCATGGTCACATCTCAAATGACTTTGCACTACTTCAAAGTACTTCAAATTTATGTTGTTCAATAGGAGTGCAGAAAAGACACACATACTTCTCATATTCACCTGTATTTATATGATCTGCAATGAACAGATATTGAACTTGCTTGGTTTTGTTTTAACTTTTTCAGCTTACAGGTAAAATGCAGGTAAGTTGTAGCCCACAGGTGTGACCTAAACCATTCTATCCCAGCTGGGTCTTTCCGGTCTAGCTGATTGCAAGGGGAAAGTTCACCTGGAGAGAACTCTATATTGATGCTGCCATAAACCCCTCAGTTAACTTCCACAATGACCTCTGGCAGTGAAGGGTATCCTTTATGCCTAAGGAAGAGGTAAAGTGTTACTCATGAGAAATTACTGTAGGCAGAGTATAGAATTAGTGAAAACAAAATTAAAGACAAGGAGCATACGTGGAAATAGCAGAGAACTAAAAACAGAGATGGAAGAGTGTCTCTTGAGCTGGACGACATCAGACGTATTCAAGACAAAGTGAGCTATTCCACAGTAGTATCTTAATTCTGCCACAAAATGAGTATTAAAAACTGGAGCTTAATTTCTTAGCTCAGGTGTAGTCTGGTGTACTGTGGGCAGCCAAGTGCATCTCTACTCTACAGCACCATGCAATGGAGGGTCCTCTTTCTCAGGCATATTTGTCTTGTTCCTCTGTTTATCCCTTCCCTTTCCCTGAACAGGAAGGAAAACCCTGAGAAGACTAACGACAAGGCTCTGTAAAAGCCCCATCTATGGAGCGGAGCTGAGCTTTCAGAAGTTAAAGAATACCAGAGCTGCAGTTGTTTTTGCAGCCTTGACATGCCTTGGTTTGCCCTCTGTGTGTGTGACGTGCCTTAGGACACGGCGGTTATGTGATCATACCCAGATGTGTCACCAAACAGCTGCTTTGTGCAGGTCACTGCATGGGCGTGTGCCAGGACCACGGATTAGGGCAGAGAAGGCTGCTGTCCACAGGCTCAGTGTAGAACATGAAGAAGCACACAGGACTGTGGGAACAGAGTGCATGAGCTTGTGTTGGACATAGTTATAGAGGGACTTGGTGATATTGGTCTTTCTGGACCGACTCTGTGGTTGCACTGGCAGGGCTGTGCCGAGCTCCTGCTGATGCTGCTGGTACCCAGCCCTGGAGTGCAGGGCTCCTCCCCAGCTGCTGCTGTGAGGGGGCAGCGCTGTGCTGGCTGTGGTCACACCGCAGTGACCCCGGGCCGTTCCCTGTCCCCTGCTCCCGGCTTTCTGGGGGAGCAGCGTGCAGATGTGTGGGCAGAAAGAGCGGCAGGACGGTCCCAGGCCCCAGGGCAGGTGGCTGTAAGGCACCTTGAGCATCATGGCCCAAGTCTGTGTGAAACCTGGGGGACCTGGAGAAGATGCTCAGCCATGGGGGTGTGTGTTCTGGGTTTAGCCCAGCAGTGCCTGTTTGACTGTACAAGGGTAAAGTAGATGAGCTTGAGGCTGTGTTCTCGTGTGGTTAAGGCTGTGAAATCTCCATTGCTGGTGCCTCTGTCATTCCTAATGTCTGGCACTGTTTATTAGATTTAGATATGCAGACTGTTGCATTTTGGTAGGGTTTGTGTACTGTTGTATCAAAGCAAAATGAAGCCTTTAGGAACTCTGTCTAAAAAATCCTAAGGTATTTCTTCTTCAGAACTGGAAGGGTGAGCTTGTTCTGTACTTTTAAATACCAGTCTCCTCTGTTATTTTATTGCCTGCCAGAGTCTGCAGCAGTTAAATTTAAGTCAACAATTTATATTATGGCATATATCTGTTGGTAGAGTAAAAAGTCTGTATTGTAAATTTGGTCTGCAGTTCTGCTTTAATGCCAAAGTATAATGATATATATATATGTGTAAATACATAAATTCTTTAATTACTTTGATGTCTACAGATCTTGTAAAAAAACAAGGAAAAGTGTGGAGACAAAGATGGGAAGTATTTTAACTGCCTCAAGTCTGCAGTGGGCCAAAGACATTTAGCTTTTAGACTCTTACTGGGGTGCTTGGGTTTGTGTTCAGTGATTTTCTTCAAAACCTTCACAGCCTTCAGTTACATTTTGGCAGCATATTTTAACATACTATGTGCCAGTACGAATGAATTAATTTTGTTATACTAATGTGTGTATTTATTTCCTGGTCCCAGGATTGCTATTTCGGTCACCTTCCAGTTTGCCCTTTCCCTTCATAGCCCTTTCAGTGTGGTTGCTTCTACAGCCCTATATTAATACTGATCTACTACACATGAAACAGAGCTTTCTTGTACAGTAATTTATTAATTGTTTCTCCAGGGTGGATTAAATCTACTGCATTGCTTTTCTCTGGGAAAAAGTAATTTACCTTAGCCATAAAAAGACAGTGGTTTCATGACACAAGCCTCCTTCCATCTTGGGCTTTTTATTCAGCTTTTCCATTTCTTGCAAGCCTATGTGCACAAGCTAATGGCTTGTATTTTCCTGGCTGTTTCACTTGCCTTTTTCAATTCCAGTTTACAGGTTTGTCACAGCAGCTTCTGTGAAATGACTGGCAGTTTCCTTTGTCCCCTGCCTCGAGTCTTCTGCAGTAGGGATTGTCTGTTCTTCTTTGGAAATGTGACTCTCTTTTGCCCAAAAGACACCCTCCGGAGAGGAGATGCAAAAGGGGCTGTCTGTATTCTCCTGCCCACTCTGACATTTAGTACTTATTTTGTCATCTTCTGGCAAAGCCACCTGAGCCAGCGTGGGGGGAGAGGAGCACTTGCAGAGACTTCACTGGCTTTTCCTAAGGTGTATCTTCAGGCAGGATCCTGAGATGGGGTGAGTGGGCAGTTGAAGGTCCTTACCTCTTGTTGTAGAACAAAAGATACCAATATGGCCAACTTTATTGTAAATTATTTATTTAGGGCTGACTAAAATGAGGTGAATGGACCTTATTCATTCTGTGGGGTGCCCAGAAAATCATAATTTTTTTATTAATTTAGAAAGATTAATTTAGAATTTTATTAATTCAGAAAGTTTTTAATGAAAAAGTATTTTCACTAGTTGTTCAGCACTGTCAGAATAAGATCTAAAGAGAATAGTTGCTGTTCAAGTCTGTTTAGTGTTCAGTGATTGTTACTCTTGCTTATGAAACCCAAAGACTGCTGAAGAAGAGGACTGACTCCTGTCACTTGAAAATACATAAAAAAAGAAAATCCCCAAAACATTTGAAGAAGGAGAGAGGTCTGAGCATGCAGGCTTATGGGATTGGTGAACTTGTGAAACAGGTGCACAACCCTGACAAGGAACATTTTATTAAGCAACTATTCAGGAGAATTATTGTAAGAGCTAAAAGGAAAACAAAAATGGGCCAAGAAAAATACTGAGGGTATTTGCATGGCTTAGTCTAAAATATGCCTTTTGAGTTTCAGATATTGTAAGATAATAACTTAAGAAGTAGCTTTTGATTCTTGTGGTTTTTACTGTGTTACAGAGTCAATAACCTCCACTTGGTAGAGTCTGCAGTGAGGCTTTTTTTTTTTTTTTGTAGGGCTCTGTTTGGATCCTTCTGTGAAATTCTGTTAAAAATGCTGGCTTTAGAAATTGGATTTTGCTTCTGATGTAAGAATGTTCTGAAAAATAGGGGGAAAGACCAACTTTTTTTGGGTTCCAGGCAATCAAAAAATTACCTGAACACTGAAATTTCTTTTTGCCAATCATTTCTTCATTTCCTCTAGCTCAGGAATATCTTTGCTATCGCTGTTAATGACAGTGTAAAGATCATGTTGATTATAGGCACTGTGTATAGGCATTAAGGTGCCTTTAACTACACATCTGCTTCTTTAAAATGCTGTTGCACTTAGTGATCATTTAAAGCACTGAGATGAAACTGCTTCCCCAGGCCTTGCTCAGTGCCAGCTTCGGAGTGCCCAGCACAGATGCACTGTTCAGGACAGTCCTTGAACACACACTCAGAGTCTCCAAGAACTTTCCTCCTCCAGAGAAATCTTAGTAACAGCAGCCTTGAAAATGCAACATTGTTATGAAATAAATACGTGTTTCTGAAGGTAATAGCTTTGGTTTTGCGGTGTTCCTTTGAGTTCTGATGCTTTTTTTGGTGGTTTGGTAATTTTCTTGGATTAGGATTAAAAATACCTTTCTGCTGCCTGCCATGGATTTGGCACACATGGTCTTGCTCCATCTAAGTTCTGTGGGGGGTGGGAGGGAGGTGGGGGAAGGGTCTCTTGGTTTGAGTGACATTGCTGGAAGAACTGGGAAAGTGAGGATGTTGTGTGAACTCTAAATCTTGCTCCCATGGTAATGAATTTGCCATCACTTTGGTGAAACCTGGTTTACTTGCAGTCTGATTTTGAAGCAGAAGACACTTGGGGAAGCCTTCCTTAAAGTCAGAATGCCACTGAACACCAGTGTAGTCTTTGCTTCTGCAGCTTCCACAGGCCCTACAGGGAAAGTGAGGATAGCAGTATTCTAATGGGCAGTAATGACTTTTTTTTTCTCTCTCCAGTGTTTTGTGGGCTGGGGTTTTTGTTGGTTTTTTTTCAAGTAGAATTGCCATTCTGTAGTCATTGTGTGTGACATTTTGTGATAAAACTTCCCTCACTTGGAGCTACATTAAGAAGTGACTTGTGACTTTCCAATGTCTGTGTAACTTTAATATATCTCTCTCTTTTAGATCTTAAGAACCACTAGACTGGTCTGGTTCAGTAGAGTCCCTTCGTTAATGACAGCGCTTCCCATAGCTGATAACAAGATCAGGGGACTCTGCTGTTCCTTTACTGCGTTTTTTTAACTGAAGCAAGCTCTTGAATGTGCACAGGGTTATCTCTATGCCCATATCAAAACCATTCCTTTCATTTCAGATGTGACTTTCTTGCACAAGCTCTTAACTGCCTTGACGTCTTAATGGTCATAGGACATGTTAAAGACATTTCATTCGCTTCCAGCTCTGTAACCTTTCCAGTTATTTGGAATGTGTTTTCCAGAGCCTCTGGGACACACTTTTATCTCATTACTGTTATCATAATGTTTATCTTACAGTCTTGCTCCTGCAAACCCT
Source organism: Onychostruthus taczanowskii (assembly GCF_017590055.1). NCBI lineage: Eukaryota > Metazoa > Chordata > Aves > Passeriformes > Passeridae > Onychostruthus > Onychostruthus taczanowskii. The sequence goes on along the minus strand of NW_024507879.1, from coordinate 760,371 downwards.
GATGCTGTTGTTACTTTGAATTTTTGGCGAGTTGCAAGCATGCTGTGTCTGTTGCACTTGTCCATGGTTAACTTGCTGTGTCTCAGGCACTAGTTGATTATTTATTTCCTTTGCCAGTCCATGTCCAAAGAATCCTTTCATCCTGTTGTCTTTTAGAACAGTGTAGTATGTTGGAGATGGCATCTTTCTTGCAGAAGCAGAAGTTTTTGTCTATTTTACAAGTTTTTTGCAGTAGGAACATTTTAGTTCTTGATGAGCAGCATTGGCTTCATCTGGTGTGTCCTGGGGCCAGCTGGTCAGATCTACCTGCTGGGTTATCCCAGTACGTGCTAGAGTCTTTGGAATTTTTTGGAATTTACCACTCTTCTGACCATTTGCTTTTGTAACATTTACATGTCAGAGCATGATTTGCCTCCTAAGCACGATTGTGAACTGAGCAACTGAGTTTCATAGGTCATCACTGCTTAAGAGTTCATTTTCTATTTCACAGTATCTATGAGGGCTGTTTTGGTTTAAATTGTGAATATGGATCCAGTCTCAGTAAGGATTTCCTCAGATCTGAAAAACTGCAGTATCTTTTTGTTCTTCAACTAGCTCATTCTTAAGTTCTTCATAGAGATAATTTCCTAACCAGAATTTACAAAAAGCACCTTTCACAGTGTTCACTTTTGCATGTAATACGTTATGTTTTATGGTAAAAGTCATAATTTTGTGACATGCCATATCATAATCAAAATTAAGTGATTGCCCCGCCTTTCTCCAATAATACTTTCAACTACATACATCTAACTCTGTTTAAGATTTTTTTAGTGATTCCTTTCTGGCAGCATGCCCTCAGCTCTTCGTGCTTCCTTCCTTAGAAACCATGAACTTTCAGATCTGGAAATGGTGCAGTAGCTCTTGATGGGGGGAGCATATGCATAATTCAGTAGTATTTTTATATGCCTGTGTATGTATGTTTAGATTATAAATCTGTTAACATAGTAAAATTGTTTCTTGCTGAAATCATAAACAATAAGCTTGTCTTCATTTTGTTCACCTTGTCTCAGTAACTCTGTCACCACCGTCCATTGCACTGTTTGCAGAAGTGGCATTGAATTCATTACATATCAGTTTCTGGGGACCATATTCTGTTTTCTACCAGAATCCTCCTGCTGGGGAAGGTCATCTCTGAAGCTGGGTTGCATCTTGCTGCAGGCTTTGTTTCGTGTCACAGTTGATGAGAACACCAGACCACCTCCTCAGTTTACCCAGTGATGCTAAACAGCTGCAGCTGTTTGCAGTGATGCAGTAGGCAGCAGACAAAGCGTAAGGAATGCATCCATCAGAACTGAAACATTTCTCATGGAGTTTCATGCCGGAATGTACAACTGTCTGTCCTTCACACACCCTTTTGATTGTTCTCAGGCATTAAAAATTCAAGGGCAGACAGCCTTCGGTCAGCAGATGGGAAGGTCTGTATCTTGGTATTGTGCAGATAAGTTGTTGCAGAATTCCTCACCCTTCCCAAGCACTATAAAACAGCAGCCATGCTTTGCTCATGGAATACTGGGCCTTAGCAGCCCAACTGTTGATGGCCCTCCTAACCAACAGGAACGTTTAGGGAAAAACCCATAGATGTTTCAACAGCGTGTTTAGTTGAGGAGTTTGTTGGGTTTTTTTCTTAGCATTCAGTTTTATAATTTCTTTCCTGACTTGAAGCTTCAAGTAGCAGTTCCTGTACCAGAATGTTAGTGTTTTCCCAGAAACCTTATTTTTGGTGTTAAGGGAGGCTTAAAATAATTGCCTGATACTGATTCCTTGGTCTGAAGCCAGAAGTGTTTAGTGAGCAATTATGATATAAGCATACTGTTGGCTTTGATATGCTTATTTTTTAGGAAGGAGAGGCTAGATTTCAGGAAATACTGTGAAGCAGATCTCTGAGGAAGCATTCATGGTAAAATAAACAATATTTAATGACAGTATGCCAAACATCAAAGTTGATACATAGGATTATAATAGGAGTGCCAGAATAAGATGGGAAAGATCTAAGAATATGACCCTTGGTAAGAGGATGGTACTCACTGTACACTTTCCAAAGCAGGCCTTGTCAAACTCAGACTGTTGGGTGTCACATTCATATTTTCTGAAAAATCCCTTTGCCCAGGATTTTTCTCCTGGGAAGTTGAGAAGTCTCAGAGAAAAAGGAAAACAATAATTATCTCATTTGCTTTCTCTTGTGTTTTGCTCCTTTGGAATGTAGTTGGAGAGTGTTTATCCAGCAGGTGATTGTTTCATTGGTTTCTGCTGTAAATTATTTTGACTCATTGGCCAATCAGTGCCAAGCTGTGTCAAGGCTCTGGAGAGAGTCATGAGTTTTCATTATTATCTTTTTAGCCTTCTGTCTGTATCCTTTCTGTATTCTTCAGTATAGTTTAGTATTCTTCAATATAATACAGTATCATGAAATAATAAATCAGCTTTCTGAGAACATGGAGTCAGATTCATCATTCCTTCCTTTGTCTGGAGGTCCAGGACAGTAACTGGGGAAAAGCTTTGTGGAGAAGAGAGGATGCTGAGGATGAGCTGGGCCTTAGTGCAGGTGACTTGTGAGAAACAGGAGAGACTGAGAATTGAATGTGGGGAGGTGGTAGCCAGGGGACAACGGATATGGACCTGCAGCTTCCCCAGAGATTACAGTGACTCTGGTGCCACTCACTCTTGGTAGAGACAGGTGGCACAGCTAAGGGCAGTGGCCACAAGCTGCAGCAGAGAAAACCAGGGAGGGCACAGGCAGAGCAGGGGATTTATTCACTGTAGTGCAGCACTAGAACAAAGGTGCAGTGACATTTCTGCCTTTAACGGTTTTCACCCTTAGCTGGATGAAGCTGTGACTGACCTGATGTGTTGGTCTTATGTCTTAAGGAAGTGATACACATAATCCTTTTCAAATTATGTATGCAGGATTTTTTCCTTGTGTTAGATGCCAGCTGCTTTCACTTAAGAGCCATCTTTTCATGGTAATTAAATGTTTTAGCATGGACATTGATACCCTGCTGTAGTAACCTCAAATTCTTAGAGTTCTTTCTCTGCTTAGTGACTTGCTTGTTACTAGAAAAATATACTGTTACTATTAAGGACTTTGGGTGTAAAAATGCTTGCATATACTTCATTCAAAATCTGCACATTTCTCCAAAATGTTAATACAGAGCTCTTATATGAAGTGTGGTGTATTAAATGGTGGTCAAGCATAGAAACATTGCAAATGGATGCAGTCCATCTGTGTGGTTTAGTCTGATATGTTTCCAAATAGGCAAAGAAGCATTTAGAACGTGTAGGTGCTCTGTTTTTCAAAGTGTTTACTCTTCAGTGTGCTCTTTTCAAACAGTGGCAATTACTTTCTTTTCCTGAGAGCTAATAGTAAAATTTTCAGCAGTGCTCCAGATTCCTTTCCAGTAACAACATAGTCCTCTTGTGTTTATTTAATTTGTCCACTTGTCTTGTTTATATTTTATTCTGTGGGATAGGTAAGTAAGAACCTGTACCTAAAAACACATTTAGAGTTTGCATCTTAATAGTATTAGAAGCAATGCTAGTATTATTCAGTATAGTTTTGTTCAGTTTTTAACCATTGTTTGTGAGCTGATAACTGGCTTTCTTGAATCTTCAGTAGTCTGCTGTTCTGTATCTTGGAGGAAAATCATTATGTCTGCATTGTAGGTTGGGAGGAGGCTTTCTTGTAGTCCGTCTTTGTAAACTCTAAACCCCAAGTAAAGAACAAAAACACCTTGGGAACCTTTTCAGCCTTTCCATAGTCTCTCCACAGAACTGGATGTAGCAGAAAAAGTAATTGGCAGTCCCTCTGTCAGCAGTCCCCTGCAGTTGGAGCTCTCCCTCAGTGTCCGTGCAGAACAGTCATACCTGTTCCAAGTGATACTCCAGCTGTTCCTGTGCTTTCTTGTACACAGCTTTCTTTAGCTGGAGAACTTTTCCCTGCTGATGACAGTAGCATTAGCTCTAATGGCCATAAATGTTGCTAATTTATTTAAACACTAGTTGGTGGAGAGATTTCCAGTAAATACTGGAGCAGGTACTTTCTAATGTTATTGGTAAGCAGTTGGGTAAGATGGGATTTCTTTGTAGGGCAGAAAGTGTAATACAGGATGCAGTTATGGTTGGCATACTGAGTGCCAGCAGCCCCTTCAGGTTCCTGCTTTGAACCTGAAGGTTCAAAGGTTTAGAGAGTGCCTTGTCAGCTTGGCCACAAACCAGCTACCCATTGCTATTTCCCCTTCTGCAACTAGCAGGTTTATTGCTCTCCAACGATTATGTGCTACAATTGAACATTCTCATATCACTCTTGATTTTAATCCATTTTGGTATACCGTGTTCTAATACTGAGGCTTACACAGTGGGCTTCAGCAATTAGAACCTAATTCCAAATCCACTGCAGCGATTGCCACTGACTCCTCTGGTTGTGGTGCAGCCCTTCTGACTGGTGCCAGTGTTTGTGATCCCACTGAACAGAGTGCCACTGCTCTGAGGGGCTGCAGCAAAGGCAGGAAGCACACTCAGAGTTAGTCTGTCTCGAGTCACTGCTTTCTGAATCATTCTGAGCCCAGCTCTGGATATTAAATTTAGAGACGGTATTTTTCTGGCACCATTCAGAAAAATATCTTTTCTGTGGTAGACAGCATTTATATGTATTTCACTGTAATTAAGTGTTTGAGGATTTTGGCTACCAAGATATATTTTTCTTGTGCTTTTAAAATGTCAGCAGTCTTCCATGAAAAATAATTCTTTTTGATGAAATTATTTCAGTTATTCCAAGTTACTGTTGTAGTAGACATAGAACTAAAATGTAGTGACCCTTTTCCCAATACATTCTGTCCAAGGAGATTTTGTCTTGTATGTTTTTGTTGTTTGCTAACATATGTCAAAAACACAGGATCTGACTCTGCCTAAAAACCTGTATTGATTTTCTGATGTTTCCCAGTGGGATATGCAATTTTTTTTTTTGTCTTTGAGCCAAAAAAAGCTTGGAATCTTGTGCAGTTTTATTCTTTGTGGCTAATTCAATTAATTTCAGGTTTTCTAGATTGATGCTACACCCACCAGGAACCAGATTTCTAAAAACACAATATTTCTAGTAATCTACCAAAATAGCTGGCTGCGTTTCAAAATGAAATGTTTAAATTGTTGTCTGCTGTGACTGTTTTGGAGACCAACTCATTGTCAGCATAGTTATATTTGGGAAAATATGGCTCAGTTACACGTTCTGAGCTTCTGAAGCGACACTGGTGTCTCCTGAAATAAGGTTGCTGTAGTACATGAGGAGCAGCTGGTACCAAGCAGGTGTAAGTCAGGTGTAAGTCACTGCCGTGCCCCCTCCGTGAGGACTGACTGGGGACCACAGAGAAGTTTGTGTGTTGGTAATGCCGTGCTCACTTGTTTCTTCTCACTTCTCTCCTTTATAGGGTGACTGTAAGGTTTTTGTGAATGACCCCATTCTCTACCTTTGGTTTGTAGCACGATACATCTACAATGCAACCAAAGAAGGTTCACAGAGAGGGGTTCAGGGTGGTTGTAATTTTATTTTTTATGAAACTCTCAGGACTTTTCTTACACACTTAAATTGCTAAAAAGCTGCTCTCTGTTCAGATAGTCTCTCTTACGTAGAATGAAGTCACTTGCTCCCCACAAGGACTTAAATTTCCTCTTAATTTCCTTTTTATGGCATTTTCTGTGTCCTGCTCAGTCAATTTGGAAAATCCCAGTTTGGGAGTATTTGGTCAGCAGCCTGTAGAAATTGCCTGATACGTTAATTGCCTCTTTGCTCTTGCTGGCTGCGCTTTGGCTGTGTTTGGGGATTTTTTTTAGGTACAGACTTAGGGTATTTACTAGTCTGAGCTTCTGTGTAGCTATATGCCATTCCATGTGGTGCAGATTCCTCTAAGTGAAACTCAGAGACTGCACTTGATGAAGGAAGGGCATGTTCTGGGCTGTGAACTGAATTGAGGAGTAGTTCTTGTTTCCACACCTTGTGGATGCCATGCTGTAGCAGGGGACTGATGAAACAAGACAGGCCCACATGGTCCACACTGTCTGCTAAGGAATGAGAAATATATTCTGAAATTCCTCTCATCTGTCCTAGGGGGAAATGTCATTCTCATCTGGGATCTCATGGTCAGTCTGTCCTTGAACATGGCAGCAAAATGTATTAGGTAGAGGGCTTTAAAAAAAGGAGGATTATGTAAATTATGGAAATTATCTCTCTGCTCTTTTGGATGCTGTGACCTGTCTCTAATGAGTTCCTTATACAGGGAAACTCATGTGCTTCCTCCAAAGCATGCCCACAAAGAAACCCTTTGAAGACTGCTGAGAGGGATCCCACTGGAGCCTCGAGCTGTGATGTTCAGATGCAGGGCACTGCTTTAATTCCCAGGTGCAGTGCTCCATGCCTTTGCAGGCTGTGGACCAGGGATTTCTAAGTCCCAAGCAATCCCCTGTGCCTGTCCGTTGCAGAGAGCAGGGACTGATGTGTACATCTGAACTGTCCTGGTGCAAAGCAAAACAACTCTGTGTTCCAGGTAGGAACTGAATCAGTGTCTTGGGTGTGTTTAGGGGAGGAATAAATTAGGGCCATTTCAAAATTAAAAGCAGCAATTTACTGGATTGTTACTCATTAATTACACGCACTGCCAATAATTAGGTCTCACTTGCTATCAACATTTTCTCACAATCAGGACAGTTGACTCCTAAAATCTTCCCCTTGTTAGCTGTGAAGATCTAGTACCACAAAACTGCTGTTGTGTTCAGCATAGTTTCTGTATAAATACGTCTGTAAACATATGCATAAAAAAAATATTCATGATGTCCTTTTGTATATAGGTAGGTAATTATATCCTTACAGGTACATGTATATACGTGCTCAGCTGTGTGCTTGTGGGTCTGTCAGCAGTCTGCCAGCTTTGCAAGCTGCAAAGTGCACAGCTGCAGCAGGCACAGGTCTGAGTTACAGAAGCAGATACTGATTACAGCTTGCTTTTGTTAGGAAACTTTTTATGTGCATCAGGCCTCTGCCTGGGCTACTTCAGGTTGTATTACACTGTTACTACGCAGAAACTTTGGCATGAGATACCAAATTCCATTAGGATAATTTATAGATCTTTACGCTCTAAATAGTCAAGGAGGGGACAGTGGGGGATTCTGAGATCATGCCTCTCATACACTGGCCTAGAATTGAAACTACCAGAGGAATATCAGCTCTTTCAGGTGTTGGAAGTTCCACAAATAGTTCATATCTTTTTCTGCATAAAACCTGTAAGCTTGTTACCAAGTAAGGTGAATGCTAATATAAGAGGTATATCAAATACCTATAGTCACAAAGCTCTTCTGCTTCATTCATATTCATATATATGTAGATATATGTAAATGTATCTCTTAGAAAGCCATTGGATATATTGGCATAGTAAAAAGTTACCAATTTAATTCTGCTTCATTCATATTCATATATATGTAGATATATGTAAATATATCTCTTAGCCATTGGATATAGTGGCATAGTAAAAAGTTACCAATTTAACATGGTATCACAGAAATAGAGGCTTCAATTAAGGGTCTGTACCATAGTGAAATTAGCTTCAGAAGCAGCTTCATCTTCATTTTAGGACTGCATTATGTGGATTTTTAAGAGTCACAAATGGTTGGAGTTTCAAAACCTGCTTGTGTTATTCAGCTCAACTTTTTGCAGTGAGTGCACAGTACTCTTCTTTTTGCAGTAATTCCATTATTATTTCAATGTATTTTGAACACCTCTAATGAAGCTATCTCCATCAGTCACTGAAACAATCTGTTCCATTCTGAATTGCATGGTGGGTGCTGTGACTCAGGCTGCTGCCAGTAGATCCCTTTCATTTCACATGGTATCCCTTAGCCAGTACAGTTGTCTCAGCTTAGATGGGTTTTATTTTTTAATTTTTTATATACCCTTATGGATTGCAGTGACATAGGAGACAAGCAGTAAAATTGGCTTACTGGAATAGGCAGTGTTCTTACCATCTGAAATTCCTAGTTACCTTTCAAGAAGAAATTTACAAATGCTTATTTTTTAATCACAGGAAGTGCAAACTATTATTTGATCCCAAAGAGTGTAATTAAATAAAGAAGTACTGAATAAAGGCTGTGTCGCTGTTAACTAGATTTCTTACCTTTCTCTAGTATTACCTTGCATTTAACAGGTGGCTGTGTTTTTAATCTTTACAGCCATACTTCTCTTTACTTCCTCTGAATTTTTGCAACTGGAAAGCTGCATAAATTCTCTGTAAGCAACCTGTACCCACCCATCACGCTGACTTTCATGCTAGGTGATCAGGTTATGGGGCAGTAATGAAGTACTTGGGGTACATGCCTCTTGTGTCAAGTCACCTCTGATGCTGCCACACCTGTGCCCTGGCAGAGGGCTGGATTGCACACACCTCTTTCAGCTTGCCTGCCTGCACATCTGCTTTATTTCAGTGCTCTGCTATCATACTAGTTTCATATTAAATTCATCCAGCAGCTTTTTAGGCCTTACTTGGCTGTACTTCAGGTAGGTTTTTGCAAGTTTCCCTCCTCTTAGAGTCCTAATTCATGACTTCCTTACCTTCAGAAGGAGAACCATTTTTTCACTCCAGCTTGCCCAAATTTATTTTTTTAAATGATTTTTTTTTAATGGCTTTTGTTTGGGCACAGAAGATGTCTGCAGGTGGCTGAATCCCAAGAGAGCAGTCCCCTATGTTGAAAGGCCACTGGAGTTAAGCCAAAGCTGTGGCTGGGTCGCAGTGTGTGTAGCTGGGCTCTGAAGCTGTGCCACAGAGAGCTTCAGTCGCTGCCTGTGCTCTCACTTCCATTTCAAAGCTGCCTTTGAAGGAGCAGTTCTTCAGTCTTTGTTCCAGTGGGAGCTCTCCAGCCTTTTCCCACTCTGCTGGCACCACTGCCGGAGTGGCTCCGAGTCTTTGTACGTGCGGATAAACACTGAAGGGAAACTTCGGTTATTTACCACAAATGCTTTGTCTTGAGATAAATTGTGGGTTTGCTAGTTTCTTCCCTTTTCCCCCTGAGTGAAGAACCGTAGAGATTTTGAATTAAAAAAAAGAAGTAAATTTTTTTCTGGTCATTTCTAGGAGTTGGTGACTGTTGGTGTCTGGTCAGGTGTGTTTGTTTTGTTAAGACACTCTTTAGGTGAGTGTTGGACACATGTGGACAGTTTGGCTTTGCAGCCTGTTGGTTTTTCACTGCAAGCTGCTTTGGTGGTGGCTGGAGTGGTGGTAATCACTTAACACAGCTGAATTAAAAGGTACCAGCACAGTGCTCTCAGCTGTTGGCTGTGGCCTTCTGCAAAGCTGAGCATCTGTTTTCCTGATCATTTTATTGTTAAATATAACAGGCACTGAGTTGCTAATTGAAATAAAGGGGTTACTGAAGTTTAGTTTTCTGTGGGAAGAGCTGGGCCCTGACAGCTATTAAACTACAGACTGGTTCATTAGTTGGTTTTGATTGAAGATTACAAAATCAAGCAAAAACATTAGAGGACTAAGAAGACGCGCTTACAAGGAAAGATAAAATGTATTATTTAAAACCAGAGGAATTAGGAAACACTTGATGAATTTTAAAGCAAATTACGTTAATTTCAGTAATATGTTTTTGATAGTGTGAAATCTTTAATTGCTTTCGGGACTTTGAACATTATGCTTATGAACATATTGGTATTTTCCAAACAACCTCCTTTCTGCACCTTCCCCCTCAGGGAAGGCAGAATTACAGATGCCCATATTGAAATTTGCTTTTAATTTTTGTTGCAGGAGGAACAAAATGGAACACAAAGAAAGCAGAAATAAAACGTACAAATAAAACAAACAAATCCCCATAAAAATTTAGTACTTCTCAGCTGTCTAACACTTGATATTTTTAATTTTACTTGTTTGATTTTTCTTTTGAAAGACTGAAAAAATGAATAATTTCCACCTGTTCTCAGTTGCATCCACTTCTCTACTATAGGCTGGCTAGAAAAATAAAGCAAAGAACAGGAAAATGCACACTATTGGTGTAATTCAATCCACCTAATACAGTATTTCAGAGAGTTGCCTATTTGAGGTCTATGAAGTATTCTGGATGTCCGTTTGCTTTTTTTTTTTTTTTTTTTGCCATTGGGTGGGAGCTCAAAACTGATATAAATCCCAGTAGTCTTGGATTTGAGGGAGTTAGCCTATCACTTACAGGGAAAATGACCAGGAAATAAGGCCTGTTTGATAGCCCAAGTGTATTTTCACTCTTCATTAGCACATTGGTGTGTACATGTTTTAGAACTGCAGTCTTGTGTTTTAATTGTCTGTGTAAAAGTACTGTTGCTGCAAAGCCCCATCTGAAATGCTGCTAGAGGAGGGCCCTGAGGTGGTGGTTCTGTAGTCAAGTGCAGCCTGGGTTGCTCCACTTGGAATTATTTTGATAGTCTTTGTTTAACAAAAAGGCCAAAGTCTTTGTTTAACAAAAAAGAAAACCATTACAAAATGATGAAAAGTTCTCACTCAGTGGTGGTACTTTATTTTTTTTTTTTAAGCAATAAATAGGCACTTGTTCTCCTTAATTATTTTATGTGATTGCAAGTGAAAAATGTACCTTGTATTTTTTCTGTACTATTATAAATCTTTCCACTGACCTTTTTAAAGGTGATACAATTCCAGTGATATTCTGAAGAGGGTAGCACTTATTTTAAATACCCTGTTTTTCAAATTAAGTGCCAACCAGTTGTTAGCTCAAAGACAGTGAAGTTACTGTAATTGGAGAATTAATTTAACTGTCTCCAAGGGCTATGTGGGTCTCCTAATCAAAGTTAGGGAGGAAAGCATTATTGGGGCACCTTTCCTACTTAATACTAAAGTATTAAGTTGCCAGGTTTTCTAATTCAGAAATCTGGTTGTCTTCAGCTGAAGCTTTGTCTGCCTACAGATTTATTATTTACTTCAAGATTTGCCTGGAATGTTCCACATTAATTGTATTAGTAGTAGCAGTGCTTTCATGTGTTAGGAATTTGTGAATTGCACAGTGTGGAATTGTGGAGTAGAGGGTGGAACACAAACAATATTAGTGTTTGGGAGCAACACATTGCCAGAGAGAGAGCTTTAGTACCATGAGGTTTGTTACTCCTATTGAATATTACACAAGTTGAGTTTTATCCTTTTGCATTTGTTTCTTCTATGTCCTCAGACTCCATGTGACAGGAAATTAATTGGTCTGGGCTTTTTTGAGGTCCTTCTGTGTGTGTGATTGATTTTCCATCTGCATTCCTTCCATATTCTGTGCTAGGTTTCCTTAGCTTCAGATTGGTGTGGAGGGTTGAGGGAGATACAGTGCTGCCAGGTCACTGTGCAGAGTAGGGCCCTGGGGCATCAGAAGAAAATGCCCAGGCCATTCTGGGTAAAGCACAGGTTAAAATCAGACGGACTCAAAATGCACAGTTTGTTTGATTCAATCAAACAAGCTACATTGCCCTGGTAAATTCGGGTTACAGCTGTTGGCCCTCCTCATCTGGAGAATAAGCATCAATCTTCTGCTGGTTACATCTCCATTCAGACTGAAAGCAGAGTTGGAAATAGTAGAAGTCTGTTCAGCAGTGGTTCCAAGTTTAAACCAGGTTGTTCATCCTGATTATTTGGGTAAAATAGCTATTGAAATGACCAACAAATTTTCACATCTGCTTCCCCACCTCACCTTTTAAAATTTCTTTCTTCTTTGTAGTAATGTACAACCACCCACAGCTTATGTGCTTACTGTGGGCATTTTATTATAAGTGTGATAAAAACTAAAAATGTATTCTTACTTAAAAGTGATTGCACTATTACTGTAATGCTTTTCAGAAAATAAAGTTTTTATCAATGTCAGGCATTTTGCCAAAAAGAAAAAAAAATACATGTTCTTTTCTGCTTACTGAATTTTGTTTTGTTTTTCTTTTTAATAGTGATTCCAGAGTTTATTAGTCAAGTAAATATTGCATTGGAGAGCTTAGGCAAGAACACAATGCATCTGTTTGATGACAACCAGTTTGTTGACATTTCCAAGAAGGTGTATGATACGATTCACAACATCAGGTGCTCTGTCATGATGATTCGGGTAAGTTTGGAGTTTGTTCTTTTCATACTGATGCCTGAGATAAGTCAGGATGTCAGGGCATCTTTGGGAGCATTCAGAACTGTGTGTGTGATAAATGTCCCCAAGCTCATATCCAGGTTGAACTGGCCTGGGAAATTTGGGTTACAGTGAAATGTGTGATTGTAACTCCAGAAGTCTAGAACTGCATTGAGTACCACATCAGAATGTTGCACTAAAATGTCTTTACTTCTTTAAAAATATGTAGTTTTGTTTGGCTGGTAAAGAGCTTCATTCACTTTATTAATTACTAACTTGCAGCTACAAAGCCAAATCTTGTAGTAGTTCTTCAGCTTTATCCTGTGGGATGTAGGAGAGAGAGTATTTCCAGATGATTCTGATGTTCCTGTATCAAGTTCTGTCAGCCTTGCACCAGAAGACTCAGCCTGATTTCTTTGTGCTACACAATTACAATCACTGCACTTACGCTTGTGGTTTTCCTTAGGTTCAGAAACTGAATCAGAGCAGCTTGTTTTTAAAATTTAAACCAGAATTTTGTCAGATGCAGAATTTCTCCTAAATATCTTCATAAAGAATGGTAAACAACTGAGCTGCAGTGTCTGTATGTTCAGCAATTTCATTTTAAAATAAGATTAAGCATTAATAACAATATAGATAGATTTTTCAAACGAAGTTTGTCTTCTGCACTGACTTTGCAGTTGAGAACATAGTAAGAAGCAGATTCCTTTTCTTGTGAATAAAACCCATCACAGCCCAGCCTGACCTGCAGGTCACGGGAGGTGGGTGTGCTGCTCTGCTCCATTTCGGTGAGACCTCTCCTGCAGAGCTCCTCCAGCTCTGGGCTCCCAGCACAGGAAGGACAGGGAATGTTGCAGTGGGTCCAGAGGAGGCACAGAAGTGATGGGAGGGATGGAGCACCTCTCCCACGAGGAACAGCTGGGGCTCTTTGGGCTGGAGAAGTCTCTGTGGAGGCCGTACTGCAGCCCTTGGGTGCTTACAGGGGCTTATAAATAAGATGAGAACAGGCTTTCTAGTAGGACCTGTTGTGATAGGGCAAGGGGTAATGATTTTAAATGAAAGAGGAGAGATTTAGGTGGATAAAAGGAAGAAACTCATTACATTGTGAGTGCCAGTGAAACACTGGCACAGGTTGCCCAGCGAGGCAGTAGAGGCCCGTCCCTGGAAGCATTCCAGGCTGGGCTGCAGGGGGCTCTGAGCAAACTGACCTGCTCATTGCAGGGTGTTGGACTCGCTGGCCTTTAAAGGTCCCTTCCAACCAAAGCCATTCTAAGGTGAGGAACATTAGTCTTAACATGTTGTAGTGTGTAAGGCAAAGTAGGAATTCAAATGTGCAAAATGATTACAAGGCATCATCCTTTCTGCAGTTGTGAGTTAGGAAGCTCTTGTATACTAGAGACAGACCCTGAAACATCCAGCGTGTGTCCCATAGCAGTAAGAGTTTGTGAGCTGCATAGAGGTCCAAACCAAACACACCAAATTGTGGGTGATGCTTCGTTAGTTCTTCAGTTCAGTTCCTGTGTCAGTGAGCACAGGCTAAAAACTTTGCATTAGGACTTCTCATTTTTTTCTAGATAAGCTTCATTTAATGCCTGTGCTTCTCATCCCTCCCTCAGTGACTCAGAGGCTCTTGGGTCTTCTAAGGTTACAAAGTTGTTTCTGTTTCTCAGTGAGGTAAGAGTCTTCTTTATGTCCAGTCATCTTAGGCTTGAATTCCATGGTCATGACTGTGTATTTCCTTCTGGAGTTTTGCCTTTTGGGGAACTGGGAAATGCACTGAGGAGTGTAACATGGCTTCAGTCAGGTTCTCGGAGGAGGCAGACACAGCTCTGCAGGGAGCTGTATTTCCTTCGAGTGCTCTGTAGGGGTGTGTGTATGTGGACAGTCACTCAGAACGGTAATATGAGGGGAAAAGCCTCAGATGTGAGGAGGCTGTAACAGGCCCGAGGCCCAGGACGTGCCCAGTGTGCAGTACCTGAGCTGTGCACCCATGAAATCGTGAGCACTGCCCAGTACCCGAGGGGACAGTAGTCACAGGATGGATTCTGTCAGGGCCATCTTCCTGGCTTTGCAAGTCCTGATGAGAGCTCAGGAGAGTTAAAAATTGTTAGAAAGGATGTGAGCTTTCTCCTTAATGAATACCATTGTTCAGCTACAGCCATGGGAATGTTTTTTTGAGGTTTGGTGAAATGTTAGTCAGCTACTCCAGCATCCCTTAGAGATAGAGACTGCCAGCACAGAGAGTGCTGAGCAAAGCCTGGCGTTCATTCTCTGAGTCAGGATGCGTTTGCATTCCTAGTTAGACACGTTCCAGACAATGCCAGTTCCCTGGAAGAAGCTTTAGTAGATCTGGTGGTTACTCAGACGTGCCCTGTTAGCGTAGCAGCCAAAATGAGGAAATGAAATGTTCTGTGGCCAGCATGCTGCTGGTGCCAGAGAACGGCACCTCGCTGCTTACAGGGAATTGATTGCCAGGCTGAATCAGGGCGAGAACTCGGTGATCAAAAATAATTGGGAAATGTAAATGGATGAGGCTACTCATTCACAAGGGGTGATTTTTCAACATGGCAGCAAAAGCAGAAATTCTCCAGATCAGTTTCTCAGGAAGCATTTCAAACATGTAATTACACAGAAAGAATGTTTTTAAAAATAGAATTCTTAACTGTAAAATGCTGCCCAATGCTATTGTTAATTGAAATTACCAGCTATGCATTTTAATGTCCAAGCTTAACTAAAGATATGTAAAACATTCATTGCAGTCCTGCAAGGTATGAGGCAGCACTTGAGAGCAGCTACATAGTGTGTTGTACTGCTGAGCTGTAATAGAAATGCCTCTGGAGCATCAGGGTGCTGCTCCTCTTAAGATGCTTTTCATTGTTCACTTGAAAGGACTTCTTGATGCAGTGGCAGCTGTCGATGTGAAATAACTAGGTGGTTGATCCAGGGTATCCACAGTTCTCAGTCATTTTTTTGCTCTAAGGATCTCATTTTTGTTGTGTTTTAGTGACTTTTGTGGGTTCGATCTTGCACAGGAGCATTTGTACATTATCTGGATAACATTTTAATCAGGATATTTATGTTACAGAAATAGATTAGATTTAATAGTACAATTAAAGGCAATTCTGCCATGTGAAATATGTAGAAAAGTAAAAGGAAACAGGTTAGTGGGTTTTGAGACAATAGACATTAAATGCTGCAGAATGTTAAGATTAATGGTAGAACTTTTAGAAAAACTTCTATATGAAGGTGGTTTTAGTTAAAAAATAAGAGACAGCTGGATTGAAATAACAGCTACCAATATCCCATTAGGGTATAAACTCAGTGGAAAGGAATGACTTCAAAAGAATAATAACTGATGGTAACTAGAGCACTAATAGTCATCCTAACAATTATACCAAGAACCGTGGAAACAAAGTCACCAATTCAAAAGTTTCACAGAAGTCTTTGTTCTTCTTGGAGGAAAAACAAGTGAGCAGCTATTCAGGTTTTACAGAGACAAAGAAGAAGGCAAAGGGTTCATATCCTCTATGCAAGATGCTCTTACTATTCTTATGTGCATGGAAGCAGTGACTGAGGAACCCAAGTTCTCTAATTTTGTGAGAAGTGGAGAGTGTGTATTGAAATTGCTGTTCTTAGCACATTAAAGCATTGATTAAAGATTCTTTCTGCTGAATAGGTATTCTCTGTGCTGTTTCTCTCAGAATTCTGGCATGGCTCCCTCAAGGGTTTATGGTGTTAGGCTTTTTGAGTTTGTTTTGCACGTTGTTCCTTGATTTCCCTACACCATGATGTATGGGATATTCATCCCCCAGCTCCCCTGAAGACTGAAGCAAAGCATTCGTTTTTCTTTCTGTCTTACCTGGATACTTTATTTCAACTGGATCCTCCCTGCACCTCCAATCATTTCCTAATATTCCTGTTTCTTTAGCCAACAGTCTTTTAATGTGTGTTTTCATTTCCTTTGGAAAGTCAAACTCAGTTTAGGTACACATTTAAGAGTCTACAGCATGAATGCTTCTTCGTATGTTTTGACTTTCTCAGAATACCCTTGGATGAGTTCAGTTTTTAACTTCTTTTGTTAGTTGCAAATCTGGCATGGTTTTTCATTCTGTTTTAAAGAAATGTGAGAATTCATCCTCAACAGAGCTTGAGTTCTTCAGTACACTCGATTTCTCTCAGTAAGAGACATCACAGCAGAATTCATTATCTTACACCCAGCAGAGTTACAGGAATTTTTAGAGCATGGACCTCCAGGACAGGAAGGTAGCAAGTGGTGAAAACCTTTCAGCCAGTTAGTGAGTGTCTAAGTTTAATTTCTACCATGGCTTTTACTAATGACAGAATTATCCTTCACCTGCAGGGTTTTCTGCCTGTTTTTACTTTTGTAGTCCAAGTGGGTTAGATCCTGTCCAGTGTAGGCAATAATAGGCATGAATTGTCTATGTTCTTTACAGTATACCTGGGAAGCCTTCTCATAATGTACAAATACTTGTTATAATCAGTATTAGCATCATAGAGTCAGTCATTATTATTGTGACTCTGCCTTGCAGATATCTTACCAAAATGCTCCGTGCTGAACAGTTTTGGGACACACTCAGCATACATTTCAGTTTAACATGCAAACATTTTCAAAAATGCTAATCTACATTTAATACCAGGGGAGTTTGTCTTCCTAAGTAAACAAAGCAAATCCCTCTTTTCTGGCAAACAGATATACATATCGATTTGCTTCTGTTTCATGTTTATGTACAATGTAACAAACTCTCAAGGATCTCAGTTTCATTAGTTTAGGGCCTTTAAATTCAGCAAATCAGATGACTTCAGGTTCTCATAGTGCTAGTGTTGCTGACTTTGTTGCTTTACAGAGTAAAAAGCTGCTCAGTAGTGTTATCTGTTAATAATACCCACCTCTTGTTTTTTCCTTGGAAGTTGCATCCATTTGTCTTAACATGTGGGCAGGATGTTACCCTAAGAAATAGCTTTAGGTTGGAGTTGCCCCAGTTGCCATAACAAGCCCCTGTTCTTAAAAGCTGAGGTGTTTCCACAAGGGAAAAACAATTGTTAGTAAAAATAAAGATTGTTTATTGATTTTAAAAACAGATAGTGTATTCACATCTCAGATAGAGGGGAGAGAGACAGAAGAGGAAAAAAGCACATGCTTTAGCCTTCTCATCTCAGATACAGGAGGGGAAGTCAGGGCACAGATAAAATATTATTTCACTCAGGGTTGGGTGGCTCTCCCTCCTCCCTGTTCTTCAGGTCCCCTTTGCTTAAACAAAGTAGAAGTAGAGTCCATCCACAGGGTAGTTGGGAAATGGTGGATTTTTTTTTTTTTTGGTTGTTGTTAACAAAAGACAAGAGAAATTACCTGCTTTTGTGTGCTTCTGCATTTCTGCACTTTGAGATTAAAAGGTCTTAACTTCTTGGTTCTTTGTACATCTTTCTGACTGCTGCCTCATTCCCATGCTCCAGTCATTTGCTCAGGCTTTGCAGGGAGATTGCTGATTTTAGATTCTGGGTCCTTTTTTACATACCAAATGAACAGTGACTAGAAAA
Organism: Onychostruthus taczanowskii; assembly: GCF_017590055.1. NCBI lineage: Eukaryota > Metazoa > Chordata > Aves > Passeriformes > Passeridae > Onychostruthus > Onychostruthus taczanowskii. Next base: position 742,674 of record NW_024507879.1, on the reverse strand, counting down.
ATAAGTGTCCCCTTTATCTTCCTATGTGCATTCCAAAATGGTCCTTTCACATCCACGTGTTCTGTTATTTCTGTACAGAGAAATCATCCAGTGGTAGAGGAATGCCAAAAGCAGCTGTCCTCCTTCTGAGGAACAGTATGTAGAACTCCTGTGCTGTCTTCTGGATGTGCTGGAGGAGCAGACTCCCTCTAGTTGCAGCTATAATAAGCTTGTGAGAAAGCACTTGCTGTTGTCAGGCCAGTGTTGTGTACAGGTGTGGTGGGGAAGATTTCTTCCTCTCCAAAGCAGCAGCTCACAGGCACACCCCTGGTGACTCACAGAGGAATAAATGGGAGTGGGTATTTGGAGCAGTACCAGGAACTCCCTGCTTGGGCAGTGCATGTTCAAACCTGTCGTTTCTGTATGTTAATACATACTAGCTATTCCCCGATTGCTTTAAATTTTTTTAACACTACTTGGTTTTTAATTTTTCAAAATATTATGGTTAACGGAGCCTTGTTTTTAAGGCAGAAATACTGCAGTATCTTTTGAACCCTTACTTTTCACTGTCACATATTTCACTTGTCTCACGCTCTTCTCAGTGAGGAGAAGGAGAGAAGTGTGCACAGAGGGCTCACTCAGGGAAAGGACCTCAGGAGATCAGCTGGACCTGCTGGTGGAAGCACAGTGTTATCCAGGGCTCCTTTCAAGACATGCCTTCACTGTTTGCTTTTTAATTTTATCTATTAGAATTACAACAGTAATGGGGAATTGATGGGTCAAATAAAGCAATAGTGTGTTAAACTTAGGTAGAAAAGGAAGCTGCTTGCTACACTTCATGCTGCTGCTAGTCTGTAATGCTTTACTGTTGGCTGTGGTTATGCCTCATTGTTTACATTCAGCACAGGAATGTGTGACCCATCTTTTCCAGTTAAAAATGAAATTTTCTTTAGCCTGATTTAGGTTTCCAGTTTAGGTGTCAGCTAATGGAAAGGATGTTGTGTTGTGTTTTGTTTAAGAAAAGAAAGAAAGAAAAAAAACATTATGGGTACACACAGGCAGAAATAAGAAATTATTTCAGAAATGCTGATACAGATACAGTGGCGGTAGAGTCCACTGCATACTGCATCCATTGTAAGATCCATGTGAGTTATCCATCCTGGAAAATCTCTGTTGTCTTCTGCCCAGACTACACAGCTGTAGGCATCATGCAGGGCTGTGAAATAAGAGCTCCTCAGCAGCAAATTGCTTCATGGCTTTCCATGGAATTCTCCTAGTGCTGGGATTACTGGGTCGCATGCAGGAGTCAATGTGCTTATGGATGGCATAAACAGTTTTGACTTACATACTACTTTAAGTGTCAGTTCTTCCCAGTCTAGGGATTAAATTACATTGCAAGTGTCACACATAATTATGCTTTTAATTGTTCACAGAATTACCCTTCTCGTTCAGAAAGACAGAAGCTTCCAGAATTATTTGATAGCTCTGGTTTAGTGGCTCATTGGAAACTTAAGCACATAACAGTATTTCTTCTGGAACATTAAAATCTTTGCTGAGGGTTTTTTTTGTTTTTTTTTCTTAGAGCAAGAAAAAGCGATGTGTGTTCCTTCCTTGCCATTTGGTGCTTACTATCTAATATAAATTCTATTCCCAGAGAGATGGAATGAATATTATGCTGTTAAAAGGGAAGGACTGAATTGCTGGAACCAAAACTGGGGAGCACAGTAAAAGTGTTACAAATAACAGATACTCTATTAAAATATGCCTCCTGCCACTTGGCTCACTGGAGGATTCCAAGGCAAGCCTGGGAATGGAGGCTGCAGCTCTCAGAGCACAGAGTGCTCAGGCTGTAGCCGTGGTGCTGCAGCCAGCACTGTCAGTGCTGGTGCAGTTCTGCCTCAGAGATCTTCCTTGCTCAGGCTGGGCCTGCCTGTGTTTCCCTTCACTGCTGGTCACAGTCATCTGTAAGGTCCATGGCTTAGTTGAAATTTCTCAGTTGCCATTATCACTGTGGGACCTTTTCTCTGGTGGGATGGATCTTCTTAGTGTGGTGCAGAAAAGCAATGAGGTACATCACAGATGTGTTCAGAATGTCACTGGGCTTCAAAACCTAATGAGAATGATGTGTGTTAGGTTGTGATCTGAGTTCTGCAGGCACAAGAGTAGGGTAGCAGTGCTGGGGTCTGTGTCATTCTGTGCTTTGATGCTGCTGTAGCAGAGTCTGATCTGGTCCTCTTGTTGTGCACGTCCCTGCTGATAAAGGAGTGTGATAGTGGACAAGGTTTGGGATTAATTGGTTCTTTATTGCTTCTCTGAGTTCTTTTGGTTTCTGTTCTTAGAATTCCTTAGCATTCCATGAGCATATTTGAGTTCAGGCTCTGCTTTTAATGACAGCTTCCTCCCATTTTTTGAAATTACCATTGCTTGCCAACTTGAATCGCACCAGGTTGTTTCCTTGAAAGTGTGCTCAGGGTTGGAATGCAGTTGATGAAGGGAGGTGGACATAAGGAGACATAGTGATAACAGGGAAACTGACTCACAAAAAAAGAAACTTGGAAAAAAATTCTTCAGAGAATTGAAAAAAAAAAAAATCCGCCACTGAGCCTGGCAAGTTGAATATGGTATCTGTGAGTCCTGTTTATCTGAAAAGATTCTGTAGAGGTTTACAAAATTGATGCTGCCTAATTTCCTGAGAAACCCTGGCACTTACAGCCTATTCTTAAAATAGAGACAGAGGAGTCCCTTCATTATATTATCAACAAAATCAGTGTATATGAGTACTGAAGGAAGTGTGTTGCAGCAGAGGAGTGCTGTGCATCCTCTGGCACATGGATTGGGCTGAAATTGCTGTTTTACTGCAGCGTTCCTCTGGTGTAGCCTAGCAAACAGCAAAAGGGCCTCCACACTAATTGCTGTAACAGGTACTTCAATTATTAGGAAAGTGGAGCAGTAATATTAATTTAAAATCAGTTTGTTACTCGGGGTGACCTTGCGATCCTGGTTCTTCATGAAGTAGTCTGCATAGAATTGTAGAAAATAGAAGAAAACCTGATTATTGAACAAGGTGAAGATAATTCTTTTGGAAAGTAGAAGCCTTCCTTCTTGCTGAAGATTGTCCAGCATGAAATAGCACATGAGAAATGATCACATGGGCCAGTGTGATTGGGCCTTTGAAATCTCCTGCAATCTGCTACAGTGTTAAATCCACCCACAGCTCCATGTCGGGATACAGCAGTATGTCCACACGAGGGATAAAGAGCTGCTGGAAAGCATCCAGAGCGAGGGTGGCAGCCCGGGGGTGCACACAGGTACAGCTGTGTGTCCCTGAGAATGGCTTTGTCACCTGGCACGTGCCTCAGGCAGCCCCTGTCCCCAGAGCAGCTGTGGGGCCCGTCCCAGCAGCCTGGTCCCTCGCTGCCGCTCTGGGGCTGCTCTGCTGGGTCATGGCCAGCCCACGTCAGGGGCATCCTGTCCTCATTATTGTACAGACACTGGAGCTCACTGCTGACTGTGTAGTCTTGCAGGGCAGGCACAGGCTTGGCCACAGTGCTTGGTGTCAGAGCTCTCTGGGGGGCTGGCATCCATATTTCTTCTGTGATTAATACAATATACATATACCTATGTATATTGTATTAGTCACACCTCTGCCTGCCTTTTGCCTACTTTGTGATCAGTGTGTGGTTTGTGCATGGAGGAAATCAGATCAGCAGATGTCAGCTGTGTGTGTGTTTGTTGCTGATGTCTTCTCAGAGTGGGGATTTGACCCTTCTGCTCTAGTGAGAATCCAGTCTGGCATCCCACCTGAGCAGGGCATGCCATGGCTGGGAGCTTGGCTGGCCCCACAGAGAGGCCGTGTCAGATACATCCTGGAGTGCTGTGGGTTTGAGAAAGCTGCATTCCAAATGCATAAAGAAACAAGCATGAGACTTAATTAACATTCAACAAATGAAGAACAGGCATGAATAATTGTTTGATGTTTTAGTGATGGAATGGTAAATGCAGCAAACAAAGGCAAAGCCATTGAAGTGCCTGGGTTATGTGCTTGAAGTGATGTGAGGTCACACCAGTGCCCTGGATGCATGGGAGTGTGGAGCTCAGTCTGGCTGCTCAGAGGGCAACCAAAAAAAATCTGCTTGTCACCTTGGTAAGTGGAGCCAGAAGCAGAACTTCCCCAGATTTTAAGCACAGCAATGTCAGTGGAAATTGTGAATTAATTTACCAATGCTGGGGTTTGCAGTTTATCACTTCTTGCTGAAATAGTCCCCAAGAGAGATGAAACCTGAAATTGTGTATGCCTAAACTTGGGCTTTTCTTGGTGGTTCCATTCCGTTAATACAGCCTTAAACCTTTCATCTTCCAGCTTCCTCCATCTTGGACTGGGCTGCTTGATTTGCTCATCCAGTTCATAGGAAACTCACAGGTCAGAAATCAGGTGACTCACCCTGGTTGTCCTTTAACTGCAGAAGGGGAGTTATTTTTTCCTGAATGAAAAAATCATCCTGTCTGATAGTGTTGCTGCTGTATTGTTGTTCTTGTTTCCATGTTTGGGTTATTAAGTGGCATATTAAATTGCACCATGCATTTGTAGAACATACTGAATTTATAACTCACAGGACTGTTTCCTTCCTCTAAAATTCTCACATTTCTCACCTGGTACAGTAAAACTAAGATAAAATTTTAGCTTGTGTTTAGTTCATTAGTAAAAAGCTTCTTTTTCTCCTGGTATTTCTCTTTCACAAAGCTCAGCAGCAAGCACTATACCTGCAGCCTGTCTTTTAGAGATGGCATGGTTCAGTCCTACTCAGCCAGTGGCATTGCCAGATAGCTCAGGGCTTTGGCAGGCAGCCTCTGCCTGGCAGAGTTTGGGTTTAGGCTGTGATACATTTCCGCTCCTTTTTTGTTTATTCTTGGGTATGTTGATGAGCTCTGAGATTTATCTACTGCCTGGGGAAGAAAAAAGGTTGAGCAGTATTAATTGCTAAAAAATGCCATCCTCCACAAAGAGAAGGTAAGAGGAATAATTGAAATTCCTGTCAGGGACTGTTAGCAACCCATACAAATAGCTTACCACAAAGATGTAGCATAGCATTCTTTGAGGACCCGTGGTGCTGCATCACAGGCATAGCTATGCATTGTCCTGCCTCACACAGTCGTGTTTCTTTGTATCCTCTTCATTTCTTTTCCTTCCACTCCTTTTTTCATTTCTTTTCTGTTTTCTCTCCTTTTACCTTACAGTTTGTCTTGTGTTGTTTATATGCAGATTCTCTTCTCATGCCTCATGCTAAGGTAGTGTAAGAATTGTCTTTTTTAAGGCCTGAAAACTGGCCTCCCCACAGGATATGCAGATTCTCTTCTCATGCCTCATGCTAAGGTAGTAAGAATTGTCTTTTTTAAAGCCTGAAAACTGGCCTCCCCACAGGCTACCAGTCTTTTTACCCCTTTCTAAAGGGTAACTAATGCATAAATTCTGATTTTTATCTGACCTAAGATAAATGCAGCAATCAAATATGTACTCTAAAGATACTGAACTAACTCTATCAATACTGTCTCCTGTGTAGCTCAGGATTAACTTCAAATAATTCCCAGTGTTCGTTTGTCAGACCTGTTCTTAGAAATATCCACAGCTGGCAGCTGGGTGGTGCCTTCAAGCAGTCAGTCCTAGTCCATTCCCTTTAGAAAGTTCATCCTTAAATCCAATCCATACATCTCCTTATGGCATCTTCATGTCCATCAGGGATGGATAATCTCCTGCTTCTTTCCTGTACACTTAAAGTTTGGGTTTGTTTTGGTTTTTTTTCATGTGCTGATGCTTGTTGGATCCTGCTCTCCAGCTGTGTCCTTCCTTTGGGAAGTGCAGTGCCCAGCACTTGATACAGTACCTGCAGTGGAGGCTCAGGTCCCAGTTGAAGGGAGGACATATTTCATAAGGTTTGCTGTCTTTGTGCCTGCAGATACTTGCAGGAGTCTGGCTGCCTTTGTTTTCAGCAGTGTGATGCTGCTGCATCTTCTTTAGCCTGTGCTCCCCTGTAATTCTTAGTGCTTTTCTAGCAAGTATGTATCATGTGTTTTTCTCTTTGCTTTAAAAAAGTACCCATATTCTGTTCTGTTGTTGTACATTTTTTAAAATCTATTGCCATGGGATAAAAATATTTCTATCAGTGCCAGTTACTGTTTAAATTTAGGCTGCTTATGGTTAATTTGTGTTTAGGTTTATTAGTTCTTGCTGTTCACTTACTGTTCAAGTCAGATAATACTGGAGATGTCTGAAAGACTGATTTCAGCCCAAGCAACCATGCAAGTTTTACTGAGTTACAGTTGGTTGCAGTAATTCAGCTTTGTAAGTACCATAGTTAAAAATGAGAGAAGTGGGGGTTTATGTCCCAAAATGAGCAGTGAGAACCTTCAAAACTCCCTAGTTGTTTAAGAAAGTGCACTCTGATTTAGCAGCTACAGTGACCACAGCATTAGAAATTGTGACTTATGAAAAAAACACCAGATGTGTTAGTCCTAATTAGACCAGGGAACAGAGAACCAAAGGGGAGAGAAGATGGGATAGCTGTTTTCACTGATGTAAAATGTTGTTGCATGAGACTGGAGAAAATCTGTGTTACATATTCATAATGGATAGAAACAGAATAAACTCTGACTACAAGGGGAAGATTCAGTGTGGACATGAAGAAAACCAAATTCCATACATAAGATTTTTGTCAATTTTTATGTATATTAAGGCTCTTGTGTTTGACTTCGTGCCAGTTTTATCTCTGTTTGTAGTCTGTTGGCATATGACAGAGTTGTGTTGAGTCTCTCCTGTTTCACTGGCCAGAAGAGGCTGTCAAAGCTGCATATTGTGAAAAATGTGCAAAGTACTGATCTGAATAACTTACTCATTTGATGTCTGACAGGGGAAGATTCTGTACTACTTTTCACAGAACTTCTTCACAAAACCTTCCCAGATGGAAGAATTAATTTCACATATAAACAGGAAGTTTAGCATCTACAAAAGTTCTAAGAAAATAATGTAAAGAATATGTTCAGAAGCTAGACCCAAACTAGTGTTCTTTGAGGGGCATCTGTTGGGGGTTATGTGTGCTTAATTCTGCTTTGCTTGGAGAGTCTGCTTGGTAATGAAGGCTCTCAGCCTCCCAAAGCAGAATGAAATTAGTGATTTGGGACATATGAAGGCTGGTTTGCACAATGATGGTCTTAATGGGTTCCTTAACTCCATCTCAGCTGGCACTGATCATTCACTTGAACATTATTGGTTACTGAGTGGCTGAGGGTGGGTGGATGTGTGTGCTGAGCATCTGAAGCCTCTTGATAATTAAAAGCAGGAACGAAAGTGATGGATACAGGATTCATGGCTAGGGTGGTTTTATCTCCATTGTCTGAGTGTCTGGGAGGAATAGCTTCTAAACTAGAAATTTGTGCTTAACAATTGTCAAGTTCTGGGTGGGAATGTGTGGGAAGGATGACAGCAGTGACACCCGTACTTTGAGAAGCAGAGTGTGCATTACAGTGTGCATTTCTCAGTGGGGCATGGGTCTGTGATGGACAGACTTACTCTGTGTGGCTTTTCTAAAGATGATCTGTTTTACTTGAGCTCAGATAGTACAGAGGATCACTTGAGACTGAAGAGGCTTGAGCAGATGCTGAGGTTGTAGTTAATAATTTCATCTATTCCAGTTTGAGAAATGCACTTATCATTGGCAACCTTTTGCTGGGGAATATATTAATCTATCCAAGGGAATTTTTTTATTGTGATCATTTAGCATAATTCATGTAACAGAAACAGATTGATTTGGCATGTTAGAAATATTTCCTGAGGGGGCCACCATTACTCAGGCTTTATTCATCTGATAAACCTACATTTCTTGTGGATTTCTGAATTATCTTTTTTTGTCTCGTGTTTCTTGTTTGTTCTGAGCCCTGAAATGTTTTTAACAGAGCCAAAATGAGATATTCATTGTACTTTTTTACCTTTAATATGTTGATGCATTCCAAGAGCAGTTTCTTTCTTGCATTTCATCTGCCTGGAAAAAATAGTTTTGTTTTGGCTTTGGGATATACTCTCCTCCACAAAAATTGGAGGCTCCTGGAGAGGAAGGGAGATTTTGTAGGAAGGCAGACTCTATTATGTGGTTTTAAAGTATAATTTCAGCTCTGGTTCTCAGAAGTGGATTTATCTTGCCACACCTCACTCCATCCCAGGATGCTGTGTGTTGCTGCCAAGGAACACTGTTGGCTCCTTCCCAGCGTTCTTTGTGCCAAGAGCCCAAGGTCCTTTTCAGCTGGTCTGCTCCAAAGTCAGGCAGCCCCAGCTTGTTCTGTTTGTAGCTTCTGCCTGTCTAGGTGCCAGTATTTGCATTTTGCCTCAGTGAGTTCAGAAGATTGCTGTCAGCCCGTTCCTGCAGAGTGCATCAGTCCAGCTGGATGGCAGCCCTGCTGCCGGGCCCGCTGCAGGTGCCTGCCTGCTGCCACGTGCTGGGTGTGTGCTCCAGCAGCTCCCAGGGCCATGGGATGTCCTGCAGCCCTGCCTTCAGACACGCTCCTGGGATGCTCCTCTGGTTCCCAGCCCGGCACAGCCCGGCAGGCACTGCCCTCTGAGCCCCACAGCCAAAGGCCAATGGCCCAGCTTGGGCACAGCACCTGGGAGATGGTGTGAAGAGCCTTCCTCAGTGACAGGCAGGCCACGACACTCCAGGGACTGATGAGAGGGTGAGCAGCCTGTACTTGGCCAGTTTGTTCCTCTGGCCTTTATTAAAAGTGCGAGCCATTATGAATTTTCGCAGAGGTAAAACGCAGAGCGCCTCTCTGGCTGCCTTTGAGGTTAGCCAGGCTGACAGTAAAGATGTTTTTGTTTAATACATGCAGTTGAGAGGGAGAAGGCAAGGTCTAATCTCTTCTCATTTTCAAAGGTTGAGGTGATGTTTAGGAATCTGTTTCAAACACAGTTATGAACTGCTTGTATATAAAGCCATATATAATTTGCTTTATGAAGATTACTAGCAAAAGAACAATGGTTTAATTCATTTTTCACGATCCATTTTTAAACAGCTTAGCAAGTATTTCCATTATAAATGAAATATCTTAATTAGCTTCCCACTAGATGGAGCAAATGTATGTCAACGCAGCAGAGGAAATGGGGAATATGTTTTAGGTAGCTGAAGAATGAATCACTTGTGTTAAAACCTACTGTTCTATTCTTGTTAATTATTAGTCTTCTGAGTTTAAAATAGAAGCTTCTAAGCCATATGGTGATTTTTCCTACTTAATAAACATAAGCAAAGGCTGTGATTTGCATGACGCTGTGTATCAGTTGTCATGGTTCTTGTGGAATCAAGGCAGGGGCTTGGGCTACAGCAGAGTTGTGTGATTGTAATACCTATGTTTGATCATATTTTGTTCTTAGGGATTCTTCTTTAAAAGTTATACCCAAAAAAAATGCTTCCTTGAAATAAAATAACTGGAAAAAAGTAAGGAAGCTTCCAGGTTCATAGGTGAGTCCTCAGGTAACCTGGTGAAGGGTTTGCAGCCCTGAAAGCTGAGCTTCCTCTCTGGTCATGCTGTAGGTTGTTAAAGCTTCACCTGCTGCAGTTCCAGAGACCGGCCCGCGGCAGAACACGGCGAGAGTCACACAGCAGCAGCAGCTTCCAGGGAGTGCTGCTCTCCTGAGACAGCTCTGGGGGCCCAGGGGCTTGGGGGCACTGCTGATACAGCTCTGGGGGCCCAGGGGCTTGGGGTCACTGCTGACACAACTCTGGGAGCCCCTGGGTTTGGGGTCACTGCTCACACAGCTCTGGGGGCCCAGGGGCTTGGGGTCACTGCTGATACAGCTCTGGGAACCCAGGGCCTTGGGGGCACTGCTCACACAGCTCTGGGGGCCCTCAGGGTTTGGGGTCACTGCTCACACAGCTCTGGGAACCCCTGGGTTTGGGGTCACTGCTCACACAGCTCTGGGGACCCAGGGCCTTGGGGGCACTGCTCACACAGCTCTGGGAACCCCTGGGTTTGGGGTCACTGCTCACACAGCTCTGGGAGCCCTCAGTGTTTGGGGTCACTGCTGATGGGCTGAAGCAGTTGCCACCTGGCCAACTGGTCGAGAGCTGCCTGTGTCCCCAACAGCCTAGACTGGCTCCCCAATGGCCCAGAGTGGCTGAGTTATATAATTACTACATATGTAATTAGTTATAGAATTATAATTAGGATTATTTATAACTGTGAGGCCTCCAGGTGAGCTGTTAGCCACCACAGTTTGTAAATCTTACCCTACTTCTACCTTTGGACCCTTTTGGCTATGATACCATTATTAGATGGGATTTTCAGGCAGCTGTCATGTTTCCCCCAACTTTTTAGAGTTAAAGATGTGTTCAGAGCTTTTGTGCAGCATAACTAGGTCAGTATTTCCTGGAGTAAATCTCTCTTTGAATTGCTGTAGGCATTATGTGGGAGTGGCATACATACTGTTGGGGAAAGGAAAGAGGAAGCAATGAAAACAGGGCTGAAATGCACATTCCCTGCACAAAAAATGTAGCTTAGGATAGAAAACAGGTGCTAAAACTCTCTGTGCCAATTTACTTAGATGTGCCAAGTTCACAGTTTTTCTTTAAAAGGATTTTCAGAGGGAAGTACTCAGAATTTCCACTTTAAACTTTTCAGTTATGCTCCTCAGCTCAGCTCTTCCCTGTCTCCTGGCTGGTTGTTGAGAAGACTGTTATCCTAATGTATGCCCAGTGAGACCTGGAAGCACAGGAGTTGTCACATGGAGTCAGGCTGCTGATCTGCCTTGCTGTCTCTAATGGTGATTAATTTTAACTTTTTTGGTCTTAATCTCCTGGAGCAGAATGTTCTAAGATGACTTGTGAAACAAGCAAACAAAACCTCCAAGCATCAGTAACAACATGGCAACTTTTGCCCCATACAGCGGGCTCACAGCATTGCTTAGTTTTAAAACATGTACTCTTTATCCTGTAACATCTTTTATTATTGAAAATAGTTTCAGTGTCAAAAGTGCCCACTTATTCTCATAATTAAATTCATTGTTTTCACCAAAGTTTATATTTTCACTGATCTTAACAGGAATTCAGCTTTAATATCTAAAAAAAATTTTTGCAGAGTTTTCTCTGTTAGTAACAAGATTTGTTTAGTACCTACATTTGAAAATGAAAATGTGTACAGGCTGTGTCAGGATAACAATTTTACTTGTTTAATATAATTGTTTAATGACAAATTCCTTGCTAGTCCTAGGTGATAATACTGTTATCAAAGACATATTTCTGCTCTCTGTCTTATTTATCATTTGTTGTTCTTTTGTTAAAAAATATCCCCAATAATGAGGTATGCCAAAGATACCATTTTAAGGAAACTGCCAATAATAGATTTCAAGAATAAGCAGATGATCATCTTTAACAGAGGGGATGGTATTTATCACAGTAGTGATATGTCACAATATTGACAGATTAAGAATGTAGTATTTTAATTTGACTTTTATGATGTGGGGTTTATTGTTCTCAGCACTTAACTGCTTTTAGCAAAAACTTGATAAGTACTTTAAATGACTAGATAGCAACAATTATGTAAGGATCTTACTCAGCTAATCAGAAAAGATAAACAATGCTTGCAGTTTCTTGTTCTCTTTCTAGTGCATCAAAACTCTTGTTCTGGCAATGTGTCATCTGGCAGAATTAAGTGTGAGATAATAGTCATGTTATGACTAATACACAAAAATATCACTCAGTAGCTAAATAATTGCAGAGCATGATATTTCTTCATTTGTGACCTGTGTACTGTGGTTTGTTACACTGAGTGATGTGCAGCCTGACAGGATGAGATGTTCAAAATCTGGGCTGTAGGCAAATGTCCACAGTAGAACAGATAATCTCTGTAAACCATTGTGTGCTCACTGAAGGACATAATAGACAAACTCTCATCCTCCTGGAGTGCATGCAAGCATTTCTGCTGCTGCTGTGGGATTTACATAGCACAAATAACTGCATTTGCAGTAGTAAAATAAAGACATCACTTATCAGCTTAGCTCCTGTTAAGGTGTTAGTCTGCTCTGCATTTTAATATTGATCTGTGAAAAAGAATGACTGATGGGGCTGTTGAAACCAAGATAAGATAAAGCATAAGAGCATATAATGACAGTGTGAAGGTCAGCATTTAATTGAATGTTAGATAAGAGGAGATAGCTTCCTTTCACACCATGATGCCTGTTTGTCCATTTATGTTGTGTATCTTGAGATTTTAGGCCTGGCTCTGCATTATGTTCTAGCAGCTGAAACCCTTTATAGGAGGGATTGATGGTTCCGTGGGCTGTATGTGACCTTTACAAGCAACTCATATAGATAAAGTTCTTTGGATAATCACTTTTGAGGTGGGGGGGAGGGCTCATAAAAAACTTTGTTTTGGAGAAGATGCTGTGAAACTTAGTCAAACAAATTGTTCTACAAAGCTTGGATTAAAAACCAGAGAAATCAAAAAGCCCGTTTGCAACCAGTTTAGAAAAACTGGTAGAGATCTAAAGACTAGGGCCAGACCTTGGTTTTATTAATTATTCTCTTTAAAATCCATGTAGAAAAGCAAATTAAAAGGTTTGTCATCAGAGAGTGGTTTTCATTTCCTAGATGAAAAGGTAATTCATTCCTGAAATCACCTGGGTGCAATAATAATGACTTGCTGTTGTGGCTTGGAGTTGAGTACCAGCAAGGTGTCAAATTCATCAATATTAGACTTTGCTATGCATAAGACTTTGAGTCCTCAGCCTGAGTCTTCAGTAGCAAACCCACTGAGAATGCAGATTTATTACAACCATTGTAATGTGAGAAGGAGTACATGCTCCTTGTGTAGCTTGTCAGCCACAGTAATGGAATTACAGCCTAGAATGGATGTGCAGGAATGTACTTGAATGTGTTTTTGTCAGGATCAGCAAAAGTTTTGCACAAAGGACCAGCATCTCTTGCAGCCCTGGGCCAGGTGTCCTGCCCGCCCTTGTGTCTCACTTTTACTGCCAGCTAGCTTGTTTGTAGTGTAGGCTGCTCAGACTTCATCTTGGAATGAATTTCTCCCCTTCTCCAGCACTTCCAGGGGAGGCTATTCAAGAGTTCTGCTCCTGTGGCCACCAGAAACCTAATTTTTCTCTGTTCAAATTTGTTTCTAAACTCCATTTACTGGTGTGTTACACATAAGTCTGCAGGTTGTTGCAGACTGGAGTCTTGTGCTTCATTTTACCCTTCAGCATTCTTCCTTACATTTACTGGAAATTCCATGCTTTGTATGTCTCACAGTGAATTTGCCATTTATGTCTTGTATTCATTGCGTCAGTACAGTACTCACATCTCTCCCTCTTCTGCCCCTTGCAGTTGATAAGATGTCTTTTAGGAGTCCTGAAAAATACTGAGCTTCCTTCCATGCTTCTCACTCCAGTCCTCCAGCTGTGCTGTTCTTCCTGGGCACAATTTCTGTGCATTGATGCAAGCACATCTGTTTTGTGTTGCAAGCCTTCGTGTTCATACCAGATTAACCATGCAGTTGTTAGACATTCCTTTTGAATAGCCATGTGTTGGCACAGGGAATGTTCATATAAGCAGATACGGGTGTGTCTCAGGTATTTTGTAAATAATGGATCATAGAGCAACATGGAAAAAACCACAGATTTTGCTTTGAATTGCATAAAAGAGCTTCCAAGGAGAGAAAACAATTCTACTTCTATTGTTCTCATTATTACAGTGGGGAGTTTTTTCAGTTTTTGATGTGTCTGAAAATGACAATAGTTTATGGTTTGTTATTTAAGGCTTGATAAATCAGCAGCTTCCCTCTGCTTGAAATGTCCTTAGCCTTTAATAACTGGATAGGTTTGGGTTTTTTTCTGAATTCTGTGGCACCAACAATCCAAGACATGGTAGATGTGGGCTTTGGAGAGAATGACTTGGGAAGAGTTCTCTGGCTGGGAGAGCTTTCTTCAGGAAACTCCGCATCCCAGCCACAAACAGGTTTTACTGACAGGAAAAGGGCATAGGCAATTTAAAAAACAAAAAGATTTCTGACAGCATTTAGCCCACGAGGGGTTTGTGTGAGCAGCACTTAGACCCTGAGTCAATGTTCTGTGTATGATAAAGAATTGGAGAGGGAATCCCCGTGCCAGTGCAGCTGGAAGGAGATCTCTGCTCTATGATTTGCACTTTGTAAAGTGGCAGATCAGATTAATACAGTGATGATTCCGTCTTTGGAAAGCTTACCTGAGACTGCCATTGAGAGGTGTCTTATCCTACTGTCCTTTTGCTGACCTCTTTGCTAATGTTTCCCTGTGGAGGCTGATAATATTTCCATAGCTTGACTTCACAGAAAAACAGTGTCAGTGGAATTCTACAAAATTCTCTTGATGACCCTAAAATAACCATTTTGTAAATATATACAGCTTGTCGTGGGGTAACAATGGCATCAACTCTTAAACACATTAACTAAAATTCACCTATGTATAATGTGACTGTCTTAAAGTTATTAACCCTTCTGCCCTGTCACATTTTGAATTCCATATTTTATAGAAGAAAGAAACCCTGTATGGGAAGTGTGGGATTCTCAAGTACCTGTTCACTCAGGAAGAAATGGTGCTCTGCTGCCATGAATCCAGCTTTATGATCATTGGGGAAAAAAATTCCAAACTAGTTTTATTGAAACCCAAGAATTGCAATGTGGTATTTAAAATTGTAATTGTAACCCAAGTATAATTTAAATTTAAAAGGAATTATTTTTTCTGTAAACTTAGTCAAGGCTCTTACCTGCCTGAGGGAGTCTGTGTAATCCTGAGAAGCTGAAGTTACTCTGTTTTAATATCCTTTGTTATTGGTCCTCTAATAAGAGTGTCCCTAAGTGTTTCAATGAAAGGGAGTTGGTGATAGGTTTTTTTTGGGTTTTTTTTTGTTGTTTTTTTTTTTTTTTTTTTAATTGTAAGGATATCCATTACCACCAAAATTTCATTTTTCTTTCATACTGCAGCTTTTCCCAACAACTTTTGTGTGGTAACAGCCTTTGGTACAGTGGAATTCTTACTAGATCTAATTCTAGCATTAAAACTGAGACTTCATAACAGTGTTAGTCTTTGCCTGCAAATAAGATGTTCCTTTCCCCCACTTCAGCAGTGTAGCTTTATGCTTATCTTTGTCCCAGAAATTGATTGCCTGTTATCTGTTTAGGTGTATTTGTCACCCCCAGCATTCTATTTCTGCCAACTTGTGCACCAACATTGAGTTATTTCTTGCAGTGTTACCTCATGGAAATGATGATTTTCTTCAGTGAGTGCAATTGTCTGTGTGCTGCTGAAGCAATGGAGTGCAATTTGAGCCTTGTTTCAAGGCTGCTGTTGAACTCTGTGGTTTATGTACCACCCTCTGACCACAGAGGTTCTTTCCCAAAGGACACAAATGCACACAGGTGGATTTATTCAGCCTAATGCAGTGCCATTACAGTGCTATGGACCCAGAAATAAAATGACAGAACCCTGCAGTGTCCCTCTTAGCAGATCTTCTTTGTATATGCCTTGACAGTAAAAACATGAAGATGAGAATATA
Source organism: Onychostruthus taczanowskii (assembly GCF_017590055.1). Lineage (NCBI taxonomy): Eukaryota > Metazoa > Chordata > Aves > Passeriformes > Passeridae > Onychostruthus > Onychostruthus taczanowskii. Next base: position 727,132 of record NW_024507879.1, on the reverse strand, counting down.
CAGCAATTCTGGATTAAAAACATATTTGACTTGATTGAAAATTGGGTAAAAGTAATGGCTGGGTTTCTTTCTGCTTGTCTTTTTCTAAGGCTATCTGTTAGTCCTGGTCTTGTCATGTTTCTCTTGGAATGTCAGGCTTTTGGGGGACTCAGAACATCAGGATTTCCTTCTAATTGGAACTCTAGATGTCAAGGTGGTGGTAGATCTGTCATGAGCTTTGTAGAGCTTGGTTCTGTATATTTTTGCTTTTTATTTTTGTGAATTTACTTGACAAAGGAAAGTTTCTTGAGTGCCCTATTGCATTGGCAGAACCAATAGTATTTTTTTAAGTGGCTCGTAATCCCAAAAACCTCCTATGCTTCGTTATGTAATGTTTTGTTGATAGAAGAAATTTGCTTTTAATGTTTTATTTAGTATCCTTTGTAGTCATGTTCAGTATGGGTTTTTTGCTGTGTTATTTATTATAAAATTCAGAACTTCTGCATGAAACCCCTTTTCTTTTAATAATATTTGGGGAAAGGGAAGCAGTAAATAAATCTGAAGATCTGGATTATATAGAAAATTTCTTCTCGTAAATGAAACAGAATCACAGAATTGACTGGCAGTTCGTGTGACTAAAAGGAACAGACAGAGGCAGATTAAATAATGCCATGTATCAAAATAGCAAATTAAGGACACTTATTTCTTCTGGTTGTGCAGGAACTTGTGGTGCTTAACAGAACTGGTAAGTGACACATTCACAATCCATTCTTGTCATGTAAAGGTTTCTAGTTAGACACCTTTGCTGGCAGCACCAACACCAATTTAAACACAGAGTTTGCTAATGGCTTCAACGGGGCTGCTTGGTGTTTGTCAGACCTTACCTCAGACCAAGCAGGAGATGCTTGACATTGTCCAGCAGACATTAACCCTTTCCTGCCTTTCCCCAGACGCCCGAGGAGCTGGAGGACGTGTCTGACCTGGAGGAGGAGCAGGACGCGCGCAGCCGCGCCAGCGCCCAGACTGAGGGCAAGACTGACCGGGTACGTGGGAGCTGGCAGGGAAACGCTGCTGTGCTCCCTGCCTCTGAAGCCCCTTCGCTGCTGAAGTGCTCTTGCTGGCAAAACACAAGTAGTAGTTTGTAGATGCTTAGTATCAAAATGTAATAAGATGCACTAAAGCTTTCAAAGATCGCTTTTTCATGCATGGTTTTTGCTTCTCAGCTAACCCAGAGTACTTCTTTAGAGGGAATGCCTCTCTTCAAAAAGAAAACTATAAATAACACACACTTGAGAGGGCACAAAGCAAGAAGTAGATGCTGAAGACTCTCAGGTGGGGAGCTGGCTGTCAGCAGTCGGAGGCACAGACTGGTGCTGTGGGGAGATGTGTCTGGGATGTGCTCCTCCTTGTGAGGTGGAAGGGGCTGTTACACACAGACTGTTGTTAATGCAGCTAAAACCTCCCAGTACCTTAACATTATAGTATGGGCATTTCTGCTTTCCCCCCATTTCTTCCTAAAATAATGCAGCTACTGTAAATGTTCTTTTTTGTGGCATCTAGATAGAGGTCATGGCTTAAAACCTGATTCTGTAGTTTAGAAAAATTTTTCTTAGATTTCAGGTCCTGCTATTTGGGCCATAAATGGCACATCATCCCCTGAAAGCAGTAGAAAATTATAGCTTTGACTAAATTATATACATATGCACTCAGGCTGGAGTACCATCTTGACAGACACATGCACACATTTTTTTTAAAGAAGATGTCTTAACAAATTTATTTGCTGCTGCTGCAGCAGCAGCAAATGAGAAGAGTGATTTTAGGCCTCTTTGTTTGGAGTGCTCTTTGATATTGATATTTGAAGATTTACACCCAGAAGCAATATGAGGGATCTGTGTAGGGAAGATAGATGTTAAGCTTTGGGCAGTGTGTGGTTTTGTGTGGTGCAGCAGCTCTGTGTCCTGTTGGAAGGCTGTTGTATGCAGTGTTGACACCAGGAATGACTGTGTTCCAGAAGTCCTTTGGCAAGACTGCAGAGCAGCCTTTTTTCCTCCTTGAGTTCTTTCTCTTGGGCATTTCAGCTATAATAATTCAGTTTTATTTATACATATCTGGCTCCATATTCATTCTGCATAGGAGCACTCTTGATTCCTCTTGATTTGTCAAGAGTGTTGTAATTTCTTCCATGTCACATCTCTCACTGCTTCAGTGGGGAGCTGGTGCCTTTTTTCTTTGTTTTTATCACAACATATAAAACCAGATGTGATGTGTGTATGCCACTTGTAACAAAGGCTACATTAACTAGCAGATCTTGTTTCCCTTATGCATGAAAAAGTAATGTATTATTAATGACACCTTCAAACTCTGTCTCCATAAGGAGAGAGAGAACAGAGATTAGTGGTGAGATAGTAGGACTGAGATTTGACCTTGTATTTATCTTCCTCACTAATCTTGAAAATGTTACTTCATTGATCTCTCAGATAATTTCCTATTTCTGAGATGAATATAATAGTGCCTGTGGCACCATCCCTGGCTGGGGGATACAAGTCAACTTGGGCAGTGTGCTGTGAGATCTCTGGGTACTTAAACTGGATAAAAATACTGATGATTATTTGTAGGGTGATTTTACATCCTTGAAGAAGAGGCTCCTTAGGATCAAACCCTTATAGCTGTTCCTATAGCTGCTATAGGAACAGGTACTGCTCATGGATCCAAGGAGTAATGCAGTTTTTCCCAGCTGAAAGTTAGCTCTTCCTCTGGTGGTTGTGTGTAATTTGTGTAGTCAGCTCTGGGAGCTTATCACAGACTTATTTATGCTGCCATGATCAGTGTAATTCCTCTGAGGGAGGTAGTGGCTTGTTACTGTGGGATTCTGTGTTGAAGAGAGGGGTGAGTAAGGTTTTGCCCAGTTAATTTTCAACTTAGAGAACAATGTACATGTTAATGATCGGGAAAAATTACTTTAAGTGTTTCAAGTTACTAAATTAGTGATGAGAACAGCTTAGCTTAATTTCAAAGTTGCTGCTGCAGGTTAAGGTGATCGTATTGAGGAAGAGGCAAAATGTTTTACCTCACAACTTAATCCACTTAGGGGTGGCAAGAGCAGAACTCTTTCAGGCAGCCACATATGCACATTTTTTTCCTCAGAGTTCCGCAGACAGTTTTGTGAATGCATAGACAAAAATATCTGAGATTAGGACAATTTTTTATACAGTTTTGTTGCACACTGTGTTTGTGCAACAATTCTGGGCTGAAAAAGCATTGATTCAGTGTGTTCTGTGAATGAACGATTCCAGGTTAAGTTATTTCATTGTTGTCTTTGTATTGCATTTTAAATACAGTGATTAATTATATAGCTCTAAAAATCTACTAAACTCAAAGAGGAAAGCCTGGATAAAACAGCAAAGACCAAGAAGAGCTGTTGATAATTGCATAAAAAGTAGTTAGAAGGGAAACTAGGTTTACCATCAGGTTAATTAGCAATGTTTATTCAAGTGGCAAATACTGTACATCTAAGTTCCTACATTAAATGAAATGCTGATGAACATTAACAGAAAGTGCATGCTATTTTGTTAATAAAAAAGCCAATTTCGTAATATTTAAACATTTTTTATCAAAGCCCTACACAAGCATGAAATACTGGTAAGAATTCAAGCATAATGAAAATAACTACTGTAATTTTGAGTAGGTTCTAGGAATAGTAATTTTGACACTTGATACATAGCAAAAGATTCCCTGTCAGGAGTCATGATCTATCAAAAGCATTTCATTTTCTTGCCAATTTTTAACACAATTTCCGTAAAGAGATTAAGTTACTGAAATACTCAAGGTTGTAGCAGTATATTATATACTTCTACAAAGTAGAGCTGGAAAGAACCTCAAGAACTTGGCTAATCCAGCCATTTGGCCCAGGGCAGAATAAGTACACTTCTTGACACACACATATATATGAACAATTCTATTGCTCTCTCTGCTTAGCTCATTACTGGAATTGATGGTTTATTGGAAAGTTTTTGTCCTTATACCTCATATGTTGCAAGTAACACATTAGCACTCATCTGGAATGGACACAGAGAGTGAGGTTCCTTTCTGCATGTTTTTTTTTTTATGTACTTATGCATCCTTTTTCTATGGCCTCTTTTGGAGACGCCAAGTTGAATAACTCCAGTAACCTTGATTTACTCTTCAGGGTGAGAGTTTCCTGTATGTTCTTTTAGTCTCTGTCTCCTCTGGGTGCTCTGCAGCTGGTTAATGAATTCTTGAATTTTGTGTCCAGACTATTTATATTTCAAAATGTGTGAAGCCGCCTGTGATCTCAGCAGCACAAGTGAGAGGTTTGCACTATTTCCTGCTGCGTGCATAGTTCACAAGGATCTTTGTAGGAGGTTTGCCTTTCTGCCATGAGCACAGCCTTTTATCAGCCACAAATTCCCACCCACACCAGCCCATGGCTGGTTCTATCTCAGTTCTGTGTGTGTGCTGATGATTTTTCTTAGGGGTAAGCCCTGTCGCTGTCTCAGCTGCCCTACCCCCTGTGATGTTTCCAGATCAGTTCTCAAGGTCACTTTGAGTTGTAAACCAGGTGTCATCCACTGCAAGTGTGTGGTGTGGACTCTTGGTTCTGTGGAAACACTGACTAATGCAGCTCCCTTCACAACTTTTCCTGATGGACCCCTTGGCTTGGTGTGTGTTCTTGATAAGTGCTCTGCAAGCAGTTTTCTAACCAATATTACATCCACCCACTGGAGATTACATCTCGACCTTATTTCTCCAGGTTATTTGTAAGGATGACATGAGAGCCAGTGGCAAAGCTCTGGTGAAGCCCAGACTTAGGGCATGATGCTTTTTGATTTATAGGCCTATGGCCCTGGGACAAAGAGAAATTACATTTAATATGTCATACTTGCACCATCTAAGCCAACCTTCTTAGTGAAGGCTGATGCAAAAATTGCATAAACACTTTGTTTGCTATCTCCCAATACTTTCACCTCTTCATCTGGTTTATCCAATTATACTGCATCTAAAAATACAGCAGAACTGTCGTGGCAGAGCAAATGAGGCACTCTCTGAACTTGTTTAAGGAATGCTGCACTTCAGCAGGCTTGCTGTAATTCTTGAAACAGGGAGAACACAGCTGGTGACAGCAGGAGTAAAGTATCGAAAGAAACACAGCTTCTCCCCTCTGTCAGCATCACACACCCACACAGTTCATCTCTGGGGGCATGTATTCACTTAGCTGTCAATGCTGGATATCCAACATACCTGTCACCTCTTCATCCAAACTCACAAAGTGATTCCCTCAGTAGGAAAAGTGGCAGTAGAAGGTGTAGTGGACATGTCTTACTCATTCTGACAGTCCCTTTGTCTCAGTGGTGTCTCCATGAATTCACTTATGAACACACTGGCACTCAAACAGAATGGTTTGGCTTGGAATGGACCTCAGAGATCACCTCATTCCACAGCAGGGATGCCACTCACCTGCTCAGGGCTCAGCTCACATGTGTATTTTATGACAGGGATCTGCAAAGTTTGTTCAAGAAAAAGAGAGGTAAAAGTCATGATTGGAACAGTTGTGAAAGAGCATGATTGAAATATATTGCTGTACTTGAGTGATCTGCAGGGGTCTTGTTCTTTTTCACCAAATGTTCAACTGACTGCAGCCAGAGAGCAGGAACAGAGCAGAGGGCTGCTTCTGGCTGCTGAGGCTCTGGTGGAATGAAAGCCTCAGCTCTCAAGACAAAGTAGGGACACAAATCCATTCTTCTGGGATCTCTGACAGTTTCTTATAACTACAGGATATGAAGAGCAGGTTATTTTGTGTTCTTGCATGCAAAGGCTCTGAGAAGTTTTTTATGTGTTCATTTAGGAAACTGAGGTTTGTTTCCTTGCAGAAATTGCAGAAAAACAGTGTTTTCCTCTTTTCTTCTCTGTAGATACATGACATATTGCAGCCTACAAAGCCAGAAGTGTTAAATAATTCCTTTCTAGTCCCTGTAAGTGGTAAGAATGGTGCTGGTGTGGATCTGGCCAGTCACTTGGTGTTAGGGGTCAGGAAAGAGAAAATGTATGTCAAACTGAGATTTTAAGAGCATAATCAAAGTTTATGTGAAAGTCAAATCCTTGGAGAGAAACCCCAGACAAAGGTAGGCAAAAGGCCAGTTCTTAGGGTTGGGATGTCATTGGCCAGTAGGGAGAGAAGAGTCAAAGTCATGACCACTTAGTTACCCCCCATGTGTCCTTACATGGCCTTAAAAGTTCAGTTTCATTGGTGGAGAACTGACTGAAACATGGACATGTAATGAAGGGAAACACCAGGCTCACAGGGTCAGTCAGGTTGCAGATGGGACAGCTCAATAACACAAACTCCAGTGTTGGAGACTCCAGCCTTCAAAAGAGTTAAGTCAGGGAAATCTAAGAAAAAAAATCCATACCTTTTTTTTAATAATAGAAGGAAGGAAATATCACAGATATAACTTCTCCTCTCACCTAGTCCTAACTCTGTTATCTGCTACTGTAATAATAACATTTTGTCTTAGAAGTAGTGAAAAAATAATTTTCTCTTGCTTGACAGAATAAACCTGCACTCATGTAATAGTCATTTAATATAGATCTTTATTTCACAATTACTGTTATGTTGCTTATTTTGATACAAAGTTAAATCTATGCTTAAAAGGCTCTGTATACACTTTTTTTTTTTTTTTAAATTCATATGGTTTTAAAGCAGTATGAGGGAAAGGAGGGAAAAGACAAGGTCAGAATTATAATTTCCTTTGCCCTTTGTTCCAGTGGATAATGTCTCTTCCACCTGAAGCTCATTATTGTTGGCAGATAGCAGGATGCTGTATGTCACAGTTCCCTCATTAAAATGTCATCTGTGGTTTCGAGATCCAGGCCTGTGATCTTGAGCTCAAAAACAGTGTTGAAGCTGGGGGCTAGGAAGTACCACAGGCATCCACCCATCAGCAAACATGTATGAGATCATAAAAGTTCTCTTCCTTCTGTAGGCCATTTTGGGGTTTTTTAACAACATGGGAGAAGTAGCCTCCAAATAGCTGTGTTTTCTAATTCTGTGACTGTAGGGTAATTCTGACCACTGTCAGATGGTTCCTTCCACCCTTAACCATTCTGTGATTCTGTGTGTGACTGCAATTACAGGTACTGACCACTGTCAGATGGTTCCTTCCACCCTTAACCATTCTGATTCTGTGTTTGACTGCAATTACAGGTAAATGCTGGGAAACCTGTAATTTTCAGTAATTTGTCTAAGTGAGAAAGCTAACCCTGTGACAGTGATTCTAGCATAAATAAAATCTCTGAAAACACATGCCTTGAAAAACATACACAGTATGTATGGAACTGATTGCCCATTTTATTAATTAGAAGCAATTCAGCCATGGCCTTAACTTTCCATTTTACTGGTGGTAGACAATGTTTTCTAAACAAGAATAATAATAAAACCACAACAGATTTATTGTGTAATTATAGAGTAATGACAGTGTGTTACTAATTGCTGTTGTAGTTGTGAGTTCCTGGTAGCCTGAAGGGAAGGTGTGAGATAACCAGCATGGCAACAGAGCCATCAGGACCAGCGTGGCTCCTCCCTTCTGGGGTAGGAGGTGTGATGGAGGGCCAGGGTGTCCATGTGGTATCCTGGCCCCTGGGTGCTCCCTGGCCTGTTCCTGACACAGGTGGGGTCTGACCCATGACTGCAGCAGGCTGCCCATCATAACGAGCATTAAGCAAAAATATTTCTCTGACCATGCTACATTTTTAGGGGCTTTTGGTAATCTTATTCACACCCTGATTTCTGTCACCTATTTGTCTTCTGCAAAGACAGAAGATGCATATTTGAACAATTAAATATTTTTCAGTTCCTAGAATGACAATATAGAACCTTGTCAGAAGAGAGAAGAAGCATACCTGAGTGTTTCAGGACAATTAACCATTTTCATTGATTATTTTGTACCTGAATTAATTTTGTAACCTTTACATGTATCATACTTAAAACTACTTAAGCTCCTTAGCCCTAGGAAATAGGAAAAATTTTCAGTCATATTTCATAAATGCTGTTTGGAAGAATTTAATAATCTCTCTCTTGCTATGTTAAAATGAATTATTTCAGGAATCATTCCACCACGATCCTTATTACACTGAGATTATTTATTTGGCCCAACCCAGTGACAACATATAAATTTTGAAATTTAGAAGTACTCAAACAGTTGGCTCAGGCCATAGTGTGTTTAAACTTTGTATTTATTAATGTGCAGTGGTTTTGTTTAAAAAATGAAATACTCTGACAGATGTTTTACAAATCAAATTATTCTGTTTTAGGCCAAGATGACTCAACTGCCAGAAGCTGAAAAGGAAAAGATAGCTGAGCAAGTGGCTGATTTCAAAAAAGTCAAGAGTAAGCTTGATGCAGAGATTGAAATCTGGGATGATACCAGCAATGACATAATTGTTCTTGCCAAGAGGATGTGTGTGATTATGATGGAGATGACTGACTTCACAAGGTAATTACATAAAAAAAAGGGTTCTTGTATATTTAGAAATGCTGGAGGCCATTGTCACACTGTTAGAGCAGCAAACACGGAGTTTAATGTCAGCTCACAGCATCTCTGCAAAGTTGAGTGGCTCAGCTAATGCAACACATCAGGTAGGAGCATTGAAGTGTTGGGGGGATTTAATATTTTGAACTATGGTAATCCCTATTTGTTTGCCTTTGTCCTTTCTTATTAATTTGTTGGTAGGGTTTTTGCACATGTTTTAGCATTCTCATTTCTGCTCTCAGTGAAAGGGAAAAAGTAACAAAATAATCTTGATTTTAAGCTGTAGATTTCTCATCTGTTGTTCTGTCTGCTTGTACCAGAGCATGCTGTCAAGCATGAAACATTCTGTACAGAGCCCATGTGTGACAGTACACATTCAGACTCATACATATTTTATATCCCATTATTGCTGTTGCTTTCATGAGAACTTGTGCTGCTAGATGTAGTTTAAAGAATGAAGAGTACCAAGCAGATAGCTCTCAAAGCTGGTATTTCTTTCTGCTGCCATTGTGTGTTTGATGATGGCCTTACAACAGGAAACAAGTTTAAGTGCAGGAGCTTTTTCTGCCATGCTCTGAATTAAATGATGTGTAAATCTCATCAAATTGATTATGGCAAAGGAAGATATATTGGTGGTAGTGTCTGTACTTCCTTCCCCCCACCCCGGTGTAGTTAGCAGTAAAATAGTTGCTGACAAGTGAAGCCTTTACACACAGCCTCTCTTGCAGCACACTTACTGCCTCATGAAATCAGTTCTTTCGTGCAAGAGACAAAGAATATTCTCTTTGTGTCTTGGTGGGTGTCAGTGAGCAGGGTTGCATCGAGCTGAACCAGCTGGAGCAGAGCTGGGCTCTGCTGCAGGCTCTTTCTGGGGAAGACAGCTGTTGCATTTTATCAGACTGGCACTTTCCAAATCCACCTGCAAGTGAGAGGGGGGTAAAGACCTTCATGGAGAAGTCTGCAATCTGTTATAAAATTGGTTTTAAATATTTCCTTCAGTAAGAAGATTGGTTTCTTCTTTAATGATGCCAGATGAAGTCTGGTAAAAGGAAGATGTTTATGTGCCTGAGAAATAGGTGAACTCTCAGAGCTCTTCCTCTTATTGTTGCTTGTCAAAGGTGGCAGTTGTGTGTGCTGAGAAGCACAGCTGGCTCTTCATTTCCTGCTCTGTGGAAATCTGGGAACAGATCACAGAATTGCTTAGGTTGGAAAAGATCCTTGAGTCCATCTGTTAACGCAGCACCACCATGTTCATTTGCTAAACCATGTCCCAAAGTGCCACATCCATATGTTTTTGAACTCTCCCAGAGATGTTCAAGTGATTCCATCACTTCCCCAGACAGCCTCTTTCAATGCTGGACTACCCTTTCAGTAGAGAAATTTGCCTTAATATCTAGCACAAACCTCCCCTTGGTGCAGCTTGAAGCCATTCCTCATCCTGTCACTTACCCCTGGGAGCAGAGCCCTATCCCCCCTGGCTGTCCCCTCCTGTCAGGGATTTGTGCAGACCCAGAAGATCCCCCCTGAGCCTCCTTTTCTCCAGGCTGAGCTCCCCCGGCTCCCTGAGCTGCTCCAGACCCTTCCCCAGCTCCTTTGGGCTTCTCTGGTCACCCAGGGCATGAATATTGCAGAACACACAGCAAGCACCAGCTCACCTTAGGGTCTGAGCTCACCTCTATGTAACTCCCAAGTTCTTGAACATAGAAGAAATAAAAGATCCTGACATTTTGTATTTGTTACATCAGAAACTACTCAGACAAATAGTAAATTTGTGTATTTGAGTCACTTGTTTCATAAGCTGATTGCTGTTGTTCTTCTATGGTATTACCTTACATTCATTGTTTTTTAATCTCAGTGAGTGGTTTTCAAAGTTTTGGGGTTTTTGCTCTGTCTTCTGTAGAAGTAAATAGCAAGAAATGGCCTGACCTGCTGTAAGAGTTTTCATGATATTTTAGTGGAAACACTCTAATTTCTCTCCTGATTGGCTGAAAATGTACAAGAAAATCCCAGGGCTGCATTTGGTTTGTTCTGTCTTTTCCTAATCTTTATGTTTAAATGGAGCAGGATCTTTGTTTTCCATTGCCAAAGCAGACCTACGATTAAAAATATATTTGCCAATAAACATACCTAAGTCCCTTTTGCTTATATAAGGGAATGTGTATCCAATTCAAGCAGTGCTATGGATCACAACACTGGAACTTGTAATTCCTGTTGAGAAAGGAGCAAGGAAGGTTCAATGGTTTAAGCATAAAGGGAGCTCTGCTGTCAAGCTTTGAGAGTAGTTTTGCTGTTTGAGCCCTGGGCACCAGGGGAAAGTTCCTTCAAACAGAGAACTGCAGGATGTCTCTGCACAATTTTCACAGCACTTTGGTGATGCAAAAGTTAAAATTAGGGCTCAAGTAAGATTGGGACACCAGGCAGAGCTGGCTGCTGTGTCAGAGGTGATTCTGTAGATGCACCACAGAGACACCAGTGCTGGTAATTGACCTGGCTGGGCTGTTCCACAGCCTGTCCTGACAGCATTCAGCCCATGGATTCAGGACTCACAGAGCCTTTTGAAGGCTCTGGGACAATCCCTCTCATTTTTATACTCTTTATAAAGAGTAAATGAGAATCACTGGGCTTTTACCTCTTACCCATTCTGTAGATTGTTAGATTCCAAATGGGGCCATATGAACACTTTCTTTAAACAAAAGAGTGCAGCTCTCAGCAAACTATTCAGAAAGTATCTCATATTTGTTCTTGCTACTTGACATTTGTTTCTAAAATGGCATCAATATTGGAGTTAATATGGGAAATATAGTGAAAATAGCAAAACAAATTAACAAGAATAGAAAAAATAGAACTGGCAAAGTCATCCTCCAAAAGCTGTCCCCCTTTATCCTTGTAGTAAGACTAAATGTAGTTCTCTAGTACTTCAAGGATTGCAGCTTGCCTAAACTTTTCCCTCTGTAGTACTCCTGGTTACAACCAAGTGCAGCTGTATTTTTGGCCAGGGCTCCTCACCTGGCAATAGCCACAGTCTTAATTCACAGCCTTAATTCATCCGGGCTTCTAGTCTGCTTGGGAAAGCAAATAGAGATGGCAGTTCTGTAGTTACTGGACTCAAAGAGACAACGAGACACACAGATGACAAAGAAAGAGGATAGAAAAGGGTTCTATTCCCAGTCAAGTTCATCCATGAAACTCCATAACTCACTATTTGATTCACTTTTCCTGATGCCCCTTCCCACTTCAGAGTTACCTGAGATCCTCCTGTTTCCCATCCAGCAGCCAGATGCTTTTGAAATTCTGTGGAGCTTTTTTGTTGCATCCTGAAATCTGCTGCCTTCCTTGCTATTTTCTGGCCCTCCTAGTCCTCAGATTTGTATCAGCTCCATCCAGCTCCTCTCACCCACATGGAAATCCCGTATCCCAGTTCTCCTGCTCAGTCTTATTCCCGTCACCAACCAGGTTTGTCAGTGTCACAAAAGGTAATGGTACCTTTATTACTGACCCCCTGAACCAAGTGTCATTGCAGTCACAGTTCAGCTTGAGATACATGTAGGAATTGCCCCTATCTCTCCCCTCCCTGCTCATCTTGGGGCATTCCCTGCTCAGCACTGTTTCATTAAGCAGTCTGGGATGCTCTTGAGAGTCCACAGCTGCTCAGTGATTGCATCATAAGCCTTAGGTGAGAACAAACAACTTCTGTTTTAAATTATTTTGTCAAAAATCACTTAAAGATTGAAGGTTGTAATGTTTTGCTAACAGAGGTGCTTTCCAGCTGAATTATCAGAAAGGACAGTTATTTTTGAGACAGTGGCTTTGGGCAAAGAAGGTGAACCTCTCCTTTGGGTTCTGTGTTAAGAGCAGCTTCTGCTTGTGTTACTTACGTAAAGATGTTCTGAAAGGTAAATTTGTTTCCTGAGCGAGAGCAGTTCAGTTGTGTGTGCATGCTTGCATGTGTTTTATCATCCATGCCTTGTCGAGCAGAGCTAGCAGGATCTCCTTGTCCAGCAGGGCAGGCTAAGCAGGTACATTCTGCTGTTACAACCAGCAGCAGAATTGCATTAGCTGCAGTGGTGCCAGGGCAGTGAAAGGGTTTGCAGTGCTCAAGGATCCTGACTGTCCTGCCAGGGCTGTGTGCAATGGCCTTGGGCAGGTGTTGCTCTCAAATAAACATGGGCTCTCAGCTTTCTGATGGATCCTTGAGGGGTGTCAAGTTAAAACCACGTAGCACAATCAGCTGATACTGCTCCTTCTGTCTGAATGTCACAGAGCTTCTAATATTTACAGGAATAAATCTGGACTTTGAAGGCAGAAATCCAGTATCTGTGTCCTCCTGTCCATCCCAAAAGCTTGTGCCAGAGTCTGAATTTCCTTTACACTACTATTGTGTCTTTATTAATGATACTTGCATAGGCTGTGATATTTCATATAATACTTTTGTGGATGCTTCTGCCACTTTTATAGTAGAAATAATTTCAGCTGATTCTTAAATATGTACATCAGCAAGTACCTAATCTGATTTGGCAGTTGCTAGTCAATATAGTTCTAATGGTTAGTACTAAATATTCATCCTTCAGTAGTTACATTTCTAAAAAAAAATTGTAAAATCCAAATATATTACTTATTTTATACAACCCTTATTCCAAAGGGAAAATCACCTGGTGGATTGAAGTCTTAGAAGCAAAAGAGAAACATTTAAAGAATTGAAAATAATTTAACAGTTTGGCTCTGTGACAGTGTTACTCCAAGTATTTATATATATCCAATTTGCCTGCAAGCCAAGTGGATTAATGTTTCCTGTAGTAGACACAATTACCATCAATATTAGTATTATTAAACAAACCCAGTAGCCCATGAATGCACAGTCTGACTTAGATCCTTCTGCTAGGGATTAAGCAGTTAGAATTCCCTCAGTGCCACATGTTCCCGTGGTGGCAGCGTGCAGCTGCAGAGGGTGCTGGAGCAGAGGCACAGCCTTCACATGGCTGCTCTTTGCAGGTTAGCAAAGCATGGAAAATACTTGTAATCCAATACAGTGAGCTGCTAATGGCCAAAATAATGAGCACAACATTTCTTCCTCTCTTCTGCAGCATTTCTGTGGCAAAGTACAGCTGACTCATGTACAGCTGCAGTCAGGAAACAGGTTTTGCTGTTATTCATAACTGGAGTGGAAATACTAAAGGGAAAGGATAAACTGGAGCTGCCTGTCAGCCCCAACAGTCAGAAGAGAATAGGTAGATACACAGGCCTGCATCAGCTTTGCTTTTGCAGTCTTCTGTTCTTTTTTGTGTCACCTGTTGTTCCTTAACCACAGCCGTTTTAGGCTCTTCTGTTCTCTGCCTTCGCTGTCAGAGCCAAAACACACATCTCCTCTCATCTCCGAGTGCTGCTGCTGACTGCAGGCAGCTCATGACACTCAGAATGCTCTGGTTCAGGCAGGAGAGACTTCTAAGTCCCTGAAATTGTTCTTGGAACTTCTGGGAAAACAAAAGCTCTTTAGCAAACGTCAGGACAGACAGATGTTCTGTTATTATTTCTTCCTTCTCCCAGTGAGATAATTACCTCATGGATATCTTTCTGTACCATAAGCATGTGTAATTATTTCACAGTTTTTCTATTGCCTCTTTCCTTGGAAGGGTGAAGCATTCAGAGTTTGTTCTTTCATTTAAAAACTGTTTTTAAAAAAGGTACTTTATTTGTGCAACTTCCATTTCCTTGGAACAGAAATGAAAATGAACATAATATTGTCTTTTTATTGAGCTTAACAGTTACAGTAAGACTTTTGAAAGGTGGCAAAATTATTTTAGCTTGACATTTGACCTTTCCAAGTTTCAACTTTTTATATTGCCAATGCTTGCAAACCATTTTTTAAAAATTCTTATTTTCCTACAGGAAAATCAGATTGTGATACAAAGTAGCAGGGCTCAGAAATGGAACCTTTTTTTTATGAATGGCACCTTTTTCATATACACATGAAAGTTAACTTAAGATGATGTTTTAATTGATTTTAAGCAAACAGTCATTTGCAGCTAGAATGGGAAATGACTCCTAAATTTCAGGTATGCAGGTAGAAATCCAGACACATTCTCACAAAGAGAATTCTCCCAGTCATCTGGTTAAAAGTCTTGTGTAAAACTCTTCAGCTGAAAAATTCTGGTGGTGATTTACTTGCGTGATGTGTTTAGTTGACTTACTGCTGGACTGTGTGAAGCTACTTCTGAATCATTTCTTGCTTGCTGTAGGATGCTTTGTAGTCATGGAAGCTGTGAAGATTAATTCCTCTGATTAGAGCAATTACATGCTCCACATCCTAAAAGAATTTTATAAATTGAAGTCCAAGAAAATGTGCTCCATTTTAAACAGCAAGGCTTAATTGTGCTATTTGTGTAGAAGTCCTTAGTTTGTGCTGATGTGTGTCATACCTCGTGTGTGGACAAGCACAGCAGGGCAAAGCAATACTGACACAGCCCCCCATCCACATGTCCAAATGTGACCGGTATTTACTTGAAGACGGGATCCTCAAAATAATCAGAGGGAACAGCTGGTGCTTGTTTTTTATTTTTTCTGTAGTCCTGTGTAAGATTTCAGTGAATTCCTTGCGTTCTTAGCAATATTACAGTTAGTGTGACAGTTATTTCAGATTATCTAGTACTACAACCCTTAGCATAAAAGTTGAGGGAAAAAAAAAGTGAAGAGATTGAGATGCTTGTTTGTTGGGCAGAGAGGATCATGAGGACCTATTGTCCATGCCTCATATGTATAGTCATAAAATGGAGACATACTCAAATATAGCAAAATCACAAATAAGGCAGACAAACAGATCTATGTAGCCTCTGGCAGAAGTCTGTCCAGGACCAGAAGCAAATAACTACAAATCACAGTGTACATTACAGCAAACACAACCCTATTTCCTATTTTAGCGACAATTTGTAAGTCTTGTGCCAGAAAGAGCCATCTTCTGCCTTTCATCTTTAGGGTCTGCTATAGTCAGAGGACAAAGGGATTTCAGAACTCAAGTATCAGCTCCTGTCAGCAGAGGCATCAGGAGTGTACAGAGGAGTAATTGGACAGCTTCCAGAAAGATTTCCCGGGCAGCTGGGAGGGTTGCGGTGGGACACCCACACCTCCTTTGTGTGCAGCAGAGCCGGTCCGAGCAGTGCCTGTGTGAGCAGAGCCGGGCCTTGCCAGAGCCGGGCGTGCCCTGCAGCAGTTCGGGCGCTCCGCAGGGCGGGCAGAGCCGGCTCAGCCCCCCAGCAGGGACAGCAGGAACCTTGAGCTCTGGGTTCGGCAGGGCCGCCACACTGACTGGGGCTGCTCCACTGCCATCGCTCAGCACCTTCCTCCGTGTCCCGGGGGCAGCAGGAGCGGGGTGCCGGGACTGTGAGGGCGTAGCCGGCTGCCCGCTGAGGGAGGGGGCCTGGCTGATCCCGGTGCAGACGCCGCGTGCGCTGAGCACCGCACCGGGTGTAGGAGCAGCTCGGGCTGCGGGGAACCATGCCAGTCCCAGCCAGGAGGAGCAGGGAGCAGCTCCATGGTCCCTTGACGGGCACAGAGCCGGGCTGCGGCACGTCCCCGAGCCGGGCAAGGCAGGGCCAGCACCAGCCAGAGGGCGAGGCTGGGGCAGCTGTAGGAGTGAGCCAGGGCTGGGCTGGGCTGCCCGGCAGAGCTTAGCCGGGGCTCTGGGCTGTGCCAGGGGCCCGGTGAGCCTGGGCTGCAGCGCTGCGGGCACCGGGCACAGCAGGGCCGCGGGCCGCCATCCCCTGGGATACTGGGTGCGAAGTGGTGATCGGCGATGAGCTGGAATTCTGTCCTCGGGACAGCGTTCAGGGAGCTCCTAACAATGGCAGTTTTGTAGCATTCTCCAAAGGCACGGCACGGAACCTGCCTTTGATCTTCAGTGTCTTGCGCGAGTCTCGTTTTTATGTTTATTTTTGCTCAAGCTGTTGTTGGGTGAGCGCACCCAGCAATGTCTCCTAGGAAAATAAAGAAGCAGTCATTAAAAAGACAAAACACCTCTCCCAGCATTTTACCCTTTAAAATATTGGCCTATTTTTATGGGATTTATTTGCTATATTTTGTATATGCTATATATTTTTGGCTATAACACCATATGTTCAGGTTCCTCCTGAATTAATTAGCAGAAGTTAGAAGCTTAAACCTTTGGAGGGCTTCCAAGAAATGAGACTAGAAACTTTTGCAGTTATCAGCCCCTTCATTGGAAGGGTAGGCGCAGCAGTGAATTAATTACCACTAGAAATTTGACATAAAATATTAGTTACTTTTTTTCCCTGTGAATTTAATGCTGATTCAAATGGAAGTTTTGCTTACAAGAGAGATCAGTCATGTTCAGAGTATGATGTACACCCACGTTTCTCTTGACAATTTCTTATCTAAGAATGGATGTATGGCAGTTACTGCACTGTTGACCTGGCTGGTGAAACAGAAGTCTGGAGTTGTCACTGCAGAGTTTGTGAACTTGATAATTCAGATGGCACCTAATGGGGGTACATAAAAATGAGTAATCGTTGCAGATAGTGAAATAGAAAGGGAGCAGATCAGTGGGAGCTGCTTTTGAGGCTTTGCAGAGCTGGTGACACCTCGAGGGGCTGCTTGTGGCTGCTGGGGTGAGATGACTGCAGTGAAGGGGTGCTGCTGTCTCGACCACCACTCTGATCTTGGTGGGGAGGTAAGTGGGCAGTCCAGAGAAGGAAATGAGGTACAGGGACTTCCCTGTGCCATCTTCCCCCTGCTACTTTTTCCTTAGCAATACTATCAACTGTGTATATATCAAGGTTTCTCTATCAGAATATAAAATGGGAAAAAATTGAGGCCTTAAGTCATGTTCTCCAAAAAAAGAGATTTTATAACACAAACTATTTTCCTCTACATTCACATATACAGTAAGTTCATAAGCATTGGAAAAAAACAGGTTTTGTCTCTTTGTGTTCTGGACGTGTCTGCTGTCATTGTGCAGGTGAGGTACAGCATACCCTGAAAACCAGGTGGATGTGGTACCCAGCTGTACCCAAATCAGCTACAGGCTCCTCAGATTGTGTGTCTGGCTTTGGTTGTTTGGGATGCCAGCAGTACATTCTAGGCTGGGAGAAGTATAGTTAGGATTTTCTCTACTGAAGTATATTACTTCAGTCGTTCTGAAATCAGTATTTTGTTACTGCTTTCTCCTCCTCCCTAGACTGAGAACTGTAGCACTTCCTGTAGTCACCCTTTTCTGTGCACATGAAGGGATGGTTATTTCAGAGAGCTAAGGCTTTTGTTTTTCCAAAATCACTTCTCCTGTATTAGTTCTCATTCCTCTCTTCACCCTACCAAATGTCTGACTTGCTTCTCTCTGAGTTGTCAACCCACAGGAAACAATTTCCACAGGAAAGAACCTTTGGTTTCTTTATGGCCAAAAGTCAGGCTAGGATGGAGTTGCCATCGAATAAAATATAACTGTTCCCAGAAGCTGCAGAGTTGCAAACACTCTTACTGTATTTCCTATATAATTAATTTTATTTAGTAATATTTTCAGTTTTCTTCCTGGAGTGTGCATACTTCTGAGAAAAACTATGCACACATGCTCACCTTGGGAGCACAGTGAACAACAGAAACAGTGCTGAACTGCTGTTTTCTGCTGAAATTATGACTGGAGTCTGTTCCAAACTTCTTAAATTAAAGCAGGACCTTTCACAGTTTGCATAGCCTGCCAATGGTTTTCACACTTCTTCCAAAACTATATAGCATTTTTAACAAACGTTTTTCAATTCAGTACCTTTGGCAGCTGCTGTTTTGCTACTTTTGGGAATCAAAACTCTGTATTTCTCCTTAAGGGGGCACTGGCAGTTTCATTCAGCATCTCTCAGTGCACCTCAGACTGAGCTGGTGTGCTGCTGCTCATAAAGGTTAGCAAATAGTTCTGCCTCTCCATCCTCCTGCCTTGTTGCCAGGCTGGGGCACAGGACTGGAGGGCAGAAAGAGGATGCCCATAATGAGCCTCTGGCCCAACCCCTGAACTGGTAAGATGATGGCTAAAGGCAGAAGCGTGGAGGGATCTGCATGGCAGATTGCAAACATAATTTTTCTTTTGTGTTCTTTTGCAGTATTTTCTCAAACTTGTCTCAATCCTGCACTGCTAAGATCATCCGAGAGCTATTCTTACTGCTAGGAAGTATGGATCGCATAACCCCACTGCTTGGGGGGGCTCTGTGGTGGCAGAGGGAAGGAGTGACACTGTTCAGTGTGTCTGGGGTGGGTGAGAGCTAGTGGAAGGAACTTGAGACTTCAGTGGGGTCACTTCATCTCATGGTAAACCTATTGAAAAGCTGGTTTAAAGATCTCTGCTGTAGACACAGTTCTACCACAGACCTCTGAGATCATCCCTACACAGACACCTCTATTGCTGCCTTAAGAGAAGTAGCTGACACTGTCATTGAGCTTCCTTAGGCTGATGGAAAGGCCAGAGGTCCTCAATATACCAAGAAGAAAAACAAATAAAATAAAACCAGACCTGTAAAGGAGGAGGGGGAGAGGTGTTGTAAACATACTTCTTCCTCTTGGCCTGCCCCAGGAATGAATGCTCTTGTGGAGAAAGTGTGCTTCTGATCTGTGCATTGTCAGAGGAGGAGGAAACAGAAATGTAGTTCCTGCTTTTCAACATTTCAATCAGCTTCCCACTCCCACCTGGATGACCAGTCCTTCGTTCTGTTTCTGTCCTCATGGGAGTCTGTCTCTCCCTAGAGCTGAAGGCAAACTGTGGAAACTAGGTGTAAAATTAAGAGAAGACTTGGCCATTTACATTAACAGCTTTGACTTACTTTTAGCATCAAGCAGTGGTTTATTTTCAATTTTGTTCATTGGTTTAAACATCTTTTTCCTGTTGGCCGAATCTATGCAGAGCAGCATTTTCAGTGGGTAATGGCTGAGAAGCCTCTTTGGTATGTATGGGCCTGTGGTAATTGCTAGACATATGGTAATGCTCTGCTCTTAAGTAACTTTTTTTGCTAAGTAGTTATAAACAGATCATAGATCCCAGTTAATTTAGTGCTTCAAGGTTTCTGTACCGGAATATGCATGATTCTGTTTCTCTCTCTGGAGTGTCTTCATTACTGCTGCCTGCTCTGTTGATGCTGCTTTTCAAGTGGGCCAGTCAGAGGCAGCAGATGAGGATAACATGAATATTCTAGAAGTGATTTCCTTAAAGGGTTCTCAGTGCTTGTACAGGAAGGCAGGAGCTGCAGACACCAGATGCTGGACATCTGTTAGCAGGAACTGTGAGAGCTCAATGCTGTTACACCAAGGGTTTGGCATGGTGTGGGAAACACAGGATATGGCAGGAAGGAGCTGCTGCCAAGGAGTTACTGCTGCTGGAAGGGGCATTGCAAGCATCCAGTCAGTATTGCCTTTAATTTTGCATGGATGCCTGAAACATGTTGTTTGCATTTCCAAGTATTCGGGGCTATGCATGTGCAGGTCCTGTCCAGATTAATTGTTGCAGCCTACCATGTCACAAATGTTCTGTTGCCCACACAGGGTTGCAGCTTCCCTCTGCACATGCCATAACTTTGCTTTTGGGTCCAGCAGTTCAGTCTGGATTAGTAAGAGAGTCAATGAGTTACTTCTCTTTTTAAACTAGCTGTGGGATTTTTTTTAACTTGTTTTCTCAAAGGGCACTTCCAGACTTGTCTATCAGATTCTCTGAAAACCAGTTGTTGTCCACAATGGAGCAGGCTGAAGGCCCCAGGATGGCAAAGCTCTCTGGTGGTGTGTGGCTGGTGTTGGAGCAACAGTCCATTGGTGACTTGGGAATGCATTTCCCACATTCCCAAAGGAGAGGCACTCAGATGAGGTCTCCCCCAGCTTCTGACAGTAGGCAAACCAAACAGAAGGAGGGTGGGAGGAGGAATGATGATGGGGATGTCGTAGAGGGAAGTCCTCACTAAGTTACTCAGGGCCATTTTTCACATCTTTGCTGTCTCAGCAGCAGAAACCCTCAAGATTTTGTCAGGATTTCAGTGAACAAGCAGCTGTTGTACCTCATTCCTTGCCAAGGCTATAACTTATTACAGAAGTTCTCTTCAACTTGAAATCCTGTAGGCTTGAGGAAACAAGCTGCCGCTATAATTTTAGGCCTTTAAAAAAGTGTGGTTTAATACTGATGGAAAAATCAGATGAAGTGCTGTTTTTGTTCAAGACTACCACATTAATTTTTTGGGCATGTTTTATTCAACTGAAATGCTCCCTTCCCCCTTTACATCCTAGGAAATTTTGCCTACCATAATACAAGAAAAAAGTTTTATTCACTGGAGAGCCTGTGGCAAACATATTTTCAAATGCTTTGTCGTGACACAGCAAAGTGACAGTGACACAGATGCTGATGCCAAGTAACTTGCCTGGCTGAATTGTGTCAGTTGTGTTAATACAGTCTTCTGCAGAAACTATGTCCCTTCAGGAAAGTCTCCTGCCTTCTTTGTTGTTAAGAGGACCTTGAAGTACCTAATTAGTGTAATCAGAAAGGGCCTGTCTTGCTGAGGTTGCACCAAAACAGTAAGGAATGATCTCTGTAAGCCCCAAATTCTGGCTGCAGTGGGCAGACTCTCAACCAGGCCTTTCAGCAGGTGAGTTCTTGCATCACTGTGGGGAGGGAAATCCCTTCCTCACCCAAGTGTTCTGCAGCAGGAATGATGGATGCTCTCTATTGCCAGACTGTAGCAAATTCCTTATTCTTGAAATGGTGGAGAGGAAAGCAAAAGTGATGCAAGCTTTGAACAGCACTGTAAGACACAGGACTGCTTGCCAAAGGCTTATTCTACCTAACAGCACCCATATTAGTAATTTTTCTGAAGTTTCTGGGTTTTTTTGTTTTAGGTGGTTTTTTTTGGCATCAGTGATAGATTCCAGCCAGTGCCAATATTCTCCTGCCATATTGCCACTTGCCTTTCACCACTGTGTGGCTGCAAGAGAGCTTCCTCACTGCATTTGATGAGCAGACAGAAATGAAGACCTTGCATGTTTTAACTGCTCTTTTTTTGAACTCATATAGTACGTCAGTGCTTCTAACGCAGAACATTGTTAAAAATCTTTGTATGTGTATTATTTCTTGTCTTGGCACTGGAGATATGTTATTGTAGGAGAAACTCACCTACCCCCAGCATTTTTTAATTAAGTTTCATGGCTGCTGAGCAAATCCTGAAAATGGGACCCCTGAAGGCTTGGAAAAGAAAAAGGAAATACAAAGAACTGCAAATACATTATTTCAATTCTCCTGATGTTTATTCCAATTCTGTGGTAGTTTGGAGCCTGACTCATGATATTTGAGTGCTTTGGGGCTGACAATACAAATTTCATACACACAGTCTCCACGTAACACTGTTTATGTAAGCAGAGCCCACCATGAAAAATGGGGGAGATGTGGGAGGATGGAACATCATAACCCTTTTCCTTTGTCCTGCAGGGCTGTTGGTGACTCTGAGTCAACCATATCAATGAGAATTTGTTTGCTTACTGTTTTCCCCAAAGTGAGAGCAAGGCACATATCAAATTGATGAAGTACAAAGAAAATGCATTTCAGTCTAAGACTGTTCTTTGTCATTATGCAAAGTAGATCTTTTTATTCCGAAAGTAGTTTCCTCTTTGCATTTTACAGCCAGGTACTTTTTCCCTTTAGTGAACTTGCATTGAAGGGAACTTTTATCTGTACCTTCATGAGGGCTTAGAAATAAGAAGAGTTGGTGAGAGAATATGTCCACAGTGAGGGTGAGGCATCAGTAGTTAAGTGCTGGCATATTAGAAAAGGATATTAGGATCTTTAATTTAATAAGCCATCATTATTTATACAGTCTGAGAAGTCTTAAAACAGTGATGCTCAGCTGAAGCCAAACATTTCCATAATTAACTGAATTGTCTAATTGTCTAACTAAACTCTCTTACTACAAGCGGTCTGTAGTACTGTGACAAGAGGGGAGATTTTCTAATCCTGAGAGTTTGAAGTTTTGTTTAAGTTGCCGTATTAGAGGGAGTGTCTCTTTCATACAACATACTTATGATAAACACAACATGTTGTAACTATTGTACCCTGTTGTTGGAACCAAACTGCAAGTTAATGGTGCTTTTCACAGGCATAGCAGTAAAGCAGAATTTTTTTCAAAATGTTTTGATAATTGGTTCTGCACATATTCAGGAACTAGTGTGGTATTTGGAAGATAGATTACTGAGCCATTAGCAGTCTAGCAATATGATCTGATATCCATATTAATAAACATCTGTCCCAGTGACATAGCAGATGTGCTAGGTGCATTTATAACATAAAATGTACATTTTTTATGAGTACTTTGTTCTTTTTTTACTACAAAATGTTTTAATTATATTATCGATCATGCCATTAGTTTCAGTTTGCAACACTGAAAGTGTGCTTTTAAAAAAAAAAGAACAAATGGGGTGAGGACAGTTTTCTGAGAAATTCTAAAATACTCCTTTGCTAGTGGAATGAACTAATTTTGAAAGGTGAGTTTTGCTATCTTCTGCTACCAGCATCGAGCCTATCATTGCAGGTTTGGGAGCATTTTGGTTCTGGTGCTCCTGGTTTGATTCCTCAGTAGGCCCCTTAATTCCAATTGCTGCTAAGTTTATAATGAATGGTGTGCAGAGGGCTCAGCTTCATCACTCCCCTTGAGAAATGTCCCAGTCTGGCAAAAATTGCCATTGTTTTCTGGAGATGAAAACTTGATAAATGCAGGTATCATAGTAGTATAAGATATGTAGTTTAACTACCAGAAAAGTCCCTAACTCCAAAAAATTCTTCCATTCCCATCCAGAACTTCATCCAATTTAAAAAGCATTTATCACAGTTACAAAATCTTTTATAATTGTAGTTTTTTCCTTTGCAAAACACAAGATGGGCACTCTGAAATACAGTTTTCCCATAATGTAATATCCCTTTAGCCAAATACATATTTTTAAGCAAAAATGTTAGCGGTTTACTAGTAGTTCAGGTACGTTTTTTAATCAGACATTAGTATTAACTTGTATTTTTCCGGGGGTTTTTTGAAGACTGATTCCTTTGTTGTGACATTCTGGTTACTTAAATTATAATTATACCACTGGGAGGTCTTGTTCTTCAAGTAGCATTGAGAAGCTGTTGGTGAACAGCTTGTGGGCACCAGTGTTGGGAGACAGGGTTGTTAAGAGCCTGTGTGCACTGCTCAGGGAGCTGGCAAAGGCAGCCAGGAGCACGGGCTGTGCCAGGGCTGCCAGGCTTGAGGAAGAGTCCCTGGGATTGTTCCACGGCTGTGACCAACCCTGCAGGCCAGGGTACTGCAGACAGCAAGGGCTGCCCTGGAGAAGGGCAGGCAGCATTTGCAGAGGCTCCCTGGCACCGCTTCAGGTGCCCGGGACAGATGTGGCCGTAGCCTGGCCTCCCTTCTAGCCTGTGACACTACTGCTGTTCAGCACTTCTGCCCCTTCTCCCCATTTTCTGCCCCATCTAGGAATACAAGTATCTTTTTCCCCAAAACGACTGCTTCTGAGGACCTGTGGGTAGAGGAGCCTCTCAGACCTCTGCTTCACTTGGGAAGATACTTTTTGTTGTCAGTTCTTGCAGAGGTGTCCCCAGTGACTGCAGTCTGGCAATTCAATCACCTTGGTGGGAAGGTAGAATGGGTTTGGGCTTTCGTGATTAGAAATTAAATGCCTGGAGACACGACCAGTGTGGAGTCTTGAGCCTCAAAAATACCCACCTTCCCCCCAAGTAATCCAAACAGCACAACTTTTTGGATGGTTTTTTGAAATTTTTTAATTACTGTGGTTGAAGAGATAGCCAAGGGGAATGAAAAAAATTGAGATAAGAAGGGTTCAGAGTTAAAACTGCGTTATTGATCCAGCTCTTAGCTTAGTTGTCTTAAAAGCTCTCTCAGCAGCAATGTTCACACCCTCAGCTCTGTGCCTGTGTCAGGTTTCCCAGTGTTTCCAGTTTGCTTGGCTGGTATTGAAATCTAGATACAGGGTCTTTGCTTGCAGGATGGGCTCCATATAGAGGGTTACCCCACAGGCTGTGTTATTCTCTTGCTGTAAAACTCATGTGGTGGTTAATGATGTGGCATCTGAGAGCTAACTGAAAATAATTAATCTACTTTCATGTGCAGTTTCTCCTGTCAGGTGATCAGTGGGATTGTGGTCAGTTGGATTAGGGGAGAAAACAGATCAAAAGTGTAAACTGCAAAAAGACAACTTGGTCATAGAGCACATAAAAATGCACAGTTATAGCTTTTTTGGTGTGTCCAACAGCTGACCCTGCGTTACTGAATCAGAGCTCTCCTGTTGTGACTCTTGTTCATGGCAGTCTTTCTGGAGTTCATGAGAAAGAGCTCTCTGAACTCTGAGTTTGGGTTTTTCAATGTTTATTTTTGGATAATCAGTTTACTGTCATCTTTGTTAGTTGTTGAAAAATCTAAAAAACGTTTAGAAGTCAGTTCTTCAATGTCTACGTTTTCTTTTGCAACCATCCATTTTTTTCCGTGGGTAAGTAAAGTGCACCATTGTGTTTTCATCTGGGTTGGTGATGATGTAATCAGGATTCTTTACAACTCCCTGTCCAGGGGGTAGTTGGCACCTTCAGCCATTAGCTTGGACTTTCTGAATTCAGATGCTTATGCATCTGCCAGAGTACCTAATGGTCTTCAAGTAGCTTGTGTTTTTAAATTGTGTGGATATGTTTTGTGTTAGTTCATTTTCTGCATCCAGAAATGTTCTTACCTGCTTGAGGCTGGGGAAAAGTGCTCTCTACTCATTTGTACATGCCATTAAACAAGTGAGGTCAGGTCCTACCACGTGCTCCATCCCTGCTGTGTTCTCAGGGTGGATCTGATGTTTTAGAGAACATGTTGCTGCATTCCTTTGATTACACGTGTTGTCCCTTGTGGCCTTTGCATCCATAGGCAAGGGACGGCCTTGGGACAGCGGCCGTAAGCGCAGGGACAAAGCTGCTGGCCAAAGACAGCCCCGCTGCCTCTCCGTAGCCAGGGGATCTGTGAGTTTGGCTCCTGAGCAGCAGTGCAGGGGGTAGGCACAGGCTGTGGGGGACCACGGGCCAGCTGAGGGACACAGGGATGTCCCGGGAGGTCTCACATCCACCTGAGAATGCTGCTGGGGGGGCACTGGCACTGGAGAGGCCTGAGACTGGTTTAGAGAGGTGATTTCCCCCAAGAGCATGGCCCTGGGCCAGGCCCCTGTAACTCAGTTTTGCTGCTCAGTTCATGAGTGTCTGTGCTCTGATGGGAAATTCCAAAAGGTAATGTCTTCTGTTAATGTCATTTTTTAAAATGACATAATTGAGGAATAAATACCCTAAAAAAAAGATACTACAGCAGTCATAACGCCATAAACTCTACCTTTCAGGATTCACTGAGTTAAAGTTGCTGAACAGGCCTTGCTGCAGGACATGCTCTGAAAGGATAAGGAGGTAGTGTGGGTGTAGATGTGGTTGGATTCTTTGAAAGAAAAGACATTAATAGTGATATTCAAGACAATCTATTTGCTTCTCGTTATTGGAGAACTGAAAAGATACACTCTAAAAAGCAAGGAGAATGTTTCATTTCTTAAAGATTACAGCATAGCCAGAGGATTTTAGAAGACATTATTGACTTCTGTTAGAGGCATTGCTCTATTTTTGCCCTGTACCACTCACACCCCTACTTTGTCTCATTAGTATCCCTCCCATGGCATTTTTTCTCCTTCCACGCCCTTAAGACTTGCTTTTTCCTAGAGCAGGTTATAACTCCTGTTGAAAATTCAGCACACTTTGTCTCATTAGTATCCCTCCCATGGCATTTTTTCTCCTTCCACGCCCTTAAGACTTACTTTTTCTAGAGCAGGTTATAACTTCTGTTGAAAATTCAGCACGTGGCCCACAGGAGTGAGAAGCAGGGGGGACTCTGCAGATTCCTTGGAGCTGGCTGGGCTGTAGTTCACCTGGGTGCTTTGGGAGGATGCAGATGTGTGCAGCTGCAGTTGGTCAACTGGAAATATCCTGCACACAGCCAAACACCCCTCTGCCTGCTGTGCCAGCTTTGCAGCAGACAGCTGGGATGCTCCTGCAGCCAGGCTGGCAGTGCCCAGGGGTACCAGGGCAGTCCTGGCCTGCTGGGCAAGGACAAGCCTTGATGTGTCCTTTGCACTGTCCCCTCCCGGCCCAGCCCAGCTCAGAGTGCAGGGCAGCCCTGCATTCAAAGCCTAGTGTGTGCTTACAAGTTTAGTGTTCCTTGTTCAGGACCCAGTCGCTGCTGCTCAGAGTTCAGAAATTCCTGAAACACAGTCTGTGAGGCTCTTAGGTGGTTTCCTGTATTAGAGAGGTTAAAATCTCCAGGTAATTCATGGTCATGACAGAAAAAAATGGGAGAATGCAGATTGATGAGGCAAATAGCAGAGACTTCTCCTGCAGTCACTGAAACAGTAACTGTGGGTATGTAACATAGTGATTAAAATGACAGGCAGCCCCATGAAAGTCTGTGACTGGTAAGGTCTGCTGCCCTTAGCGACTGGAAATGGAAGTGTCCTTTGAAAAGCTGGATCTGGAAGCAGAAGGAGATGGAGAAGCATCTGAGGGATAATGAGAGTAAAAAGAGGTGAGATGCATACACAGTTAATGCTTGGTTGAGATGGCCGAACACTTGAGATGTTGTGGTGCTCCCTCACTTTGCAGTAGTTAGTGGTGTTGGTGTGTGGCTGTGAGAAGCACATCATAGGAAATCTGGGGAGACAGTTCTGGTGGCATAGCAAATAGTGGCTGGGAAATTGCAGACTGGGAAACCAGTTTCTACAGCTGTTAATAATGTCCTCTGGAACTAAACTTGAGCTTCATGGATGCCATCTACCTACAAAAGGCACAATCAGATTTATCCAGGTGCACTGTCTTGTACAAACCACTGCTTTTATTATAACTTAATCTTTTTTTAACAAACTAGTACCAAACGTAGAAGTATTCCTATGTTTATATGTGCTCACAGAGCTGAAAATGCAAGACATGCCATACTTTGATTTGTGCACACAGATGGACACCCCTGGATGTTTGGAATTCTCTTGCAGTCTTTGGTAAGATGCATCATCAAAGTCCAGTTTATACCCAGCTGAGACAAGCTGCAGGACAGCAGCTTCCTCTCTTTCCACTTTTTTCATCACTACAGGCTTTTGGCATTCCTTTTTTATTTTTATTTTTTTAGTTCAGTGTAAAATCCACTGATTAAATAGTTTAGCAACAGCAATAAGCTTTGTAAAGTCCTTTTTATCTGTAGATCACATGAGAATTTGATAATGTTATTTTTTATATATAGATAAAAGTATTTCATTGTGTGATGTTCTGTTTGTTTATTTAATATATGTGCCTCCTGCAGCTGGTCTCAACGGGACAGAAATTACACATTTTCATTTACACATTTCATCGTGGTTGCAAGAGAACTGCAAATGTCTTCGAGAAGATGTGGACTTTGGGATCTAGAAGTGGAGGGAAAGGTTGTCTGTGTGTGTGCACAAGTGTAAGTGTGGGAAGATGGCACAATTCTTTGATTTTCATCTCTATAAATAGTGTATGTAAACAGCCACACACTGCTGTGTTTGGTTGCTGCACACATGAATATTCAGTGCATCAGAGTCAGATCTGTACCCACATACCCTTTTGATGCTTTGCTTCCCACTGTTCTGTTGTTGCTGTGATAAGTTTTGTCAGAATTCTTATTTAACAACTTACAGTCAGAATTTCAGCTGCTTTTCTGCCTCCCAGGCTGCAGGTACAGCTTCTCTCCTGACATACCTGCCTCTGTTCCCACCTAACTGCTGCTTTGTGTTCTCTTCCGTATTATTTTAAGAGGCAGTTCCAAATTTTGAAGCATCCCTGATCGGTAACATTATTATCAGCAACTATTCAAGTAGTATCAGCATTTTTCCCTCTGAATTATATCAGGATTTCTGAGTTCCACAAGTGATATGATCAGGATGGTACAGCAGTGCTCTGCTATATGGGACTGTATTCTGAAGCAGGAATTCCTTTCTGGTTTTATGCTTTTTAAAACGGGGACCAGAATACTTCTAGTGACAGTCATTATGCAGTGCTCACCTTTGACCATGCAGCCAAGTTTGCAGTGCCTGGATTGCTCTAACAAAGATTATTCAGCTGACAAAATAGTATGGGAGTGTAGAAATACTCCTGTTTGTCCTTGTCATGTTTAAATAGCTGGATTGTGACTTCATTTATCCAAGCAGAGAGGAAGAAAACTCAGGGATTGTTGGGAAAAGGTTCCTTCGGTGTTATATATCCTCAAATACATTGTCCAAGCAGTGCTACAGACGAAGGGCATTGTGCTTGTCATGGTGCAGTCCTGCTGTCTGTTACAGGTGAGAGAGGGCTCTGGGAAAAAGCATGGGGAGGTCAGGAGCAGAACTAGTGAGGATGGACCTGAGGGCTGTACAGACAGAGAGCCAGGACCACGTCCTTGGAAGCAGCTGGGGGGGATTGGGAGGCAGGGCTCTGCTGCTTGGTGGCCCACAAATCCCTGCTCCATGGGTGTGGCACTGGAGATGAGCTACAGGGTCTTCCAGGTGCTTTGTGAAGTCACCACAGCACTCAGGCTTTCCTCAGAGACCACAAGTGATCTTGGTTTTATTGAGATTTAGGGAATTTTGGACATGGCCATCAGAATTGAAATTGATAATCACTGACGGTCTTTGAAAAAATCTGCTTCTGTATTGTACAAAATGCTGAGAAAATTTTGGTAGCTGTATTTCGGTCTTGGATTGCACAGTACAGCAAGTAAGAGAAACAAAAACAAATTATTGGGTCCCTCGTAGAGTAAAGCCTTCTAAATAATAGCTTGGCTTTATTTTGTAGAGCTGGTGAAAGGACAGGGCTTGGGGAAAGAAGGATGACCCAGATAAGAAAACTACCAATGTGAGATCAACAGTGAGTATCTAGATAGCAGAGCAGAAAAAGAATCATAGAACTTGTAGAAAGTTGTATTGATCTAAAAAAATTGCTGTAAATAACAGTAATTTTCAATTCCCATTTCACTGCCTCAGAGGTGTAAAGCCTTTAACTAATCCCATGGATTTTTGCACTGGTCTTCATTTTCACTATTTCTTTGGCCAGAATTGCATTATAATTCTGCCTTGGAGAAAGGGAGAGTCTGGAAGTACAGCTCCCAGGAACAGGGTGGCCCCTTGGACAGGACAGGTCCCTGTGGGACAGGACCTGGAGGTGGGCAGGATGTCACTGCTGC
Source organism: Onychostruthus taczanowskii (assembly GCF_017590055.1). Classification (NCBI taxonomy): domain Eukaryota; kingdom Metazoa; phylum Chordata; class Aves; order Passeriformes; family Passeridae; genus Onychostruthus; species Onychostruthus taczanowskii. The sequence goes on along the minus strand of NW_024507879.1, from coordinate 697,359 downwards.
CAGACCTCGTTCTGTGCGAGTGCCACAACCCTGCTGTGCCCAGCACCAGTGACTGCTGCTGGCCAGGAGGAGCCCTAGTGCCTGTTCTGGAATAAGCTGAAGCACAGGAGCAAACCCAAACCTCATCCATTCTGTTGGCACTCAGTCTTCTCTTTCCTAAACAAAGTCTTACATCTTCCCAGGAATTCTTCTACAGAGACCTTGTTACTGTAAAAAAGACGAGAAGTGTTTATTTCTCCTCTGTATTGTAATTTGTCTGTATTTCCCATTACCTCTTCTTCATGCTAGTGCTGATTCCTGATGGATTTGTGATCCGCTGAAACTCAGTGCTTCTTACTGTCCTGTTGTGTAGGGACTGACTCTCCATGTGTATTTCTGTGTTTGATTTTCCTACCTGAGGGTATCTTTTTTTATTGCATCTACTTCTTCTTCCAGCTTATCTCAGGTAATTCTTAATTCCAAATCTGGCCTCCTAGCCTATTTCCTTCTTCTTTGACATCAGTATCAAATGTAAGTTCATTAAGCGTTCTCTTTATTCCCTTCACTCAAGCCATGAATAAAGAACTGAGCAGCTCCAACACCAAGGCAGACCCCAGAAAAACCAGGTTGCTTCTCTTCTGCCCTCCATTGTGGCAGCAGCCCTTTGATAATCAGTCCCTCTTGCAGTGTGCTCTTCCAAGTTTGGAATCTCCTTAGCAATGGCTTCATCATTTTCTATGTATGGTTTAGGCAGATCATGAAAATGCAACAGGAGAAGGTTTCAGACCCTGCCTGAAGATACATGGTATTTACAGCTTCTAATCTTTCCAGAAGCCATTAAATGCTTCTTTTCCATTAGTTGGACAATATTTATGCTTGAAAAATCATCTGGGCTGTTGCTCATATCTGTTAAATTCTGCCTGCTTTTTGTCTGTTCGATTTCATATTGATAGGATTTATTTGCCCTCAGCAGACACCATTTGGAACTGGGGCAGCTGCTCTGCTGGCATTGCTGCCAAGAGGTTTGGAAGGGCACCAGGTCAGGGGCTGGCTTCTGCACAGTCAAAAAGGTACCAACCCAGAACAGCCTTCAAAAACTTTTTTACTTTACAAAATACTTTTCTTTATAAAATATTCAGGTTGGGTTTGTGTGTATCACCCTGCTCTTGCTGTACAAAGCCAGTGCTTTTGGACCTCCTCTCCCTTACTCCTCTTGGAGGGAGATGCAGACCCCATGTATTACCAGTGCAGGAGGGCAGCAAGGAAGAGAAACTCCTGTATTAAACCCATTTTCACTTACAGAACAGACAGATACATATATATGCTGTATTCACATTGCCTGGAACTCCACTGTCCCATTCTTGGGTCTGTAGAAACCAGATATTTTTGTAAATCTTAAATTCCTTTACTCACAAAAGGTATTTCTATCTTCATAAAGGTCCTAAATACTATTTATTGCAATGAGTTTATGGTTGTTTACTTCGTGCCTTTGAATGTTTTTTTTTCACTGTGCCCTTTTCTCATCTGACTACACTTTCATTTTGTATTACATTAATTTTGTTAAGGAATAGACCTGCTTCAGCCATTTCACCTGTAAATGTTGAGTGGGGGTTTGGCCTGAATTCAGTTACTTTGTTTTACCAGCATTAAGAGTTCTTCTCTTGTAATTTCAAAACCTGTACACCCAGACAGAGACAGAAAATGCACAATAGGAAAATCTTTCTTGCTCTTGTGTCTACAGCTGTAACAAACTGGCAGAGGTCAGCTCTGAGATCCACCTGTACAATCTCCAATTACCTTTTCCCCACGTGGATTTCCTGAGGAGCTCTGCTGCCTCCTGTTTGTGTAGATGCAACTGATAGAGATATGCAACCATGTGTAATAAAAGGGGTTTTTGTTTATAGCCATGATTCTAAAAAGTGTAATTTTTCCTCCTTGAACACCAAGCCCTTCACAGATTTCACCTAAAATTCTGCATGTTCAGCTGGGAGGGGCAGGCAAAGTGACCAGCAGGAGAAAAGGATCATGATTCTAAAAAGTGTAATTTTTCCTCCTTGAACACCAAGCCCTTCACAGATTTCACCTAAAAACTCTGCATGTTCAGCTGGGAGGGACAGGCAAAGTGACCTGCAGGAGAAAAGGATTAGATTTCACCTAAAATTCTGCATGTTCAGCTGGGAGGGGCAGGCAAAGTGACCAGCAGGAGAAAAGGATCGACTCAGTAAGTTTGTAATGAGCATTTGTAATGAGTCAGGTGTGAATCCTGCTTTCTTGTCCCTGCTCTCAGGACCGCACACAATCGCTGGGTTAATAAAACAAAAAAACTTCAGAGCAGATCACAGAATACGGATCAGCACATGAGACTGGAATCCAGATTTCCTACCATGCCAGTACTAAAGCGCTTTGCAGAGCAGCAGTGGGAAGCAGAAGAAAGAAGAAACAAAAAACACACAGTGTGTTTGGGGAAGAGATGCAGGAGGTACAAATGGTACCTTGGAATGTGGGGACAACTGAATTAACTAACCACAATAGTGTCTATAAAAGGTAATCATTATTTGTAGGAGTATCTTTCTGTGAGTAAAGAAATGGCTGTATCTGATACAATTGCACAGCAGTGAAAGTAATGCACTTTCCTCAGGACAAACGTGTACCTGAAGTAACACTTCCATCACCTGGACAGGAGCTCTGACCTTCCTCCTCTCAGGAAGTGTCCCAGTCTACTCCCACCCCCAAGGAGCCCTTGCCAGCACTCGGCCTCCTTCAGCCCTAACAGATGGTCCAGACTGGGGCTGCTCAGGCGGACACTGGCCTACCTTTGGCCAGGTTTGAACAGCTTTGCTCAGGTTTGAACAGCAAGAGAGAGATGCTGCTGGGTTAGGACTGGTTTGCAGTTGTGCCTCCTCTGCAGTGCCCTGGCAAACTTGCAGTGGCAGCTGTCAGGACCTGCTGAGCTGGACGCCGGCCTGATGGCAGAATGGTCAGAGCCTGGAGCTCAGGGCCGGAGAGTGGCCGTGACCACGGGGGCTGTGGCTGGAGCTGAGGGTGAAGCTGAATCACACCGTGGGGTGCTGTGAAATGTGTCCCTGTGTTGGGGTGTGAGGGGGGAGTTCCTCAGCCACTGCTCACTGCAGCTCCCTCTGCCTGCTTCTGATGCAGGGCGAGTGTGGAGCATTTGCTGGGGGCAGGGGGGAAGCGCACAGTGTGGAGGGGGAAGCCACCAGCTTTGCTTGCAGACAGAAGAATTTCTCTTCCTGAAAAAGATGATGGCAAAAACCGTTTTGAAGTAGAAGTTTTCATTACTGCAAGAATTAAGAGTATCACTGCTTTTCAGAGTGAAATTCCAATGTGAAGGAGAACAGAAAATGATGCCCCATACTGATGCCTGCAGATCGATGTGGTTAAGTTTAGGCAGACAGGGATGGAGCTGCTCTCGGTTGTCCTGGCTTGGAGCAAGAACGATGAGATTTGAGAGGCTTCAGGCTCTCTTGCACAATTACCCAAAACCCTTGGTGTTGTACTAATTAACACAGTCCAACTTCTTTCTTCCTGTCATTGTACCTTTCAAGAAACACTGAGGTGGGTTTTTTCTTCCTATACCTTTGTGGAGATACTCCAAACAGCTTTCTTTGTACATAATCCATTTTCTTTCTTGTTAGACTTAGCTGAATGTCTCTCTATATATTATTTATGGCCTACTCCCAGTTTTGTTGTTGTTTGTAGCTGATTTGAGCTCTAATAAAATCCATCACTACCTTGGGGAGATATAATTGCTTGCATGTATAGTACTTCATGTCTTGTCTTTTTTTTTCAATTGCCTTGAATGTATTATCAGCTTGCTCAACCTGTAAGGCTTTATGCTTGGAAATAGTGAGGTGTGAGGAAAATACATGTATTAGATCTTCCATGCAGTGAATCCAGGATCTACTGTTGTAGGTTATGAACTCAATGAAATCACTGGGGACGAATGTCAGTAACTGAGTGTGTGAGGAGAAGTTTGGCCTTAAACATTGAAGACTGGAAGCAGGGAAGGAACAGTAAGATTAAAGCTGACTTGAAAAAAAAATGAAATATGACACAGTTTCCATAGCAGAGAAATTAGAATTTTTTTAGGGGAAGAGGTAGAAGACTCCACAAAGGAAAAATTTTGAGATCTGTTGACCAGCAGATGGTACTTGGTGGAAAGGTTTTTTTTCTGCTTCTTTCTTGAACAGCAGTAGGTGCATGAGCTATTGCACGCAGGTCTGCACTATCCACTGTGATTTGGGATGCTTCAGCATGTAGTGGAGGAGGATCAGGGAATAGGTCTGTAGGAGGAAAGGGATGCTGTTACAGTGATACAGAGAAAGACCTAAATATCTGGAAAAGCATTCCAGAGAGTGAGATGGATAGCTCAGGGAAACATTGCCTTTCAAGCAAAGTGTTTTTTCATACTTTAAACTTACCAGAAAAAAATGCAAGTGCATATAAAACTGGTAGGAAGCTGTGCTGTGGCTAGGGAAAACAACCTAGATGATTTAATGGACTTTATGTGTCTCTAACATCTGGATTCAGGGAGTTAATCTGAGTTAGTGGCATTCTGAATCTCCTGAGTTTGTGCTAAATCAGAAGAAGTGGGAATTCACGAAGTGCACAGCTGCACTGGTATCATTTGAAGGCAACATGCATTGAGCCAGGCAGTTATTCACCAAAAGCCATGGAACTCCTTTGCTGAATTTCAAACAATAAAATCCCAGGACTGCAGAGCCCTGAGCAGAGGATGGAGCAGTCCCACCCTCAAGCAGGCGCTGGCTGCTCTCGCCCACTGGCAGTGGTGCCACAGCCCGAGGCTGTTCCTTCAGAAGGGCAGCTCTGAACCCCCTCCCCACCAACCACAGCCCTGGAGCCCCTCAAGGGCTCTCCTGTGGCATTCACATTCTCTGAAAAAATCCCTTCACCCAGGATTTTTCTCCTGGGAAGCTGAGAGGCCTCAGAGAAAAGGAAAACAATTCTTATCTCATTTGCTTCTCCTGGGTTGTGCTCATGTGTGGAATGTGTTTGGAGATTGTTTACCCACAGGTGATTGTTTCATTGGATTCTGCTGTGAGTTGTTTTGACTCATTGGCCAATTGGGGCCAAGCAGTGTTAGGACTCTAGAGAGAGTCATGAGTTTCATTATTATCTTTTTAGCATTCAGTAAGTATCCTTTCTGTATTCTTCAGTATAGTATAATACAGTAATACAGTATAATAAAGTGATGTTAGCCTTCTGAGAACATGGAGTCAGATGCATCATTGCTGCCTTCGTCGGGGCATCCCTGCGAATGCAATACTGTCCGTGTGTCCCACAGCCTCTCTTGCTCCTCATTCCTCCTTTGCCCCACTCCAAAGTTCCAGGTTGTTGTGGGTGTAAACCCTTCTGTCTCTCCTTATGTTTATGACATGTAATCATCCTTTTTGCACAGCTTCCCACTGTGTCCAAGCTTCCTTCATGCAAACCCTCACAGAGCTGCAGCCATACCCAAACAGGGAAAGCTGCAGGAAAGCTTTGTGTGGGCTTTTACTGGGGTGTGTACCTTGGTGTGCTGTCTGCTGTTCCCACAGCAGCTCTGCCTCAGGGACTCCTCTGCAGACTGATGGCTGAAACCACCCCTCTGGCTTCATACAGGAATGCTATGGGGACTCTCTAATCAGATTACTTATGTCCAGATTACTTAGTGTTTGCAGTTGAACTAGCCTCCTGTTGTGGGTTTTGTGGTTTTTCTCTCAGTTTCTTCCATTTGGCCAGTGATTCAGCAGATCTGGTGTATTTTCCCAAGTATTCTTTTCAGAGTACTCAGAATTTCCCAGCATCGTAAACTGAGACTAACGGCTTATTATGCTATACCCTAAGGCAGCTAAGCCTGTGCTTTTTTTCAAAGGCTCTGGATTTTACATGAAGGTAAAAAAAGGAGCACAGACAGTTCTTGGTTGTGTAGCAAAGGAGCTTTCTTTGCGCCGGTACCTTAACGTTGTGGGGTTTCAGCACCTTTTAGTGCAAGGCTGAGGCATTCCTAGGTATTTAACATTCATTTCAAGACTGTGCTGTGGCTGAAAGCTCAGAGGCATCACACCTCACATTTCTTAGGGGTTGTAGTGGAGAACGTGACCCATTGGTGCACTAGGTGCCCCGTGGGGCAGAAATCTCCAGAACAGTCATTGCTGAGTGCTCCTCTAGTGGCTCTGAGGGTGGCCATCTCTGTGGTGAAAAATAATACTTCATTTTTATTTGTCTGAAGTAAATTTTTGGGTGGAATTGTTTCATTCTCATTAGATCTCTGAGGCTACAAGGAAATTCCAGGTTTAATTGGAGAACTTTACCCTCAAAGCCAGCTTCAAATGTCAGCAAAGCTGCTGCAGGTACAAGAGCTACCTAAGCAGAAATGGCTTGAACTGTTCATGCCATCTCTCCTTTGCTGGCTGTTTTAATCCTGGGTTGTGTTCATCTTTGATATTGTTTGTCTGGTCCTGGGTAGGACCTTGCCAGGAGGGTGCTGGGCTGCTGGTAGTTTGTAGAGCAGCTAGAGGATGTGCTGTGCTTGCCTGACAAACCTCTGGCCTTTGGAACTGCTGCAGTGCAAATACCAATGAACCAGTGGCCTGGAATGGAGGGAAGGGTCAGTAAGGCACACAAAAGAATTGGGCCTAAGGATTCATAGGGAAAAGACCAGGAAAGGCAAATAAAGGGTATGGGTGAGGGCTCAAGTACTTAATCCTAGATACAGGGGATTGCATTTGCAAATTCATTCCCTACATACACTATAATTCTTCTATAAACTGATCAATTTGCCAAGTAGGTGTACCATAACAAGAGGATGTCTTTCTGTGGAACAGTGATGTGTAAAATACTGGATTCTAGGTTGTTCCAAATGCGGGCTTCCAAAATTGAGAATAAGGAACTGTAATTAATAAAGTATGCTTTCCCCCAAGAACTGGTAGTTCTTTGCTGAGCAATATGATTAATCAAGAAGAGATCTGTCATCTTGTGTTGTCACCACTGTCATTTCCTGACAGGTCCATAATATAATATTTTTAGGTGAAATTATTTTTTTTCTGAAATGTTCTTTGCATATAAAACAATACTGACTTGGATGAAAAGGGTCTTTTCATTTGAACAAAGAGTTACATTAAAATTTTTCATGTTGTCTACTTCCTTTGTCCAGTGCAGAACTTGTAAATTCATTTGGGGCCTTTGGAAATGAAATACTTAGTAAAACTAGAAGTATTCCTCTCAAAGATGTTGGAAGGCAAAGCTGAGTTCAGCAGCATTGCTCACTTTATACATGCATGAAGTACAATTAAGTGTTGATTTTAGTTTAGGTGAAGTGTTTCAGCATTAAAGAGGCTGAGGCTCAAGCAAATGTGAAGAGAAGGGTGGTCATACTTCCTGCCTTAAGTAGTCATTTTTTATTTCTTAGTTCTTAGAAACATTCTCCTGTAATCCAAGCAGCTTTTTGGGCTTGGGAGGAGGGCATACAGAAAGTGTCTGACTTTTTGGCAGACTGTTCACAAGAATTTGGCTGTTTTTCTAGACTGAAATTCTGAAGAAATTCTGTAATTGTTTGGGAAGTATTTTTCTGATATGGCATATCTGTGTTCTGAGTGGCACGTGTAAGCTGATTTGCAGCCCTGTTCATACATCTCTGTACGTGGGTGCACCAGTTACATTTTTAAAATCCCAACTAAACCAATCTCATTATTTTTCTGACCAGACATCCGTAATGGCTCTCAGAATACACTGAGCTGAAGTTCCTTGGAACATATTACTAGAAAATTCATGGAATGGAAAAAGAACTTCATGTAGCTCTGGGAATAGCAAACTGCCTAAGAAATTACTTAAAATCAGGATTTGGCATGGGTTGTACTTTCAATATGAAGAAACTGTAACACCTTTCTGGTGCTTCTGCATCCTGGTGATGCCAAACAATACAGATTTGTGGGACATGAAAACAGTGGGGGGGGGGGATTTAATTACTGTCACTTGTGTATGGATTATTGCTTTGTTCACTTGAGCTCTTCTGCACCTAGTTTGCACAGCTGTGATTTATTCTGTGTTTCCTCTGAAGGGGAAGAGGCCCACTGAAGCACACGTCTGATGTCATCAACGCCGCCAAGGTGATCTCGGAGTCAGGCTCGCGCATGGACGTCCTGGCGCGGCTCATCGCTGAGCAGGTGAGCTCGCTCTGCAGGAGCCCTGCCCTGCTCAGCCACACTCACCCCAACACCTGCCAGGAGTGCTGCACGAGTGCCTGGGACACACATCCTCTGTGGGTTCTCTTCTCCGTGTGTAGCAGTGGCCTGTTCATGCACACCCTGAAATGGATGTGCACATACATCACACGTGTCTAGGTACTCACATCCATCTGCACATGCATTTGTACTTGTGTGAATATTTGTGAGCTCCCTTAAGCTATGAATGCAACATTTTAGACATTCATATATATGAACATGTATATAGATACACATGTAAAATATATATTCACAGCTGCTTTAATATTTATTTATTTCTTATTAACGTATTAAGGTATATGTCAGTATATAAATAAATATGTCATTAAATAAATAAGTAAATATGTAAGTATATAATAGTTGTATAAAAAGCTGTTGTCCTGTTTTAACCCAACTGGCAACTGAGTACAATGCAGCTGCTTGGTCACCTACTCCTGAACTGGAAAAAAGGGAAACCTCATGGGTTGCTATAAAAAGTTTAATAATTTAAATATAATAGTAGTAGTAGTAGTAGTACTAACATTGATGCTGAAAGACAGGGGGAGAGAGGACTGAGACCAGAGGGAAAGAAGTGATGCCCAGCACAATTTCCCAGCATGTGCTGACCGATGCCCAGCCTGTCCCTGAGCAGCAATCAGCCCTTTCCAGGTGAGTCCCCATGCTGGCCATGACACTCCATGGAACTGGTATGGAAGAACCTTTGGCCAGGTCACATCACTGTCCTGGCCGTGCTCCCCCTGTACTGCTCACTGGCAGAGGGTGGGAGACTGAAAGGTCCTTGTGTGCCACCTTCATTCCCACTCTTAATCCAGCAGAGCACGGAGCCAGCCACTGTGGAGAGCATGAGCTCTGTGCCAGGCAAAGCCAGGCCAGCTGTGCAGGCAGCAGTGCAGAGGTGCAGGCTTGTCCTCTCCTGACTGACCTGGGTAAATTACCCAGCAGCAATGCAGCTGCTCCACATGAGCTGTGGGAACACAGGATGGAGGCACTGGCACAGAGCTCTGCTGCTCTGGGCAGGTGCTTGGTCTCAGCACTAGCTTAGGAAGGACAGACTTGTCTGGCTCCAGAATGGTTTGTTCTCCACCCTCTGCAGAGTTACAGAATCCATGCTTTTGCTATACCTTCCTTCTCTGCTCCCTACCCCTAACACTGGCTGTTTTCACCTCTGCTAATCTGCAGCTTGAAGGTGATTTTTGCATTTCATTTTTATTTATAGTTAGTTTAAGTAACTCTTATGAGTTACTTATCACCATGAAATGCCAAGTGTTAGAGCTGGAAGGTGTGCTTTATTTCTGTTGAATTTTTAGATCATCAGATGGTTCAACCTCCCACCAGAAGAGCCCAGCAGGAGCAGGGTAACTCAGCAGCCTGCCTAGGGGAGCTGCAGTGGCACAGGAGCACCCCTGCAGCCTCCTCACCAGGCTGGCTGGGTGTCCTTAGGGCTGTACAACACCAGCAGAGGAGTGCAGGTGTCACGCCTGAAGCATTTCTTCCTTTGTGGCTGCCTTTCAGGTCCAGGGCAGCACAGGACAGTCACTGTTTCCACACCCTCACATGCCTTCTCTTTTCCCTTCACTTTTTATTTTCATATTCAGTGCTTGCTTTCCTACTGTCTAGGAAACAACACCAGTCTGTCAGTGGTTGTCAGGTGTCTTTCTGAATGCCAGATAACAAAGAATTTCTATTTTGCATCTATACAGTTGTGCTCAGATTTGTAGAAAAAATAGGTAAAATGTCTGAATTCCCCAATTCCTGATCTTGACACACTTCCTTCCAGCACTGGGCAACAGCTGCTTTCAAGATTTTATCTATTACAGATTAAAATTCAAACCTGTCACTGACTCACTGCAGAAAGCAATGAGATAGCAAAGATGAGTATGAGTCATAAATTCTTGCTGGTTTTAGGACAGGGAATCCACTCTCACTGAAATATCATTTCTTCTATGAAAGAAAGATTTCAGCTGTATTAGTACAATGACTCCAGACTAGAAATATGAGCAAATCAGTGTGAGGAGAAAGTATTCATGAACCACTAGTGGTGATAATTCGTGAGTCCCTTCAGAGCTGCTAGGAGGTGTAATGACATAATTCAGGTTATTGTAACCCATTTACTGTGTTCACTCCAGCTCCTTGCCTTTGTCCTCGCTCACAGCTGGCACGTGGGAGCCACCTGACCCCTGGGATTTGTTCTGTGCATCTGAAGGTCACTCCTTACTTACAGGTGTTGCTTGGATTTTAGATGCAGTTTTACATTACATTGTATGCATTAAAACAAGAAAAATCCAAACACAAATCAAAAGATGAACCAAGGCAGCCCTTTCAGTTATGGTGAACACAATTGCAAGTATTGCTAGATAGTTGTGTCAAATTTAGTAAAAAAGAGAATCTTGCTTTATTCCTCCTATTACAGATATTCTTAGTACTCTCATTCCTTGCATGGCTATAGAGCTTTTAACTTCTGTTAAAAGAAGGTTTAAAAGCTTTTTTGTTTGGCTGTGCAAAGTTGTCCTTTAACTTAGAAAGCTCTTTTCTCATTGTGGTGGGTTTTTTTTTAATCTCAAAGGTATTTTCAAATTCCATTTCTCAGCTGTTGTTTTGCTAGGTTTCCTATGCCCTGCACTCTTGGGGTCTTAAAATAAAATAAACTTTACATTCCTCTGGGCTACCAAATAACTGTGCTTTGAATTTGGGCCAAACAGGATAAGCCATTCAGGAATTTGGTACCCAGAGTCAAACATAAGTGCCAGTAGTGCTTTCCTGAGCAGCATTGGGACTTTTTAGTGGAGTATTTCACATGTTGTTTTTTACTAACAACTAAATTCTGTAGCATTTCTATTATGTAAAAAAAAGGATCTGTATGATTTTTATAGCTCCCCGTTGCTGTGTTTGAAGGGAAGGCATACAGTGTGGTACAATTAGCAGAACTCAGCTGTATTTCAGTCCACAGTCACAAGCACTTCCAGGATGGCTCAGACTAACAAGGGTGCAAATCCTCACAGTTACAGCATCAACAGCAACCTATGCACATGAATCACAAGTGCATTATAAATTCATTGTCAGGAGACGTTCCCTTTTGTCAGAAGATTTTTGTTCTTTGTCCCTTCTGTCAGAAAACTTTTGCTGCTTAATGTGACCTGGAAGCCCCAAGATAATGAAGGCAGTGAGTACCTCACCCTGGATTGATGGAATACGCTGAAGAGTGAGGTCTGCATTAAGAGCCTCCTCTGTGTTGCACCATGAGGCTCCCAGTCAGGCAGGCTCTGGCTGGGGTCACTCGGAGTGCTGCTTGTCAGAACTAATACAATGGTCAGTGACACACTCTGTAATCCCTCTGGGTGACAGAACCCCACTGGTGGAGCAGCAAAGCTGCCTCCTGTCTGTGCCCAGCACACATTTATAGTAGGTGCTGTGTGATTATCCCCAGTGTTGATCCCCATGAAGACAGATTTGGATTCTGTAGAGAAATGCTTTGGCCTTTGTTAGCAAGTGGATGAAGTGAGAACAAAGCAAACTCCCAGTGGTCTGTGGGCAGGAGCTCCTGTGCAACTGCTGTGCCACTGCCTTTCTCACTTGGATGGTGAATGCTGGTTTCAGTCTGGTTGTAATCACTACATTATTTTAATTTCTCACATTGTTTGGATGTGTGGTGGATATTCTGTTGGGTAAAATACCACTGCATCTTTGGGATGCAGGCCAGTTCTGATGCTGCTCTTACAGAAAGCCCTTGTTAGCAACAGCTGCTGCCCGTGGGGTGTGTGAGGAAAAACCTCTCAGAATCTGATGGGCTCTCCAGTCAGGAATGTGCAGCAGTAAACTGGTAACCATCATACCTGTGGGATGGTGAAACTCAGAATGTATTGATTGTCCTTCTGTTGCAGCCTGGAGTTTGGTTTTGCTGCTGAGCAAGTGCTGCTTGTACCAGCTGCCTCTGAGCAATAGGTAGATGATTCCTTCTGCAGTGTCCCCCCTGCAGAACATTTGTTCCTAACATCTGTTGATGGCTGATCTGACGTGCTACAAGGCATGAGGTTTAGTTTCCTGGCTGGCCCGACCCTCTGCTGCGGTGCTGTGGCCAGAGCTCAGGCACGGATGTGCTGGTCCCTGCTGCTACCAGGAGGTGTCACTGGGTATTGACACAGCTCGGGAGAGCGTGGCCTGACTTCCATGGCGCTCCCAGCCTCTAGCAGCCATGCCAGAATTTACATAACCAAAAATATTTTTGATCCACTTGACATGGGAAATAATCCTTGATACTTTTAATTTGTTTGTCCAGTAATTTCTTTTACTTAGGTAAAATTTTAATGTAATCATTCTGTAACACAGATTTCTGCAATTGAGCAACCCCGTGTTCAAAACCATTTCCTTTGTTTTGTGCTCCTGGGAGTCACTTTGAATGGCCCCTGGGGTCTGTAATGGAGGAAGAATAGCAGGATTCAGAACAATCTTCCTTCTTCCATCTGGGCCTTGGCTGGGGCAGTGCAGGGCAAGGGTGCACTGTGTCTACTTGGGTAGTGCAGCTGTGGATATGCCACAGCCTTGTACAGTTGCATAATTATATTTCAGGAGAATTTTCTTATCCAATGCCCTGCATTTTCTTTTCTGAATGCTTCCAACACTGAAAATGTTTCCACAGAACCTCATGGTCTTGTTTTTGAGTGCAGTTTCCTGGCCTTTGATGTGTGTCATCTGTAGCATTCCTAAAATGGTACACATTTCTTCTGCATTGCTGAGGAAGGGAGACAGTACCTGTGAGTAGCCTGACACTATAATATACAAGAGTACTATATAATAATCATTCCTGTCTCTGAACTTCTGAAATTGGTATTGTCACTGTTTGAAGTGGATACTGGCACCCTAAACTCCTTTCTCTTGATTTTTTCTGGCCAGAGGGATAAAATCAAAGTGTAACTAAGGAAAGAAAAAAACAGAGGAGGAAGAATGTCATTCCAGGAATACACACCATCTTGGTATAATGAGTTGTGATGTTCTAAGGGATTGTATTGTACTTTACTTGAAGTATATTTTTTTATTAATTAAATTAAATAAACTGGGTATTCCAGCTTTCTAAACACAGAGATACTATTATATAAATACTGATTTGGGCAGTCCTTAATGCAGTGCTTTAGAAGGGGAAAAAACCCCCATATTTTAGGGCAGTTTTCCATCACACAGAAAGAGAACATGTCAAGGAAATGTTCTGGTTTTGTTGTAAACTGTGCCCAAATACAGGAAACAATAATGGATGTAGCAGAATGTGAGGTAAGGACTGATGTTAAGTCATATTAATGAATTTAACATTGTACACTCTGACCTTCCTTTACTGTTACCTTTTGCTAAGTCTAAAACATAAACTTGCTGTTATTGCATATCCATGAAGAACAGCATTGTCACACCAGCCCTTTGAACATGTACTATTGCTTCAGCAAAGCCAGGAGCTGAAATACTTTTGGAGTTAAGTAGAATTGGTGCTTTTTTTTGGCTCCTGGTGGGTTTTGGATTTAAATCCACTGACCACAGTTCAATAAAACCACAGGTGATTGTTGACAGTGTGCAGTTGGTGGGGATGTATCTTTGCTTTTCCAGCATGCAAAGCTGAACAGAGTTTCTTGTCAAAAGGAAGGGGCTGTATTTATCATCTGTGTACCACAGCCAGGCTAACACCATGTCTGCAAACCTGCAGGGATCTCATGCTTTTTTATCACTCTTACTCTTTCCAGCTGTGGGAGCAGTACAGGGGCTCACCATTCACCTTAAGATCCCTTTATTCTGCCAGAGCAATGAGAATCAGCCTTAGAAAAAATTCATACCCAGCCTTTCATGGCTGGCCTGGTACCCACAGAGCAACATTGCACTCCAAGTACTCCACGTGTTTTGGGAAAAAAAATAGGTTACAGCAATCCTATTTTTATTTCTATAATATCTGTATTGTTAAAAATATTGACTATTTTTATTGTGACTTTTCCATAAGACATTCTAATTTTGCTGTTCCCACAGCTAGAGAAGACCTGCAGACTGAGTTCAATACAGTCTGGATGGAACACAAAAAAACCCCATAGATCACATTACAAGCTAAAGCATAACTTATAGATGTTAATATGTCTCTGCATGTATGGTTACATAGCCCACAAAATCTGTTTGGATTGCCCTCATCACTGTTAACAGAGGTATTTTCTTAGAGATCATCTAAGGACTGGAAGCAATTACTCTATACACTAAAGATATGTTTAGAAATACTGCTAAGGCAAGCACAGCAGTGTTAAATGCAGAGTGCATATGGGGAATCTTAGGCTTCATCTGAGCTTCCAACTATGGTATTAAAAAGCTTCCCAAGGGGAATGAACTTTGCAGCCTGATCAAACTGCAGTGAAAAGCAAGGCTCTAGCAGTCTGCAACTGGAATACTCCTCAGTGAAGTTTCAACGTCATTCCTGAGACATCCTTTTGAATCAGCAGTTACTGAAGTGTTTTATTTATTGTTCTTTTCAGTGCCCAGACCAGTCCTGCAAACAGGATTTACTAGCTTACCTAGAACAGATCAAACTGTACTCCCACCAGCTCAAGATCTGCAGCCAGGTTAAAGCAGAAATCCAGAATCTCGGTGGAGAGCTCATCATGTCTGCGGTAAGTAGAAAAGAAAAGTGGCATCAAGTACTCTGTTGGTCAGACTAGGTGTTACATTTGAGTTGGGCTTTCTTGTGCTTGCAGCATGTTCCACTGTCACTCCAAATCCTATTTTCTTTTCTAATACCCTCTTAACAGCGAGAATCTACAGCAGTGACACATAGGACTTCTGGCTTTAAAGGAATAACAATCACCTTTTCTTTTTAAATTCTCACAGCACATTATCACTGTTATTCTGAAGTAGTTTGGTTTGCAGAACTGTAAGGTGCATTAGCTTACACATGTGGAATATGCTCATGTGTGTGTCTAAACACAATAAAAACAGTCCAGGGGTGGAGTTCCAGGCCAGAAAAAAATGCTGCAAGACATTCTACAGGTCTACGAAATAAATAACAGGAAGAGCAAGGTGACTTGATTCCTGAGTGAATTTATTGATTTTGCTTGAACTTGCTTTAAGAGTTATTAGCTCCTTTACAGCCAAGTATCATTAGCCATGGAAAAGACATTTTGTGCTTTTATGGAACTTTTATGCACTTGGCCTCAGCACAGCCATCTATAAAATGCCTCCACATTCCCATGTTCTGTGACGTGTTTCTACCTGGAGCACATAGGATTGTGATTTCAAGCTGTAAATCTGCCAAATGGCACCAAAACCAGGTAAGACACTGGGCACATTCCTACCCTTTACATACTTTGCACTATTTTCAAAGGAACTTCCACTCACATAGTTCAGAATGCTTGCTCTCTGTTATCGCTCTCTCCCCAGCTGTTCCTGTCTGTGTCTGTACCTGTCCCTGGCTATCTGTGTTCATCTGTCTCTGGGTATCCTGATCTGTATCAATCTGTACCTATTTACACCCAGTGACACCAGTCTCTGTGTCCCTCCATCTGTCTGTTCCTGTCTGTATTAATCTCTACCTGTCTCTGTCTTTATCCACCTATACCTGTCTCAGGTTACGCATCTCTGTCTATCCCTCTCTGTACCTACCCCTGCCTATCCACACACCTGCTCTATCTGTCTATCCCTACCTACAGCTCTCTGCATTTATCTGTACCTGTCTATACTTATCTCTGCCTATCTGTACCTATACCTGTCTGTACTTATGTCTGTATGTCTGTCAAACCATACCTATCTCTGCCTATCTGTACCTATACCTGTCTGTACTTATGTCTGTATGTCTGTCAAACCATACCTATCTCTGCCTGTCTGTACCTGCTGATACTTACCTGTGCCTTGCATACCTCTCAGTGCCTTTCTATACCTGGCAGTATTTAGCTCTGCCTGTCTTAACCTATCTCTGCCTCTATGTATCTATATCTATCTACACCTCTCTATATATACACCTCTACCTATGTATGTATCACTAGTCATCTATGCATGTCTCTATCCATCTATAATTACTCCACCTATCAGTACTTGTCACTCTCTGTCTTTATATAGATCTCCCTCTCTGTACCTGTCAATATCTGACAAAATCTCTGTCAAAGATCTGTCTCCAGCACTGCCAATATCTCTATCAGAACCCATCAGAATACAGGAGAATTTGCCAAAATGTGTCAGAATCTGCCAAAATCTAACAGAATCAGCTAAAATCTTAGAGAATCTGTCAGGGTCTAACAGAATCTGTGAGGATCTATCTGTACCTGTCTCTACCTGTCAGTGTCTGTGTGTACCTGTCACTACCTCTCCCTGTCAAAAACGTCTTTTATCTAGATAGTCAATATCTACCTCTGCTTGACAAAATCTGTCAGCACCTCTCTCTGTCTGTCCATATCTGTCAGCCTGTCTCTCTACCTGTCCATGTCTGTCTGTACCCACACCTCTCTCTAGAGCTGCCTCTACCTGTGTCAACCTCTCTGTCTCCATCTCTCTCCGTGTGCCTGTCTAGCACTGTCTCTACCCATCAATATCTGTACATACCTATTTCTGTCTCTAGGCCTGCCTACCCTATTTATCCCCTGTCACTAAAACTATTATTACATTTTATGTGGTTTATAAATAATCGGAAATTAGCCTTTGTTGCTGAGGTGAGATTTGAAACATTCATTTCTATAGGATACTTGTGCTGGCTAATTTAAGTGGTAATTTAGACACCACGTTTGAACCTCTGGAACATACAGTTACATAATTTTAATTGAAAGCATACTTTCTGAAGCCAATGCTTGTTTTCACTGGGGCTGCACATTAACAAAGTTTCTCTTCCTTACCTTTTTCTTTTCACAAGCAGTTCTGTGACCACTGTGGGTTACAGTAAAGCCAAATGTTGGAACCAAGTTTGGTTCTTGCTATTTCTGCCTCCTGCTGTAGAATCCTCACATTGTTTTCTTTACCTTTTTTGTTGCGTCACTCCAGTCAACAGTGCATAATCTGTCTGGTGCAAAAATTTTAAGTTCTAAAAATGAAACCCCAAATTTAGTATCATTGATAATTCCAAAGAGCTGACTATAGATCCTAACCCTGCTTCGAGGAAGGAGGGTGAGAACTTGTCCTGTGTGCATCCAGAAACTTGAGAAAGCCAACTGTGTGTTTGTAGCAGTGGGGAGCAAGGCGACCCCTTATGCAGCTGAAGGAGATCCCTTTATTGCAGAGATCGGCCCCTTTTTGTACCTTTAGTTTTAACCTGACACAACTGAAACCAACCCGACACTTAACAGAAGAACTGCACCTATTGGCTGGCTCAGCTGCCATGCTGCTGCCCACGCGTGCTGCCATCCAATCAGCTTCCTGCTCGTACTCTGCCCACGCATCCCGCCATCCAATCAGCTTCGTGCTCCTACTCTGCCCACGCGTCCTACCGTCCAATCAGCTTCTTGCTCGTACTCTGCCCACGCATGCTGCCATCCAATCAGCTTCTTGTTCATACTCTGCCCACGCATCCTGCCATCCAATCAGCTTCCTGCTCCTACTCTGCCCACGCTTCCTACCGTCCAATCAGCTTCCTGCTCATGCGCTGCTGCAGCCAATCACATCTTGCTCCCCGCTGCCCGGCGCGGCCTGCGGTGTGCGCTGTCCTGGCGCCATGCTGGGCGCGGGCTGGAGCCCTGCGGTCATTACGGCCCCCGGGCTGCTCCCTGCTGGGCCGGCACACAGGCACGCAGGGGCCTCCTTTGGGAGTCACTGGAAATGAAGAACGTGCTTAGAGGCCTGAATGGTTCTGGGGGTGTTCTGTGAAAGCAAGGTCAGATGCTGCAAGGTTGCTGCTCTCTTAAATAATCTTAGAAAATGCTCCAACAAGGACTGCGTTCATTTTTTTTTAAAAATACGGGTGCTACATAGAAAAGAGTCAAATTGCCAGCCAGTGCCAAGAGACCTGTGCTCTCACCCCAGGCCTTTTAAAGACAGTGGAGACACGGCTGGTGGCAGTGGCTATGAACAATTTCTAGAAAGTTGAAAAAAGTCTCCCTGGTCTCTGTCTTAGGAAGGGGAGGCCATTCATGACTGACTGTGCTCACCTGCCCCCGTGCAATTAAAAGTGTGGTTTTCTGAAACTGCAGCACAACCAACCAGTGATGGCCTTTTGTATTAATTTAACTCTTTATGTTTTAATTGCTTCAGTTTTAGAAGAACAGTGGGATTTATGTTGTACAGATCAATTGCTTGGTCGAGAGGGAGAGCAATGGACTAGTGGTATAAATTGGCTGGTTATTGAATTGCTTTTCTTAAAAGCTGGAGCAAGTTCCAGTTTTGAAAGTGCATGTGGGGGCATTAGAAATTGATCACGTTCTTGAGTTAGCTGGCCTTTAAAGAAGTGACAAACACAAGTTCTGTGTGAGACAGCAGAGGGGTGCTTCTCCTCCTTCCCACCTTCTCCTTCCCCAGAAAATAATATTAGAACTCCATTAGAAAATACAGGAATCAGAACTGTAGCTGGAATAGGATTGTATTTTATATTCTCCCCAGTCCTGATCTTGTCTGAATAAGAATCAGAAAAGGAGATGGCAAGCCCTTGCAGATAGTAAAGGTTTTATTGTGTATTAAGTAAAAAACTTGTGAGTCTCCAAATACCTGAAACTGAATCCATCCTCTGATTAGTGAACATCTGCTACAGGGAAAGAAATCTACCAGAAAGGGCATTAGGAAATAATCATACTCACAGGTTTCTCCGTTGAGGGCTCCCCGCTGCATCCGTGTAGGTGTGTGCAGGAATGTCCTCCCCGGTCCTCTGGCTGGCACTGGCTCCTCAGAGTCCCTCCCTCATCTCCCACCTCCTTCAGGAGCTGGGACAGGCATCTGGCAGCACAAAAGCTGAGGGGGGAAGCTCCTCTCCTGTGAGAAATGACACATTTCCACGTTCAAATGGGTCAGTACCAACTTCCACAGTGACAAATCCACTTTGAGTACCAGCTGGTGGAATGCACACATAAAAGCACTGTTTTGAGATGGCTCTTACATTCACCCCACACCTGCCTTCTCCAGCCATTAGAACTGGTGCACAAGGATGTTGTGTTTAAATCACCTTCAAGGAAAATTTCTTCTCACAAGAGTAGTGGTTCATTAAAAAAATAACCCAAACCAGCCTCTCTTGAAGGCTAAGGACCAACTGAGAGGAAGAGAGGGATTTGCAGACCTGCAAAAGAAAGAACTGTCTTGAAACAGAACAGCCACAGTTGCTGTCTTAGCAGCTCTGGATGATGCTGTGGTGGAGCAAGGAGCCCTAAACCAGAGGAGCCCTAAGCTGGTGCTCCAGGTGGACCTTGGACCAGGTGGCAGTGCCATGGCACGAGGGCAGCTGTGTCTCAGTCAGCAGCAAACTCTGTTCTCACCTGCATGGTGATCTGCACTGGAGGAGGTGCTGCTGGCTGCAAGCATGGAGTGACAACAAAGAGCATTATGCATATGAAAAACTGTTGGAAGCCATAAACACAGCTCAGGCCTCTCTGGCTGTTTTTGATCTGTGTGCCCTGTGCCCGTGTCTGCCCTGCAGCAGTGCTCAGCCCCCCTGCCCTGGGCGGGTTTCTTACCTACAGTTCATACCTGGCTGTAGTATCAGTGGAGGTTAATTAGTCCACTTTCCCTGGGGCAGCTGGGATGCTTTGTGGACTTCCCAGCTGGCAGATATTCTCACTGTTCTCCTTGTTTTGTGGCTTTTGGACTTCAGGCTACACATGTTTGTAGTCTGCCTTTCTCACTGTCCATTCCCAAGCTCCAGTACTTTCTTTCTAGTCAGCCACTGATTATGGAGGTTAGAGGGGGTGCTGTACAGAAAAAGAGAGGAAGAGATGTGGATGATCACCTTCTCGGTCTCCATTCATTGCAGTTTTGTTATTTTCATTCATTAAAAATTCCTTGTTCACTATTTAGTCTTTCATAGGCCCACCTAATATTGTGAGTACTTGCATTGCCAGGTTCTAAGCTGCACAATTCCAAATGGTGAGGATTCATTAAGTCTTCATTAGGAGTGATTAAATAGGAAATGGACATTTCCTTCTATTAATTAAACTGGTGCCTCTTCAGGCACAAAATAATGGGGTAACATTTGCAGTATGCAGATTGACAGTAATTGCCTTCATTCATGCAGATAAGCTGATACTTCACTTACAAGCACTGAACAGCAATAGGCTTGCACCTTACCTTGCCAGTTTGCTCTTTTGCCAACAATGGCTTTAACTAGAGAGAATTCTATCACAAGGCAGAAAATTAAAATATCTTACATATTAATATTGTGTTCCATTACTTTTGTCAGGCAATTCTGTTTTGTGCTGTTTACAGTCATGTTTATGTTTCATTTTATATTGTACTTGGCAAGAGAGGTAAAGCTTTTTGGCCTTAAAAAGGAAGGGTCTGGAAGAGCAAACTCTCAAGAGTCCCAGTATCCCAGAATTTGCCTATTGGAACAGAAGCTTCCCCCCCACCCCAGGCTGGCTAAGCTTACCTGTGCACTAAGGGCTCTTTCCCTTTGCTGTTCCTGCAAATGTCTCATTTGTCTTCAGCTCTTCCCGCTGGTATCTCAGGAGCCAGACTTAAACACTGACGTCAGGTTGCTTTTGTGCCAAGCAGAGGTGCTTTAATGTGTGTCTAACTTCATGCTCCGAGGCTGGACTGAAATATCCGTTTCCCTTCCTGGATTCCTGGGCCTGTTAAATCACAAGTTTCCAGCATGACACTGCAATGAACGTGTTCCAGCTTTGAGGGCTGAACCACAGGTGAAAACACAGAGGCAAAGCTGTAAGCCAGAAGTTAGAAAAATGCAGGGGAAGAGTCTCTGCCCCCAGGCCTTTGGCTGACACAATCCCGATGCCTGGATATCCACAGCCCAGGAAAAGGCTGTCCTGGCCAGCGTGCACTGCCATGGCAGCTGGCACACGGCCCCACGCCTTCGCCACCGCAAGGGGTTCAGCTGCTGCTGGAGAGGAGCTGCCCCTTCAGCAGGGCGGGAGATGGCAGCAGGGCATTTCTGCTCCTTTTAGGGTCTACCTGTGTTTTCCTCTGGGAGAGAAGTGAGCTGGGCAGAACAGCCTTGCTGTGGCCTTGGATGGAAGGAACAAATCGCACTGGAATCGCACTGGAACAGGGGCTGCCCTGACAGCCCACCTGAGTCACTGCAGTACCTGGCTCGTTCCTCTGCCTTCGGTGCCGCTGTCCCGCTCTCAGTGCACTGTGACTTCAGTGGAACAGCGTCCCTTTGCCCTTCACATCCACAGTGACACAGCTGTGCCCCCAAGCTCTGTGCTCAGCCACCTTGCTTCTCCTGGCTGGTGTTTCTCCTTGGCACTTGTTGAGAACTCTTAGTTCAGCCTGTTTGAGTGGATGGGGAAGGTTACTTGTAGGGCTGCACAGCATGCACGAAATGACTTATTTCAGTATTTGACTGTGAAAATACTGAACTGCTCAATTTCTAAAAGCTGACATTAACCCCCAAGAGCTGACACAAGTTTTCTTCTGCTGAGAGTTGACAGAAATATTTCACTCTGTTTTTTTTTTTTTATTTTTTTTTTTTTTAAATTTAGTAACACTATACCTTTCTAGCTTTTACCTAGTGTACGCTGATAGGTGTGTGGATATAGAAATCCTGGCCTTTGGAAGCAAAGCAAGGGATAGATTTTCCTCTCAGTCACTTACACAGAGCTCAGTTACTACTGCATTCTAAACTGCATCTACTGAGAAAAACTAATTTAAAGGAGCAGGAAATATTTCTGGTAATGTACACTAAAGGACAGCTAACTTTTCCTAGTAATAATTACTCTGGCAATTAGCAAAATCAGGATGTGTCCTATAGATCTTAGCCTCAGTGTATGTAAAATATTATTGCAACAAACACTCAATTTCTTCCTCAACAGTAAGGAAAGGATTTATATGAAGCCACTGTTCTTTTTCTCAAGGGCCTGTTTTTAAAAAAAATAGATTTCTAAAATCCTCTCTGGAAGTGAAAGCAGCAGTATTGGGGAGAGACTGAGCTATCCGCCTGGCTAAGCATCTGCTCCATTATGGTGTTGCACAGGAACAATTTTGCAGCCCTTAATGTAAGTTGTTTATCATTTAACTTGGACACAGGCCTGGCCTAATTGCAGAACTCAGTTTCAGTTCTTTGAATCCTGCTTAGCCTGAAGCAGACTCTGGTAATGGTTAGTTTTCAGTCCCTTAGATTCAATTTCCCCACCTGAAAAATGGGTAAAACATGGAACAGACTCCAGACACCCCTGCGGTGTTTAGAGCAATCACTGGATGGACACACAAACATAGATAACCAATGGAACAGCCAAGTTTCTAGGAAAACTCAGTTCCTTGGAAAGAAACTCAAGTAGTGAAAATGTTTTCCTTAGGCCACGTCCATGGGGATGAAACCTCTCCAGTATCCCAGAGTGAGAGCATGGCGAAGCAGAAATGAGCAAAACACTGAGGGAACAGTTCCCAGAGAAAAGAATCACAATGGCAAGGTTCCCTTTGGCTCATTTCCCACCTAAGCTGTACTGGAGTTGAATCTGTGACAGGTTCTGTGTCATCTGTCAGCTGCGTGAGCATACATGGCAGGTAACCAAGTGCTTCCAGTTCCAACTTTGCTGTGCCTTTCTTGGACACCTGTCTTCTGGTGCCACTGTTAGACCAAGATCTCCATTTCCACTAAAAAGAAATTAACACGACTTTGAGTGGGGAAAAAAGGGGAGGCTCAGAAAAGCAGGCAAGTAAGTGGTGTTAAAATCCTGGCCAAGGCCCAGTAAAAACTCCAGTGCCTTCAACAATGGAGATTTCACTCTTTTTGGATTGTTCTGCTACTTTTAATCTTAAGGGATAAATGACTATTTTATTTATAACCTTAGTGAAAGAACCATAAAATAATTCAAAACAGCAATTAGCTACACCTAGTGAAAAAGTAGGATTAAAATCAAAACCACAATATAGTAAGGACTCCTTACCTGAAATGCAGCAGTACTCAGACACTCACTGCTCTCCACAAAAATGTAGAACTCGCGTTACTTTCAGATGTAGCTGTCAAAGAAATAAAAATTCAGTCTTAGTCTCTTGGTGTAGTGTACCAAAGGAAATCTGCTTCTAGGAATTGACATAATGAACCTTGTGTTTCAATTAAAATAAATTTTTAATAACTGACTTTGTTTCCAAAAGAATTTTAAGTTCAGACTTCAAGCACTGATAAAAAAGTCTGTATTTGTGTTCAGTTCTCAGTTTCCACCTGTATGGAAAACCTACATCTGGGTGAACTGTAAATACGACTTGGGATACTCTAAACAGCCAACTAATACATCTGTTCTCAAACAGCAAAACCTTACAGTTCCCTGCAGAACTCCAAGAGCAGTCCAGGTGTCCCAGCTGGGGCTGCAGGCACTCCAGGTTACACAGAACACTTTGGGAGTGCTGTTCTGCAGGCCTGCACAGCTTTGTCCCCAAGGCACAAAGTGTCTGTCCCTGCCTTAAGAGGGACAGCACCTGCACATCACACCAGCAACGGGAGCAGGAGGGAGCCTGGCCTCTCTGCATGCCCTGCAGTAAGCAGAGCTGGTATTTCACTGCTGCACCACTTACAACTGCTGCTGACATGGGACAATGGAAGCATTTCTTAGTGCACTGAACAGAAAATATTTTGACAGCACAAGGGTTTCTTCAGTTTCTAAATCATGATTCTTTTTGTTATGGGCCCATATCAGTTATTGTAATGTTCAGCATTTCATAGCAATGGATTACCACTACTGCCAAGACATTAAATTACTTTACCAAAATGAGAAAAATACAGTGCATGTAAGCAAAATGAAAAAAAAAGTTTCAAAATTCAATTCTTGTCTAACCTTTCCCTTCAGCTTTGTTATTCAGAGGAGAGTTTGCTTTCTTCTCTCAGAAATTAGTACAGAGGAGAAATAAAAGTGGTGGAGAAGGGAGAGTGGATTTCAGCATGAGTGCTGCCAGCCTGATTTGGGGTGGGTTTTTTTTTACCCACCCCAAAACCACTGTCATCTGCTCTGTATCATGTGTGTTTCACCCCAGTGTGAAATTACAGTGGTCAGAATAATTCTGAATTCCTTTTGCAATGGCAGCCAAGTACTATTGCTCACAGGAGAGGTGAGGAGAGAAATGGCAAGGGATGTTTTTCCTAAAGCTTTTAATGAATTATTGTCTTAACTTACTCAGTCAGACCTGTAAAATCTGAAGGCTGGGATGTTGCATCTCCATGGAAAATGCTGAAAGAGCAAAAGTGAAGTTAGGCAAAAATAAAACCGGTTTTAGTTTGGGGTTGGTTGGTTTGTTTGTTTTACCCGTGAATCTTTATGTACCGCTTGCTGTGCGCTGAAGAGTTTGCAGCTACATCTCTCTAAGTGAAATGGACTTAAATGCTCAATGAATATTTTATCAGGCTTTCATTTATGCCAAGTTTCATTTCTTTAGTTTTCCTGGATATGAGACCTTGAAGAGCCTGCTGAATAACTGAGATAAAATCATCCATGTGAAGACATTCTTGAGTACATCGGTTTTATAGAACAGATTTCCACCAAACTGTACAGTCTTACTGGCATTGAGGTAGAAAAAAAAACTGCTCTCTAAAGCCAAAAAAAAGGAAGTGAAACGTATGGCCTGATTGTTGCCATCTGTAGTACACATCTAAGAACATCTAAAAGCTTCTCCAAAATTCTGAATGCAGTTAAAACCCCACCCCAACACAACCTTCCTCTTGAGAAGGCAAATGCGAGATGCATCAGAAAGGTGAAGGGATAGGTAGACAGAAGGACACAGCCAATGCTGTGGGCAGATGGCCTAAAGGGCAGCAGTAACTGAGTGTCCCTGCACCTCAGTGCCTGTTGTGACTCAGCCCAGCCCCAGGTAAGGCAGCAGAACCCCAGGTCAAACACCCTTGGTGGGCCCTAGGTCACTGCCTCGCAGCAGGGGACACTCAGAGCTGTTTCTCACAGCTTGGGGTCAGGGTACCCGCACGGCTCTTTGTGGCTCAGGGCGTCTTCTGCAGAGATTTAATGCCATGGCAGAGGATCAGTTCCTCTGGCGTGGCAAGGGGCAGGGGAATTCTGCCTCTTGGAACAGCTCTGCAGTTTGGCTTGGAGTCAGGCTTTGGCTCTTCAGCATTTAAAAGGCTGGAGGTGTCCAGCAGGACAGGTGTCCCCTCCCAGAGCCTGTGTCACACTGCGAGGCTGACGTGGCTGCTACTGGGTTTCAATTAGAGCCTCATCAAAACTAGGCACGCCTCAAGTGTTTTTGCTGCTTATAGTAGATACCTATGATTATAGTTTAGAAAAACAATAAAAATGCAGTTTCCTTGATCCCAGTGGTGGGGTGAAGGAGCCCTAGACTGTTCCACAGCCGATTTGAGGAAGAAGCAGCAGGGGGCAGGAGGAGGAGGAGGTAACTGTTCCATTTCCACCGGAGAGGAAAGGCCAGCTGAGTTCTACTGCTCACCTCAGCATTCTCCATGTTCCACACTACACACACTGAAGTCACAATAAAGAACAGCTGAAGTTTTGTAGCATCCTTCCTGGATGCTACCAGTTTCTTCAAGAAGCCTTTTCCCTGCCATGCACACAAGAATTTATTTCACTGGCCAACCTGCCACCCCTCCTCACATGCGTCTATCACCCAGCAACTTTAAAATGGTGGAGCAGTTACACACATTGCAGTCACGGGGAGACTTAAGGGAAGAAACTTCCTTTGAAGCCCATTATCATCTGCCACAAAACCAAAACCATCCTTTTCTTTGTCCCAGCAGCTTCATAGTGGTTTTACTATGCCAGTGCTGGAAAAGGGACTGTTAGGGTAGAGGGAAAAAAAAGTTATTCAAAACTTTCAAGAAGCTGTCAGGATTATGATGATGTCAGCTGTTCTAGATAGCAATAGATAATTGAAATTTTGTGTGTGCAGAGGTGTGTCTGTGTATAACCAGTCCTCAGGTTAGCATAAAAAAAGTTCCTATGAAGCTGTGTCTCCTCCTGCTCCAGAAAACACTGTGTGACAGTATGCAGCAGTGAGGTGTGGCCATGGCCTCTCTCCATCTGCCCCGAGCTAGGGCTGCCCTTCAGGGCAGCTTACCTGGAAAAGGGGTGCATGGCAGAGGTGTTGGGAGTGTGGGACAGGAATTCTGAGCAAAACCTTCCCCACAGCCTGCAGCTTTGGGAAATTGTTTGTTTCACATGTGTTAGATGTATAAAGAAGAGTTTGAAATTTGGGAGTCAGCATTGGGGGTGCACTGAAGTTAACATCAGAGTGGGTGACAGCAGCTGTGCTGCTGAGGGGCTGTGCAGCCCAGCTTCGTGATCAGTTCATACATGCCAGTCCCCAAACAAACACACCCTCCTAGAGGTGCCTGCACCAGGGGCACTCTGCCTCTGATGGCAGCAGTGCCCTGCAAACGCCACTGGCTGCTGGAGACTGGCAGCCCTTTCTAGAAAGTTCACGTGCTGCAGTACGGAATGAACTTTAGAGGTCATCTGGTAGATTTGACACCTTTTCTTGGGGAATTGAGATAATTTCACTCTGCCATCGTACATAAGTGTGCATTCAACCAGATATCCTAATTTTATTATTTTTCTTCGTTTCCAGAGAGCAGCAGTGTGTGTTGTATTAACTGGAAGATTTTTCTGCCAGTTCAGAGGTGTTTCCAAATTGCAACTAAATCCAGCCTCTTGGCTGAATTTTCTATTTCTGCCTTATTCGTATTTGTGTTAAACAATCAGAATGAAGACAAACAATACTAACGCACCTTTCTCACCTGATCAGTTTTTTTGATCTGGCAAAGGGAGAAGTCCTTGAACCTCTCCTAATAACCCCATTTGTAAATCTGTACCTTGCCCAAGGCTCTGGGGTCGGGCTGGATGGCAAAGGACAGGATCACTCTGCCGCTAAACCCACACACAGCCCTTCAGTGAACTGGCTTCAGTGCTTTTACACAAATGTTTCAGCAAAGGGGATGTTCAGAAGATGAAGTGTGAGGGCTCTCCCCTTTTGAAGAGTAATCCTACTGTTTCTCCATCCCAGCCATGGAAGCTTCTTCAGTGCTCCTGTTTCCTGTCCATGAGCAGTGACAGAAGACACCCCTCCTGTGGCACTGGTATGGCTGTGCTAGATGCTGGGGAAGGTGATGGGCTTTGTTTGTTCTGCATTCTGCCCTTGGGTGGCACTCTCCAAGCAGCTGGAGAGGCCACACAGTCACTGGGATTTCTGTGGGTTATCCCACTTTCAATATCCCATACAAATCTTGGCTGCTGAGAAGAGGTTCAGCAGCTTTGACAGAGCCAGAGCCAGACACTTCAGAGTATCTCAGCCCTGCTCCTGAGCACCTGTGGGAGCCTGGAATGGGACAGGAGCAGCTGGAGGCCTTACCTAGTGCTGAAACAAAGGAAGCAAGGGGTCACATTTTCACAGCTCTTCTTCAAGTTGGTTTCATTAGTAATTGCATCAGTAGTAATTGCAATAGGACCCTGCAGACAAGCATCAAGAATTCCTGTTAAAGAAAAAAACCAATTAGAATTAGCTTCCAAAGCATTTATATATTCCACCAGCATGAATTTCCATACATCACAATAAATCTGAGCAGCAGAGCATGAGCACAGTGATCAAACACACAAAAGGAAAATGTGGGAATTATGGTTTAGTCTCTGGTAGTCTTGCTTTTAAACTGGTGTTTATTCCTGTGCCTACTGTGGTTAAAAGCACTTCTGTGGTTAAAAGACTTCTAGGCTGGTGTTTCTGTTTCCTATTGCAGCTGGACAGCGTCACTTCACTAATTCAGGCTGCCAAAAACTTAATGAATTCTGTGGTGCAGACAGTGAAGATGTCCTATATTGCATCCACAAAGATCATCAAGATTCAGAGTCCTAATGGCCCACGACATCCAGTTGTGATGTGGAGAATGAAGGCTCCAGAGAAGAAGCCCCTGATTAAAAGAGAGAAGCCAGAAGAAATCTATGCTGCTGTCAGAAAAGGTTCTGCAAAGAAGAGAATCCATCCTGTGCAAGTCATGAGTGAATTCAGAGGCAGAGAAATAGTCTAATATTTTGCCACTATGTTTTCTTACCTCGAATTTCCCATGATATTTCATCTTTTCCCCTACTTACTTAATAATTATATATGTCAATATTTTGCTCTAAATCTGTAAGATAACACTTGCTTAAATTATTTGAAAGTGCTCTTGGATTAGTTAGAAGCACACAGTTGAAAATAATACAGATTCCCCTGCAGTGGCAAGCTCAGGTGTCTCTGCACGGCTGGGCCCATGCTGCAGTGGGGAGGGGGCAATGTGCCAGGTGCCCAAAGCCTCAGTCACCAGGCCTCAGGAGCCCCCCCAGCAGGGGACAGAGTGGCCCCACTGCAGTGGGTCTGTGGTGTGACACACAGGGTTCCTAACTGGGCCAGGTCCCCCATGGGCATCATCACCCCGTGACCAGGTCGGCTGAGCCCAGACTCTGGGCCCTAAAGCTGGTTCCAGACTGCAGCATCCAAAGACTTGTCTGTGGCCAAGACCACGCCTTGGAAATGTAAGCTTGAAAATGTTTGATGAAACACACAAAGTGTTGGAACAACATGGATGTAATCATGTAGTAAAGAAAGCACTGCAAGCAGCAGGGGTGACAGCTCTTCAGAAGGCCTTTGGAAACATGAACAGGAATCTGTGTTCTGCTCCCTGCTCTCTCCTGTGAGCCCCAATAAATCTGCTGGCTGTTGTATTTGGCAGTTCAGATAAATCAGACATTAACAATAATAAACTTTACTAATTGCTGCACGAAAGAAGATAAATAATTATTCTGAGACAAGTATGTGAAATACACATATCTTGAATCTTTGGAATGGGGAGACTTTTCCAAAGCAAATGCAGGGAATGGCTTTACTTCTGACAGACTTTGTAAATGCAGAACTCTGCTGGTGAGTGCTGAATGGCTGCACTCCAAGTGTGTCATGAAGGTAAATCCTGCTAGTCCAGATGTCTCCAATGTACTTAAGAAAAACTAGGTTTTTAAAATACTTTTGAATCTGAAATCCACTTGGATTATTTTTTTTAGAAGGATCTAACTTGCCTTTTTGCCATGTCATGAATTCTTCCCAGACTACATTTGTTACTCAAGATGTCTTTGCTTAGCCATTCTGTAGATCCTTTGGCGTGGCCTTCTACATTTGCTAAGGTGGAAGGGCTTCCTCAAAAGCCAGAGCTTCCTGTGTGTCACTGACTGTCATTATGGGATGGCTCCACATTCTGGGCCTCTGCTCCAGGTCCTTTATTATCATACTTGCACAGCAGTGCCTGACCTAGCCCAGTGTGGGCAGCAGGAATAACCCCAAACTGTGCCTTTCCTCTTGGGGCTGCTGTGTTTGCAAGCTCAGGACACTGAGGCAGGGCAATTTCTGGGCGGCTGGTTATAAAACCCTGTGAAACTACAGTGCTCATGAATTAAAAATTCTACAGATCATTCTTCCACCTTGCCTAACCTTGCAATCAGTTAAATGGAACAGAAGGAGGAGTTTGGAAGAAAATCACCTTTTTCCAACTCCCGTTCTCTCCAGCATGTTTGCAGCAAGATGTCAATAATGTCTCCTGCCTTTGCTGCTCCTCCCAGGGCTCCAGAGGCAGCAGGTAAGCTGACACAGCCTTGTGAGCTGCTCTGGGGGTATGACTGTCCTGAAACCCTCCTGTCTCCAGGTTACACCTTTGATCCTGGTCACCTTGATGTCAAGCATTTGTAATAATGCCTTGGTACCACGTTATTAATAAAAAAGCACGTACACCCCTGAGAAGCTGTCGTCAATGTTGTGGGATTTTTTCAGTGTGTTTGAAGTTCAAGACCTGCCAGGTGTGCTCACAGAAGCACCAGCCTTCCTTCCAGCACACTGTGTGTGCTCCATTAGCTGCTCTGCAGGAGAGTTTTCCAGCACCAGTATCACTAAAGCACATTTTACTGCTTCATTTCAGGCTCCTTCCTGCACTGCCAGTCCGTGCTCCTTCCCTGGCCATGCTCAGTAGCCAGTTTGATTTCAACACAGCAACTTATTACATAAAAAACACCCTCTAAATGAACAAGGAATTTAAAACCCCACTGCAGGCTGTTGAGAAGAGCCAAAAGAGCAATAATCAAATCTTGACTAAATTATCTTGGGTCAAATTCAATCCCAAGTGAAAGAGTATTCCTGGCTAAGGAGGCAGAGGGTAAGAAGTCCTGGAGCTGTAAAACGCCAGCTCATCATCCTTCAGCCAGTCTGGGAAGCAGGGTACACCACTTCCCTGCCACAAGGGAGAATTCTGAAGGAGGATTAACTGCTCAGTGTTTCTCCTAGCAGCTCCTCATTCTTCCTGTGATCTCCTTATTCCCTGCTAGCCCAGCTTTCAGAGCATAACTTCTCCCCAGTTTCTGCCTGCCCCTCACCAGCACCTCCCCTCACACTGTGCCCTCAGCCTGGCAGAGCTGCAGCTTTCCCCCCTCAGCAGCTGGGATTATTTCATTAGCCTGCCTTGGCCTCTCCCCATGACCACATCGTGGAGCAAAGTGTGATGGATGACTGAAGGCAATTTTGTATTAAAAATTTTCTTTAGAGCACTAGAAAGTGAAGTCCCATTGCTGAAGCCCATTAGTTTGAGAGGACAGGTCTGCATCATTTCCACGAATCCCAAAGCTGTTGAGGTTGGATTTTTTTTGTTTGCCTTTTTTAAAATTCTTTTTAAAATAAACAACCAATGTGCTTTTTCTCCCAGCATAGCCTGGTACCACTAGGGAAGCTCTATAGCTGCATCTCTACTAAAGAACACAACTAAGCAGCTTGACATCGGGCCAGGCACGGTGTTTTAAAAGTCCTGCAGTGATTTCTGAAAGGCTTGTGTCCTTTATTCTCTGTGAGTCTGCAGCTGGAGTATTTGAGAAAAGTATGCTGCTTAGAAAGTTCTTTCATGAGCCTTTAAAAGTTTTCTTTCTGACAACAACAACAAAAAAAGTCTCTATCAGCAGTAGATAATAAAATTCTATGTAAAACCTGTTTTTGTTTCCAGATATTGCTTATCCCTTGTGTGTTGCTCCCAGCTGAACACTGGGAACTTGACAGTATGTTAGGCTCAGGAAATGAGATAAATAAACCCCTGTGCCTCAGCTGTGGCTGCAGCCAGGGGTGGTGCCTGTTCCTGCATCCCAGCCCTGCATCCCAGCAGCCTGGACAGCAGCTCTCGGACCCCCGAGGACCCTCCCCAGCCCTCTGCTGGGCTCCCACCTCCTGTCCTCCCCACAGAATCCTCTGCATCCCACAGCCCTGCCTGGAACACCGAGGGAGCTCTGCCAGGGTACCGCAGGTAATGAACCCCTAATGCCCCTGGGGGCTGGGAGGAGAGCAAAAACACTCATCTGATATTGTCCAGCAGAGGCAATGTAGCATATGAGTAGAGTAATTAAATAATAATTAAAGATCAAGCAGATCGCTCTCTCTCTCCCCAAGGTGATCAGTGGGCTTGGTTTTTGCACAACTGCTTCTTAAAGGCAAGAAAATGCACAGGCAGTGTTAA
This sequence comes from Onychostruthus taczanowskii, assembly GCF_017590055.1. Classification (NCBI taxonomy): domain Eukaryota; kingdom Metazoa; phylum Chordata; class Aves; order Passeriformes; family Passeridae; genus Onychostruthus; species Onychostruthus taczanowskii. Next base: position 665,595 of record NW_024507879.1, on the reverse strand, counting down.
TTAAAAAGCCATGGATTTTGTGTTGTGCGCTGGAAGCCGTGTTGCTGCACTGAAAAATACTGCCTTTCAAATAATGACCCACAACTCACTGCAAACTTGCTTGGCATAAAGAAAAAATATATCCAAAGCAGAAATGGCAAACAAACCATGAAAATACTTTAAAGCTCCTGATGTCTCTCATCAACAGGAGGAATGTGCTGCTGTGGTCCAAGGAACTGGAAGCTGAGCAACTAATTTTTGGCTCCAGCCTAAAAGCAGTAGTTAAGATGAAAGTTTGCACTGCAAGAGGTGGATGTAACAGTTCTAAGGAGGTTTTTACTGGATAGGAAATATTCACATTATACTTCCTGATGGTGAAAATGACTGTGTTAAGGCAGGCTGGAGACCACAGAGATGCCCTGTGCAGGATGATGTTTCCTCTCTACTCTCAAATCTTTATCAGCTTGGTCATTTTAGAGCCATTGGCTTTTCTGCTGCAGTTTCCAGTTTCCTCCATAGAAGGCAGCATGTGACTCAAGCAGCTGCCAAGACCCCACAGCTCAGGATCTGTGGGTCAGGCACTGTCTTTCCAGGGGGTGGAGGGTTAAAGCCTCTGTGCCTTGGCTGCTTTGTTCCCAGAGCTCCCTCACTGGATGGAAACAGGATAGGATATTGCTCCTGCACTTTGTACCATTCTCAACCAGCCAGCATGGGAGACACTTTCCTGGCTTTCCTGGTGGGTTTTTTGCTTCTCTGGTGGAGGAAGAGACATTTAAAGCAATGATTTCTCCAGGAAGGCAGAATCTCCCTAGAGTAAAGGCTTTCCAAAGAGGACAAAACAGCAAAAGGCTCTTTTCTGCCTTCCATGACCTCTACAAATCCAGTCTAGTCCTCTCAGACAGCACTCAGGGCTGGGGCTTTGCAGCTTGCTGGGGGTGTGGTCCTAATGAAAATAAATAAATAAAACTAGTTCAGTTTGCTGTCAGGAAGGTTTGCATTGGTTTCTCTAAGAGAACATCTGGGGGCATATTGCACAATTTATATTTAGCTCATCTGCACTTAGGAGCAAGTTGAGGACAGAAAAGAGAGGACTAGAGCTCTGCTGCTTTACATCTTGGGTACAAATTCAGAGGGGAAATGTAGGTTAGATGTGGGGAAGGAATTCTGAACTGTGAGGGTGGGTGGTGAGGCCCTGGCACAGGGTGCCCAGGGAGACTGTGGTGCCCCTTGACCCCTGGAAGTGTCCAAGGCCAGGCTGGATGGGGCTCAGAGCAGCCTGGGACAGTGGCATGTGTTGGACAAGATGATCTTCAAGGTCTGCTCCAACCCCTCAACCTGATTCTGTGTGGATTACACAGGTGCACAGACTTCATACAGAAATAGTAAACACAGACAGGCAGACCCCAAGCACGCACTGCAAACCATCTGCCTTTAATGTTGGGGGAACTTGGCTGACATAAAAATAACCCTCTCTTATTTATCTATTGATTTAATTATATAGTTTACCTGTTATGGATTTTATATCTATTATAACACACATTAGTAGTGGCTGTTATAACACATTCATAAAATATGAATAACAAATCAATGCAATTATTTTAAATTATTTTATTTATTATTTTAAATTAAAAATACAGATATATTTATAGTTAAATGTATTTATGTAATTACACAATATTTAGTTACTGATAAACTGAAGTTGTTAGAATTCATAGCAAGCACACAGAAGTACATTAATGTTTCACTTTATAAAGGTGCAGCATCTCAGACACTCACCCTCAATTTTCTGCTTTTGAATTATTCTGACAGGGAAAAAAATGGCTGCATCTTAATGGCAAAAGTATAGCAACTGCATCTGGTCAGTCAGAAAGCAAATGGGAACTTAAGCCCCCAGCAGTTAAAAATAAGCATAATAATAATTATGAATGACAGAATAATTATGTCTGCAAACCTTTGAAGAGGTTGAATAGGATATCCATATCTATTACACTATAAAAAGAAAGGGAAATGAGACAACTTTTTGGCTCAGGATGAACTCTATTATCACTGAAATAATTTCTGTCTAGCTGCAAGCATTACACAAGCCAATATAATTTCAAGTAGTTGTTATGTTAACAAGAATGACTAAGATGCTTCACCTCCCCCAGCATCCTGTCCTTCACCTGCTCTTCCTTATTTCCCCCCCCGGAAGAACCTCTTGTTCTCAGGGTTCTGGAATGAATACAGCATATACAAATGTACTGACATTTCAGAGACTGTATCCATCCTGGAGACTCCATCTGAAGCAGTTACTGTGAATTAAACTCACAATCTTGGCTAAAAATAAACAGAGTATAGACAACCCTGTCACTGGAATGAAATTCAAGACTCAAACCTGCCAAACTATTCCATGTTCACTCCTCTTGTCCCAGGCCTTCTCTATTCGATTTTGCTTTTTTAGCTTGTATGTAAGGCACTGCCTGCATTAGATATTCCCAGATATGGATCTCACAATAAAATGGGTTCCATCTGTGATCAAAACAGAAGTTGGGCTTTTTTAAAATCCAGTCACAAGCCAAACTCTGTTATAATTCCCTGGAGCTGGGTATCCAACGGAGACAAAACTTTACGGTGCCAGTCTCCTCCACGCCTGTTCCAGTACCTCTAACAGTTCCAGCTGCTGTGCCCCTGGGCACAGCTCCATCTTCCCACTGCCCTGCTCACAGCAGTCTCCTTGGGCCTTCCCAGCTGTGCCCACTCCCTCTTTGGCACCTTCACCTGGAGTGTGGAGCCTGTGGGCTGGCAGAACACTGTGCGGGTGCCAGTGGCCATCCTGGCTCTCCTCTGTGCTGCTGCAGGAGAGAAAGTGTGCCCCTTTGAGCGCAGGGGAAAAGGGGAGAAAAGGAAAAGTGACATTTACAACACATGGAAAAGTTCTGGTTTGTAATTCCATTGTTAAGGTAGCATTTCCCAAGGGGGCAGAAGTGCTGCTTTCCTCCTGAAATGCCTCGGGGGGTGTTTCTTTGCATGGAGCTCCTCCTACATGTGGCCACCTCGTACTCAGCACTTTGAGGCCACCAGTTCATTATCAGCATGCAGTAAGGATTTGAAAGCCAACAACCACCTTCCTATGGAAGCTCACTTTTCATTTTCACTGGACTGCTCATTAAGAGACTCAAGGGACATTGTGCTTGTCACAGAGGAAAAGGCAGTGCTAGGACTGACACATCCCAAGCACTGGATAACAAACACTCTCATGGGCCAACCTGCTGGAAGCAGATGAGTTGGAACAGCACTCAGATCACTTTGCAATGCTTTTAATATTTCTATTCTTTATACATGTCCAATATGTACTTGATTCCATCCTTGCTTCCTGAGTGAAAGGTTTTCCTTTGTCCTGTGAAATCCATATGATCCCAACCTGCTCATGCCCTCCTGCTTGTCTAACCTAAGGGACACAGAGAGAGAGAGAGAAACTCCCCCTATTTCTTCAACATACCTCACTGGATGGAAACAGTGAGGTATGTTGAAGAAAGACAGATTTTCCCTTGTAGACAGATTTTCCCTTGTAGTTACCTCTCCTTAAATGAATGAAAGATCCACTGACCAGTGTCAGCTTAATTGTCATCATTCCCCCACTGCCTCTCTGGCAGTAAGACTCCAACCTTTTTTACTCAAGTGCCAAGCTGTTTAGGCAAGCTGTGTTAATTGCCCACTGTAATGCCTAAAGATTCTAATACCCTAAAGGGAGGATAAAACAAGGATTAGTAGCAAAACGCTAAAGAATTAAAGCGGCACATAAGAAGAGCTTACAAAACCTCAGACTGCAAACAGAGCAGGCTCCACCTACGAAGTCAACAACCTTAACTGCAGTGGCCAAAGGCTTCTCCTCCAATCTGTGCTTTGGCAACAGCAATAGTATTTCCTTCTTTAGAATAAGGTTATATTTTCAAAATTTCCATCCTTAAACTTGTGTGCTCTGAGAACAGACAGCAAACCTTGCGTCATAAAAGAAAGCAAGACTTTTAGACAGAGATCAGAAAACAAGAGTTCTCCTTTAAAACCAGGAGTCATTCACTGGACTCCTGAAGCCACTGCAGTGCAATCTCTTGTTACAAGGGCCTCAAGGAAACCAGCTCTCTCCTGTGAAGTACAGTAACAAAGGAGACAATCAGAAGGATTTTAAGGACTTCAGCCATCTCTCTGTCACTGCTTACTACTTCTGTACTGCTGCCCCTGAGTTTTGGAGACACTGCTGTCAATACTCTGAAGTTTAGCTCTCCCCAGAAGCACTGCAACCATCAGATTTGTACTTGTATTTTAGTTCAGAATCTCCGAGGGAGCCTTTTTATTCCTCTCTTAGCCAGGTAGGTAAGGACATAACAGATAAGCAACGTGGCAGGGAAGTTCCGAGAAGCAGTGCCTGCTGCTGTCCATCAGCACGGCTCCAGGATGCAGGCAGTCCTGCCAGGATGTCCGTGCAAGGAAGGGCTGTGAGAGCCCAGGCTGGGCGTGCAGAGGGAGCCCCGTCCGTGGAGCCCCGTCCGTGGAGCCCCCAGCCCCGCAGCCCCCAGCCCATGGAGCCCCCAGCCCATGGAGCCCCGTCCGTGGAGCCCCGTCCGTGGAGCCCCAGCCCTGCAGCCCCCAGCCCTGCAGCCCCCAGCCCATGGAGCCCCATCCATGGAGCCCCGTCCATGGAGGCCCGTCCATGGAGGCCCAGCCCTGCAGCCCCCAGCCCCCAGCCCTGCAGCCCCCAGCCCATGGAGCCCCAGCCCCGCAGCCCCCAGCCCCGCAGCCCCCAGCCCAGTCCCAGCAGCAGGAGGCACCCGGGCTCCGTTCCAGCCTTCAGAGCAGCGCGCACACCCCGCTGAGCCGGGGTCACCTCCGGCAGCAGAGCCCTCGAGTGTGCATGGGACAGCCGTGGGCACGGCCCTGCAGGAGAGCGGGACAACAGACATAACAAGGACTGCTATTAAATACACAGCAACAACACGCTGGCAGCGTATCACAGCTCTGTGAACTCCTGCTAACATGGAAATTGCTGTGTTTTAGGGATGATGAATTAGTTCAATATGAATTTATAGGAAGTACAGACCAGATGTACTTATTTGGATAAATCTTTTGTGCATGAGACTGTATCTGGACTGATAAAATGAGCTTCTGTAATTTTGTTATATCTGATTGGAAAAAACCAGCAACATTTTAAGACTTAGATAAATTAATTATCTAATCCAGTTGAACTTTCTTCTTTCAATGATTTCCTATATTGAGAGAGTGGATTTTTATAATAGAATTGGATGTAATGAAGTTTGTAAAATGAGAAATTGAAATGATTTAAAAACATTGATTTTTCCTCTACAGATGGATTTTCTCTTGACATCCCTTTCGCTTTTTCCACTATCTTTGCAGGATCACTAAATACCACATTCAGAAGGCACCTGACATCTCCCAAAGCAAAATAAATTTATTTTTTTAAGTCTTAACACTGCAGCACAGTAGCAAAACTACCACATTTGTTCACTCTATTGTGTTTCATACTGTTGGATGAGGGAGATCGGACATGAATGGAGCCAATGAGTCTGTGTCCATGTGTTCTGGCCACATCCACTTATTTTCATGTTAATTAGACTGTATGAAGAATAACCACATCTATGGTACCTTTTATCATTAAAATATGATATGACTTTATGGTTTTTAATACACATACATTTTAACTATGTTGTATTCTATACCAAAATTTTGTGCTAAAGCTTATTTTCTGTCCAGAAAATGAGGTACAATTTAAGACTCTTCTCTCAGCTTTTTAATGTAGGATCTTGGGAAAGTCACTTAGCCTGAGACTTGTATGTAAAGCAATACAAATGATGTAATTTAAAATGTATGTAATTCACTTCTGTAAAGCCATTCAAAATTCATGTAAAGGCTAAGGCAGAACTGATTTTGCCACTGCAACCGATTTTTATTTTACTCCATATGTCAGCACCTTGAAAGGCAGATTTCATCTTTTCTGCTTTTATGTAGGAAGCTGTTTTGCTCTCCATGGTTCCTTGTGAGAGTTTGCATTCACCCCACCATTGCTGGCATGACTTAACTGCTCCCTACTACAACTAAGCACCAGGAAATTTCATCATCACCATGCTCATTTTTCTGACTTTCCCATAATGAAGTTTATTTGGTGCCCTGTTTCACATGCACACAAACAACAGAAGAAAGCCAGAGAGAACTTATTTCAGCTGAAGAACAGCAACATATAAACCAAAACCCTTAGACTAAATCCCTCATAAGATGAGACAAAGGCACAAAGAATGACCGATGAGCTTAATGTGATGTGGCAGGGCTGCACACCGGTGAGCACTGATGGCTGGAGAACAAGGGAAATGCTCTTACAGTTAGCAGTAAGTTCCAAGCAAGACAGGAGAATAGATTGCAATAAAAAAATTAAACTTTAGCCTGTTTTGGAGAGAGGAAGAGAGCAGAGGGAGATGGCAGGAAGTCAAAGTACTTAGTGTTTAGAAACAGCTTAAAATTCCTTCAGTATTTAACAAGTAAATGCCGTATTTGTTAAAGATTCCATACAATCAACACTGCAGTTACTTTATTTTTTTCTTTAGCTAAGTAAGACACAAGAAAGGCCATGGGCTGTGCCACCTCTTAAAAAGCAAACTAGGACACAATGCATTGGAGTAAATTTTTCAGGTAACCTGTGTCATTCATGTGACACACACTACACCTGGCAGCTCACATTCCAGGTCCAAGGCACTATTCTCTACCTGTTATTCCAACCTAAATTACAGGAGAAGCTGAATAACATTCAGCAGGAGAGATAAATTACATTACTGGGCAGGCTGACAGTACAGCTATAGGAAATACCCCAGGGAAAGCTAGTCTGCCCACATCACTGTGCACTGAGCCAGTATTTTGTTGTAATAAATGCTCCTGATCTGCCCATGGAGATTCAGGACCTAGAGAAGCACTAACAATAGCACTAAGACAATGTTAAACTGATCATCCAGAGCAGCATAACCTGAAAAACTCATTGCCAGGGCTGTGAAGATGAAGTACTTCCACTGAGGGGGAATTCCAGTGAAAGGGGCTGGGTGCTTCTGCCAGAGAATAGAAATGAACCTTCTACCTTGGACAGCTCCTGACACTCCCGGAGCAATTGAAAGGTCTCCTGGTATGAATAAGAATCAGAACCCACATCTGATAGAGATTCTGCTAGAAAAAGCATGTTCTGCTGTCCTAGGTGCTCGGACACGCTATTTTCACATTTCTGCTCCTGGATGTCAGGACAGCCTGGTGTGAATATGAGACACGCACTGGCTTCTTCACAGTAAAGAAGAAAAAACTTAATTTTCTGCTTCAGAAAACAGAATTGCTGGTTCAGAAGGCCAGATAATACCAGTCTTCTCTATGGAGGGAAACACTGAAACAGAATCTTGTAAAGGTCCTTAACAAGCTGAATTTGGGTGGTACATACGAGAGAAGACAGAAAATATTGAAGGCAGATTTATAATTCTACAGAAATACTTACTTTTTTTCAGAAATATTTATGTATTTATTTTTTGTGTCCTGCACTGATACAGTACTTGCAGCTGAGAACTATTCCTCAGAAGTTTATGACTGACTATAAGAAATATTTAATAAGACAATTTTTATGGTGAAGCTGTGATTAAAAAACCACAGACTATTGCAATGTTTTGAATTATTATGAAACAAAAAAGATTTTTTTTCTTGCACTATTTTACACACTGAAAGTACAAGACAATTAACTCCAAACTGTCTTTATAAGCACACAATTTTAATGAGAAATCTAATGTTAAGCAAGTATAGGAACCGACACTACAAATTCTGTTCATGCCAGTCTAAAAAAAAAACCCCAAAAATCTTAGTGTGAACTAGAAAAGATGGGTATGAAGCACACCAGACTGATTTTACCCAGCTTCCAGCCAAGACCTGCCCATGGGTACCACTGTGATACCAGGGGCTTTCACAGCCTCAAGACTTCCCTGTTCAAAGACTGTTCCAGAAAACAGGAAACAGCTCTCCCTTGCTTGATCTGCACTGACAACCACTTTGTTTTCTCAAAGCTGTCCCATAGTGAGTTAAATCAAACAAACCAATTAAACTCCATGACAGGGGCATGACTTTTAATTTTTATATCCATGAAGGGTGCTCTTATTTAAATTCTGTTCCTCTGTGAGCCTGTAAATATATACATTTTACTGTGGAAAGTGGAGCAGCTTCCACAGATAAGCCTGTTAGATGGAAGGCTCAGACAATGGAGCACAGGTTGCATGGATTGTAAAACAGTGATTTTTTGCAAGGCTTGTAAATGGGCTATACTTAGGAGATTTGCAAAAAAAAAAAAAAAAATACTATTCTAGAACTACCTAACTACAGACAGCCTGTGTCTACCCTCTACTAAAACCCATGTCCTACACCCAATATTTTTATGTTATTTATTGAATAAAGACAGAATATAGAAATAGCAGCACAAGCAGAGTTTGGCAAAACCAAAGGTGATCTTCAAATTTCAGAAGGTGACTTCAGACAGCAAAAGAAAAGACCTTACACTCAAGTGTCCCGACACCCAGTGGGAACATAACCCTGATCCAGCCTTGCATGCTCCCTCTGGATGAGTGTTTGAGTTGTCTTGCTGACTCCTCACTCATCAGCATCTCTTCAGAAACACTCCAGGGAAAACAAGATTTTTTATATCTTCCTGATCAATTACCCTTTAAGTTTGATTTAAAGAAACTCAGCAGGTCAAAAAATAATGTTTCAACCTCACCTCTTTTACTGAGATCTTTTTTAAAAAAGGAAATGGAATTAATTTACTTTGCTTACACACTTCCATGACTACAGCTCCTTATATATACACTACTTACTTCCTTAATAAAGCAAGTCTTAGCAGAGGCATTTTTCCCCAGCATTCACAGTGGAATACTTCAGCACTACTGATATTCTACTGTGACCTTATGTAATTACAAATTGGAATGGCCAGCTACTCAGCTACATCAGCCTGAGAAAGATTGCTGTGTTCTTTAGAAATGAAAGCAGATATTCAAGATGTTGCTGAACTTTTGCTGCAGTGTGTAGTTAAGAACAAAGTTTCATAACCATAAGTGTAACTGAAATTTCTTCTCAGGAGATAAAGCAGCACAGAAATCAGAGCCTCTTACTGTATATTCAGATCAGCTAATTGGGAAAGCTTCCTTTTTAAATGTTTAAACCTAAAGAAATCTAAAAGCCAAATTACCTTGGAAACCTTGTAGTGCTTATAGAACAGATTAATACACCTCAGAAGGAATACATTAGCAATGAAGTCACAGAATGCTTGCATCAGGTTTTCCTGCAACATTTCATGGTCTATTAAATAATTGGTAGCACAGAGCAAAGCAGAAACGTATTTGCAGAAAGCCAGGGATAATGCACATAATTACATGTGCATTTTAAAAGTTCAATGGATTGTGGAAGCACCACCCACTAAACACAGCATATTCAATGCACCTCAAACACAGGAAATAGAAATAAATCAAAGGCATGAGGTGAAAACCATGACTCATAAACCCCCAAGAGCAGCCTGTGTGTTTGGAGTCCTCAAAACACTGGGAACAAAACAACCAAAAGGCCCAAAGACAGCCCCCCTCACCCCCCAGCAAACCACAAGGAACTCAAGAGCTGGACTGCACATAATAATGGAGGGAATGAGAGAATTCCTCTGCAGGGAATGGCTGGGCAGCTGCCAGGGGAAGCAGGAACACACAGAGTAAGCCACGAAGCTGCAGGGAGAAGAGTGAAAAGGAACTGCAGGGAAAAATGATTAGACATTAGAAAGAAGACAGACAGACTGACTTCTGCACCACTGATTAAAGACCTAAATAGGAACATGAGTAACAGAGGATGAACATCAGTGACATGATTCAGGAAAAGAATTCAATTTATTCTCAAGCCATTAGGGAAAGCAGCACTTTGACAAAAAGACCATAAGGAATTGAAAAGGTAAAATAAAACACTACTAATCTGGGATGAGAAGGAACTCAAGTGCTAACCCTGAGCAGACTGCCAATCTAAAATTTCAGCCTGTAGGATCTAGTACATAAAGAATACTCCTGTAGTGGAACAGCATCTCCCTACAGTACCTGACTGCTTCCTTCTCCTCTGCCCTAAGGAAAGAATCCCTGTCAGGGCTGGAGCAGGGAGTATCAGTGAATGGCAGCTGCTGCCAGGCTCCTTGGCTCCTGCCCTTCCTGCTGGAAGCTCTCTCCTCTCTTCTTGCAGCTCCCAGGGAAGGTGAGGGTCCTCTGGGCTGTCTCAGGACACGGCACTGGATCAGCCACAAGGAGCAGAGCAGTTCAGCTGACAGACAGCATCCAAAACAACACTGACAGCAAGTGGCAGAGGTGATTTTGGAGAAATGTTCTCTGTACCGTGCTGATCTTTCAGCTGGCAATAAAGATCTCACCTGTAGCCACCTTTGATTTAAATGCTTCTATGGTTCTGCCATTTAGTGTCCAGCCTGAATTTAATATAACTACAGAATTTCATCTGAATTTTAAACCCCCACGTGCAGTGTTAGCTGTTACTCTGGCAACCCAGCAAAGGGTTGTAATTAATCATTTTGCTAGCATGAAATGCGTTGCATAATCACTTAGAAATCAAGTTTCATTAACACTGGCATTAACTATTGAAAACTGGCAGAAATACCATCAGAAAATGAAGCATCATTTAAATTAAACGCTTCATTTGTATTTTTTCCCATCAAAATTACTGCATGGGAAATGGGCATACCAAACTTCAGAAATAATACTTCTTATTGGTGAGGAAGAGAGTGAAAATGAATTTTTCTCTGAATAGAACTCAAATTACGTTTATTTTGTTACATGTAATTTTAGAAGTGGAAATAAACACTTGACTCACTAGTTTTCTACATAAATGTAGGCACTTCTGAAAGAAATTTCAGTTGTTTCCAAGATTAAATTAGATATCTAACTTCAAATATCTCTATTTGAAAAGCTCTACTTGCATTTATATTTATTGCATGATACAATATTTAGAAAAGTTTGCTGTAACCTTGCCAAATGACATGTCCAGAATAAACAAAGTTAAAGGTTCATTTTCTGCATATGATGTTGGAATTCACTGCCTCAAACTGTAGCAGTAACAAAAAATGAAAGTGGGTTAAAAAGGACAAATTTTAACAGAGAATGGATTGTCTCCCAGATTAAAGGACTGGGTGTGCGAATCCATCATTCAGAATTTACTTCTTTCTGGGATATCTACCACTTTCCAGCAAGGAATCCCATTACACGGGTCCGGCTCCCAGAGATTCCCTCTGAATTTGCTGCTGCAAGTTTCACAGGCGGTGAGCCAGACAACCCATCCTGAAGTCAGAGCTGAAGGTGGAAGCTTTCAGGATTAAACACCGATGTCCAGCAACCACAGTCGGGCTGAGCTGTGCTGGGAGAAGGCAAAACCCCTGGGAACTGCATCCCCAAACCCTGCTCAGTCATCAGCCACGGACTGACCTTTTGCTCTGCAGCTACACAGGCTGCCCCGGCTTGCTGTGGGGTGGTTTTTCCTACAGGAGGAAAAAGGGAGGGATTTGCTGTAGGAAACTACCTACAATAATCCTAGCCAAGGCACGTGAAAGCAAGTAGATGTAATGTCAGTAAATACTAATTGTACTGGAGGTTCTTAAAATCCTAATTAAAAATTCAGTATCCAAATCAAATAATGGTCAAATAAATACACCAATAAGTTAGCCTCAGTGTTGTTTGAATTAAATGAAATTAATTAGATCAAAGGATTAATGCCATGACTAATCAAGCTTTGAACACAAACGGTAACAATAAGCTAACATTGTTGGCAGATTATATATTCAGCTAAATAATTTAATTTGTCTTGGTCATAACTCAACTTAGGAGCTCATTAAATATCCTAAAACGAAAGGAAAAGTCTAAGTCACAATATCAAAAGCAGCTCCTCTCATGTAACTTAGACTTTCCTCTCTGGCCTAACATTCCTTCTCCCCCAGCAGAAGCCAAAATGTATTTAAAAGTAATCCCTAAAAAGCAAAATTGTTATAACCCTTGTGATTCTAATGGCAGGACATACTTTAACAGGAACTTTTAGGATACATCCTCAGTGGGCACTTTTCCCTGTTTTTCCTCATGGGTCTGAAGCCATCCTTAAACTCTTGTAACTCCTGCATTTCCCCCACATTCAAGGGCTGGTGCTCACATGCTCATGACCATGGAGTCCTCCCATAAAGCTGATAATAAAAAAAAGGGCTGGACTTGCTCTCATTGTTCAGATTTCTAAAGTTAAACAAAATAACTATGAAATAGTAACAGCACAAAACCTCTTCCTGAACCACTGATCCCTCACAGGCCTGTTGCCTGGGAGCACAAACCAGGTTTATAAAACATTTCCTCCTGGCAGAGAGCTTTGTGATCCAAGTGTTTTTCCCACGAGGGACACAGGTCAAATACTCAGGAAGAAAATGCTGAAACATCAGCACTACTTCCACTAAGGCTGCTGTGTTTTGAAAGAGTATGACGTTTACCACTGTCCCTTATGTTTTTTCACTACCACAAAAGGCAACAGGGGAGTTTTTCTGGTTTTTCTGTTGTCAAAGCCAGCTTACTCTCAATGAGATCAAGGGCTTCAGGGAAATCTGGCAAAAAGCTACTCTCTAACCACAGAACTTGGTACAAAGTTGAATGTGTGTCCAGGCTGGCTGCTGTACTCCTCAACTGTCTCCAAAGCACATTCATCAGCATCTCTTTCTTTTCACAGTTAATTTTTGGCTGTTGTACAGAAGAAAGTGGATAGCTCATGCTGTTCAACTATTTGTTGAAAAAGCCATCAAAATGAAAATAACATGGAAAATACAACCAGCAGGACAAATTATGGAAATTCAGGTGCAACTTCCACCTTAGAATCTCTAGCCATTAGTAAAGACATTAACAAAAATCATTCCTGTCACTGCCATTTTAAAGGAAAATCCAAAACCATAAACTATTTTCAACAAGATTCCCAAAAAGTCTGAATAGGTATGGTATAAAACGAGCATTTAAAAAATCCTCTAACCAAGTATTTATGTCACAGGAGCTATTCTGCTTTATGTCACATCAAATAAAGAAGGAAATACCAAATAATTACAGCAGTTTCCTCTACTGATTTGAAGTTGGCAGCTGTGTGAACAGAAAAAACCACCACTGATCTCCTTTCTGTAACACTGGAATGCTGTTTGCAGTGTGTCTTGTGAGTGTCATATCAACAAAACCACTAACAATGGACTAATATTGGAATAATTACCTCCCTTCCTACCTACCCAGAGAAAGAGGGAGCTTCAACATCAACAACTTCAACACTGAGGCTCAGCCAAGCCAGAACCGAAACACCGTGGCTTTGTCTGTTTGTATAAAAATATACCATCAGTGAGAGTGGATGGGAAAAAAGCAAAAGAAAAGGCAATTTTGGAACTAACACCTAGTATTAAATATAAGCCATGGAAGCTCTGGTGTCTCTCCTTGAGCTGAGTAGATGAAGTGTAACAATCTAACTCACTGTTTTTTGGTGGATTTCAGGAGGGCACTTCAAGGCTCACCAGCCAGAGCTGGGCTCAGGCTCAGCACTGAGGCCTCTGGTCCCAGCTCCATGCTCTGCAGAAGATGTCACTGTCATTGCCACACTGCAGATCAATGACTGCCAAGTTCCAAAGGACACAAGCCTAATGAGAAACATTTGCAGAAAAAAGGTGAAACCATGGTGATGCATTTCTGAACCCTTAATACACCATAAATATCAGAACCAAAAAACAAAGTCCAATACACAGTAACAGGGCAAAGGGAGAAGTAAAAATGATTGATACAAGACAGGGAAGAGTGAAATGGGGGTGACTGGGCAAGCAGATCCAGGAGGCTGGGATTCTGGATAAGTTAGTTAAAAAATATAATGACACAATAAGAATATCAGAACCAAAAAACAAAGTCCAATACACAGTCACAGGGCAAAGGGAGAAGTAAAAATGATTGATACAAGACAGGGAAGAGTGAAGTGGGGGTGACTGGTCAAGCAGACCTAGGAGGCTGGGATTCTGGAGGGTTTAAGTTAGTTAAAAAATATAAAGACACAATAACAATTATAAACACAGGTCCCCTCTTTTCTAGCAGTTCTGAACAGAAAGGTGCCCTGGATCCATCCATATTTCACTGACTGCTCTATCCAACAATGATATGTTCTTATTAAGCAGGAAAGCATTTACTTGAAATTTATGTTTGACAGTGTGATCTGGATCTGAACTTCCTACAAAACATGCCAAAGGACACTGGAACCATATGGTAACATCTGGGTTTGTACATCTGGTGGCTTCTGCACGTCAAATATTCCAAATAATGTTCTTTGTGTCTCTTCATCACACAAAAAATTAAGGTAAATAAACAATTCAACTGGTGTAACACCACCTTTGACAGATGCAGAGCTGCCCAGTGGAGAGTTGGTACATTGCTTCTATTTTTCATTTAGTGTATCTCCACTGCAAGGACTCATTTACATACTACTTTATAAATACATATGCAGTACCTAATTTAATATAATGATCTTGCAGTCTGTTTTAAAACTGACACGGGTCAGGATGGGATAATAAACCCGAGTTTTAAGACTCATATGCAGCCAGAGGTTAAGGACTTCCTGGGATAGTAAAGATCACAGGGCAAACCAATCAGTTTTTTTGAAAATTGCATAAGAAAACAAGCCAAGAAAGAATCACCAAACACAAACAGACTTTTCATATATATGGTTTATCATCCAAAACTGAACAAAAATCTGTATTTCACAAGACATTTTCCCCTTCTTAGAAGGCAGCATACCAGTTACCAGCTGTAGCACACTAATGTCACCTATTGTCTAAACAATGGCACGAGTTGTGTGAGCCAGTAAGACTGGCTGTGCAACCATCCTAACAGGGGAATAAGGAGCTTGGAGGACTTCTTATTTCATAGAGCTGCTTATCTACATCAGGGAAAGTCTTCATGCCCTGTCATCTTATGCATGTAAGAACTGAAGCTTGTCAAAGCAATGAGCTGACACAAAGGAATGACCCTGAGTCAGTAACATTTTTTTTGGCTGTAAAGACATTAAAACCATGCAGTTCTAAACATCCTACAGGCTGTGAGAGACAAACCAATCTCCTTTTTGAAAACAGGGATTTTTGGATGAAAACTGATATCCCCAAACATCAGTTTTTTCACATAAAAATGTCTCCAATGTTTTTCCATTTTCTGTTCTTGCTAGAATGCAGAAAAACTCTAGAAGTTCCTTTTGAGTTTTAGAACTTGAAAGTTTTGGTGCTGAGCCTACTGTAGGAGACTCTCACAAAAGCATTCATTATAACAGGGGCAGGCAAAGACTCAGACACAACAGAATAAAGGGCTGGGAGCATGTATTTTTAATAATAAATAGGTTAGTTAGGGGGCAAGTGTGCAAAATCCAATGTATTCTTTTAAACTGTAGGCTGCCAAATCAGATTTAAAAAATATTTGTATCCCATTTGTGAAAATGTATGTTTGTAAACCACTGTGCAATTTCCCTGCAGGTTCTGTCCTGGCTTCAAGGGCTGCAGAGATCCATGCCCCAGCTGCAAGGTCTGCCCCAGCAGAGGCACCAGGGCTGCCCAGGGCCACCTTCTGGGACAGCTCAGTGAGCACACAGCCCCTGGCACAGCACACCTACCTTCCCACAGGAATGAAGCCCAGCAAGGTTCCTGTCACTGCAACCCGAATGCAAGCCACAGCAAATGCACTCAACTGCAAGGAGAAACAAAAGCCCCAAACGAAGCAACCTGCGGCTCAACAGCAGCTGCAGTGAAGGTGGGGGCTGTTTCTGAAGGTGTGGGCTGTTTTCTTTCTGGCCCATTTGGGGATCAGATGCTGCACATGAGTGGAGGATCAGAGCAGTGCTGAGCATCCAGGTGAAGTGAAAAGTTCTGGAATCAACAGTTCTGGCAGGGATGTTCCCAAAGTGGGACACACATACAAACAAGAAGTTGAAAGGGAATTTCTGAGGACAATGAGAGTGATGGTGGGATGCCTCCAGGTTTAGCCCCGGGCTGACTGAAGGCAAATGCATGCTTCTCCCTCCAGACTGCAATGCTGCCTCAGAACTGCCATCATGATCCCTCTGCTACTGAAATCAAATTTATTTGGACTTCAAAGCTGGTGTGAATCCTGTCCCAGTTTGATTTCTGTTACAAAACAGAACCCTGGGGTAGATAAAAAGCATCAGTTAGTGATACATAATTATTTAAGCACCACTTTCTCAACTCTCTAACTGAATATGGATTTTTTCTGTTTTTTTCTGTTGTAGGCAGAGCACATTCAGATGTACAATGAATTCTACATAATGCACACAGCTTCCTCCTCAGCCAGAACAAGTATTTTTTGCTGAATAATACCAATTTCTGTCCTTAGATCCTGGTCACACTAATTAATATACTGACTATCAATGATTCAGCGAACACTACTGTTGTAAATACTCTCTAAAATTAAAGCACACTCTTAAAATAGTGGTTTAGTCACAACAGAGCTTTCAGTTCTGTGGAAAGACTGCTGTGTTAAAAAAAAGCATTCAAAAGCCTTTACCCAAACACTTTGTGCATGTAGTAAAAAGGCATCAACGTTTTTGTCATATTTGACATTTCAAGGATATCCCCAAGATTTGTAATAACAGTAAACCAGGTGGGACAAATCTCTGAAGAGTATAAAACAGAATATCCAATCTTTTCTAATTACTTTCCAAATCTTTATGTCTACTTCACATCTGCCTCTTCCCTGCAAGCTGAATTTCCCCCCAAGTAAACCTTGAAACAGTTGTTGCATTCTCTGACTGCTAAGGAATGTGACATCTGGATCCCAAGGCAGCCAGATGGCAGCCCCTCACTGAGGACACACAATTTCCCTTCTCCCTTGACCTGCTGCAATCCGTGATGCCAGCACCAGGGAGAAGGGATGTTCTGCTCTTCCATCTCTTTCAGTTCTCATTTCTGTCCTTACGTCTGAGGAAAGCCAAATCCTACACTGTGCTCTGCTCCACACACAGGTCTATTGCTCAGAATACTGGATAAATTCTAATGCACAACAGTGGTAATTCAGAAATAGAAAACCCAGGAAAATAAGATCAGATTTCTGGTACTTCAAACCTTTCATCCCACGCATTCACATGAGAAGTAAGTATTTTTCAATAGAAAATAATTACTCTCATTAAAGGACATTTTCTTTTAGAGAAACAGGACTACCCACGACTGCAAGGCTGCAGAATGAAGTCTAGAAAAGATTGTGAAGTCAACAAGCTCATATACCTATTTGTACACACATACTAATTCCAGCAAAGCTGTCAGTGTGGCTTCCAAATATTTCCCATCATCTCTTCTGCGTCAAGTTGGTCTCAAAATAATTTCTTTTAAACTTAATCTTTCATATACACAGCTCCAAAGCAAAGTATTTCTTCTCAGAATGCCTGAGATTTAATTCAGCTGGTTTGAAGAGATCTGAGTCTTTTAGAATGTATTTTCCATTTTCACACACTAAGGGCACCATTTTATGCCACTGCTGCTATTAGAAAAGCTACTGCTTAAAACTTTAGTTCGTGTAACCTCCATGCAGAATATTCTGGTGTTAAACTGAGAAAAAGAAGCAGAAGATAAGGAAAGTACCACCATGCTGAACATCTGCAGTAAGTTTTGGTGAGACCATCAGCCCAATCACTTATGACATCATGGAAAGAATTGCATTCTTTCAAGTATTTACAAGATATCTTACTGCCAAAATCTGAAAAAAACCCCAAAAACCTCCATTCCGTTCTAATACAACAGTTCTGGGTACATCCTCTTAATGGAGGAAAAATCCTGTAAACCAAACAGGAACAGGAACAATAATTTCTGATTCCTCAACAGAAACAGAGGCAAGGTCTTCACCTTTTCCAGTGTGACAGCAATTCATTTTCTGTTTGGCCAGGCTGAACTACTTTACCTGATAGACTCAAGTAAGTGCAGAAATCACTGAGACTTCCCTCAGTCCTCTCCTGCTCTCCTTAAAGAAGAAAATCAGTAGGTTTATAATGGAAGATAAGGGTCAGACTTTGAGAAACTGTTTTTATGATGAAGCAACCTGGCTAAATTCAAGCAACATATAGTGGCTACTGAGTGCAAAAATCAAAATCAAACAATCTAATAAAACACGTTCTGGGTGTAATTTCTATGCACCTTGCACTGCAATAACTGCATTAACTGGAAATGCATTACAATTAAAACTAGACTGTATGCTGGAAATTTTGCCCACATCAAAATAATTTAAACACTTGAGCAAAGAACACAGTGGTCTTTTATACCACAGCAGGGAATCATAGCCTACATGGCTACTCCTGCATTAGGAATGAATGAATGAGGGAGTTAAACAGTTATATTTTCAAAGGCCTTATTATTTTACCTTGGTGAATACCAAAGTTGGGAAAGTAGAAGGAAAAAATTCAAGAACAAAAGAAAAATAAAACAAAATGCTAGTAACTAGTGGAATTCTATACTGAAGCTCTGTCCAAGCAAAACATGTACACCCTGACATTTCCAAACCTGGTGCAGGTTGTGACTCATTAACTGTACTCAAGAGTCAGAAGGTAACAGGAAAAGAAGTTTTTGATGTGCTGAGTTTCACCTTTGTGCACGCAACAGAACACATACTGCAGATACTGGAATTTGTTTTCAAGCACTGTTGAAACTGAAAGCAAGATCCAAACAGAAAGTAGCAGAACCAATTTTAGGAAGACATATTACTAAATTTCCTTGAAAAGCATGACATTGGAACATTACTAAGAAACAGGGCTGCCTCTCAGATAAGCTACTAAGTGTTATTAGGATAAAAATATATATATAATTAGAGAATAATTTATACTAATTCAGCAAAACAATTTGAAAAAGAACTGCAATGAAAAGATCAAAATATGTACCAATAATGGGAAGCTAACATAACATTTGACTCAAGGTATTTTTAACAGTGTCATTGCAGCGTTACTGAAAAGCTCCTGTCATGGGTGCCCAGTGCAAAGTGACAGAATCTGGGGAGAAGTGAGCCATGCCAGACAGAAAGAACATTGGCAGAGCCTAGGTGAGGGTGAGGAACAGATGAATGGCATCCCCTGTGCAGGTAACACAGAACCAGCACTGTTACACTGCAAAGCAGCAGAAGCTGCTAGAAGAATGAAGAGAGGAGTTCAAAGAGGGGATGATGCACCAGTGTGGCTTCCTGAACAGCAACAGTGCAAAGTTGATTTCTACGGTCATGAAGCTGTGAGAAACTGGAGGGCAGCCAGGTTCCTGGAAAAGATCGATGTACATTCCAGGACCTGAAAAAGAGTACTGAAAGAAACATGCGACAACAAATAAATCTCACTGATACCGCATGAAAGCAAGGTTGTTATTCTGAAAAGGATGCAAAGATTGAAAAAACAACTCAGAATATCAATGTGGATTGATATGACATACACTTGGACAAGGCACAAGGGACAAACCTCAAGAGCTCGATCAGTCATGTTCAAATACTTCAGTAATCACAGTCATGTTCAAATACTTCAGTAATCATCTCTTGTTTGACTTCACTAAAGCCTTTGACTCATGATTGGCTATGCCTGACAATGCTTGAAATGGGTTTTCTATCACTCTCAGACAAGCTATGGCATAGAACTTAATCAAAGTTGTTATTCTAGAAGTGAGAACAACCTAAGAGTGGCTCTCCAACAGGAAAGGTGTATAGGAAACGGGGAGATGGTACCTCCTGTCCATGTGCTGGTGGGGACAGCACAGAGAAGAGCATCAGAAGGCCCAAGGGGAGGCCAGGCCTGTGACCTTACACATCCAGAGCGTGCAACACTGCTGCCCAGCCGGCCTGAGGACCACGGAACATGCACTGCCCATGCAGATTCCCAGAGCAGCTCTCGGGAGGCTGGGGGGGCACAAGGAGTTGGGAGGGGACACAGCAGGACAGCTGACCCCAAGAGAGCCATGGGATATCCCAGACCCATCCATATTGCCCTCACTACAAGTGGCACTTGCAAGGCTGCTTTTAATTCATTACATCCATCCATATCAGGATTGTATGAGGAATTTAGAACAAGCACAGTCCCAACTGTACTATAGACAGAATTCCTGTTAACATTTATGGACAACCTTGTGTTAGAGTACTAATTTGGCTGAGTTTTAGTGATTCTTAGCATGGCTTTCCATTTACTTACACTGAACAAATAAGTTCTAACCTCATTTCCATCAGGATCTGGCACAGCTCCAATGAAGCCAAATTAAACACCCTGTTTTACATGGCAGTGTAACAATGGAGGCATAAGAGGACATCAAATACAGCAAGAGTTCCAAGCAAAGCTTGGTACCAGGTAATTAATAACATGCTGTCACAATCAGGTCTCAAGGTGAGAAGAAAAAGCAATAAGTTAATTGCTTCTTAATGATCTATTAATACAGTCCTTTATTTTGTTAGGTATACACCCAGAAATGTATTTAAGCAATTAAATTCAAGTTGCTTAATACCCTCATTAAATTCTGTGGGCCTGCTCTCCTACAGTCATTGAAACCTACTCTTCATTTGGGACTGGGGACAAGCAGAGGTGAAGGAGTCAGCAGAGAGGTGGTTATGAAACTGCAACACTTGAAGAATGCTTTTATGATGTGTGGAATGCAAAACATTCAGCAATGTAAGTCAGGGAGGCAGAGTGGAGCTCTGGTGGACCCCAAGTACATTCTAGGAAGCACAGCTGTATCAAAGCCATAACAAAACATCTATGACAGGAGGTATTCAGCAAAGACATCTCTGCACTACAAAAAATTGTGTAATGTGAACAGGCATAACTTCCTTTCTCCCTCAACCATGGATTGATGCAATCTGCCAACTATTGCAGATGAAAGTCTCATTCCTTAAGTATCCTGCAGCAACAATCTGAGAAGCTGATCTGATAAGAAAGCAGACAATAAAAAGAACATCTTCAACCCCTAAAATTAAAATGAGCAAGCATGACAATGCAAGTGAGAGACAAAAGAGCAAACATTAAGAGAACGACAAACTTTTATAAATAAAAAGCAACAAAACTGAACAAAGAGAGAAGGATGATTTAATTACATTTTTAGAATGAATGAGGGGATAAATGTGTGATAGTAACCCACTGCATGAATGGTTTGTATTTTTTACCTATTCTTCTAAGATAAAATCACCTTGCTCTCTCTTACTGGAACACCCCTACTTCTGAGAATGCAGAAATTTTACATAATATTTTGCAGGAAATACTTAATCTGGTCCTGCAGAGTTCAGTGCAGCAGCCTCTGAGCCTGGTCAGCTGGGTAGCCTGTCTGCCCTGGAGATGAAGAGCTTGAGCCTCTCCCAAAATGGCTTTGTCCTGCAGAGATGGGAATGGAAAGCACCACCAAACACACTGGATTCTGTGACTTCTTGAAACCCAAATGGCACAAGGTTTATTGATACAGTAAACTGAAGAGGTTTTTATACGTACATTGAGTGAGAGTTCAAGAAATGATCTGAGGATAGGAGAAAAAGAACAGGCAAAGATGATGCCTTGGTAAGATGTCCTTCAGCATCCTCTACCTACAATGTTTGAGGATAGTAAACTACAGAGGATGGAAAGCAGCTCTGCTTTCTCCTCTATAAGTTTACATTTACAATAGAAACAGGTACAAACAAATTTTTGTTTGTTCTGGATATTAAAAAACCTTGTCCCTATTGGCTTATGTGGAGTATTTAACTGGGAAATCTACTGCTTTTAATCAGAACAGTTTTAGGTAAGCATTACCTGCATTCCACAACATTTATGTACAAGATACTCAACACTGAATGTAAAACTTTGTATTAGCCTGGGAACTGAAAGCTCCTAGAGCTGCCCCAGAAGTGCTGTGTGACTGTGTGTCCTGTCTACCCTCCATGTCCTCAGGCTCAGAACTCCAGCCAGGGCTCCTGTCACAGCTCAGCTCTGCGGGGAGAAGGATTTCATCAGCCTGGAGAGAGCACCAGGGGTGTTCCTGACCAGCCCCAGTGGGAAAGCAGGACAGGCTCTGTTCAGGCACCAAGGACAAAGCCCCGACCTGGATGCTCACCCTCTAAACCAAATATGCACCAACCACCAAAGCCTTCCAACGCAAATTGTTTGTAAGAACAAACCAAAATCAGACCTGCTGGATATCAGAGCACCTATGAGTGACTTGCTGATCTCATAAATGGATTATTTTACTCTCTGTGCTGAGGGGACAGAAATAAAGCAGTGAAAGCAATGCCTAAGAAAAACTACAGACTCTGAGGCATATTCTTGTGAAAAATGTTCAGGTCATGGATGCAGCTCAACCTTCAAGAAAAGGCTTAACATAGTTCTGCAATTCAGAACAACTTTTTCAGTACAAAACTACAGATTTCTAATTTCCACTTAACTGTGTAAAAATACTGTCAGTTCTGTCAAGATATTCCAAGTTCCTACAGTTCAAAAGAAATTCAGTGTGTATTTTAACAGGTCAGTTGAGTGAGTAAGACTGCAAGATGCCAAGAAATCACAGTCAGAAAATAACCAAGATCACAACGTTTGTGTTTAAAAAAAACCATCATAGTGAATTCCCTCCTTTTTGGACTGGTATTTCAAGCCCTGGGGCCCATAAGTGAATTGCTTTTGTAATAAATCTTACATAAGCTGGGCTACAGAAGTGACTCAAACTCCTCTGACAGTACAAGCTGCAAGGTGAGAATAGAACTTTACCATCAGAAAAGCAGTACTTTATCAGACAAAGGTCATCCTGCCTCCAAGAGTGGCAATAAGCACTTCTAAGGTAAAACTATTCTGTCAAGTATTTTTGGCCTAGGGATGCCATTACTTGGATGGTATTTCTATAAGTGTAGCATCCCTTCACAGCCATCTCTTCCATTAACTAATTTCTTTAATTTATCCCAACTGCAGCATCCACAGCTTCTTTGATGGGGGTCCCACTGCTGACTGCCTTGCTGCACAGGAGACCCTGGCCACCTCTTGGTGCTGAAGCTGGCTCTCACCACCTTCACTGCATCCACGTCCTCCTTGTGCAACGGCAGCACAAACACCTGATCCCAGCTTCCTCCCTTCTCTTGGCTTCATGCCCCAGCACCAAACCCCCTGAGCACTCTCAGTTTTTGGTCCTGGCCTCCGTCACTGCGGAGCCAAGGCAGGGACATGCTCAGCTCAGCGTGCCAGGGAAGGAGGCCCTCCCTGCTGGCCAGGGATGCACACCATTCCCTGCCCACCTGCTGCAGCCCCAGCACAGAAACTGCTTTCCCAGCCCCTGGCAGCAGCCCTTCCTTCATCAGAAGCCCTGATTATTTGATGTATTTGTAATTAACTTCTGACCCATTACTCTTGAGTTGGGTTTTCAGGCTGCTTTTTGACCGATGAAATACAAATAAACCTGGGCTGCTTATCACAGAAGGCAACCATTTTTCTAATTATAAGAAAGTTGTTAATCATGTATTTGATCAAGCTGCATGTCTGCATCCCTTTGTGTATTTGGGAGCTTTGATTTAAAGAGGAATTTAGACCAAAGTAAGTATGCAAGTAATTCAGTGTTTTATCATTTACTGGGAAAAGTCTGAACCTCCTCCATGCAAAATAACAAAATGCACTGAATTTTTGGTGCGGTTTTGTAACACAAATGAGACAAGAGCATACTAGCCAGTTCCTCAAGCACTGATCAGAAAACTGCTTTTCAGGCTGCTTAAGGCAAAGCTCTCATCTATGTCAGCCACTGTCCATAAGAGCATCACAGAGACTGAGCTGATGATGTAGAAAAAGGCTTCCTGTAAGGGCAACTTCCTGGAACCCCTCATGTCAGAGTTATGCCTATGCACTAAGTGGTTTTTTACCAATACACATCAGTCAACAATACTGTTCCTAGCCAAGTTTAAAATATCTGGTTTGATTACAGTAAATTCTCCAATTCTGCAGGGTAACACATCCCATAACTGAAAACAAAGATTTTAAAGAAATCAATAAAGACTGGTACTGTATTTCCATTTAAAATGCTCTCATATATAATTCCCCAATAAATAACTGATGAATTCAGAACTAGCTGATGGGAAAATAAATTTTACATGCCTGCTAGTGGCCTTGCAAATACACGAGGTATTTCTTCTTATTCATGTATACCATTCAAATGGCTACAAATCACTGATTACTCAGAAAAAATGAGCCCTGCCTACCCACAGCACTTACAAGCCAAATACATTTCATTATACAAGAGTGTGATTTTAACAATTATTGTTAATGAGGAGCAAGAAAAATAAATCTCAAAGTGGGCTGTGTACCCACAGAAATAACCTATCCCCCTGCAGTCTGTCTCTTCCTTAAGTTCATACCATGATTAAAAACCAGCCTTACACTTTCCAAGAGGAGGCTATTCATTGTCTTCCATTTGTAATTCCAGTGGTTTGATTGTTGTTAAGCAATAAAATACGATGATAACATGACCCCAGCAGTTACAATTATTGTTATCTATAATTAAGAGAGAAGTACTGGTGAGTGAAAATGAACACTTCAGGAACAATTCACTCCAACATTTCCTGCTTTTCTCAACTGCCTCAGCTCAACTTTCTCATGACTTCCTGGCAGGAACCATAGTGACAGGCCAGTATCTAAAGTTTTCCTTGATTTCAGGACCCATGAAGAAGTCCCAGATTCCTACAGGCCAAAAATAACTGAAAGAACACTGAAAACATTCACTCACTCAAATGATCATTTGCTTGTAAGTGAAAATGTAAGTGAAAATGAAAACTGCCATGTGGCTAAAGCTATGAAATAAAACAAATGCACCATGAACACTCTCAAGCTTTCAAAGTTCAGCTTCAGACTACCAGATTTTAGGAATACCTAAGAAAATGGATAAGAACAGGAAAGACTGGGAATGAAACTGAAAGGACAGAGTGGTAGGAACAGTAAAGGCTGTTTTAACACACTGGGTATTTTCTCTGTTAGATGTAAGTTAGAAGGCACTAATAGAATCCTTCTGATTCTGGCCTGCAATTTCATACTACTTATGGGGGAGAGGAGGAATTAGTTAGTAACCTGGTAGAAGTGTGACAGGTGGTACTTATTCACCAGCTGAATACTTTTTCCTGTTAGGGGAGAAAGCTTCTTTTACTGTCTTTCATCAAAAGACTGGCCAGGGAAGGGCAGTCAACACTCCAGCTAAATAGTTCCCAGCAGGAAGCCCAGTACCCAAGAAAGGACTGGGAAATGTCACACTGGGACAACTGCTACCCTGCTATTATTTAATATTAATATGTTTGACCCTAACTATTGAAGTAGCTGAAGGCAACTTATGTTACACTGAAGAAGAAAATACATCTGAAAATCTAGCATGTTCTAGCAATGATCAGTGTTTTAGGAATTCTTGCATAGAACGGAGTTGGATGGAAACAATGTCTGTGAAGCCACACTGCTAACAAAACAATTGGTTTTTTTAAAAAATAATAAACTGATAATCTTTTACTCAACAATAAGACACCCACATGCATTATTAAGAAGTTATAAAATCATGATGTCCTGTTGTCTCTGAAATTTACACAAACCAGTAAATCCTTTAATACATCTCTTACAGATGATGAAAAAGAGGCTGAGGGTTTCTCCAAAATAAAATCACACAACACTTTATCTGTTGCAAAAAGTCTTACTATAATCTCTCAATAGCAACTGAGACAATGAAAACACTTTGTATAAAACATTAACTTACTGATTCCAAGCTGTTAAGACTTTTAAACCTATTCCTCCCTCCCCTTCCCCCCACCCCCACCAGTTATTCCCAGGCCAAGACATTTTCTTGACTGTAATGCTTCAATACTCAGCTGTCATCTTCATGTTTTATTTTTATTGAGAAAAATATGAAAGCATTTCCATGCTGCCTGTTTTTTTTAATGATTCTTCCTGAAGTAGCTTCTCTCCTCACCACTCTCCACCTTACTTAGTTTCAATGTAGGAAAATATCACCTCTCCTGATGACTTCTTTCCCCCTTTCAGTGCCAGCATTATTAATTACGAGCCTTGAAATTTTACCGGTTGTCATATGCCACAAGGCCACATAAACTATGATAAATCTGTGTCTCCAAAAGCATTTGCCTTGCCCTATCTGGCTCATACACCTCAACACTGACAGTAACAAGGAGCTATTGTGGAACGTGCATTTATTGTTAAAGTGCAAGAGCACTCTTATTGAGGTAACCTATATAAAAATTATTTTGACCTGTATTGTGCCCATAATTAAGATAATTTCAGTTAGCATTTGAGCTCTACATTAACTGGCAGTTCTACAAGCATAAAAATTTGAAACTACCTATAATCAGAACACTAAAAAGACGAAGAAAGTCTTAGAAAATTCAAAGTTTGAAAATTTATGGGGAGTGGGTACATAAATACACAGAGCAGCAGCTTTTAGAGCAGAAATAGCTACTTCAAAGTCAAAGAGTCAAAACATGCTTCTGATTGCAGCATTACTCCAATACAACTCTGACTTACTATTTCAACACAAACATTTTGCAAAGTCTAATCACTAATCCAGGAACCTGCTTTCATAGTTTTACTCATTCTTCTCTACTCAAATTTCAGATCAGTCCCCACCTTTCTCCATAGGATGTGGCTTTCAGGGAGCAAGCACAAGGCAGGTTGAGGGTGACCTTTTCTGCAGACAGAGCTGCCTGGTGCTGCACTAACATTAAAAGCACTTAGAGGATAAAGTCCTTCAAGAGGCAAGTAAGATGAACAGTCCCAGCTAGACAGGACAGAATAACACCACCCACACATAACCACGGCCATACACATTTTGTTCACAATCCAAGCGTCCTGAATAGACACAGCACATGTCCAACTCCCTGCTGCAGGGTGTATGTGCTCAGTGCAGCAGAAATGAGGCCTTTCCACACCCTGACTCACCATGAGTTTACCCTGGGAGACAGCAGGCCTTTGCCACCCTCCACCAGGTACCAACAGGTACTAAAGCTAGAAGTTTGTGCTAGTCAGATCAGATTTGCAATGAGGCACGGTATGTACCTGCCACAGCAGGATCAGCAAAAATCCTCACTGTAAATAGCTACAGGAACAAAACTGGTTCTACTGCTATGGGTTCATTTTGATCCTGGATAATCCTACACCTGTAAAGAAGCACTAGCTTTCCAACATGTCTTCACCAAAATCCAAAGAAGTGTTGTGCTACTTCATGCCCCTGTGCGCATCTGTTTGCATAATTTTATTTCTGGTTATCTTACCTTGTTCTCCCAAGGCTTGCAGCTACTCTTCCAGGTCCCAGTCCAGAACACCCGTACTTACAACAGGTAGGCAGAGGTAAGTACTCCTTCCTCTCCCTCACTCTGAGTTACTACTACAAGCAGAACTTTGGAGCAGCATTCTCACAGCTCTTCCCATCCTCTACACTAGCCTTTCAAAGGCAGCATCTAAACCAAAGCTTTACCTTGTCCTCTTCCTTCTCTCTGTGCCCCTTGTGCTTTGTTCCTCCTTTGTTCTCAGTCCAGTTCCTCTGAAACACTGCCAGCTGTGGCTGGGTGGGCTGTGCACGTTCCACAGGTGGATCTCAGACATAGGTGAGAGGGATGATAAGGCCACACGAGGCTTTGGGGCTGGGTGGCTGCCTGTCCTTCCTCAGGTGTTCCATATTAGCTGCTCCCCATAGTGGGATCTCAGGAGCTGCAGGTTCTGCAATATGCAGAAAAATATCTGATCCCTCAAACAGTGCTGTGCAGGCATTTGCCTTCAAAAAGTCACATTAAATAATAATAATAAAAAAAAACTACATTAAATAGTGTTGGCATGTTTTTTGTTTTGTTTCAATATTAATTTCTATTGTTCAGTACCTTGATATGAAACAACTGAGAAGCACTTATTGTGTCTGTAGCTGAAGTGGAGGAACTTCTGTTTACTGTAATTGGGCAAGCACCAGGTCCAGGAAGGGCAACTCCCCTTCTCTTGCAGCCCAGGGAGAGCCAAGGCACAGTCAGATTCTGAGGTAAACCCCAGCAACTTCAGTAAAGCCAGCCCAGATACAAGACATGACTCACTGGATTCTCTGAAGAAGCTTTTGGCTGTTCAGAGTTTGTTTATAGATGGCTCTTCAAGGAACACACTTCCATGTATGATGAGCTCTTGTATTGTTATGGAATACTGAGAAATTTCAATCCAGTAACTTTTCCTAGAAAAAGAGAAAAATACATCAGCTAGGATCTAAAGAACTGTACATTATGTGCTCTTACTCTCAGCTGTTTAGGGTTTTTTATAGGCTATATGGTCATATGGCACAGTCCTCACTGAGGAGAGCACAGCAAAATTCATGTTTAGCAGTTTTCAAAGCACCACAACGTGGTTTCATCCAAATATAGCACATAAGTAATAACCATTTCAATTTCACAGCCATTTACATGATGTGTATCAAGTAAAACAGCCTGGCTTCCCATTGTTGTTCCTAGTAACTCACACCATGAATAAGAAGTATTGCAGTGACCAAGGTCTACAGTTCTCAGTCCCCAGCCACACTTCACCACAATGGTTTCCACAAGTTTATAACCATTCTCTCCTTGGCTACTGAAATGATCCTGGATAGGATCCTTTGGTGAGGAAGTAATTCAGGGTGGCCAAAAGGACTGCTCGTGAAAGCTGTCTTCATCACCAAAAACTAAAGCTTCTTACTAATTCCTGTCCTGCACATGCATTTTGAACCTTTGAAATCTCATCTGCTTGTATTGCTGGTATTTCTCTCAAACTGCTACACTCTGCACTTTTTCTGCCAAACGTACATAGGTCAGGCTTTTACACGATTAACAGCTTTAAGTATTATCTAGGCAAATTTCTAATATAATAAATGCTTATGATCTCTCTGGTTCCAGTTCCCCTAGTTCTGCACACCTGTACAGAGCGTTTTAAAACCAAAATATTTCTGTGATATGTCCTGATACAAGACCACCACCAATACTACACTGAACAGGAATGTTAAATCAGCTCTCTTCCATCTAACTTTGCCTCAGAGTCAGGATTTCTTGGAGCTGAGGCAGTGGTAACATGATAACAATGCTGGAGCAGGTCTGCTGGCAGCACTCATGACTCTATGGGGAACCCACACAACCCACACTGGAGCAGGCTGTTCCTGAAGGACCCTGCAGCCCATGGAAGGGATCCATGATGGAGCAGGCTGTTCCTGAAGGACCCTGCAGCCCATGGAAGGGATCCATGATGGAGCAGGCTGTTCCTGAAGGACTGCACCTGTGGAAGGGATCCATGATGGAGCAGGCTGTTCCTGAAGGACTGCACCTGTGGAAGGGACCCACAATGTGGGAAGAATGTGAGGAATCCTCCCCCTGAAGAGGAAGGAGCAGAAGAAACAGAAGAACTGACCATGTCTCCATTTCCATCTCCTTGTGCTACTGCGAGGAAGCAGATGGAGAACTCAGAAGTGAAGCTGAGCCTAGGAAGAAGGGTGGGGTGAACAAAAGGTATTTTAAGTCTTCATTTTTCTTCTCATTCCTACTCTGATTTAAGCTAATTGCCCCAAGCTGAGTCTGTTTTGCACAGGATGGCAGCAGGAGCCTTCGATTGCACTTTCTGAGTCTGCCCAGCTGAGGAGGGAAGTTACAGAGGAGCTCTGGGGACCACCTGCTGTCCAGTCTGGATCAACCCTCCACAACTGGATAGATACACTGAGTTACTGCATCCTAGATGAAGGAAAGGTAAATATATCTCTGCAGTAAGTTCACATAATACAGGAAGCTTGCCAGAAGTGAAAACCTTATTTATGTGATCCTTCCCTTCAATTCTGACTCAAGAAAAAAAGCAAAATCTATTTAAGGCCACCAGCTAGATGATGAAACACATCCTTCCACAGAAGTCATTAAAGAGAGATTAACATCAGAAAAATTAAGAACTTACTGTTTTATATGGCCAGAAAATATTTTTCAGTTGATTTAAAATAAAAGACCATTAAACTTACTGATAATGTACTGTAAACAAGGAGAGAGAAATACATCCCAGCTATCAAATTACCAATATAGCCTTCAATATGGAGCCTTGACAGTGATTTACCAAATCTTCCAATGAAGTAGAGCTCTATACTGGTATTTAACACTGGAGACAAACTCCATTTTTGCATATGTCTTATCTGTATCTGTTCATTTTCTAGTCATAGTTTTCCCCCAGAGTGCTTTTTGGTGCCAAAAAAAAAAAAAAAAAAAAAAAAAAAAAAAAAAAAGAAAAAAAAAAAAAAGGCAGTGTCCTGTGCTCTGGATAGTTTTAGCTGAGCTTTTCTATGTGTGGTCTGACAGTCCCCACCTCGGGGAGCCCTGCAGAACTTCCCAGCTTTGTTCTCTGGGGAAAAACAGGACTTCAGCTGTATTCCTGCTGGCCTTGGCTGGGGTGCAGGGCTGGGCAGTGTGAGCTCACAGAGGGGCACACGGGGCACACAGATAGACACACAGAAGGGCACACAGACACAGGGCACACAGAGGGGCACACAGAAGGGCACACAGGGCACACAGAAGGACACACAGAAGGACACACAGATGGGCACACAGGGCACACAGATGGGCAGGGCACACAGACACAGAGCACACAGAGGGGCAGTGCACACAGGGCACACAGAAGGACACATAGGGCACACAGAAGGACACACAGAAGGACACACAGATGGGCACACAGGGCACACAGATGGGCAGGGCACACAGACACAGAGCACACAGAGGGGCAAAGCATACAGGGCACACAGAAGGGCACACAGGGCACACAGAAGGACACAGAGGGGCAGGGCACACAGGGCACACGGGCTCATGGCTGCTCCACCTTTCCCAAGGCAACACCACAATCATCCTGCTGCCCTTTCAGGCTGCTTTTAGTTCCTGCTCACATAAAACTCCATTAAATAATAATTCTAGGAGTAAAGTAATTGACTTTAAAAAATCCCAACAAACCACAACCCTTTAAAATTGTAGAATCCTGGAATACCTTTCTTTGTGTCCCAACCATTCTGTATTCTTCCCAGCCTGGAGAAGGCATATGCAGGAGCCACAGTGACATCCAAGAGCTACTGAATGTGTATGAAACATGCCACACACAGAGCTTCCTCACAGGACAAACAAACAACTGAAACTGTATGGAACCAAGTTGGAATTGCTGGTTTTGGGTTGAAAAGCGTGTTCAGCATATGGCTACTAAATTTTTGCCAGGGTAGTCTCAATGTAAAGGATGAGAACAGTAATTATCATCAGGAAGCAAGTTAAATAGCAGTAAAATATGTGACAATACTTAGCAAGAAATGGAGCTGAGACACTCTCAAATTCCAGTGTTAGCTGCTGAAGTATATACTTTATCTAAAAGCAGTGAATTCAAGCAAAAATGCATACTTAGCATTAGCACAACACTATATCTGTTATCCCAAATCCCAACAGCTGTTCGAATATTCAAATACCAAACTGGAAGCCAGCTTGCAAGTCAGTGATAAACAGGAAGGTACTGGCATCTATATAAATAAGAGCACAAACCTGCACAACAGAACAAAGCTGTCCTAGCACAAAAGAGTACGGCTGGATGAGGCAGTTCCCACAGCACACAACGTAAGGCAGCCTGACACACAGACAACAAGCCTATTTATCATGCTGCCTCCCAAGTCTACTTACATTTAAACATCACTCCTTTGAATCTGTTTATTTTCCATTTATAGATGCACCTGCAGCAAAATTAGAGGTACTAAAAATTAGTTTCTAAGAGCATATTTCAACTGTTTATTTATTTCCCTTTGATTTGAAGAGGTAAATTACAGACTTCTCTAAGTGAAAATGAACCCAAAGAAACTCTTTATGAACCCCTTAAAAAGAAATCCTTAATGATTGCTCTTAGCCAGCTAACTCCTACTGCTGTGCTTTTAACCAGTCAGAAGAAGAATAGAGTTAGGTTTTGCACTTCTATTTTACACCTCCAAGGTTCTGCATACAAAAAATACATTTCCAGATGCTGATGTAAGGTAGAAGAGATATTAACTCCACAGAGCAGAACTCTGGAATAAATACTTTTGTGTAAAAAAATATGAGAGACATTTAGAAGGAGAAAGAAGAAAGGGGAAGAACCATCAGCTAAATATTCTATGACAATATACCAGAGTTTTTATACCAGTGTCAGCTGTGAGACAGTGACTGACAAAGATGCTGGTGCACTGGATCTGTCCTGATGGATTGCTGAATTTCTATCAGGTCTCTGCCTTTGCTCCTCCTGAATTCCACAAGACTTCCAGCAGCGCACCTGTGATTCAGCACAGCTAAAGCTACAGTTCCTAAATTCCATAAAGGCATGAAACACCAAGTTCTTCTTTCACTTCATCACAAAACTTTGCTCCATAAGGTGACCACAGCAAGCTGAGCACAGCCAGAGCTGTTATGGGGACGTGAGACAGTAGAAGAGTAAAAAGTTAATGAAAAAATTAGAATTTAGCTTAAAAGTTAGAAGTAGCTTATCTGCTGCTGGTGGTAAAACTCTGACAGTGCCACAAATAACAGTTATAGATCTGGTCTCCAAACTCTAGTGTTTATCCCCTGGAAGTCTTGCTCTCTACTGATGGACATGCATTAAAATGTTATCCCTATGTTATATGCAGATATAGTTGCATGTACTCGTTATTTTCTTTATCACTTCCTCTTTGCATACCTCAAAAGCAAATTGTTTTCTTAACTCTAAATTATAACAAATTTTGTCATTTGCTGCTACAGTGAACATGCAGGGTGCATTAATGCAATTTTGAATTTTAGAAGCAAACTGTTTAAGTAGCAGCTTCCTGAAGAAAATGAAAGAAATCACTTTTGTTGAGGGTGTTTTCTTCAACAATTCACCTCGAGTCTGCTTTCTGTATTTTTACATAATTGTAGGTAATTTCCTTAAAATTATTAATCCTATTTCATGTAATTGTGTATAAAAAAACCCTGTATGTCTCATGACACCTCATTAAATTCTCATTTCTTATTGAAATTTTGTATGTAATGTACCAGTTTTCTCTTTTGGACAGAAGTCAAAGAATAATTCAGTGGAACAGATCAGATGGTTACTAAGCAAAGTCCTTTCCTAATGAACTTAGTGGGTCAGCTTAACACTGCTCAAGTACATAATAATAAAATTATTATTTCATTGAAAACCATACAACTGGTTTATATTAAAGCCCTTTTAAAAATTATTTGAGAGGTCTGATAATCTAAATTTCCATTGACTTTTTAATAGGGTTCAACATTGTTAAATGTGAAGATGTGTTGAAAAAACACCTACTATAAACTACACTGTTTTCACTAGTTCTGGGGAAATAGTTTATTCATATTTTAGTATGTTGCTGTTCAAAATGTTCTTTTTTTCTCAAGTGATAACAAGAATTATATGGAAAACAGAGGTATTGTGCTATGCACTTAATGAACACAGAATAAAAGAATGGCCCTGATCTGATGACTCTAACACAGCTTGTAAAGTCAATGTTACACAGGGGAGACTGAGGTCTGGGCTCAGATCTATGGCCTTAGCAGCAAATTTTGTTAGCATAGTTCCAATTCTTACTGGAACTGTTAGAAACTCAAAGCAGTAATTTCATAAATGTGGTGAAATTCACATCTAGCAAAAAACTATTGAATAGATTTATTAATCAACATTAATTTGCCTAACACATTCAGAAATTATGTTCACAAACAGTTTCTTTAAAATCACTTGTGAAATTAAATGGTGTTCTGCTCCTCACTGAATGGTTTAGATAACAAGAACAGTGGGAATTTTGATACACATATTTTGTAGTTCAGTCAAATCCTGCTCAGGCTACTTGTGAGAATTCACATGAGAGAAAATGATTCCCCAGATACAAATGAACAGTAAATACAGAATTATTTCAAAGCACTTCACATTAATTAATTTAAAAATCCAAACGAATGTTCACAGAAATAAACTCAGTGATTTGCTGAATGCTTTGCTCCCAAAGACTTTGCACACATGTAACTCTAACTAATATCCCTGTGTACTGGCAGGAGAAAATCAGTGCTTTTCTGCATGGCCTGAGCGGGGCTTGGCCGGCTGTGCCATGTTTCCATCTCACACAACGCCTGCAGGTGTGGTCTTGAGGGAGTTTTCATTGGTGTTTGGTGGAAAAATTACCTGAAGAACTTGGGGAGGCCTGGAAACGACCCTGGGAAAGGAATACTGCTGTAAGCTATGGTTACGGTATCATTTTAGTGTGTTATGCAAAGGTCCAATGTACCTACATCACCCTGAGCTCATTGCAAAGGCAGAGGCAATGCTCTGTTCCTCAGCACTTGTGCAGGTAAAGAAGGTCCTGTTTCACCCCTTATCCGAGGTGTCTGCTGGCTGGCAGCACAAACTTTAAAGGTGGGCTACAGCAAACATTGCCAGCAGGCCTTGGAACTGACTGAGACTGGTTGTTACTTGCTGAGGACTGATGAAGTGATCTGGTGCACATATAGGTGTCTATGTCCTACAGCCTGAGAAGTGAAAATTGCTACCTCCTTCAGCAGAATACTGCCCAGAGAGGCACCATTCCAAATAAGAAATTTTGGATCAAAAACTCAAAAATATTTTCTAGCCTTCATTCTTTTAAATGGGGAGAAGTTTCTGAAAAACTCTTTTGCATCAAAGTGTATAGGAGATTCATTTTACAGCACCTGGATAAAATAATGATAGGATTTCAAGACCCTGCGATGGTTTCTTAGATAGGAGATGAGGAAGGAAGAATAGATTGAATATTCTCTAGAATTAGAAAGTATAGCCATAGACTAGGATATTAAAAGCCTGTCTTGCAGAATTTATAGACTGCCATTAGGATTTAAATCTGTCAGTCTATCCTTGAAAAGACATTTGACTGAAATTATGGGTGGTGGGTCTGTGGGTAGGATTAAAAGCTTTCAGCTCTCTGGCAGCTCTGTCTCACTGCTGAGGTATTTGATGCTGAGGACTGATGACAGCAGACCATTATTTACTCAGTGACAGTTTCTGGAGCACATGCTAAGAAAGTGCTAGGGCAGAGAAACAGAATAGTTTGAAAGAAAGCAAAAGGGTAGGGAGGATTCTTCCCTGGAAATCTCTTGGAATATAGCTAATGGTCTCAACACAGCTAGAGAATGCTCTGCAGTTAATGCTTCAAGCACTTGGGAAAAAAATGGGGGCTCTCCCCCAAGGGGGCACTGCTCCACCTGAAAAGGGGACACAAATTTCAAGGCAAAAGCACCCTCTGGAAAGTAGGAGCTGTGGATCTTGCTGTGATTTCAGAGCCATATCTACTTTGAAGAGTAACTCCAAATGTGTATGTTAAGTTGTTTGATGCTGGAGACCTTTCTTATTCCTGCTGGAATTAGGTTTGAATGGGTCTTTAGCATTAAAAACATTGGTGGCCATCATGAGTGTTAGTGATGAAGTCAGAAGTATAGGAGACAGTAAAGGATTTCACCAGGAGGTGACAAGAGAAGCTCCATGCTGCTCATGCTGATTGGTTTCTTTCTGTAACAAAAACTGACACTACTAAAGGAGTCAGAATACCTGAAGAAAAACTGTATTCCCTCAGAGGCAGTAATTCCTATCAAAGCTTTAACAGAAGGAGCCTCAAGATGCCATTTTTAATCAGAACATGCAAGCAGTTACAGGCTGGTAATACACAGCCACTAGAGATAAAATTTTTTCAGAGGACATCCTCTGAGGTTGCTAGTCTTTCTGATAATTACAGCAAGAGTGTTCTGACAACACCCTCCTGCAGTCAAGGCAGCACAGGCTGTCAGTACTAAATAACACAGTCTGAAGGAGTGCCCTTTTAACAAAGAACAGTTAGGGATTTATGAGGGAAAGAAGATGTAGGATAAGACAAGAATGGCTTGAGATCACCAGTAAACACAGATTTGTCTTCTGCATTGATTTGGAACCTCATGTTGAGAATGTATTGTAGTGTTATTTTCAAAAAGCAGATCCAACAAGACTCATCTTGGTGAGTCTCTTGGTGACTGCTTTCCTCATGTGCACGGCTTTTGCTTTATCTGTTAAAATGCCTTTATCAACCCACAAGTTTTCTCCCTTCTGCCCATCCAATTCCCTGCCCCCCGCAATCCACCGGGGACAAGTGAGTGAGTGGCTGTGGGGGGCTCAGCTGCCAGCTGGATTTTGCACCTAACACTTGGAAAGCTTCTGTCTTTGAGCTGCAAACCTCCTGTCCAAGGAGCTTCACACTGGCTTTTGTCCACAACGCATTCGTGCATCTTACATGACTGAATGGAAACCTGCATTCTTGTGCTGCTATCAGTATTTAAATATTTAGATCTTAAAAGCTGCAAACGGCTCAGGAGCTGAGAAACACACTCCTTGTCACTCTTCATGTCACATACAGGGTACACAGGCTGATACTGCAGAGGTCTCGCTAGTGCTGCCATTTTCCCCCTGATATTCCAGATGCTACTGTCAGCTCTGCATTAACTTGAAAGCAGGTCCAGGGGCCATGACTGAATCCACCACAGCTAATCACAAAAAGATGATATGGCTGATTTCAAGGAAGCACATTATGATGTAAATGAGCAGGAAAACCAGGAAAAAACACCCAACTAGTTTCCAAGATCTGAGCAGATAGCTCCAATGGAAGACAGATATTTTTACTTTTCAGACATACAACTGACAATCCCTCTCCTTCTTTTCATTGACTCCTGCCCCTGCTGTCCCAGTTTCTGTGAAAATCACCTAGTTTTCAGTAGCAATCTGTATGCCACGATGACTTTGGAGATTCCCTAATGTCCTCACCTACGTATCAATGATAGCTTCTCAGAGTGACACCTCTGTAACACCTAACTTGTGCAAACAGACTTCCAACAGACAGACTTTAGTTTTTGATATACAACAGGTCACAATTCACAGTTTCAAAGCAAACTAGGTCTTACATGAAGATTCCCAAGTATCTCAGTATCTTGCTATATGAATAAAATACAGAGCAAAGGCAGATTCAAATAAAAGCATCTTGATGAAAGGCCTACCCAAAGTAAAAATGAACAAATCTTGTCCTTTCCCAAGGCACCATGGATGCATGTATCCAGATATCGCTTAAGCCTCACAATAATAAATGAAGCATTGACAACAGGTATCAACACCACCAATTACAGAACACAAAGAAAGGGCATAAGCCTCAAATCCTGAGCTAGATGATGATCTTTGGGTTCAACCTACTAGCTTCTTTTTCCTCTTTCACTTCAGACACTTCAGGAGACATTAAATATATCCGGGCTAAGGTCACTGCAGAAGTACCTGAAAGGGAAATTGGAATGGTAACTGCTGAGCAGTGCTAATGGGTGCCCAAAGAAACCACCTGGCAGGGAAGGCAGAAAAGCCCAGCTGCAGCAGGGAGAGCTGGCTGCAGGCTGCAATGCCAGAGGCCCAAGGACTCCCTGCAACAGGGTGAAGTTTCCCTTGCTGCTGAGATAAGGAAAACCCACAGCATTGTTTTGTAGAAATCCTGGAAAGCCAAGCCCAGGGACCTCTGGGCACCAGAGCTGGCACTGGGGATGGAAGCCACTCTGGGCTCCCAGTGCCAGTGCTCCCTGCACTGGCACTGCTCCAAGTGTTTATAAGGAATCAAACTGTGATCCATCTTGGCAGACCCTGTGTAGAGCCACTAATGGTGGTAGGACCCTGTCTAATGCACTTGAAAAACATTTTAACACAAATACGCACTTAATTTGCCTCAAGGAGTACAATAAAAGATCTCTATCATATTACTGAAATGAGGTTCCCACTGTGAGAGACTATTTTCAGATTATAAATCTATTTGAACTTAGTTTGCTCTAACAAGAGATCTTAAATTACATAAAATATTTTTTAAAACTCAAATTACTGTCCCCTTTTCCACCCCACAAACTCACTCACACTTGAGGCTGAATTGATACATATACAAACTGACAGCAAAGTGGGAGCCAGATCTCTGTGAAACAAAGCATTTATCCTCCATTACACTCTGGAATAAATTATGATGGACAGTTTTTAGTTATTAATATCTCCTTTTAAATTATGCTGTAATAGCATGTGCCATATTTCCTGGACATGAAACAAATGTTTCTGTGTGATTTGTTTACACCACTGAAAGCCTGGCATCACTAAGCTCCATTCCCCCAGGGACAGTTCAAGTTGAAACAGAGAGCTGTGCAGGGAGTACAGTAAAGTACTGCACTGACTTTGCAAACCTTCAGGAAAATGAAATTACAATAAAATAAGCACTGGTCTCCATCTATATTATCCTCCTTTTAATCTATTAAAACCACTTCTGTTCAGGTCACCCCAAAGGAACGTGCAGAGGCTGCATGAACAAATGCTCTCTGCTATGGCACAGCCAGGCCTGTTTCTCAAGGACTGTGAGCTGTGGGAGCAGGCACCACCTCACATTCTCTTCCCCAATTTGATTTATATTGACACTCCTTCTGTCAGTGATTTGGTTTTGAACAATCCTTTATTTTCCCCAAAATTCTGGCTCTCCTATGTTTTACTGTTGTGAGAGTCTCACTGGTAGAAGTCTTGTCAGAAAGCTCCACAGAATTGTTCTATCTTTATTTTATTATGACCAATGAATTATAGATTCTGATCTAGAAGAGAATAAACAAAGATTAATTCCCATAATTTCCTTTTCCCTCACACACCACTTCTAAAGACTATAATTTCTCCTTGGATTATCATGAATTTCAGTGATCCTCAAAGACAGAGATTCAGACTGAACCTGAGGGGGTTTTCAACAACTTGTTGGCAGCAGCTTTATTTAAACTCAGCACAGGTCACACACCTTGCATAACAGCTTCCACATCACACCTGAAACCTGCTAGATAAAGCAGATCTGATAAAGAGCTATGACCTGGACTCAAACACTGCAGCTGGGGGAGGATTTGCCTCTTTTCTGGATTTTCCAGCTCACTCTGACAGTGTAACTATGTTTGGCACTGAGAAACAAAAGCAGGCAATAACTGTATTCAGCAACTTCAGTCCTTTCCCATGGTGAAACAGGTCTAACTGCCCAAGTTTGGGAACATTATTTATTGAATTTTATATGCAGAAATGATATCTCACATACAGAAAAAGAGTGTGGACTGTAAGTCACCTCCAAAGGGGAAGTGTTTGCTAGCAGCGTTACGTAATTTGCATTAAGAATGATAATGCAGGCAGTGAAAGACCATACAAAGTGATTTTTTATATGCCAAACTTTTTAATTAATCCTGCATTGTGTCTACTGACATAATTTTATCAATGTCAATGCTGATTTTATGTCTGCTGACAGTCACTTAGCAAACACAACGTTCTGAAGAGGTGGAAAGCCACCAGCATAAAAACTGCTTGAATTTAAAAACTAAAAGAAAAATAAAGGCATTCCTGACACTAACTAAAATTTGGAAGTCTTATTTTATTAATAAGAAGTGGGAGAGCAGCTTCCTTCCTGGAATACTACTGTGTGAAATGAAAAAGAATGCATATGGAACAAATGCTGAGTATAGGGAATTCCATGTTATTTCAGCCATGGAAACACACAGTACAGAATCCATCTGTCCATCAGTCATATAAAGGGCATATATACTATACAGCCAGCAAGGCATTTCCACAGTTCAAGCTTTATTTGCCTTAAGGAAGTGTGGGGAGATACAGAAGAATGATGCTCCTAGCAAGTCAGTTTCATCTGTTTCCTTAGCTGACACTGCCAAGTTCATCAGCAACACCATCCTGTGTGGCTGCTGGAATGTTTGTGCTCTTAGCACAGAGCTTTGGTCTGCTGCAGCCACAGCAAGATAAATGACTGTCATGGATTGACTCTGGCACAGTGCCAGTGCCCCCATGAAAGGTGTATTTCCCAAAATGGTTACTGTGAGATGTGACCCGGGAACAGAACAAAGCAGGCTCCAACTTGGGAATGGAGGGGAAAAAAACAACACTTTATTAATCTACATAGACACAAAAGGAAGGGGAAAAAACCCCACACACACAACAATCCACAACAGAACACTTTCAAAACACTCTTCCTCTCCCCAGTCCTCTAACATTCAAATCCCCTCTAACACATCAATTCTCAACCCAATACCCTCCTTTCACACAAGCTCCCCGCAGTCCATCAGGAGAGAGGAGCCTCCCTCTTGCACCATGGGCCGCCCCAGGAAACACAGTAGAACTTCTGTGCTTCCATGTCACACACGGCAGCTGCTCGAAGAGAAATCTGCCATGGTGACCATCTTCCTTCCATGTCCAGTGCTCTCACCACTGTCCATGGACCCAAACTACTCCTTAGGTTCTTTTTAAGAATGCTTTTCACCCAGTTCCAAGAAGATGGCCTTCTCTCACCATTTGGGACGCCTGTCCCCCCCCATATTCAGTCCCCTGGGGCCTGGGGCTCAGGAACAGAGATCCTTCGCTGAAGGCCGAGGGTTCACCACACCCTCCCCCTCATCTCTGTTCCCTCTACTTCTCCTCACGGCCTTGTCATTCTTGGCTTCTGCCCAACCGCCTCTCCCAAGGTGCAGTCTCTGCATTAACGGAAGGACCTGGCTTCGCCCGTGGCTATGTAAGAGAAAAGTCCAGCCAAAGCCACTCCAATCATCTCCTCCATCTCGGGTGCTCTATCTGCTGATATTCCTTCACCTACACAAACCTTCTTCATCTTTCCCATCCTGCGTCCCCTCTCAATTCCCAGCTGAGGAGGATCAGTGTTTTTACAGCTTCCATTGTTTCAACACTAAAAGAGTTAAAAGCTCAGCCTAGTCTGCTGGCAGATGGGCACCTTGCCCCCCCCCTTCTCCTCCTGGCCGTGGTGCCAGCACATGATATCAAATTTCCAGCCAGCACAGTCTCTTTATCCTTCTCTCCCGGGGGGGCTGCCCAAACCATCCCAGAACTCCTCCACCTCTGCATCTTGCAGGGCTCCGGCCTCCCTTCCCTCAGGCCACATGGCCTCCCCCTCCCGCACCCAGATGCAGCTGGGCAGGGGAGAGGTCAGATCCGCTCACCTGCCAGACTCCAAAGAGGAAGTCTCTCTGGGAATGCTCTGCTTTTAACCCCTGTGTGTTCTCAGAGGTGTATCCAGGTCCCCAGTGGCCACACCAGGTGCCAATTTAAAATCTGGCCACTGATTGGTTTGACCATAACTTTCCCAGAAACTCACTTCCTGGTCAAACCACGACAATGACTCTTCCTCAACCAAAACTGGCTTGCCCTGCACAGAAGAGTGTATGAGCCAGAACTTGTTTTCTAAGAATTCACAGTACAGAAAGTATTTGGCATATTATTTGTCATAACAAACCCTGAGAGTGGCATACGTTTTTTAAAGCCTTCAGCAGGTATTGGAATAATTTACTTTAACAGTCAGGCTTTCTGCTTCCAGTCATTAGACTTTGGTCAGAACCAGGCGGTGTAAGTCATTCACCATTCCCTAGTTTTTCCACCTTTTTCCAACACAGAATGAGTGAGCACAAATCTAACAACCAAATTACTACTCCATAGTTTATCAGGTCATGGAGGAATTGGAACGTGTTGTTTTGACAAAGCAAAGCCTTGCTCTATAAGCACAACTCCTTTTTCT
Source organism: Onychostruthus taczanowskii (assembly GCF_017590055.1). Classification (NCBI taxonomy): domain Eukaryota; kingdom Metazoa; phylum Chordata; class Aves; order Passeriformes; family Passeridae; genus Onychostruthus; species Onychostruthus taczanowskii. Next base: position 623,978 of record NW_024507879.1, on the reverse strand, counting down.
GGGACAAAGCAAGATGTGTCATTGTAGAGCATTACCTGTCCAAGCGGTAGGACTCTGTGGCTCAGACAGCAACACTTCCTTACCAGCTGGGCTGGAGCTTGCCAGGGAAAAGGAAAAGGGAAAAAGGAAAAGGACTCAACAGCACTATGGGCTTGTATCGGGGTTCGCTGTTATTTGTCTCTGTCCCGATACGGGAAAAGTGGTTCTGAGTGGCCATGGTTTCGAAGGATGAGTCTGGACTCTCAGGTTTTTCAGTCTTCAATCTTGTTTATTAATTCTTATCTACAGTATTTTCTCTTTGCCCAGCCGAGATCTGTTCAGCAGGACAGCCAAGTGCACTCTCCCCGCCTCTCGGGCTGGTGCTATCTTTTATACTAAAAACTACGTATACCATGTTTACAGTTATATTCCAATACTTATCACCTATGTTAGACAGTGACTTTCTACTCTAAACCAATCTGTGAGTGTCAACATCATTCTGAACATGGATGCCAGGGAGAAGAAAGAAGGAGGACAGGGCACGTCCAAATCCCTCCCTCTTGGAGCCCCTGACCCCCATGGACAGAATCCCAAACCCCCCTGTACAAGGTCCAAAACCCTGTACAGTGCTCCAAAATTTTTCCCTTCACCCTGTGATTGCTACTGCTATGCTACTTAAGCTTTTGGGACCTGTAATTTTTCATACAAAGTTGGTAATTTGTTCCATGGGTTGAGATCAAATTTCCAAGTGTCTTTGGCTTCCTACTAGGGTCTCTGAGCCATCCAGGGCATCCAGAGAGATGTCCTGGGTTCCAACAGGCTTGGAGGGTGACAGTGAGCAAGGCCCTGTTACCTCTCTGCACCTTTTTCTCCTTACCTTCACAATGAAAAACCCTCCACACTCATTCCAGTAAGACTCTCTAAAATGTGCAAGTAAAAACAATGCTGTGATTTTATTTATTTATAAGCAGCTATTACACTTAAAACACAGGGAAACTCTATGAGAAGCACATAAAATCACGCCAAAAGACAGGCTGACTGCCACAGACTAAGTATGAACAAGTTTAGGAAGACAACTGTGAGGATTCAAAGTAGATATTTTTCCTCTACATAATGAGATTTTTTGATTGGCTACTTATTTTTAAACAACTGTAGCTAAATAGCAAACATCTTTATTTAAATTAGTTTCTAAATAATATCTATAGTATTTTCCTCTAAAATTATGGGGTTTTTTGTAGAAATAAAGGATATACAAAACCAAGGCAACCCCACAATCCTTTCTTCACCTGCATCCTGATCTTTGAAACAATTCACTCAGGTAAGGATGAACGATACAAATCAAAATGCACTTGGAATAAATTCACTTGGGTTACACGTTTGGAAGACCCCAGAAAGTACTGATCAAATCACTGGGGGCAGTGACATAGAAACTCTCTTAGCACCCATGGCACTACCAAAATCTTTAGATAATGTAATTTAGATCTAATAAAACTTCACAACCCAAGACAAAAAGAGACTGAGAAAGAAAAAGAGAAGAGGAGAAGGAGACTATTTGCTTTAATAACAGCATAAGGATATTAACATTCTTGGGGCATTTCTTCCCCATAAGAAGCACCTTCATAAACACAAAGACATTCAAAAAGCACTTGTGCCTTGCAAACTTCACAGCTCATTTTCTGAGTTACTTGGAAATTCCTTATTTATTATTTTTATCACTGAAATTATCCAGAGGAGTACAACCTGCCTTTCTCCCCTCTCACCAACAGCATTTTGGATGTAAGAAATGGTAACAAGTCAGCACTTTTTGTCTGATCACAGGCACTTAAATCCCAAACAAGAACAAAATTCTGGAAGAGGCCCTGGTATCTCACAGTAGGTGTGCACAGGTGACACTTAGAAAAACCCACTTCTGTAACAACAGCAGCTCTAAGCTGGGCGTATTACCTTGGCAGCTCAGCTAAGCAGGCAGGAAGGTACTCTTTCATTGTTCTTAGAAGGTTTCCTGGTCTCATTCCTTAGCACTTTAAAAAGCTCCCTCAAATCTCCTGTGTTGACACTCGTGACTTCTGAGATTGCCTGATCCGTGCAACGTTACACCGTGACCAATACACAAATATCGTGCCACTGATTCCAATAAATACCCCTCATCACTTCCAGGGGATTTTTAATGTTTTGTTCTTTTTTCCTTGGTTCACTGTTTTTAAAGTTGCCTTTGATGTCCCAACCCATATTGCTTAGCAATGCTGCTGCTTAGCAGAGGTATATTGCTAAGTATTTTTAGCAAGTACCTATCATTAAACAGGTGTTAAGATAGACTTGAACTTGTTGGAATTAGCAGCTGGATAAATACTGAGACAACATAATTAAATCCATAAGAAACTGCCCTTCAGTACCTTACATGAACGACATCAATAAACCACAAGCACCTTATGTTAACTCAGAAATCATATACCATCTTGAGTTATCTACATTTCATTGATTCATGGCCACAGATCACACTAAAGGCAAAAAACCTAGGAAAGCATAAAAATGCAATACAGCACAAGAAACCTGAACCCCTAAAAACCAGCTTGAGCAGTCACTTATGTATAATATAAACCAACATACAAGGCTTGAGGTGGAAATGAAACGTGAGGGAACATTATTGAGTTATTACAGGCACACAGCTTGAGCTGTGCAACCTGGAATCCAAACAGCAGCATCCCCCTGCCTGCAAGAACACAGGAAGGCCTAGAAGACACTCCATAAAGGATAGGAATCCATGTACCACTCTGGTTTTGCAAAATTTCACTGAGTATTTCAGGCAGCTTCCTTTAACAAAAGAATGATATCCAGGATAGCCTGAGAAAATGAATCCATCCCCTGGTTTCTAATGCCCTTTCCACAACCAGTCCTTACAGCTCTTACTATACAGATAACAAAACAGATCAGGTGTTTTCTGGTTTCACATGCAGACAGGCTTAGAACATACTATGAACCTAATAAACCCAACTAAAACCAGAAAAAAATAGGGGAAATGTCTTCTAAACACTTGACTGCAACCCCCCTAAAGCCTTCTCTCTGGACTCACAACAATTGTTATTGCTGGGTCTAAGAAGGTCAAGGTTTAGATATCCCAGCAGGTACTAACATTGACTCAGGCACTTCTGTTTCTGCCAGGAAGCAGAAACCAAACCATCCGGGGACCTGTAAAAAGTTAGAGACTTCCTAGGTTATGCACCACCAAATTGTGGTGTTTGGAAGTCTCAGTGATGGGCGTAGGCGCTCAATGACTTTTACATGGCTGACTCTTCACTCATTTAAAGCTAAACTAATGACAAAATATCAAATAAGTTAGCTCAGGCTCAATCTTCAGGTATTTGCACAAGGAAACCTTTAAGAAGTATCATCAACTACTGTGAGACTTGTGTCTCATGCTGAACATCAGTCTGACAGAGCATGCTTTGAAGTCAGTAAAAAACCCAGTGTCTTTGAAGGATCAAGAATTTCGCTTACTTGTGGCTGCCTGAGTTTTCTGTTTGGTTTTTCATCTCTTTCCTCTACTGTGAACAGCACAGAAGAAAGAAAAACATTAAACTTGCCTCATAGGTTCAGTTTCTCAGACCTGTGATTTATACTGGAGATGATGGCTAGGAACTAAAAAGCAAACACGGAATGAAGTAAACATCCAGAATGCATATGCTATGAGAAGAGGGGAGCTCTTCACTTGCTGGGTGCTGCCATTTAATGTAGTTTTAAATTAACAGTCTGTTATTTAAGTAATTTAAAGCTACAAGTTGATTCCGTCTATTATTTTTCTCCAGGGATTTAAAATATTGGAAGAAAGCTATTCCCCAGTTTCTGAAGTTACAGAGAAAAGATGTTCCTACTAGTAGAGGAAAGGAGATAGGGTGGTTTCATAACCAGGCTATCAGTACAACAGCAGTTAATTTCACTTAAAACATCTTTCTCACCTTTCTGTTTCCACTGTACTCCTGTCCTTGCAGCACCAAAAATTAAAGCAGCGAATGAAATGCAAAGCTCCTTCTGCCTTGGCAACACACTCCAGCTGACTTCAAAAGATGAACGATGAGAAGCAGTAAATACAGGGTCACACCCCAGAGAAGAGGCCATCACATGAACTAAGGAGAAACCTGAGGTAGTTGCCAGCATGCTAAAGAAAAACATTTTATATTCTCAGCCAGGCAGCCAGGCAGAGCGGAGCCGATCTGGTGTGTGCTCTGCTGTTGTAATTCACTACAGCCCACATTGCCGCCACCTGAGAGAAGCAAGTTCTAAGCCCTTGGGATGCTCAGGGCTGGAGCACTCGTCCTCTCTGGGTTTGTTCTCTAGGACAAGAGGTGACTTCAGCCTCCTAGCAGCTCCTCCAGTTCAGAGCAAAGGGGGAGAGCACCTGCAGGAACAGCAGTAGGAAGGGGCATGAAAACACGGGGGGCTGAACCTGAGCCTAGGGAGAGGGGAGGGGAAGTATTTCTCTAAGGGATAAATTGCTTGGCTTTTTTTCTCAGTATATGGATCACTAATTAAATTTGTGTTAGTTGCCAATAAATTAAGGAACATTCCCTAAGTCAAGCCAGCTTTGCCCTGACAAATATGCTATTTGATGAACTACATGCTTATCCTTTTATTAAATTCAGATTAATTTTACAAGAACCACTCCTGCATGAAAACAACTTCTCTTGATGCCAAGGTGTATTTCCTCCTGAGCTAAGAAAAAAAGGGTGTAATTGAAACCACAGCTTAGAGGTTTGAGTATACCAACAAATTCCCTCATGCCAGCAAAATGACAAGAAATTATTCCTATAAACTATTACCAAGCTAACACTTACAAGAAATGAAACAATGCTCTACACAGCACTGTCAAGTGTAAGGTGACAGCCAGAATAAAGGGTTTCAGTGATTCAACCCTACTGTGCCCATTTCAGACAGCAATCAAGACAAGTCTCATGTTTCATCTTATTCTAACGGGTTTTGAGAATTTCAGTTTCTGGCTTTTAGTAACAAAGTTTGTGTTTCAGGTGGACCCCCATCTGCCTGATGCAGTATTTCTGATCACTTGTGTCAGGACCCAGGCTTGGCAGTCCTGTGACTGCTGAGACATGATGAGCAGAGCAGGCTCCAGCTCACACACAGCTCCCGAAGTTGGACTTTTGTCCCTGGGAAGGGACTCCACAGCCTGCCTGGGAACCTGTCCGTGTTTAGCTGATCTTGCATGAGAGGCCTTCTCTGGGCAGCTATGGCAGAACTTTTGTCTTCTCAGCACCAATGGCCATTCCTGTTCAGGACGCATTGATAATGCTGATTTCCCACTCGAGCCACTTCTGAAAAATGAGATATCTTCCAGGATGACTGACAAAATCCAGCCAAATCAATCCTTATGGGTATCACATTTAGACACACTCAGCACATTCTAAAAAATGTCACATACATGCCATCTAATTGCAAAATAATGAGCTTTCCAGTTTAGACCAGGTGAGTGTGGTTGCTGTGCTGTACAATCTGTACCTGGGGGCAGGTACAGGCACGGAGGAGAGCGAAAGCGAGCAGCCATACACACTCTGCTACTCTGACACTTTGCAATCAAGAATTAATTAGAAGAATCCATGCATGTTTATTAGCTGTTCTCCAGTTTATGGCTATTGACACACTCTCCTTCAAGAAGAAAACTGCAACTCTTAGGGCTTCTTCAATTAAAAAGAAAAAAGAAAGAAGAAATATTTTCTAGAGAACTATCAGACATGTTGTTTAACCAACATTATTTAATCATTGTCTTTGTTTAAAAACAGTGCTATAAAGTCATTATTAATACAAGTACTGGTGATCTACATTCCATTAGTCCATAAAATTTGATAAACTATCAATAGTTCAACTGCCATCAGCATTTTTGACTGCTTTATGATACAGATAAATTGAGTAGGCTGAGCTTTAATTCCAGTTTTATAATAATGCCCTGGTACACTTGATCTGGCTTTCAAATCACTGCAGCAATGCAGCTGAAAAAAATTAAAACATATTTTACTGTGAAAGAGCATAAACAAATCATTTTCATTACAAGCTACTAGCATTCATTTTATTTTTTTATGCAGGTACTGCTTCTGTATCTTTAAATATTTCACTGATGATCTGCCTGCTAGAAACTAGGAGTGAGTACAAAGTTAGGTCAGAAATCACTGTCTATGAACTTTCATAACTGACAGCCTGAGGACTGCCTGCATGCTAAGGACAAACCCATCCTTGTGTACTGTTTATGGGGGGAGCTCTAAGCATCTTCCCTTTATCTGATTCTGAAAATTAACAACATTAAATATTCCCCTGAGAAAGTGCCATCCATTTCCCATGGGACAAGTCTGGGGAAGGGGAAGAGGTGGAGTAATTCAGGAGACAATAAACTCAACTGAGCAATGGCAGGTTGATTTACATACACAATCCCTATATCTTGTCAGGTTGATTTACATACAAAATCCCTAAGTCTTGCCAGCTAATATAAGCTCCACCTCAAATAAAAGCCCAGTGTAGTAGCTGTTGGAAAGAGATCTTCACAATGAGCAGAACAGTCATGAAAAAATTTCTAAAGGGGTTTATTAAAAGCACATTTAAGAGAATCGCCTTCCTAACAATGAGCAGCAAACCCAGGAGCTGAGGAACTGGAGATAATTTGTTCAGTGTAACAGTAGCACTCAAGGATTCCACACTGCTGAACAAGCAAACACAGGGGAGAGAGACTCAAAGCCCCAAATTTAGGCTTTACACCAAAGAGAAAACAAAAAGACAAATGGAAAGAGTGAGTTACTACCCTTATTTTAATGCTGGAGAACTGAGGCATGGAGCATGAGTGCAATCCAGGGATAATGCTTTAACATCACTATAAGCCATTAGAAATTAATAATTAAAGACATTCCAGTGAATACACCAGCTGGACAAATGTACTCGTCATTTGCATTTTCAGACGATCTAAATTGCACCTATATTGATGTAATATTGTGTCCAATGCTTCCTATTTGTGCAGCTAGATATTTTATTAAAACAGATAAAAAATAACCAAAACAATAATGCACAAAGGCCCATTCTTCTTTCCTTGATTTTAATTAAGAAACTGTAGAGAACATCTCCCTGCAAAAATATCACTCTAACAGGTACATGGGTGGTGACAGAAGCCTAATTTAAGTAAAAACAATAATATGAGACAACAATGTAAATGCAATGCCCATAAAATGCCTCTTCTTTATCATTTCAGTAAGAACTAAGTCTCACTAAAAAAACCCCTTTTCTCTGCAGAAAAATAAGGTTTATTAGAAGATCAGAAGCATATGCTTTTTTCTTTTCATAACTGCTTTCCAGCCCAGTATTATTAAAGACTTCATAAATTCAGATTAGAAATTGAGTAGTTCACTGAAGGTACTTAAGGTCAATTATTAATAATAACCTAAACCGCTCAAATATTACTGACATTAAAACTTAAGAAGTAATTCCAAGTATACCACCAAGTTGCATTGAAAGAAATCATGATATTACATGTTTCTTCCCTTTTTCAAACTTCTCTTGTTTGGCAGAGCAGACTAGAAACACAAATCTGGAACCATCACTCCAATCCTCCAGGAAGTCTTTTACTCTAAGGATTTAAAATATTAATACATGACTAAATGAAGTGCATAAAAAGCCTGTCTCCTTTTTCATTCCAAGGGGGAAAACACAGGAGCTAATTCAGGTGTCTATTAGTATTCATTTTAAATCACGTAGCTCCATTGAAGACAATGGAATCGTGGCACTGTACCAGCAGAGTTACACAGCAGGCAGCTCTTCGGGCCAAGCAGCACCAAACTCTGTTAGCACAATGATCCGAGAGAAATATCTCAATGAAACACTCAGCTGGGAGCAGTGGTGCCAGCCGACTGAGCCCAAGGATTGTGTCCTGTGTGTGACTGGAGGCAAGGTCCCGTTCCACACCATAAACTGAGAGGGTACAGGAACACCTTCCTTCTACTTTACCTTAGTCATGGCTTGTAAAACCCACCACACCCCCAGGTTCTGTCAAACCGTGGGTGCCAAAACCTCAGAGAATCCCAACAGGCATAAGATATTCCACTCCTATGAGTTTCTGCACTGTGCTTTTAGCAGTACATCTCACTGCCAGACTGTCTTAAGCTCTGCTGATTTGCATGGCCCCACTGCCTCTGCCCTTAGCTCTCAGTGTTTTAGAAAGGTAATTGTTTTTGCAGGCTGGTTGTGAGTCAGCAAAAATATGTTTAATAGAAAACCCAGATGACTATTTCCTAACAGATCCAAGCATCGCATCAGTGACACCTTCTGGACTTCTTCCTTGACCAAACTCTTCCAACTCTTTAGATCAGCTGTGGAAATCTTAAAATCTTAATTTTGTATCTGCCTTTCTTTGCAAAACCTCTAAAAAGACAATTTCCTTCACAAAGTCTTATGAAAGTATTGACTGAAGCTCATTAGTATACAGAATACCAGTTTTCTTCAGGTTAGTTCTCATACCTTGTTTATCAAAAGGAATTTTTAAAACATCTCTAACTTTTTACAGGGAGAACCACACAGTTGGCTTCTCTAAGAATGTACTAAAAATAAAACCTACTAAAAACCTGTTTTCTAAGACAGCAGTGTCACATCATGCTACAAAATAACTTTCACCATGATATTATTCCTAGGAGAAAAGGTAATTTCAATACACTGCTGGACTGTTTTTTCCGCTACGTAATTGCAGACCACAGCTTCCATCTTTTTCTATTACAATTTTCCACATCCAACAACCTACTGTCTGTGGGTGCAGAAACTTCTAATGCCCTGAAAATCTAGAGAATAAATTTGAATAAGCTGTTATGGACATTTGGGGGAAAGAATGATGTGTGTTTAACCAGTGTTTCTCCTTCTTCCTCCTCCCTCCCACTCTCCTGGCAACTCTTCATTTTCAGGGCGCTAAAATGGAACAAAGATTAGTTGCAAGTAATTTGTTTTCCTGTTTCTTCACAGAATTATCTAACTGCAATGACTACTCTTAATAAGCAATTAAAACTTAAATTGTGTACTCTAAGGGCACAATCACATTAAAATGGAATAGAAACTAATGCCTGGTTGCAAATCCTTTGTTTACAGTGCAGCTAATCATCCTGCAGAGCTGGGAAAAGAAGAGTCTGCGTATTCTCCTGCAATGAGAAAATAAGTTAAAGAACAAAGAGGGCTGAGTACTCAGAGTTCTTGCTGACACCAAAGAAGTCTCATTCCAAGAGAATATTGGTCTGAGAGCAAGAGAATCAACTCTGAATAATACTACCTCACCCTGTGCCACACTGTCAAACTGCAGACAAATGTGAGCCAACCTGCACATCCCCGTGGCCCTCACAGAGAAGGTCTGTCTGTGAGTCTGATCTAACTCTGCCTAGACAGCAAAAGACTTAGGGGATTTTTGCTCTCTCCGAGCAAGAGATCCCTTTCTGGATGACCATGCTGTTGAGAAGACGGTGTCTTGGCAGGAGTCAAAGGCTCTCATTGCAATCCTAGAAGTCAAATTCCCCAAGACGTTCTTTCCATGCACATTCCATGGGCATGGATGCATAAATGGCTGGCAGATGCTCCATGTAAAAATTATCTCTCACGTGGGAGGAAGAATTCCACAAGTGTAGATTAAAAATATTTCATAAGAATATAAGAAAGTCATTGTAAAAGAACAGGGGGATATTTATTCTAATTTACTTTCTCACAGGACCAGATGCTACAGGCACAAAAATAATCTTAGTTCTGGCATTTGGTATCTCTGCAAACATAATCCATTCCCTTGTGCTTGAGCTATAATCATCCTTCATTACATAATCACAACTCTTTTTCCCAAAGAACTTCAGCCTCGGTTATGGCTCAAAGTGAATGCTGGTCAATTAAGCATCCAGGAGGTATTATTTTGTTTAATTATTATTTCTCCTTATAATGCACACTAACATGTCAAAGTATTTATTGCACGCTATTCAACCCTTAGTTTAAAAACAGATTAATCCTGGATAAACTCTTCCACATCTCTCATCCTGAGACCCCGGTTATGTCAGGAAGATGAAGTAAAAATTAATCAACTATCCATGTGAGATATTTCTCCTGGAACTCTGTAAGTTTTTCTTTTATTCTTTCGGCTAAATTTTAGTTTGCTACTTGCCAGCTGGAGGAGAGAAAGCCTGACCTCTGCTGCCAGAACTTCTGGTCCTCTTACACTGGTCCCATTGTTTTCTAAGCTCACACCATGTTCCAACCCAACCCATCGTGCTTTGAACCTGCTCTTGTCTCTGTGACCCCAGTGCTCAGGGGGGCTCCCCTGGCCACACAGTGCCAGTAGTCCCAGCGCTGTGATAGGGAATTAATATCACTTTGTGTCTGTGAAACACACCTGCCTTCTGCAAGGAGAGCAGATGGAGATCAACACCAGGCAATAAGGATTGCTGTATCACACACACCGGTTCTGATCCGCTAAAATATCATCTCAGTGCACAGGCAAAGTATCACTTCAACCCCCTCCTCCTCCTCCCAACCACTTCACTGAAGGTCACTCTCACACAGCTCAAGCATCACCAAGTTTAGCTCTAAACAAACAAAACCTGCTGGTGGTGAGCATCATGAATTGGAGACTGAAAGGAGAACTTAACAGTCAGTAATTTCCCAACAAAGATTGTTTCATCACATTTGCAGGCACTGAGATTAACCCAGTATTCCCATAAAACCTAGCTGACACCTTCCCAGGTCTAGCTTTGGGCCCTTGCAATGATGCACTTGGATCTAGGAAAGGAATGTTTAAAAGACAATTCCACAGGAGTGTGTCACAGTGTGGCTTTCTCCCCTGGCAATCTCCATTATCTCATCAAGTTGTGCAGGTAACTCCTGCAGCACCTCTGCACTTCATGAGAAAGCAGCTCCTACTAGGAAGATATAATGATGTTTATAAGTAAACACCTGGGTGAATTAAAACAACAAAAAACCCTCTATTCATTTAATTTCCACTGCCCTTATGCATTTCACAAGACTCTTTTTGATGTGGTGTCTGTAAGCTCAAGGTAAGAAAAATTCCAATTCTTCCTGAATCTAAGAAATAATAAATGGTTCATGAAATATATGGTAATATCTTTTATAAAAAAATACAAATTGCATAGTATTGGCAATTACAGGAGGCTTTACCTTACAAAGTTACAGTATTCTGCTAGTCACCCACAGTACCCAAAGCACAGAAACAGCCAAAAGGCTACTTCTGTGCATTTGTCTGGAAGATGTTCTTCTTCAGTAAGAAGTGTCTTTCATTTACTGATAATATGTCCTATAAGTCCGTTTTGCTTTCTTCCTCTTTTAAAAAAGAATAGATGAATTAAGAAACATCTGCTGTTCACATGAATGATCCCTGCCTAAATTTGGTGTTTGGTTCATGACTCCAAGATAACCGAGATCTTTATTTTGCAAGTCTTATGCCTTGAATTATTTTGTCAGACTTAAAAAAAGCAAAGAAACGGGGAACCAGTTTCTGAGGGATTTTTGTAGGGCAAGTGAGACCAGTTTACTGCTTCAGCGTACAAATCACAATCATATTCACAGTTCAGACTAGTCTGTGAGACCTCCAGTAAGGGAGACAAAAAACAAAATGTACCTGCCTCCAAATCCTGCTGCCTTTAATCCCACCTGTCCTCACACCTGCTGCTGGCACCTATGGCGCACATACCTGGGCTAAGGTGACTTTCCACTCCTGGGAACTGATGGAGATGCCTGGTTGATGGCAGGTGGACATGCTGGGGTCCCTCTCCAGCCAGCAGCCACAGACCCCTGCAGGAAGAGCTTCAAACCTGCTCCAACTCCCTGTGTGCTTTTGAAGGTGTGCTGAATTACCCAACAGAGATGCTCATTTCCCCCGGTAACAGGAAGGGAATTCTAATGAACAACATATAACTTGCACTGCAGCTTTCACAGGGTTCACGTTATTGTGTCACAGCTGAGTCCACAGTGAGGCCATAAAAGAAAAAGGGCTTTGGGATTTGTTGTGTTCCCCCCAACTGCACTAGGTCTAGAATCAGAGATATGACATGGCACACAGGGAGCAAAGGGAGACACTTAAGAGAGAGAAGCTTTCCAGATGGGCTGGGACCATGCTATTTTCAAGAAAACCACAACACACAATTTTATTTCAAACACATTAAACCTGTGGCATAGAAGAAAACTACCTGCCACAGGAAAGATAACAGGGCAATACCTGTAAATAAACAAAAAAGAGGGGGCGTCGAGGCCAGGAAATGCGTTGTGCAGACCAAGAAGAAAAAACTGCCTTTAGGACAATTTGTTTAGACTAAAGAGAATAAAAACAAACCCAAAGAGATGAAAGGGAAAAATGAAGTTTAGTGAGAGAAAAGACAAAGATCTAGAAGAGAAAAGGTACAGCAGAGTCAGGCAGCTATTTGGTGATATCTCACACTTTCTGTGGATCAAAGGGCGGACTTCAGACGAGAGAGCTTCTAAGGCAGATTGCAGAGCAGAACAGCACAAATGCCAGAGAATGGAAAACACAGCTATACAGGGCAGAGAGTGAAAAGGAACGCCTCAAAATGAGGGCTCAAACAAGCACAGGGAGCTCTGGATGCAGCAGGATAGCGCAAAGAGCTGGAAAACTCTTGTCCAGTGCCGATCTTGCTAGATGGTGTCAATTTAATCTTAAGAAAACATGAGACAATGAGCTCTGGAGTAAGACTTTTAATTTGCTCATTCTCTTTAAGAAGCAAGAGATTTCCTGCACACAGATCTCACTCTACTTACCAAAATGCAAACTGGGGTAGCAATGTCTCAAATATAAACACAGAGGTTGTCCCCTCCTGTTCCTGAGTCCCTCATTTTTGTCAGCTATTTTATATATTTATATTTTTATTTCATATTTATTTTTATATTTTATATTTATATATAATATATATTCTATTTTGTCAGTGAGTTTAATACAACTCACCACCTCCACAGTTAAATTGAAATTTAAAAAATGACTTGCCAATTTAAAACTTAAAAAAATGCAAATGCATACTACAAATGCATTTTCAGCTAAAATAATCAGTCATTGAAGGGCAAGCAGATAAATTCCACTTCTAAGGTCCCTTTCTACTACAACTGTGTATTTGTTGCTAAGAACTGGGCCAAGCCAGTACAACAGTAACTTGAAAAGTCATGTTCCACATATAATTCCTCATTACCTCTTGCCATGTTTTAATTTAAACAATATAATTGGAACTGTGTCTTTTTAATAGCTCTAATTTGTCGCCTAAATCTTACATTCTTCCTACTAGCTCGTGTTCAAATACAGTACTCCATACCAGCACTCCATACCAGCACTTTTCAAATTTGTTTTTCTTACTTTTTAGAGTGATTAGTTATTATGAGATTATTTATTATCATGGAGTATTCTTTAGAATCACATTACACCAACTACCACTGTTAGACCAACTATTACCATCTATTAGACCTTTACAGCAGTGCTTAAACAAGCACCAATGCCTCCTTCATCAGCATTTGGTTTTAATGAAGACTTCCAACTAACTGGTTTTTTAAAATAACATGGTATAGCAATTTATAAGATTACAGAAGAGAATTGCATACATTTTTCTTCTCTTCAAGACATTTGCAGCCTTCTGCACTGAAATGGATTAAAGCCCAATAAACTTACAACTGAAGACTTCAGACTGCAAGATATACATATTTTTTTATATATATTTTAGCATTATTATTGAGTAAATTATTTTTAAGTACAATGCAGTAGAAGCATTCAATAGGTGCAATTTAGACTGGGAATAACTTATAATTGCCAACATGATCTTACACTGCTTTTTCTAGACAAACTGTGCTTTGCTAAAATGTGCAAGTATAGAAACCCATGTTTACGTAATAATGAACTGAGAAGGAAAACTGCAGATCATAAAAAAAATTAGGAATTTTTGTAAAATGTCCTTGGAAGTGTGGTACTTTTCTGTTCTTGAGCTGCAGAGAGCAAGAGGCAATGGGGATTGACTGTAGGAGGGCAGTGCCACCCTGCTTTGTGTGCAGTCTGCATTGGTGTCTTGTGGCCCTCAGGATGACCAAAGCTCCACTTCAAAGACCCTGTAGCAGTAAAGCTGTGAAGCACCCTCCGGTGCCCGGAGTAGGAACCAGCCTGTCCAAACACTTCACTGCCTGAGCGGGAAACGTATGTGAAGAAACAAAGTACATGGAGCAAATTGTCCAGTGTCACATAAAACATCTCTCCCAAAACCAAGCATAAACAAGGACCTTTTTGGTATTTTGTTCCCATTTCTGTGACTCCTACTCAGCACTTCACTTAAGTGTGTATTTGACGTCCCCTGAAGTCACTGGCAAGTCCACCAACACACACCCTGTTCTTCATGCCTAAGTGTCTGCAGCACTCTGTCTTGTGTGAACTCTATGGCTACAGACCTACCCTGTGGCAGTTTGTTTGGGGGATCACCAGGAAGTCACCGGAGGGTCCCCCAAGCTGTGAGTTGGCTGGCAGCAGCAGGCAGGCAAGGAGACTCCACACGGCTTCTGAGGGTGCTGATCAGATGAGGGTTTATTGGGGGTCCCACCCCCGGGAGCAGCATGGTTTCTGAGGGAGAAGGGGGGAAGGGGAAGGGAGGGGGAGAGAGGAGAGCCTGGGGAGAAAAGGAGCCAGGAGAGCCTCTGTGGTCTCCCTCGCACAGCTTAACAGGGAGATCCAAAGTGGGCACGGAATAGGACTTGGGCCAATGGGATCACAGATACACGCGACTTCAGGGCAGGACCACAGGTTCGGAATAAACTGTACATTTTCAGGGCTGAGACAGAGCATAGCATTTAACTAAAATGTAACACCACAATTCACCCTTTTTTGTTAGAAAGAAAAGATGAAGAGAAATACGACAATGAACAATTTAAAAAGGAAGCAGTAATTACACAGTTTCGCAGCATAAAAATAAATGCAATTGCAGTGAGCTTTATGTTTTAAACAGTCCATTTGACTTGATATTTGCCTTTGGTGGTAGGTATTAAAGATAAAATGAGCATTTAATTGTGATAAACAGGTTATATGGTTCATTATTGCAGATTTTAAACCAATTTAAAGCATGGGCGAGTGCTTAAAGGGCTTCAGCCTCTGGCACTAAGCTCATATGAGAGTTTTGGGATTGGCCTTTTCAGCATGACTGGCCCAATGGTGTCTAACCTTTTCCAACTGGCTTTTCGGACCACCACAGTCCCCAGTTTTAGGCTGAGGTGCCGACTTCTGCTCCCTCTGTCAGGGACAGGGAATCACCTGGAGTTCCCTGGACTCCAGGCAGGTTTGTGGCCTCAGATTCTCACCCTGGGATCTGAGCTTTACCACTGCTTTCACCTTCCAACCAGTTTAATCCAGAAGACCCCTGGTTTTAGGTCATTAAAAGAAAAACAAAAAGAAAAAAAAGAAATTAGGTTTCAACTACTACCTATACTCAGGGAGCATTCACCACGAAAACCATCAGAATACTTTCCCAGACACCATTTTGGGTTATCAGTCACCCTCAGAACCTACTGAGGACAGCATAAACCCAACAGTGACTTGATTCAGCAGTCTAATACTGTCTGAACCCTCGCTAATAAAGAAACAATCAAAAACTGCTTCTCGCTGGATCTACCCTTGTGACCTGACAGGCCCCTGCTTTCTAAAACTGAAAACAGGACAATCTGCAATATGAGCACACACAAACTAGAAAAGCATAATTGCAAAAACTACTTCATGGCACTGGGAGGGAAATGGAGAGAGGACAGGTATTGGGTAAGAATGATAAAAAGGTTCGAGGGTTTTAGGATAAAAGTTCTAGCTGACGAACTCTTTTCTGGATAGGGATTGGGAATTGGGGAGGTTACAGGGAGGCAGGGACTCTGCGAAAGAAAAACCTTTTCAGGGTACCCTGTGCTTTCAAGCAGTTTGCTCCCGGTGAACTATGCAAAATAAAGAAAAAAGGGGTATGGATTGCAGAGAAGGATATTATCCTGCTCTTGGAGTAACAGGGGAAGGAGATGATAAAGTAGAATTTTCAATTCAATGAAATATGCAAGGCTTTTAAAACTGGTATTACAAAGTTACTTTAGCTTTAGGTTTTGGTTTCTTAGCTTCTTCTCTAATTCCAGCTCCTACCTTGCAGGATTTGGAAGGTTGAAGGTGGGAACTGGGAGTCGGAGAGGGGGTGGTTCATGAGAGATAGGGAAGGGGTGGAGCATGGTGGAGAAAAAGCAGGAAGAAAGGGATTTTGGGAGGGGAAGTAGAAGATGGTGCTGTGCTGTGTGGCTGGAGCAATCTTGGCTGACGTGGTCATGGCTATGTTGGAGTTCTAGGCCGTTCGGCCACAGCACTCATGAGGTAACAGTGTTGAGGCTTAGCCGTGTGACTGCTGTGCTGGGCTCAGCAGGATGGAGTGGACTCCCGGGGGTTTGTTTAGGGGAGGGAGGGTTAGGGATGGAGTTAGGGAGAAGGAGCAGCAAGGAGGGGAGAGAGTAAGACCAAGGAAGGAGGTCACAGAACTGACAAAACCAGTTTGGGGGAGGTGCCGGGCTTGGGCAAAGCTAAAAACTGCTTCTTGCTCGTCTGGTGGCTCCCCTGCAAAACTGGTGGGCTTTGCTTCCTTCTTTCGCCGCTGCTGTGCTCCATGTTATAAATAAGAAGCTTGACTAGGCCAATATTCAAGCAACAATCAATTTATTAATTAATATGGTAAAGTATGAGCAAAACAGCGCTGGGTACAGCGGGGGAAGTTTTCCCTCCAACTGCACACCGATGGTTGAGGCTTACAGGTATTTATAGGGGTACACACAGCTTTCTCAGCAGTTTCGATTCCCAGCAGTTTCTATTCCCAATTTTTACATCACAATTCTATACACTATTGTGAGTTGGTTTTTCTCAGGATGTACCCCAGGAAGGAGTATCCCCAGATGGTGGGGTTTGACTTCCCAAAGAAGAAAGAGGTCTTCCAGCTGGTCCAGACTCCAGATGTGTGTCCACCTTTTACTTGCAAGGATTACAAATCTCATGACGGTGATGTCCAGCTTCCCTTGGTCGAAGCTATCAATCCTTGAGTTGATGTTCAACTTCCTTTCTCAAGCTGCTTTTTACTGTTTTGCTAAGGTGTTGAGATAAGCATATTTCCTTTACATATATTCTAAACCTATATTTTTAAAGCTCCTTATTACAAGCAATATTCTAAAATTATATTTCAAAAGGTTATTATTGCAAAGCTGTTTAAATGCTTAGCTACGTGCAGAAAGTTCCTGTCTAGCAGCAACATCCTTAAAGCTTTAATTCAGATGTTGTTTGCAAACAAAGGATAATTTCCAAGGCCTTTTTCCATGCTTTACTCCCGCAGTTATTTTTTTAGAATTCATCTTTTAATTGTCCCATGATCAGTTTCCACACAAATCACAATCACAAGTACACACACTACGTGTATGTACCTGACACGAAACACAACTTTGTATCTCACATCCAGAGCATCGGCTGCTGGGGCTCGGCGATCCGCACGGCCCGCCCGCTCTGCGAGGCCACCCCTCCGCCTCCGGGCCTGGGCGGCGGGCCCGGCCCTGCCACCATGGCAGCGGCTCCCGGCGCTGCACTGCGCGGGGGCTCCAGGCAGCCACGGGGCGTGGGGGAGCCGGCAGGTGCCGGCAGTGGGTGATCTTAAAAGCCGCTCGGGCTGCGATGGTGGGATGGTGAAGTGGCGTCTCGCAGGGTGCTGCTGGGGCGAATGGAGGTCCATTTTCGTCTCAGGGTTGTCGATATTTGAGCCGCATGTTGGGCACCACTTGTTCATTTGGGGAATCACCAGGAAGTCCCCGGAGGGCTCCCCAAGCTGTGAGTTGGCTGGGAGCAGCAGGCAGGCAAGGAGACTCCACACGGCTTCTGAGGGTGCTGATCAGATGAGGGTTTATTGGGGGTCCCAAACCCGGGAGCAGCATGGCTACTTGAGGGGGAAGGGGGAGGGAGGGGGAGAGAGGGAGAACCCGGGGAGAAAAGGAGCCAGGAGAGCCTCTGTGGTCTCCCTTGCACAGCTTAACAGGGAGATCCAAAGTGGGCATGGAATAAGACTTGGGCCAGTGGGATTACGGATACACGCGACATCAGGGGAGGATCACAGGCTTGGAATAAACTGTACATTTTCAGGGCTGAGACAGAGCATAGCATTTAACTAAAATGTAACACCACACTACCCCTGCTGAATCATCTTAAATGAAAAGATGAAAATATCCCTGTTGCTATAAACTAAGCAAACTGATCTACTGTAAATGTGACTTTTTTTTTCTTCCAAATCATATATTTCCTGATCTCTTATTATTCTTGGTGTTTCAGTTTAAAATTATGTGAATTACAGTTTAATGGAAGAAGCTGTATTATCCATAAGTTATACAGCCAAGGCTATGAGGAAGGAGTACCTTTGTCCTTCACAGTCTCTTTACAGCTAAATTTACAGAGGGTAAATCTCACTATACAACATTAATTGTTCTGAAAATAAGTGAAATAAGATCCTTACAGCTTTGTTATAGAATAAAATAAACCAAATTGTTACACGAGTTTCTTGTCCCCCAGCTTTGGCAAACTTATTGATGTCCCTTGTTCATTTTCCTTTGTTCATCTCAAACACGAAGAACTGGATGCCCCCCAGCAGGAAATACACTTGCACAATTCCCGACAAGACATTTGCTCTGGACTGTGCTCTGCACAAGTGCTGCTCTCTTTGTCAGCTGTTCAAGGACTATCTGTTGTCTCTGAGAGACTCTTTCATCCTCTTGGCTCTGATTCCAAAATCTTGAAAAATCTTTCTTAATTTCCATGACCACAGCTGTTATCAGTAAGGGCAGTTACTTCTGATTTATCTGTCCTTTTTTTCTCAGCAGTTCTATCTAACATCAGCTGTTACCCCAGAAGCTTACTATGTATCTGAGGGATTTGCAGAGAAAATACAACCCTACCTATTTTTCATTATTTCAGAAGCAAGAACTTCAAAATTCTTTCCAAGGTGACTAAACTAATCTCACCCTAAAACAGCCTAAATAATGTTCAAGTAGAAATGAATATGGTATTACCTATGGACATAATTTAAAAAGTAACTAAAAGTAAAATAACAGCTTTGTTTCTTTTGAACAGTAACATAATCAGCCTGCCATAGAACTCTCATGCCACCTGAATTAGGAATTGCTAAAAAGAGTGTTCAGTGAAATATGTGGTACTCTGTCAGGACAATGCATGCTGTGATCAGACAGCTTCACAGGAAGAACAGCCACTGCTTCTAACAGAGCAATTGTTCTGGTGGTAAAGAATTTTATGTGTCTAGTTCATAACTCTGAAGCTAAAATTGCATATGGCTTTGCATTATTAGACCAAAAGGGAATAATATCAAAGTGCAATCCAGAATATACAACAGTAGAGCAAATGTACAATGTGAAACTAACAGCTATAGCTTCCAGCAAGTTAAAACCAGAAGCATCTGTCAAAAGCCATATAAAGTGGGATTCAGATGGCAACAGAGGAAATAAATCAACAGAATGCTAAAAAGAAAATTAAGCAAAGAAGCCTCTGAAAGATCTCTGCAAGAATCCATTTACAAAGCATGAGTCAGATGAAAATTTTTGGAAGTAGAAATAACTGTAATAGAAGCAAAAAATGCAGCTTTTTCCTCCTTTGGATTCCAATTTATACAGCCCTCCATAACTGGCTTTATTTTAATTTAGTGGTAATGGAAAAGCTGATAATTAACCTAAGGAGAGCACAAAAACCTTTGTTTTAAATAAAGTTCTCTTCTATTCCTTGTAGCATAGTTTGTTTTCAGCTGCAAAGACTATGCACAAAAGGTCAGCTGAACACAGCAAGAAGCACAGGGAAGTACTGGAAAAACAACTGCTGGAGGAGTACTTGTTCTAGGATGCTCCTTAGGTGGAGGTTGAAAACTGAATGGGGAGATGCAACAATAAACAGGCTACACAGAATAAAACAGCAATTTTATCTGTTCTCTGCAGAAGAGAAGTAGTGCTCTGCCAGCAGGACAAAGACAGAAAGGCTGTAAGGGGCAATTTCTCTAATGCCATGAGGGAATGATCATAATTTCGTCTACAAAGCCTTTTGAAAAGTCAGCTCTGAGGAGAGAAAGATTTAATGGAGCGCGTCAGTGTCAGTTTGAAGCAGTGACCCAGCAGAACATTTTCTCTAACAATTCTGATGATACTGCTTCAGCCAGAGAATATTCTTTAAGAGAACTCATTCTTCTTAGTCCAAAGAATGAGAAGTCTCCTTTCAGTTGTACCCCATATTTTCATTTTTGCAGCAGCACCATATCACATGCTTATGTTCAATTTAGCACTCCCATGACCCTACTCCTCTGTTTCTTAGTCAGCATTCCCATGTTTTATGTTTTGATTGTTTCCTTTTACAGAGTGAGAACCTCTTTGTATTCATCTTGATTACATTTTACTCTGTTAACATCTGCCTCTCTGTTAACTGCTGTACTTCCTACAGCCTTTTATGCCCAACTTCACAAATGTTAGCAAGACCTGCTAGATTCGTTTTTGTCAACAAATATGATTGCTGCAGTATTCATCATTCCTCCTTTTGCTTTCTTTTCTCCAGACAATTTTCTTGCTGAGTTTTTTAATGCACACATTGCTTCAAAACCCTGTGAAAGTAATGTAACCCACTTAATTTTAATCTATTAAATATCCTGTTTTTACTAATTTGTATGTGAAAACATTCAGATAAGCAGGGGTGCATAAAAACAGATTTCACTGAGTGAGCTCTATCACAATCAGAGTGTACTCCAACAATGAGGCAGGTAAATGCTACACAGCACATCCTGAAATGTATTTTTACATCTATTTTATCAGTAATTTAAGGTCTTTTTTTTTTTTTACCCTCCCTTGAAAAATGGAGAACTTAATTTGTACAGCTTATTTTACAAGATGTACACAGCTGTGACTGCAGAGTATCAAACTAGTCCATCAGGCACATGTCCTCTTCCATTCCTCTATACTTCCTGATGTTCTCTCTCAATGTAGAAGTTGACTGCCAACAATTCTCTACTCCTTTGCTAGCTCTTTATGAGTTTTGCTATCTCATACTGCTACCTTTACACATTAAAACTACAAAAGGTAGTGAAACAACAAAGTTGTATCTGCCTAAAGCGAGTCACTTACAAGCCAGGCTCACTCCTGGAGGTTTAGGCAATGCTTTGGAAAAGGTACTTACTTAAGGGAAGTCTCTTTTGCAAACGCTCTGCAAACATGGTCTTCATGTAAGTAACTAAAAAAAATTTAAAAGCGAAAGGTACTACAAAGATTGTTACATCAGTCTGTGGGCTCCTGGAGGGAAGTTGCATCTTTATGGAGGAAAGTGAATTACCAGAATGAAAGAAAGGAAAGAGTAACATTTTACTTTTACTATATCACCCTTTGGTATCAAAAAAAAAATTATCACAGACAAGAGAAACAAGAGGTTTAGGAAATGGAACCTATTAAAGACTGAGTTTAAGCTTCAGAATTTCTTTTTTTCTTCTATTGTTGGTGAGGGTCTGTAGTGATGCAGGGTTCCCAGGCAGGTGCAAAGGAGAGCAGCTTTATTGTAAAAACCTAGCCTTGTTAAGCAGTTAGCCCACTATCAGTCACAGTTTTAAATCATAACAAAACAATTCAATCCACCACCTCACACCATGATGTGAACATGCAATAGTTATAGAACTTGTTTTCCTACCCATAAATCAGCTGAGTCTCTTTCCCACAGTCCTCTTCTACTCAGCCCAAGTAACAGGCCTGAGCCATGATTTTACAAGGCCTTCCTTTTGTAAAGTTTTACTTATCCGTAACATTCTATCTCCTTAATGAATTGTCTTCCTCTTTTACCTAAGTGAAGCATAGGAAAGGCCCGAGTGACAGCTGGCTGGACCAGAATCCATAGAAGTGCAGCCTGGGCTGTACGAAAACACCTTGACCCACTGCAGAAAGGAACACTGCAATACTCTTCAAGCCATATTCTGCTGGCTGGGAAATTAATAAACATATCAATCAAAAGTGCAGAGGCTGTTCTTTACTCCTATTGCAAACTACCCAAGAAAATTCATTCTTGGTACTCAACAGTGTCAAGCAGCCTCCCCAACCAATCACACCAGAAATATGGGCTAGAATGTGCAGATTCATGATCTTCACTTTCATTGCCTGGATAGGTATATATTTAACAAAATTTGCACTATTTCCTTGCAATGAGTCATACCTAGTGTTCTTTTCACAAATCAATTCTTTCAAACCTTAGGAAAACTTCAAAAGTGCAAATTTAGATGTCCTACTCTCTCCCTTCCCCTTCAGCCAAAGCAGTGGCCGCTGACTTTTACAGGCTTGCATCAGCCCAATGGCTCCAGGCAATGGAGCACATCCAAACCGAGCAGCTTTTCTGGAGTCCTACACCAGTGTCTGCACATTCATCTGTCCAGGCTCCCTGCCAGTTCATCCTTCCTCTTGCAAGACTTGTAAAACACAAAATTCTTCATACAACTGCGTCCCAACAGAACAGCAGAAACTCAAAAAGCAGCAACAGGCTACAGCTGACAGGGTCTCAAGAGCAGTGGCACTTGTGTGTGAATCACCACATCTAAACCTCTTGTAGTTTACACACCTCAATATAGATGTTACAATACAATTCCAGTTCTAGGCACCACTTTTAGGCTGTTTTACTACTAAAGTCTCCTGCTACAGGTAAGAATACCAGAAAATAGTGGCTCAGTCAGAATCAAGGAGAGAATCTTGAGTGTTTCTTACTGTTATTTGAATTCTCATAATTTCTCTTTTTTTTTTTTTTTTTTGTCTTTTCAGACAAGAATGTAAAATGCAGAAGAAAAACTAGAATCAAGCAGCTCATTATTAAGAAGCATGCCAGAAACATATCCTTGAAAGCACACACATTCATGGTTGGGCTAGGTGTTGACCAAATTGAAAAGTATTTAAAATACAATGAAATTTCAAGACAGTATTTAGAGGTATACAGCTTTTACATATTCTCTGACTTAACCTCTATTTAATTTGCAATGTGATTTTCCCAGGGATATATTCTAACACAAAAGCAAGTCTGATTTATATTGCTTTGACTGTAGCTTTTATTCATTTACTAATAAATTGAATTTCACACAAAAGCCACAAAACAGTATCAAGTGAAATAAGCCTTTGGATTTTCTCAAACTGTTACAACAACTTGAAGTGTAACTGCCGTACAAAGAAACATTTACTTCAACAGTTAATGGAAGACTGAAATCAATATTTAGGGTAATTTTTTTTTACAAGTCAGTAAAAGCCTGCAACATCAATTACTTCTTGATGGCACAAGCTTTCAGTGGGAATTGTAGCAGGTCTCACCAGGACTTTCAATCCTACACAGGTGTGTATGTTTAGCGCCGAGAAGGAGCAGAAAATAACCTCTGCTCACACAGAGCAGATGACAGACAAGCAGTACCAGTAGGCAATCTAAAATAAAGCTGATGCCAACAGACTGCTTTACTAGAATTATCCTAACACCCTGTGCAGATTTGATCAAAATCCTTAGCTTACAAAGAATTAAGCTGGATATACCTAATCCCATGCATCCCCTTCCTTAAAATGCTATGAAACCATACTCCACCCAGGAGCTGCTTTCTCCTTTGCTTGGTATCCCTTTCCTTCTCTCTCTGCTCCTATGCAATTCAATGACAAAAGGACACAGCATAGCTATCTTTTTCCAAACGTGGAATGAAGTAATGGCTACCTTAAATGAGAAAGAAAAGATGTGAAAGTTATCTCAGCATTCCGTTGTTTGCAATTCCTTAAAATAGCTTTTTCAATTTTGAACACTGATAAGGAACATTTGAACAGCAATGCTATTTGGCTGAGAGCTATCATATATATAGTTTTATTTATTTAGTTAGTTAGTTATATAATGCACTGCATAAGTAAGACAACAGTGATAAACTGCCCCTGACCATGCAGAGCAAAATTTGGTGAGGTCATGGAGGGCCTAAATGAGCATTTATTTGCATTATAAGATTGCCTCAGTTGTATACTGTATACCAAGGGTCATCCACTGCTGGCATGAAATGTTCTCAGACCGTTAAGCTCATTCCTCCCAATGTCTAAGCACTGAAAACAAAAACACACAGAATATATTATTTCTTTGACTTCTCTGAGACGTGTAACGTGTACAGGTCTCACACATTTTTTTCAGAACAGTGGGAATGACGCTGCAAAGCAAGTGGAGCAGGAATTTCCTAGAACAGGCAGGACACCTGGCCTGAAGCAGCTACAAAATGTTAAGAGAAGCAGCACATGAGAGAGGATAGGAAGAAGCCATCCTGTGCCATTCAACTTCTGCTTTTCTGGAACTCCTTCTCTTCTGCCTGTGCAAATTACATCATACAATTTGTACTACATTTTAATGTAATCCTTAAAACTGACTCTTGAGAACTGGGGGAAAAATGCTAACTGATAAGAAATAACACATAAATATTCCATAGTCATATCATTTATTGGCAGAACAGGGATTTGAATCTGGAACTCCCACAATATTAATAAATGCCACCACACAACCAGTCTCTGAATTAGTTTGACACAGGCTTATCCCAATTTTTCCTGTTGGAGCTGTCCCACTGTGTAATTTGAATCTAATTAAATCTAATAATTAGATCCGAATTTGAACAATAGTTTGCCAGGGGAGCTCCAAAATCACAGTCCACCTCTATCCTTACCAGCTGAAAAACATTTAATCTCTAACAGCTGTATTTGTACACAATGACTAATGCTTAATGAATCAGAGTTCCTGGTAAAGCCAGTTAAACCTGAATTCATTACCAGATCTGACACACAGCCTTCATTCCTCTAGGGACTGAAATATCCAGTACAATCTTTCTTGTGATCCCTAACACAATTTCCAAGAGTTAGATTAAATGAGGCAGAAACTAGACATACAACTGATTTAAAGTTTACAGACTACATTTCAGCAAGACCTTGCACAATTCTATTTTAACAAGCTAATTCATTTCCACTAAATAAATTATTATAAAAATACAGGGTTCTGAGGAGGAACTGTAAGAAAGTTTCTTTTCAATAGGCAAATGCATAGATTATTGAGCAAAGGAACCAACTTACTACAACAGACAACTCAGGGAACCCATCATCAGGTAAGGGGAAGCCAGAAGTGGCTTAAAACGTGATCTCTGCTCAAAAAAAGGGTAACTGTTAATAGAAATTGCTATGTGAAAGTAGAGAACAGACAGATTGAAAACCACTGTTGCTAGGGCCAATGCAAATGGACTTTGTTTTCCCTTCCAACACACACATTCCAACTTCCAGTTATTATCTCTCTAGATGTTTGGAGATGCTTATCAGATCTAAATACTCTAATTAAATGATATTATAATAATACCTTATCAATGTGCAATATGTTGTTGTTAATATATGTTACATACAAACTATTTACATATACATATTTATGAAATCTAAACACCCCTGTATGTTTACAGCTGCTAATTAGTGCTAACTAAATACACTGGGCAATGCTCTTAAGTAACCACAGAACAAAACAATTCCTGCTTGATGCAAGAGCAGTTATGATAAAATGCTAAATCTGTCTCTTTTCCTAAAGCCCAGATATGGAAAGGAAAAGACTGAAATCAAAGCACAGCCATAAAAGCCCCTAGAGGAGAGAACACAAGGCTGAAAAAGCCTCACAGCAGTGATTCAGTCTCTGCTTTCAAGACATCTGGCTAGGAACCCCCAGGTAGTACTGAATTATTAAGATCTAACACACTGCTTTAGGAACACTGGAGCTGTCTTTCCCTTGCCATCTCCAGCACAGAGCCACCACCACTGCTCTTTATGGAAGGACATGCTCGTGCTGTGCTGGGCTGGCCTTTGTGAGAGAGAGAAGAGCTGGACCATTTCACACATCCAGTGGTGGTTGAGCTCAGAAACACTGCAGTGCTGCAGCCTGCGATGTGCCACACACGAGCACTGACTATTTCACACATCCCTTGGTGGTTCTGCTCAGACACACTGCAGTGCTGCAGCCTGTGCAGTGCCACACAGCAGCACTGACCATTTCACACATCCCTTGGTGGTTCTGCTCAGACACACTGCAGTGCTGCAGCCTGCGAGGTGCCACACAGCAGCACTGACCATTTCACACATCCCTTGGTGGTTCTGCTCAGAAACACTGCAGTGCTGCAGCCTGCGAGGTGCCACGTGCCAACACTGACCATTTCACACATCCCTTGGTGGTTCTGCTCAGAAACACTGCAGTGCTGCAGCCTGCGAGGTGCCACACAGCAGCACTGACCATTTCACACATCCCTTGGTGGTTCTGCTCAGAAACACTGCAGTGCTGCAGCCTGCGAGGTGCCACACAGCAGCACTGACCATTTCACACATCCCTTGGTGGTTCTGCTCAGACACACTGCAGTGCTGCAGCCTGCGAGGTGCCACGTGCCAACACTGACCATTTCACACATCCCTTGGTGGTTCTGCTCAGAAACACTGCAGTGCTGCAGCCTGCGAGGTGCCACACAGCAGCACTGACCATTTCACACATCCCTTGGTGGTTCTGCTCAGACACACTGCAGTGCTGCAGCCTGCGAGGTGCCACGTGCCAACACTGACCATTTCACACATCCCTTGGTGGTTCTGCTCAGAAACACTGCAGTGCTGCAGCCTGCGAGGTGCCACACACGAGCACTGACCATTTCACACATCCCTTGGTGGTTCTGCTCAGAAACACTGCAGTGTTGCAGCCTGCGAGGTGCCACACAGCAGCACTGACCAATGCACACATCCCTTGGTGGTTCTGCTCAGAAACACTGCAGTGCTGCAGCCTGTGCCGTGCCACACAGCAGCACTGAAGGGCTCTGGGGCAGAGCTGGGCGACTGATCCATCTGCTGATGGCAGCACTGCAAACAAGGCAGGAGCCCTGGGGCTTGCTCCTGTCTGCCACTGAGGGGACTCAGAGCACACACTGGTCATTGCTGGACATTAGTACCTGGCTGGCCTCAGTCACACACACTGGAGACACCTCTGTGCCACCCTGCCATCAGATCTGCAGCCAGTGAACGTGGATTCTGCCTCTTGTACAACCCTGTCAGCAATTAGTTATGATAGGCTTCAATATCACATTTTCTTCCCACACAATTCCCTATCTCTGTTCATCTTGCTGACTCTCCTCTATCTTTTGTTTGTTTCTTTGAAGTGCTCTCTGGCATTTTTCTCTGATGGAAAAAAAAATAATTACCACATCTACCACAGTTCTTATGAGCAATTCTGCTTATTTAATCCTAACAGAGCTGTGGGGCTTCATGAAATCTATCAGCTGTGGTCAGCTTCTTCAAAGGCAAAAAACCCTTTAGAAATTAAAACATCATTTGAATATATGCCCTACCTTGTAATTAAAGATTTTCTGAATGTAGAAGAATAGCTGGGAGTCTGTGATCACAACTGTCTCAGAATGCTTATGAAACACTGCTGGGAGAGTTCTCGGATCTTGCATCTCTGAATGCCTCCTTGTCAGGCTGGATATAAAAACTCCTGAGAGGAGTCCATGAACATATCTAATTCTTCTTCTTTCTTTTCATCTAGTTCAGTGCTCAGACCACTTCCTTCAGCTTGTCCAAGACAGTAAAAATGAGCTAATCCAAAAACCTCTATAAATTTGAACATTTATTTCTGGATGGGCTCACAAAACTATCTTTCTAGCTCAGTCAAATGCAAGACAACATTGTCTGATCATGGTTGCCAGTGGTGTATATTTTTCAGAAAAAAGACACTGCCAAAGCAAAAATGAGAGACTGAATTTGAAGACCACATTTGTTTTATCAAACTATTCATCCTATATGGACTAAGAATAAAGCTGAGCAGTAAGCACACCCTAATCATATTATTTATTTTTGAGAATAAAATCTGAATATTTGGACTGTTCCTCCTAGAAATACCACCTTTTTTCCACCTTGTTGTTTGTGTGCAGAAACCATGAGGGAAAATGAATAGATTTTGGGTAGCTAAATGATATGCACAGTTATTTTTCATTAAAGGTCTTGTTTTAGTCTTCAGTTTTCAGGGAAAAAACCCTCAGAAATCCCTCCTTGACATGATTTTGAGATCTGAACCTGACCTATGGCTTAACACCAGACAGACAAGAAAAAAATTAGTAATACCAGCACAAGTAACATAGACTTACCTTAGATACTAAGGTAAATATTTTATCTCAGGGTGATTATACTGGAAGCGTCTTCTGGTTTTTTTGGTTTTGAGGTTGTTTTTGTGTGTGTGGGTTTGTTTTTTTTTCTGTTGTTTTTGCAAAAGCTGGTCTGGCAATTATAGTGACTTTCTTTATTCCATATTCACACAGCTGTCTGTTACATCTGTTGATTTGCTTTCTTGTGTGTATGTTGGGGCTTTTCCCCCTCATGGTTATTGCCCAATATTTTCCTCCACATATTTTATATAAGTTCTAATAAATTTTTCTTTCTGCAGATCATTCATTAAGGTCTTTTTTTAATCTTATGTAATGTCATAGAAGATAAATATCATTACTATCTTTCATCTGATAAATGGCATTTTGTCATTCAGTCCTAAATGATGCCTGTGGGATAAGCTGATTCCTCTGCTTCCACACTTCTGACATTGTTTGATTGGATTGTGAAGTGTAGGTACAGAATAATTCACTGAGATGTTCTGCTCACTTGTCCAAGTCAAAGGATGCCAGCTGAAAAGCTCCTCTACACATGGCCTGACACAGCCCATTTTTCCTTAGCAGTATCAAGCTGTGTCATCTGAGCCACAATAAAGCTTCCACTAAAGATAAAATCCCTTAGTCTGTGTTGTATTGCAAAGACCTTGCTTTCTTTGCTTACTCATCTAAACTGCAGCCACACAAATTGGCTTTTTTGGCATGGCTATCCCTCAACAGTGATGGAAGTAGAATTCTGAGGTCCTGTATTTGGCAAAGTCCTGCAAAGTGGGTCTCACTGTACATTTCCTCTCTTCCTGTGTTTATTATCCTTCCTTTTTTATGTCATTTGGCTGCAGTATAATTGTGTGACCCATAAAGTGAGCAAACTGCTGTTACTATCAGCGTAAGCTCACCTTTGTTTATTTATGTTCTCTTACCACCTGATGCTCTACTGCAGCTGTTTGTGGATCCTCCCTGGATCCTCCCTATCTGCTTGTTTTGCTTTTATTTGATGCAATTGTAAGGCTCATTGTCTTAATGTCTCCTTTTTCACAGTATTTTTTCATATTTGGTAGCTCTTGATCTAATGTCTGAAAAATTCTGAATGAACTCTAGACCACCTTTGTTTTCAGTTTTTACCAGCTGTAAATCTTTGCTTTACCACCTTACCATGTTTCCCCTAAAAATAACCTTCACAGTAAGTGCTTGCAATCAGCACATCACCACCTGTCCGGACAGTGGAAGGCAGAGAGAAATTAATGTCTGGTGTACTTGTTCTGAGAGCACAACATTGGCTTTGCCCTTTCATCTTAGATGGGTTATGGCTGTGATTAACAAGCTAATCTTATGACTTGCATTAATGTTTCACTAAGCAAATGGTTTCTTGTATTGAAGCAAACGATATCTTGTATTGTCCCTTCAAGATCCAAAAACCCCCAGGGTTTTGAACAACAAATGGATTTCTGCCAGGTCAGTTTTCAAGAAGCAATTTAGTGTTTATTGGTTCTGTTTGTCTGGGTCTTTGTTTATCAATCCCAGCAAACGTACCACAGGCAATGAGGAGGATGACTGCTACTTCCTCATTGCCAGGAGGTCCAGTGTTTCCAGAGTCAATGGCTATACTCCTCACTAGCACAGGACACTGAGTATGTGCTGTCTTAAAGCACTTACAAGCTGAACAGAATTGATTTGACCCACTGCTTGAGACCTGAAGGACAATGCAATTCACTGAACTCAGGAAGCTATTTACAGAAAATGTGATAACAACTTCTCTTGCTGAACCCATAGAAAACTCCTGTACTTAGGCCAGTGACCAAATGACAAAATAGGACTGTGTATTTTGGCACTCTGATGCCAAAGTAATGTCCCTGTAATCCTGTTATCATCAGTAGCATAGTTTAGAGATTGTTAAATAAATAAATGAATAAATGTGTAAGGGAAATGAAGAAGTAATGATAAACACCTAACTTTGTACTTGTGAAGGCAAACTATAGACACAGACACTACATTCCCCCAGAGGTCTCTGCATTCACCTAAGATGGGGAGCTGCCATTTCTGTCAGTGTCCCCTCTAAAAGGTACACAGTCAGTCTCTGGCTTGAGGTGGGCCTTAAGGAGGCTCAGATGAGTTCTGCTGGTTTGCATGGATCAAACTTGGGCAGATCCTGAGATGGCACTTTTTGGCACTCAGGCCACACTGATTTAGATGTACATGACAACCTGAAGGGCTGCACATGCACAATTTTAAAGAGATCTTTTAACACTACCCTTTGCCACAAAGGATGATTTGTATTCCTGTGGAAGAGAATGGAAACTTTATGAGTGACTTCATTTGGGCAAGAACAGCTCAGATGTTTTTCACAGACTGGTAGACTCATGTCCTGTTCTGCTATTTCTCTTCCTCTTTTCCCCCAATTATGAAGAAATAAACACAGAGTGGGAGTTGGACAACGTATGTCATGTTGTGCTTTGAAACCAATAAGCATTACACTTTGAACTGCTTCACACTGCTTAGGCACATCCTCTAGGATGGTTTCATAAAGAAATTGTGAATTTCATCAGTGCAGAAATTGTAATCCTTCCAAAACCCTTAATAGTCTCAAACTCCCTATTCATTTCAATGACAGCCATAATTCTTTTTCCTGCCTCCCACAAGATACTGTAGGCATATTCAAAACCAAAACAGAAGGAAAAATTGTATTAACCAACATGTTGTCTACTTGAAATGCTGAATCAGTCTGACTGTCCACCCATCTCCAATTACTCTTCCAAAAGCCAGGAAGTGACTGGAGATGAGTTTTGCTTGTTTGTGAGGAGATTTAGCATATTAAAAAACAACTCAACACTGAGAGCCTGACAAAGCCCCACACTTAAACCCTGGCAGGCCAAGGCTTGCTCTGTGAGTTCTGGAAGAAGGGTGGCAAAAAGCTGAGAGGGCCTCAGGAACATAAATTAGTGGGGAAGTGGAAATGCAAGGCTGAGTATGAAAAAGGCAAGAGAAGAGAAGTGAACTTGGGAGGTAAAAGGGCAAAGATCATCTATATATAATCTGAAGACTCTTAGTCTGCTCCAAACTCACAACATCAAGCACAGTTCTTGGTGTGTGGCCATAGCTGTTGGCTTTCATTCCTTAAAAACAAATGTTTGTGTTTCACAAAGAATAAACCCCAATACAGATGAAGGCTGCTAACAAAGCTGGCTTTAGTATCAGTAGGTTTTAAAGTGATGAGCATCAAAAAACCATATTCTTCAAAATATGTATGACAAAGTTCTGCAGAAGCTTTAGCATGCAAAGTCTCAAAGACTCCGTCTGAGAGAAAGTAAAGATTTTAATGCTTCCATATTCTTTTCCAGCACTGTGCTACATATAACCATTTCCAGAAAAAACAGTCCTTAAGCATGTGATGAAAGTGATGAAATCCCTCAACAGAAAAGCTGATCATATAAACATATGGAAAACACAATTAGTAAACAACCCACAAGATGAAGATTTTCCTCATTAAGCATTTGCAAAATAACTCACGAGAACAAAACTGTAAAATTTGAAGTCTGTTGTAAAACAGCATGCAAACAAAACAAAAACATAAGCGAGTGCAGCAAATGGTTTGCAAGGAACTGTTTGTTTCTAGAATATTTGCAAAATCAACTTCCTGCTTTATCCTTCTCGAAAGTTATTTCTGAACAGTATTTGAAAGTAAAAATTTGTTCTCCCTGCCTATCAGAACTTGCTTTGAACCCTTTTCTATGCTTCTGAAGGGGACGTGCCCTTCCTCAGTGACATAACAGCTGTGCTTCTGATTTTATAGCTCCCACAGAAGAATGCAAACACACGCTTAATGAACTCCACTGAAATCAACCTAAGAACTTAAAACGAAGCATTTGTGCAGTATTGACATAATCCTGTACATCCATGTTAACAAGAACTGCCAACTAAAGTCTTCTCATTACATAAACACTACCTACAAATGCACTAACTCTTGTAAAGACGTTTTATGAAAACAAGCAAAAGCCCCATTTTTTCTACACGGGTTAATTTGGGGAAAGTCTTTGTTCTTCCATACATTTTATATTTGGAAGGAGAGGGTAGATAATATTAGGTTTTTTGTACTTTGTCAAAACTTCAAGAAGCTTTTTGAAAAGCATTCCCTTGAGATTTGCTCGAAGCGATCCATGCTGTAATTTCTGTCTTTTGCTTGGAAGTGTAATCAGCAGAAGAATTCAGTAGAGCATTTAAACATGCACCTCTGTAAAAATGCATGATATTGTACGTGTTTCCTGTAGTACTCAGTGAAGACAGACTATGGCCAGTAATTTGAGAAAAAAAGAGTAAGATTCTGAAAGGAGAAGAAGACAGGGATATGAATGGTGTGGAAGAAATAAAAAGCATAAGGAGCACAGTCACAGCTAGAGTAGCTGACAGAGTAAGTTGAGGGAAGGAGTTACACTTCAAGGAAGGAGGTGAGGACAGCAAAAATTATGAAATAAGAAAAGGTGGTGCAGGGTTATGAAAGAGCAGGAATGGCTTAGTAAAGGAAAAGTGTCATCATCAGCAAACCCTGAAAAAATTAAATCGGGGCCACAAAAGTAATTGAAAACACCTTTGTTGTCCATTACGTGGAAGGAGTGGTGAACCTGTGTAAACTGAGTGCTCATCCTCTGCTGTAATTTTGTAAACAAAATTCCAAAATTAAGACTCTAACAGTTGAAGGCTGACACCTCACAGGCCTCTAGCAGGCAGAGGGAAATAAAGCTGCTGTTCCCTGCCATAAGCGAAAGCAATTCACCATTTCTAGATGGGTTCAAGCCACGATGCACATGGCATTCATCTACAACCAACATGACCCATGACTTGTACCACTACCAAGTAAAAATATGACCATCATCTTTGATTTAGATGTAGTACAGCCACCAAAGGACTTTAAAACTGATGACAGTGAGCTGTTTCATGGTGAGAACCTGAATCAAGTCATTACAGAAAGAGCTTACCAAAGCATAACTCAGTACAGTCCTCTCTTCTCTCCCTCCTTTCTTTACATGATATATAAACCATCAGAACAGAAGAACAAAAGGCGATGACAAAAAAATTGGAACCATATTTCATAGCAAAACACTTCATTATTACATGAAGCATCACCCTCCAGACAAGGACAATTCTGAACCCTCCAAAAGACGAAACACTGTTTCAGGAACATATAGCATTGTTTTCCTTTAAAGGAATTATTGATATCTAGTGATATTTAAAACTAATTTAATTTTTATTTAATTAGTGATATTTAAAACAAGAAAATTAGATTTTTACAGGAGAAGTTCTTACTTCAGTTGAAAGAGATTCTTTGAGATATGTGTATCCAGACCAGTTCACCCACTTTCTAAACCCACAAGTTCTCATACTTGGCAAAACATCCAAGCTCCAGATCACTCAAATCCAAGATTCGAGACTTCATCTCCAACCTCTTGGGAACAATGACCACGGCACAACAAGAGATGTGGAAGAACAGAAGATCTACAAGACAGAATTCTCAGCAAGAACATCCCTTAATCAAATTTTACACACAAGAAAGCCATGTCAAAAAACTGAAAACATGAACACAGGATACTCCATCAACATCCTTCACTCCTTGTTTGAGTTGTTTAGAACTCCTTACCCACGCTCCAGCCCCAGCAGGCTCCGTCTCATCAGGGCATTGTTATAGTGCATACCATAGTGTTTACCATGCACTTTGTCTCCAGGTGCTCCACAAAGAGTAGGTGTCTGCTAGATCTACCAGCTCAAGGTATTCAGATGCTTCAATATATATCCAGATGCCTTGCTAGGATTTCTAATGCACTTGATTACAACTTCAGATGAGTAACTACCCTTAAAAACTGTGACAATTTACTTAAAGAGAGAGTGTTTTGTGCCTTGATGTATTCCTGTCACAAGCTCAGTTTCTGCTAATGGGAACCTGACCTTAGGCTGGTCAAAGGTAGGTTATTCATGTTGTATTTTGACTGAGGCAGATAAAAAAAGGAACTGGAATTTTTAAAGTACTTTTTTACCTAGTGAGCATCACAGAAGATAAACTTCTGAATATTGTTTAAGCACATGCATTATGTAACAGCACTTCTGATGGTTTTTGTTAGTTCCTCTGTGTTTTCTCTCCTAACAAAAAGAAAGGGAGAGACAGTGGGAAGAGTCATTCATTGTGACAAACAGTACGAAACCCCTAACAAAGTTACCAAAAACCAGACCTTTGTCTTTAGTTCTAACTATCAGCAACTGCTATGACAGAGTTACCACATCTCCAGTGCTTCTCAGAACAAACTGCACAACCTCTGTACACACCCATGCTTCCAACCTCAGCTAGCAGATACTGTTTGAAATGTGTGAGTTCTGGCTTTTCCAATGAAGCCTTGTACCCAGCAGCATTTGTATTGCATTACATGTTTATGGCATTTACTAGTGATACTGTGCAAGTAGACCTCTCGAAAACAGTGACATCTAAATTAAGACATAAAGTAATAATTACTAAGGTTAAAAAAGAAGAAAATAAATTGAAACAAATAATATTGCTTATATTGCTTTTGCCATTTTACAGAAACAAAAAAGGCTAAAGCAATAGAACTGCCTTATGAAGTCATCTGATTGGAAGTACTGGGCCCACGTGTTTGAGATCTGCATTACACCAGAGCATTAAATGTTGGAGCAGCAACCTGGGAGTTTGCATTCACCTGCTCATTCATGAATCATTAAACTGAACTTCTGAAATGTCCTCAATTAGAAATGCCTGTCCCTTGGAGCCAATCATGGATTCAGAGAAAATGAGTTATGAGTAGCACAGGGAAGAACACTCTGAGTTGAAACAAAGGAAGGAGTCAACACTGAGTAAAAAAATTATTAATATTGGAATTAACAACTTCAAGAAGAAAAAAAATACTAAACGTGAAAAAATTGTAAGCACCTCAAGAACAGAAGAAAGTAATGCCAGTGTCAATTAAAAGAGCTGTCCCAACAATGATCAACACTGAGTCTGTGGAAACACTGTTTCAGAATGAGGAATATCCTCCAGGATACTGAACTAATCAAAGGGCCCTGTATTAGACTCAGCCAGGCTACACTCAGATCTTTAACTCAATGACTAATGTTAACACAGCTTTGAAATACAAAATCTGCCCTAACAAAACCAGATACACTCAAGCTAATGTAGCACTGCCTCACACCTCAAGAACTGTTTAACTACAATTACCCCTTAGCTGTTATTCTTAAGGAGAAGCATTTCCCATTTCAGCTAAATTTTCTTGCCATCTTGCTCCTTCTAATAGCAGAAGTCCCTTACAGTACAGAAAAAAACATACAGAACTGCAGAAAGATTTCTCTGGCAAGTTCTTTTCTCTTATAAACATCAGACAATTGCCTGGCTTAATCTTTTGTTAGCACTCTTTAGGTAGGCTTTTTTAACATGCTGCATTTGAGTAGAGGCTTGTCAGATGAAGAACATTTTATCAGACCAAAGGAATTCTCCCTCTTCTGCTAAAAATGACACTGCTAAATTTAGATTATGCTGTAGCAAGAATGAGGTGTCTTAGAGCTGAAATTCTGAAGTGATTAACACTGACACTGCTTTATCCACTTATTGTGGCACACCATTTTCTAACCAAATTCAACTTAGAGAAAAATGAGAAATATCACAAAAACTTACACCAAAAAATAGTTCCTGACTACACTGGATCTAAATTTTTTTTTTTTTGGTGCCTATTAGTGTACCTAGCACAGATTCTATTAAGTACTGATGCACCATTACCTTTAAAGTTTGGTTTTGGGTTATATCTAGACTTTAAGACAGAAAACCCTTTCTAAGATAGGAGTTCAAATAAGTACTTTTAGGACTTTGAAGAAAAATTTTACTGTGTAACATTGCATTTGTTCTAATTTTGTTCCTCTCTCTCAACATCCCTTCCCTGAATATTCCTCTTGGTAGAATTTGTTCCTTCCCTGTGCCTTATCTGCCTCCTTGGCTGTGTGTACAATTTCTGCACTGTACATGATGTGATTCTTCAAGGATCAGAGTACTTGTAAGGCTTTTCATTCCTAATCCATCTTCCTGTCCCTTCACTTTTCTAGGTCTCTACCTACTATCTAGTATACTTGCTCTCTGCTGATTATAGAACCATGCAATTCCAAATTAACCTACCTTACAAACTCAGTACTTTTAAGATTCACTTTGTTCAATATAAATTTTAATAACTTTCATTAAAGTGTTACTTTTTGGTAATGAGCTTTTAAGGTTTCCAAAGCCACTTTCTATTCATATGGATTTTACACTGCAACCACAAACTACCAAATATTCATTTAATTTTCTACAGCCAGATGGAGTTGCTTCCCAAGTATTTATTTAATGAATTTCACTCTTAATTAGAATAGCTTGCCAGTGGTGATCAATAAACATTTTGGATATTTACAGAGTAAATATCATGAAGAACAGCCACAGACTAAAAGGACTGAGTCGGAGAAAAATCTATAAGATTTTATTTATTTAATTAGCAATGGTGTCATAATCCTCACAGAACATGACTGTTTCTAGTACCTAGTAATTTACTCCCCCTCACCCCTCCCAGTCACTATCTCAGTCTCGTAAGCAAAGATCACTTCAGGTAAAAACCCAGTCAAAGAAAGTTTGAAAAAAAATTTTAGATGAGAGATGTGTATGGACTTATGGTTTGGGAGGAGCTCAGAAACCAAATCAAGGTTAAAAACAAGTGTAAACCCTACATTTGTGGTAAGAAACCTTTCAATTCAAAAGGCTCCAGATGCAGCATGCAATCAAAAATCTGCCTAGCATCCAGATTTCATGTTCCGTAATATTTCCTTTTTTATGGAAGAATCAAAACTCTGACGGAACAATGAGGCAGGAAGTGTACCAGGTGCCTGGATAACCAGGATGGAAAGTGCAAGGGACCCAGGAGCCTTGATGTGCTCAGGGAGGAACTCAGTGGGCACACACGGATGGAGAACACTGCACTGGCTGAAGGGACTGGGCAGCAAAGCACATGTCCTGTCCCTCCGACACAACTGGGACTGTCCCCCGCTGACACACCTGGGACTGTCCCTCTGACTCACCTGGGACTGTCCCTGTTGACACACCTGGGACTGTCCCTCTGACTCACCTGGGACTGTCCCTGTTGACACACCTGGGACTGTCCCTCTGACTCACCTGGGACTGTCCCTGTTGACACACCTGGGACTGTCCCTCTGACTCACCTGGGACTGTCCCTGTTGACACACCTGGGACTGTCCCTCTGACTCACCTGGGACTGTCCCTGTTGACACACCTGGGACTGTCCCTCTGACACACCTGGGACTGTGCCACTGACACACCCGGCGCTGTCCCTCTGACACACCTGGCACTGTCCCACTGACACACCTGGGACTGTCCCACTGACACACCCGGCACTGTCCCCGCTGACACACCTGGGACTGTCCCACTGACACACCGGGTACTGTCCCTCTGACATACCCGGCACTGTCCCTCTGACACACCTGGGACTGTCCCACTGACACACCCGGCACTGTCCCACTGACACACCTGGGACTGTCCCTCTGACACACCCGGCACTGTCCCTCTGACACACCCGGCACTGTCCCCACTGATCACTTCCCCAGATCCAGACCAAGCCCAAGCACAGGCCAGCAGAGCAACCCTTCTTCTGGCCAGCATGCAAGCACAGGGAAACTCTCAAGTGGGATGGGGACAAGAAAAGCCCTTACTGTAGCTGTCAAAGAACTTTGGGTGGATTTAAAAATACTGGTGTCAATAAATGGTCCAATCCCTAATTCCTGTTTGATTAAGTGCCTTATATAAATGATGAGTCATTTTACTACAATTTTCATCTAATTACTGAAGCCTCTGGACAAATGTTATGCCTCTGAACGTTTCAGAAAACTGCAGGATTGAATACCACAAAAAATGTAATATCTACAAGCATTCTGAACTGAGAATTTTCTGTACAGGCAGTGCTCAAGGCACAGGGCATATAACAAGTAGGTCTGGTTTTGTCCTTGCAGAAGAAACCCACAAAAACACTGAAATCTCAGAGGAATTATGCAATAGCAAATTTTTTATTGTAATAAACAGTAGGCTAATTCATAGAGGAAAAGTTATTTCATTTCTCCAGCCACTCAAAATAGTACATGTGGAGGTTTTTTCTCATGAACACCTCAGGAAAACTGAAGTGTCAACAACATTGAGACTCAATATTAAAGTTATCACCCGCAATTTAGAATCATGTCCTCATGCTCAATTAGCAATCCTCAATTCCTAAATAAAGATAAGCAATTTAATCCTCTATGACATTCCCAGATTTTCATATCCATTCTGATTGATACTTCTGGTAAATGCTTTGTCCACAATTTCTACACTACATGCCCTTTAACCTGGCTTTTTATATGGTGTTTCATACAAAAATAAATAATCAGTGTAATTAGCTATCTAGTATCAAAATGACATTAAAATCACAAAAGAAATGAGGACTCCGGGAAAGCAGAAGAAAATAAAAAATCCACACTTCCACAAGTTCCCCCTCTTCTCAACATTCACACAAAACTTCACTTTCAAAATGAGCTGCCACTCACAGACATGAAACTTGTGAGTTCATTAAGTGTAGCATAGTTGTTCATTTCCTCAGTGCACTTGGCTGCCTGAAGCCTATTTCTTCGCAAAAAATGCAAAAAAAGAATTGCATTAATTTCAAGAAAACAGCAGAGAGTTACACACAGTTGTATTTTTGCACATGAATTTCATAGTCATGTCCAACAAAATCGAAGAAACAGAGAAAAAAGGGATTAAAGGGGTAACTTACAAATAATCAATAATATAATTAAATCACCAAGCAAACTACATAGAAAATAATAATTCTGTAGCTAAAGCTCTTCCTTCTCAAGCTGTTTATGTGGTTCTGTGCTGCTCACTCCAGGCTCGGGTTCCCCTCCAAGTGCCCCAGTGAGCAGGCAGAGCAGAGCAGCGCTGCAGGGACCTTCCCTGCCCACAGCTGGGGCCACAGCACTGCACCTGCAGGGCACACCTCCGAGCTCACCAGCACCGAGGGGCAAAAGGAGCCTGAAACCTGCTTTAGCTCAAGGAACACATCTGATTTCCAAAGCACTGATTCTACCAAGCTGTCATGGTTTAATCCGGAAGTGAGGTTTTGGGAAAGTTATGGTCAAACCAATCAGTGGCCAGATTTTAAATTGGCACCTGATGTGGCCACTGGGGACTTGGATACGCCTCTGAGAACACACAGGGGTTAAAAGCAGAGCATTCCCACAGAGACTTCCTCTTTGGCGTCTGGCAGGTGAGCGGATCTGACCTCTCCCCTGCCCAGCTGTGTCTGGGTGCAGGAGAGGGAGGCCATGTGGCCTGAGGGAAGGGAGGCCGGAGCCCCTGCAAGGTGCAGAGGTGGAGGAGTTCTGGCTGGGGGCACTGGCACTGTGCCAGAGTCAATCCATGACACAAGGGATTTCCTACTTCACAGCACATAAACCGTCAACTGAGCACTTGATTTTTTTCTTCCACTAAAATTCAGTGTACTGAAATTCAATCCATATGGAGTACAATGTAAGTAGTTTTTAATCACTATTGTAAATAATAAAATTTATTAGCTATTTCAATACACATTTTTAGTACAAATAATTGTAATCATCACTGTAATAATCTAAAACTGAAACAACTACATCAGCAGTTCAATCATCCCACACTCTTCTGAGATAAGCCTTAGTGTCTGTGGCAACTTAAAGCTGTAAATCTGAGTTGTCACTATGATGACTGCTGGCCTCGACACCTCAAATATTCAGTGGCACTTGCTATGCATTATGCCTTCCCAGCTGCAGGTGAGGGACTCAGGAATGGACAGTATTCGTGACTCTAATCCCTAACTAGATTTGTTTCTTCAACAGCAGCTATTTCATTTACAATTGGCACCACAACAATCCTTCATTTCAGAAAAGTAACTTGAATAAGTTTTATAAATTAAAACATGAAGTGGAATAACAACTCTTTGAAAATGCCATGCCCCCTCAGAAATCAGGAAATGTTAACATGGCATAAAAAGCAGATTTGAAGGAGACTGCTCGTGGTAAATGAACAGACTTGAACAGTAAATACCACTGTAGTTATTTGGGCCATACTCCTCTTGGCTAAATTTAAAGAGGCAGCTATAAAGATCTGAGAGTTTCACACTCATTGAAAACCAACCTAATTCTCATGAGAATTATAAGGGCTAGGTAGTAACTAAAGAGGTACCTTTTCCAGCTTCAATTTGAAAGTAGCATTTTGCAAACAAGTAAAAAAAAAGCTTTTCCCTTCCTTTTTCATGCATTTGAAAGCTATAATTATTTAGCCCTTCTAAAGCTCCTTCTATATTCACTTTAATTTCTCCAACTCAATTACATCTAATTTCAGAAACTTGAATGTAATTTAATTATAATTAATAATATTTTCAAATTAACATAATTCCTCTCCAATCCTAAGTAATCAGAAACTGTTCTTCATACCTTTCTTCCCTATCAGTATTAAAGGGGACCTTGGCATCTCTCTTCCTCAATGCTGCAGTATCTCAAAACCCTATTTACAAGTAAAAGTCTTAAAACTGGGGTTTTGCCTTGCCAACCCCCAAAATGAGGTCTGTGATACCAACAAGCATTGTAAATTTTCAGGATAATATCTTAAAATAGAAGAACAGTAATATCTTTCCCACTTTCCACATAAAATTCACTTTCTCCAGTCCATCTGAATAAATAATTTTATAATGGTCTATGATTTTTTTATTAAGATTCACACTCTAAATGACTGTGAGTTTCCAATACCTTTCTTGGCAGCACCCCATCCTCAGGACAACTTTCCTTTCTTCCAGTAAATTCAAAAACCTCATTAAAGTCAGATTAACATTCTCAGATTTTCACACATTTTGAAAACGACAGTCTTGTTTTGCTTTGCTTTCTAAAGTATTTTTTTTCCTTAGACACCTTTTACCTCTATGACTAAAGTAACATCTTTGATTTTTTTTTTTTTTTCACAAGAAGAAGGCTAGCTTCTCAACTAGCATGTAACATTATACAGCATTCGTCTTGGATTTATTGCAGAAATAGAACCTGCAAGCCGTGCTGGTATTTTAGGGTGTTTTCTGGACTGCACAAACCTTGAGCAGTCACAATTTGAGTGATGCTTCCCAGGAGCTCAATGTCTAACTACACCATGGCACTCCATAAGCAGGTAGATCTGGGGCTCCCTTTGAAAAGCACAATTCAGAGTACCTTTAACAATATTATCATGACACAGGCTGTGTGAAAGCTTCCAAATCTTTCCTGTAGAAAGATCTGACAGTGGATAATGAAAAACCCTCACTGACTGTTTGGGTTTTGTTTGGCTGCTTGTGGGAGCTTGTTTGTTTATTGTTGTGGTGGTGGGTTGACTTTATTTTAGAGTTTTAAGTCTTTTTCCTGAAATTATTTTAAACACACTCCAAGTGACTCACGCACAGGGTGTGTTTAAATTTCTCAACCTGCTCCCAGAGTCTGCTCGTTGCAGAGTTCACACATTCTGTGATCACAGCAGGCCCTCATTTCACATTTGTTCACATTTGTACCAGTTTTGCAATAAGGCAGACAAATTAATTTCACATCATTACTTTACATACTGCCTAGGAAATGATGGTAACGTTTTAGAACACAATTCAAGTCTATTTTCATTAAGAGACAATGCTCTATATTCAAAAATCCAGTCAAGAGAATCCAGTTGAGAACTCCAAAATAACAGTGCAAAAGGCAAAACACTGTATTTCTAACTCAAACATATGAAACAATGTAAAAAACAAACAAAGAAAAAAAGCTATGATCCATCAGAATTGTCTGTAGTGATTACCAGGAAATTAAACAAATACTAAGTAATAGGAGCTGGACTAGATGACCTTTGTGGGTCCCTTCCAACTCAGCATATTCTGGGATTCTGTGTTTCCATAAACTAAAATCTGCACTTTTCTCCTTCACAACACACAGTATATTACATCTTAAAAATAAATGGCAATATTGTAAATTTAAAAGTCTAATCTATTTAAGCTGACAGATAAAGAGAATAAACTAATCCTTACAGGAGGAAATTTCCATAAAACTCACTGGGAAGCTTTAAAATATTTTTTAAATGACACCTGGGCCAAAGGGAAAAGAAAAGCAGCACATCTTACTCCAAAGGTGAAGGCATGAAGAAGAAACTCTTAATTAGGAATCTAAGCTCCTTCTGCAGTTCTTATTTTGTGCAGCACTGCAGAGGGAGAAAGCATGTCAGACAGAGCTGCGTGAGCTCCAGGTTTCTGTGATGACAGCCCTGGGGAGAACTGTGGCTGGCTCAGAACTCCCAGCTGGCAAACACTCCTCTGGCGCCTCTCCTGCAGCACAGCGCTGGAAGATATGGGTGTGGAGGCGAAGAACCCTTCACAAGAGTCCACTGTTGGGTTGCTCCTATTCCATCACCTTGAAGAGCATTAGCATTTTGCTAGAGAGCATCAGCACAGCTGAGGTCAAGCATTTTTCAGACCCCAGCTTTACAGGGCACTTTTGACACATTTTTGAAAGCACAGCTTCTGTTTGCCGTACGCCTTCAGAGAAAA
The DNA here is from genome assembly GCF_017590055.1 of Onychostruthus taczanowskii. Lineage (NCBI taxonomy): Eukaryota > Metazoa > Chordata > Aves > Passeriformes > Passeridae > Onychostruthus > Onychostruthus taczanowskii. Next base: position 581,146 of record NW_024507879.1, on the reverse strand, counting down.
AACACTCCAGTTTACACTTCATGATGGCCCTCCACGGCTACAGAGCAGAATCCAGAACTGTTTTCAGCACAGCTGCAGTCTCCTTATACTTTGATAATTCCTCTTCAAAGATTTTCTTTTACAAAGCATGTCATACAAACATAGACAGCCAGTACTTGTTTCTCAAGCTGAGTAACTGCGAGCTGAGGTAAATCCCCCAGCAGAATGTCACTACAAGTTATTATGTTGTAGGTGCTTTATTTTTTGAGAGCTGTGCTTGACTGAAACAGAGCTGAAAGCAATCAGGGATCCATATATTACAGTGCAGTTTGAAAGCCTCTTTGGGGCACGTGAGAATTTGAAACAACTTTTGGTTGCTCTGACCTATATTCTGATTCAAGGGGCTCCAGGCAGTAACCAGGAAGCAGAAAATTTGGAGGGAATATAGCATGCCCAATGTAGTCCTTCCTTCAGCATTGCACTATTGTGCAGGCATTCACACCTTGCACAAAATCAAGACTACTTATGTATGTCATAAATAATTCCCAGTTGAAGGTTTACCTGTGCCAAGCAGTCTTGGAACTGTGGCAAGAAGGATATACCCTGTGTGGAAGGATATACCCTCTAAATACTCAGTTCACTACATACCTTTCTTTTTTTAAAAGGATTTTTCAAATTAGAGCAGAATAGCTGGTCTTTATGCTCATAAAGTTATTATGGCATAATATCTTATCCCTTTTGTATTTTACTGAAACTAATAAAATGATGTAAAATAAACCAAACTCTGCCAGACAGATTCAACCACATTTTTGTTCACTTGAAATCTGCATTCCTCAAGGATGCAGAACTAGAGCACCAGGGTGCAAGGGAATGGACTAATGTCTGTGTGTAAGGCACTCCACTCTCAGAAGTGGAAGTAGACTTACCTAGACTTTGATATTTGTGTAAGAGAATTTTTGCACATAATGATTGGATAAGGTTCACAAGATTTAGCATAAAGTTCCTCTGAAACAGGAAATTTCACAACCCCATTTTTACAGTTCCTATCAATATTCTTAACCCTGTCCATGACTGCTGTGATGTCCCCCTGCCTCTGGCTGCTATCTCACTGCTATGTTGTTCTGAAGAACACACTGCTTACCTGAACAGCTGAATCTTTTTTTTCTCAGTGTTATCCTTTTTGCACCTCCTGCTCATCAGCTATGCCACAGTTTGGTTTGTCTGCCTTGGTGCTGCACCCCCCTTACGAGCACACTTCAGGTGACTGCTCTGCAGCACCTGGGCAGGTTTCTCTCTCCATTTCCTCTCATTTCTTTTGACATGAATAGCCCTGGTTACCACAGGCCAACCTACCAAATCATAAGCTGCTTTTCAGGCCTAAGGAAAGTGGTTAAGGTGCTGTACAACAAACTCACCATGACTGTATCTACATCTGGCTTTATGAGCTTATTCTAAAATTAAGTGTCTACAATAATTTAACTGCAAAATGCAGTATATGCTCCCACACTTCAGTAATAAAATATACAGCAGCTTATAAAGAGAATTCTACTAATTAATAAGCACACATTGGACTGAAAAAGAAGTTGCTCAGTTTGCATTTATCAGCTTCTAACATCTGAAAATTTCAGCACAGCAAGCAAACCAAATTTCTCTCTCTTGTTGAAGAGATTTGCATATACATTGTTTTCTGGAAGTCCACCTTTTCGAAATTAAATTCCCAGCATAAACTGGATAACTGGTGTCATGTTCATAGAGCATAGACATACATTCTGCTGTGGGGCTCCTAATCACTGTGTTTTCTTCATCCACTCAACCCAGTTGGATAAATGGTTGTCAAGTGCACACACTTATATCACAACTAGACGCTGATGGATTGATATGCATCACATATAATGCCTCCTTAATTTTTACCACCTCCATAAAATGTTCCAGACTCCTGTGTCCATTTGAGGACCATTATCAAAAATGATTTATACCTCATCCTCTGCATGAAAGGTTTATTTCATTCATTCATCACAAAGGTAGCAATTGTATAGGGTTTTCACCATTAATGAAACTGTTTTCTTGACTTCCAGGTCAGTACCTGCATACCAGCACTTGCTTCCAAATTAAAGTTGTGTAAAAAAATTATTTTCTACTATTCTGTTAATTCCAGGACTATTTGGAGAGGTTTAAACACTAGAAAAGGATAGGTCACTAGTACCCAAGCAGAGTGCACATTACTTGCTTTGAAATAATGCTATGTAGAGCTTTACTCTTGCAATCAACAGAATGAGAAACAGAAATCCTTAAAGGTCTCCCAAGCTCAGACACTCCACATGCAGCAGATTTTTGAAGGTAACCAGACTGTTCACATTCACTTGCATGTTCATAGACACACATTTTTCTCTACTAGAGCTCCCTTTTTGGCACTCCTGCTACTTCTGTGGAATGGATTTTGAGCCAGCTCAACAATCTATACCCCTTTGTTCCCAAAGGAAATACCCCATTGTCATTTCCCTGGCATAAGTTACGACAAATAAGGAACATTTTGAAGCGTGGCCACAACACACAGTTTTGTTGTTAAGAGTCAGCACACCTTTCCAAACCTGTTGAGAAGAGCAGACAGGTAATGGAGCTGCTTATGCTGCTGAACAATCTCACGTGCACAACAGCGATTTTCAACCCAGCACTTATTTCCCATTTTCTTGTCTTCAACAGAAGAAAAAAACATCCTGGTCACAGGACTAAAGCAGCAGATTAACATGGTTTCGTTTCAAGATTCAAAAAACCTTTTCTATGCTTACCATGCATAAGGCACTCTGCTTGCTAGTAACTGGAAAACAATAAATGTTCCCCTTTTAATAAATGCTCAAAAAAAACCCCAAACCCCCAAAATAACCAACCCCCCCCCCCAAAAAAAAAAAAAAACCCAAAAAAACCCCCAACCAACAAAACCCAAAACAAACCAAGAGTCCAACAGCAAGAGAAACACAAGACTGAACATTACAGTAAGTATTCAGTTTCTCTTAAACCCTTTGGAACAAACCTGAAAGACAACAATAATTTTGGCCTACACAGAGAGATATGTGCACAATTCTATTTGATTTAGTTTCTACTATTTTCGCTTTCTATTTAGTTTTCAATTTTATCCTATTTATACACAGTAAACTGGTGCTTCAATGGCAGTGGCTCCGATTACCTGCTCTGTTCCTTTGCATCACAGGCCATCTGTGGTATTCACATACTCTTTGAACAGAGACATAATTCTCTCTCCTAGGATTTTTCCTGGGGAAGGTAGTGAGAAAGCTCAGAAAGAGAAGAGAAAACAATTCTCATCTCTGCTTGCTGCATCTGTTGTTTGGCACATGTGGAATGTGTTATGGAGATTGTTTACTGAAGAAGGGATTTGTTAATTGGACACTGGCGATGGTTGTTTGGATTGACTGACCAGTTAGGTCAAAGCTGTGTTGTGACTGTCTGAAAGGGTCATGGGTGTTTCTTTAGTTTAATATAGAGTATAGTATTAGTATAGTATGTAATGTAATATAGCTTAATAAAGCAATTGTTCAGCCTTCTGAATCATGGAGTCATTGCATGTTATTCCCTGGCTGGGGGTTGCCTTGCATTGATAGCCATCATCTGACATGAGAGAAAGGTCAGAATTCACTACTAAAATAGTACTTTTTTTGCAGACCCCTGGAGCCAGGTCTCCTGTGGTACTACTCAGGGATGTTATAAAAATGAATGCACACATACCAAGAAAGTCATTCTTGCTTCAAGGCACTTCAGATCCTGCAGACTTCAGGCAGTGCTCAGGTTTCAATTCCTAGCAGGGACTGCAGCGCAGCTAAAGCAACAGGCCCTTCTGTCAGAGACACCACACATGGAAGGGCTGTTCTGGGAGAGCTGGCAGGAAGGCAGAAATCCCCAGCTGCCAGAGACTGAGCCACCAAAGACATTTGTCACCACAGCTCCATCGAAACCATGAGTCTGCTGCTGGCATGCAGTTTGTTCCTAATTCCTCAGGGAAGTTACTATGGGAACTTTTGTAGTGGGAGTTCCTTATATCTGATGCATATTTCAAAAAGACAAAGTAGGAACAAAGCAAAGAAACTGACAAGAATGATAGGAAACCGTATCAGCACATTGTGTCCCATTTACTGTCCTACTGGAGAATCCCAACAGAGATGAGGCACTTCTTATAGACAGCAACCAGGCAAGATTAGCAGCACATCATTGATTTACACCGTGCTTCATGTTCTTAACTATTTAACTATTGAACATTTCCATTAAATAAAATATACTAAAGCTTTACCCAACCACACTGACATAAGACAAATGTCTCCTAGTCAAAACATTTGCAAATGCTTCTCAAATACAACTTAGATATACATCTTGATAGAGCTCGAAATCCCACAGTTAAAAGTTAAGCAACAAAAACGTGTATGTTTGGCCCAAAAGCCCACTGCCCTATCCCAAGCTGCTGGCTTGCTGCCAGAGAGAATACAGTAGCAATAGTGACACAGATTCAATTACTCTACAAAGAGTGCCAGATAACTAAATGGAGAAATTTGCATAAAGCTTAATATGTACACTGACTGCTTCTGCCTTCACATACACTACAAAATCTGTGTAGGCTGTAACACAGCCTCCAAGTCTTCACAAAAATATTTTCGTATAATGGTAGCTAGGAAAATTGACCCAGTTATGGAGTAGTCCTTGTCTGAAAGGCAGCAGTGTTACTGGAATCACCATTTGTCTCAGGGAAATGAAATGGTAGGAACTGACACAAAAAAAACTTAGCATATGGGAAGTGGTAGTCAATATTAATCATTTTGCCACTATTAATGATGGCAAAGAACAGTGCTCAGCCCCTCTTCCTCTCCAGTGTATTTCTGTTTCAATATACATATCAATATTAATTTCCTCTGCAGAGTTACTGTCATATCTAATGAGCAAATACATGCTATGCCTTTTTATGCCCTTGATTTTTCAGATTAATTAATTCAGATCACTAATAATATATTTTAAAGTCATCACAATTGAAAAGATGTGCTGTAAGACCACACAAAGTTAGAATAATGCACAAACTCACATGCCAGGTATATGTTGCTGTTCCCTCCCACAAGAGTTTTCCAATTTTTCCTTTCAGATTTTCCTTTGAAAGACCCATCAAAGACTAAACATTGAAGCTTCACAAGGTACTATCACAGTACTAGAAAGAATGCAAATTTGCCCAGCTATTTCACTCTAAACACAGTATTTAATTCATGGCGATAAATTGGTTCTGCAGATGTGCATCCTAAAAATGTCATCTTCTTCAAGACGTGTGCTTTAGACCAGTCAAACACATTGACAGTACCTTTGTAAGAACAACTCCTTACAAGAAAACCCATTTTTAAACTCAGGGGATGAATCACAGTTTCAAACTAATTTCAGGTATCTCTTTTCTTCTCATAATTTTGATTTATTATTGGATCTCAATTGAAACACTAATGATTTCTGTAAGCCATTGCATCAGTCAACACATTTTAAGGAAGCTATTACCACTCCAAGAAGTACAGTGCCTTTTAAAACAAAGACCACACAGAGCAATCACTGCTCATGTCTGTATTTTCAAATCCTGTGGCCTAGCAGTAGCAGACATAGAAAATTAAACAGCAGCACCCAGATCTTAATGTCCATGTTAGATCCATTTGAGAGCACCTTTACTTAGATCAGCCCTTCTCTCCTCCCATGGTCTGACTGTTCCTCTGAGCGTGCAAGGTGTGCTTCTGGAGTACATCCTCAAGCTCAGTCTAATTCAAAGGGAACTCAGTTTGTCTCTACAAACACTACAGGATGTGAGCCAAAGCACAGTAAGTGATGATGATCTGCTTCAAAAGCACACTTCTGAATCAAAGAAAAGCACTAAAGGAGATGTGGCCATTGAAGTCAATGGGACTTCTGCTATTCCTTTCAGAGAGATAAAACTTACTTGATCCTTCCCTCCCTTTGTGTTTTTTTATCTCTGATCTTTCAATTTGGGTTTAGTAAGAGGTGAAGAGTAAAATAGAATAGCTAAATACAGTGGAAGAATAGTGTGTTAAATAAAAGGAATTTTGCTGCTGTGGTTATTCAGATTGCTTTCATTTACTCTGGCTTTTCTCCTTTTCACAATCATGCATGTAGAACCAAATCAAAGGGGTAAAGCTGGTGGTATTTCCACGGCTGTGCTTAGAAACTCACTATAGAATCATACTGCTGTGCACAAGCTGATTACTCCTGGAGGCACTGGAGCTCTCCAGAGGCTGAACAGCCAGCTCACATTCAGCTAATTCCAAGCACTAAAGAAAACGCCTATGATGACAAAGGTAACATTTGTCAGCTCTTTAAGATCCTTTGGCCCCAAGGACTTTCCTGGAAACCGCCTCCCCTCACTCTGGCTGATGCGAGGGGAACTGAAAGTAAGTGCAGGTGAGATACCATCAAAAGTACTACAGGGCCCTGAGTCAATATGAAAATCTAGTCATCGCAGAAGTGCTGCTTAAAAACATCACACCCAGAAATGAGAAGAGTTTTTTATTTTTTATTATGCTTCTCCATAATCCTCCTGTAGAAGAACTTCATTCATAAATTATGTACTTTTCTTTTTCTTGAAACTGTTGAAGCCATTTATCTTGCAATTTATCATTTACATAGAAATTATGAGACGATTAGGCATACTTATTGTCCACCACAGAGATAATACACCAAATCCAAACATATATTAGGAAGACAGAGTGTATGACATCAAACTAAGACACTTAATAACCCTAAAAACAGCTATACACAAGCGACAAAATGCTGAGCGGACTATAAAGACAAACCCCAATCTTTGAGCCTAGTAGTTCCTTACACATCTTCTCCATGAGTCAGATACCACCTTCCCCATATAAAGTCCTAGAACTGCTACCACTTCTTTGTAAGAGGAGGATGAATCCCAAAGCATACTCAGCACAAACTGCACTCCCAGCCACTGTAAGGTATGGGAGAAAAAAGTGAACTGCCTTTTTTTTTGCCCTGGTCTTTAATAAAAGTGTCATGACTTTACAATGCCTACATAGGCTTGTTGTCGGTTTTGCTCCCAGGAATAAGGCATCTGCAGCCTTGAAAATTGGGAAGATTTTGTTTTGAAGAAGTAGAAGATTTGTTTTCCAAGAAAGAGGAACCTCTAACTGTGTAAAGACCATGCCTAACAAAGCGGAAAGTGTCAGAACTCTGCAGTACTCACCCAGCCAAGACTGATCGCTGAGGATAGGTTACTGATGTTTACAAGAACATTTTAACAACTCTAATCCAGATTACACACCAGCTCTCAGCCAGCATGTGTTTCTGACAGCTTTTTCTAGACTGTCTGTGGCAGCTGAGAGTTTTTACATTTTCAACAAATGGGGAAGAGTTAGCAGCCCTCCTAAGACTATCAAGGATTCTCACAACTCAAGACTTCTTAAGACACTCATGATTTCAAGAGCCCTTTGGAAGCTGCATTTAACAGTCACAAGGTCTTTGGTTTCTTTGCCACTTCCAGCAGTAGAGATGTAGAAATGCTGACAGGAGCTGGCACTTGCAGAACATCCCTGTGCTACCACAACTGCTCGGGCAGCACCTCAGGGTTTCTTGCAGAAGGTGTGATGTGGGCCAGACTACACAGTACCACCCAACACTGCCATTTCAATCCATGTGCCACCGTGCTGGAGCAGACAGCTGATGTAACAAGACATCTGCAGTCACATCTGCCTCTTACTGGATAAACTTCTTGTTTATCCAGTAGGCCCAAAGGAGGGCCTTCCTTCTGCTCTGCTGCACGCCTTGTAGGGCCCAGGGCAAAGCAGTCCTGGGGGCACAGTACTCACAACCAGCCCTGAGGGTGAAGAGCAGCAGGAGGTACACAGATTCTGGAACGCCTCTTGTGCGCTCCTACTCAGTTTTGTTGGAAATGGCAGGAGTATTAAAGCCGTACAGAGCTACAAAACTGCAGCATATCATTGACAAACTGACCTCTGAAAAGCAGGAAGTACAGCATACGGTAAACAACAGATTTCTGTTTTGAGACCAAGGAAATGTCATCCTACAATGAACAGCTTTCAAAACAAAACAAAAAAAAAGGCACTACCTCTGAACTTCTGACACATGAAAATTTTCAGCTGAAAATATAATGCTCCTAAACGATTTTGTATTCATTACAGAACTTAGATCTTATTCTTTTTCAGAAAATTGAGCAAACCACAACCAACATTTTGCAGACAGCAACACATACATCCAGCAGAATCTGAGTCCAAACCATTTTAAATATTGGGATGGAGGGCTCATGGGCAGGACTGGGGCAGCCACACATAATCCTGTGGAATACTGCAAGGAGACAGGTTTTTCATTTCCTTGGGAGCTGCAAGGCCTGGATGCCAAGGCCAGCAGAAAACCATAGTCCCTGTTCGGGTTGTTTAATACATGAAAGGAATGACACAACCTTCAGCTGCTGGCTTGTGCTTCTCATTGTACCCTGCCTACACACTTAGTGCCAAAATGCAACTAAAATGTAATTAAATGTACTCAAACATTAATATGCTGTTAGATCATTCTTTTAGACCACTATATGGATTAAATACACTAACTGACCTTACAGATTCAAAATATGTGGAGTTGTCAGCACGTAGAATACGATTGTAAAGAATTAACAAATACCTGTACCTATTTGTGCTCTTTAAGTGTTGGTGTAAAACTGACCAGCTATTCCAATATTACCTGTGGTAGCTGCAGGCTTTTTCTAACATAACTCTTTCCTGTTTGAAATTCTAACCTACCCCGTTTGAAATTTTAACCTAAAAATGTCCCAAAGGATTTAGGATTTAAACAGCTTATGGTATCTTTAAGTGCCTCTCACCCTTTCTGTACTTGCTGCACCCTCAAGCTCCTGCCAGAGCTATAGGGTATTACATGTTGTTATAAGTAATGTACTGAACACATGACCAGTTGAGCTACAGAGCTCACAACAAGGGCTCCTCCTCTGAGCCTCAGGAGAACCAAGCAGAAAAATGCCACCATCTATCTTACTGTGTAGAGCATCTAGTTACTCTGAAATAGTAAACTAAGATAAGGTTTGACCAAATATAGATTATACAATCACAAAGGAATGTGGAATTCTTAGTTGCTGATAATTTTTGAGTACAAATGTCTGTAGAACAGCTAAAGGAAAAGACTGCAAAAGATTACTAAAATTTAATTCTTTCAGCTGAAAAGAAAGAAAATTCCTAAGTCACTGAATGAATAAGGCAGTCAAAGAATATAAGACCTAAATTGCCCTGCCAACCTAGATCTCCAAATCCCAAGAGCTGAGATTCTGGCCACACTGAAACTTTAGGGGCCAGTATCTGCAAATTGCACCAGGACACAGTTCCTCCTGTGAAGTACTGGCAGCACTTCCACCCTGTTTGCAGTTGGGAATGTTAATGTACCACTCCTGCATTTAGGAAATGCACCAGTAAGGATCTGTGGGGATGATGTACAGATGCCCCATGCACTTGTTTCACTTTCCAGGGCAGCTCAGTAGGCACTGATTGCATCGTCCCTGTGCCTGAACTCCTCTGCCAGTGGCTCATCCATCTCACTTCTGCTATGCTCAACATGGAGCACAGGTAATTACAGCAACAACTGGAGTCATAAGGAAGACAGCAATGCTACATATGGACTCTCCATTATCATATCACATCCCATTTCCTTCCAATATTTCACAGCCATCAAGCACATAATAAAAATAAAGGAGAATGGGCCAGATCCCCACAAGGATTTAGAAAGGATTTAAGGGTTTTTCTGATCAAAAGCAGAAATTAATTGTCTCTTCCCCCTTTCCTCAAATCCAAAGACACAGCCTCATGCCTTCAGGATGCCTAAAGTCAAATGTTCCTGCTCCCTTCAAAGGCTCTGTACAGGCATTAAAAGCTCCCTGGACAGTTCTGCTCCCACCCAAGCTCGAGAGTCCTGAGTGTTGAGTAGTTCCCACTGATTTTATGAATGACTGATAGAAGTCTAAGGGTTTATGCATTAGCAGACCCTGTAGCAAAGCACTGACCACCTCATTGTTTTCCTTTTCTAACAAGCTGAGAGGAATCCTGCACTACCTCAGGCTTTTACCCCAGCCAAACACAACTTAAATAAACAGATGTTTTCTTTGGCTTCCACAGAGCATGTAGGGACTTCTTCCTACTCCAGGAAATAGGAGTTTTCAGGTTTCAGTTTTCACCTTAATGGTTCAGGCTTCCCCTAGCAGGTACCTTGACATAATTTCCCACAGAGAAAGAAAATGCAAATGTCTCTTTTCAGCCCTGCTGTGACTTACAAAGCTATATAAAAGGGAGTTCCATGGTAATTAATTCTACATCAACTGCACTGTTCTACTCTTTATAAAGTGTAAGGAAGGGAATTTTATGTACACATTTCTGTGCTAGAAGATTCTCAGACACATTTCTCTTTGTGGCCTGAACTACTGCACTTGCAAGGTTAAACCCACCCCTGAGTCCCAGGCACTTCCCGAACCTCAGCTCCTGACATTTTGCCATGCCCAAGCAGCTCTGTATTGAGCCTGCTCGCCCTGTGCAGCTCCTGAGTCCCTGGAGGGACTCGAGAGTCCCATGCCCAGGGAATCTGTGCTGCAGATCCTGGCCCTTACACCCCAAGGAGCAGGAGCCTCAAACGCGGACATCACAGTACTCCAGACTTTTTCAGAGGTTTTCTCATTTCATGAAAAAATGCTGTGCTATGCTAATCCAGCACAGTACCCCACACATCATGGGGTTTCCATGCAAACCACAGGACACAACCATGGAAAAAATTCCTTAAGGACAAGAGATAAAGCAAGCACTAATGAAAGTTACATACGAAGACAGACTAAATGATCTTATATATTTTCAACTCTGAACACAGATTTATAGTGCTCTTTAGGACAAATTCAACGACATAACCAGAATAATACAATTCTATACCTGTAAGAAAAATAAACTCAAAACACAAGTAAATCTTATTTCAGTTGTAATTTCTTGCTAGTTTTTTAATATTATGGAGCCACTGTGATCTGTCTTCAAATTTTATATCACATAAACTATTAGGTAGTATTAAAAATGATGAAATAGCCAACTGCTAATGATCACTTTGGAATGCTTTAGCATATGCTAAAATCTCAAATTAGGAAACAACTGCTGTCTGTCTCATTATAGAAACAATCTTTGCTGTTCACAAAGTTTAGATGTTTATGTGGATTACAGGGAGAAGGAAGAGGGTATCGTTTCCAGGTATCCTCTACATCATGAAAAATAATTTTGTAATACTAAGTAAGCAACCAAGCCACACATTATTAATGTGCTGAAATGCCAAAAACTGTCAGCGTGCAAACAATACAGTAGAACTGAAGAACTACAGCTTTGTGAATTCCTGGGATACATCCTAAAGGATGTGAGAATGAATATTTTAGAAGTGCTCAGTGAATCATCACCTCTGAGTGATGAACATCAGATGAATCAGAGGACACATCTAAACAGACTGGACTACAATTTATAACTTATGCAGACTTTTTGTTATTTAAATTTTCAACACACTGAAAAGAAAACCTTTAAAACAAAGCAGTTCTGCAAAATCCCCAAATGCGGGGAGTCTGATTTGCTGCTGTGCCAAGTAGCTTGCTTGTCCTTCAGTACCAAAACCAGGAACAGCACAGAGACCAGAGATAGGAAAGGCAGGATTTTTATCTAGTTCTGACTGCATGCTCATATGGTCTTCTTCTGGTTAACAATGGGAGGAGGCAGAAACAGAACCTACAACAGATTGAAGCACTTGCACAAGTATAACTTGCACAAAGGCAACTTAGAAACCCCTTGATATCTATGAATTATTATTATTATTATTAGACATTTCTTACTAATTCTTTACTACTGCTTTATAGCTCTGAATCTCTCCTAGACATCTAAACCAGAAATGAAGCCTTTAAAATGAAAGACACTGACGTCAGGGAAATAGCTCCAAAGCCAGGGTCAGATCCTCAGCTGGAGTAAACTAACATCTCTTACCTTTGCCAGCACTACCTATGTATTTACATCTGCTGAGATGCTATTGTAGAACTCTCCCCTCATCCTTCCCTGCTGTGAAAATGCACAGTGCCTTCCCTGTGGCCAGACTGACAATTCACACCTTCTCCTTTGTAGCCAGAAACCAGACCCTCACTAGAATTCTTGAAACCAACTCCTTTGGTTTGATCCAGGTTCCTGGCAGCAGAAATAGCAGCTGGATTGAACAACTGGGCAAGCTGGCAGCAGAGGGTGTGAGATTCAGGTCTCCAAGAGTGAGGTGAATAAAGGCTGAAATGGGATGTACCAAAGCTCTGATATACACTCAGCAGAAATCTTTAGTCCATGTTCTTTCCTCTTCTGCTCTGGACTTGGCATAAAGAAACATACATGTTCATAGGGAAGGATCTCCCTGGAAGGGCTCAGAGTTTGCTGAGTCTGGGGGGAGTCAAGTGGTCCCTGTTCCTGCCCCTGTGTGTGGCTGAGAGCTCTGGGCTCTGGACCCTGCTCACCTGCAGTGCCCTCAACTGGCTTCACTCACCTCCTCCTTGTCCCAGCTCCTGGGCCAGCCCTGGCTGTCTGTCCCACATGGCAGCCCCAGCACTGCCTGGTGCATGCTCAGCACTGTGTCCATCCCTGAGCACTGCCTCCTTGCTCACTCCTTCTCCTCTCACCTTCCATTCCACACATTTTCCCCCAGTCCCTCCCCAGCTTCCTGGAGGGAGCCAGACCCATCATTTCTCCTGCTGGCATTGAAGATCTGGCCCATTATAACTGAACTGGCCATTGTCACATTTGGCCCACTCTGTCACCCCTGGGGACAGCAGCAACACAGTGCCAGGGAAGCTGTTCCTGCTTCAGAGCAGAGTGACACCCACAGCCTGTCCTGGGGGCTGCAGAGCCACCACCAGCTGAACACTGCCATGATAAAATTTGAAATAGAAAGGCCTTAGTGTGAGCAGGGGGGTCACACACTCCCAGTGCCCATGGAGCAAACCATAACACAAGACCTCAACCCAAGCCAACTCCTCAGCTCCAAACAGTTTCTCTAGGATTTGCTTCCATCTCCTCCTCCCTCAAGGACCCTGTTCCTCTTGGCTGGCTGCCCTCCCACACAGCATCCTTTATAAGGGATGCAACGGCCCCTAAGGTGTCAGACCTCACCTCCTTCTGCTGTGCCCTGCTGCCATGCTGGGACTCTTCTGGATCCCTCTGTTTCTCCTGCCAACACCATCAGCTCCCTGCCACGGGGACAGCCTGATTAGATTCTCTCTCTGCTCTGCTGTGTACTAACCACCAGGCTGAAAAACCAATTGCTGTGTCTCAGTAATTGCCTGCAAGTTACTCTCCAGCCTCAAGAGCCACTATTTTATTTTAATTAATTTCTTCCCGTTACTTATACCTCCTCAAATCACTTCCTGTAATTTCTTCTATCAGTTTAATGATGATGTTTTTAATAGACATTGCATTGGTGTGCCATAACAAACCTCCAGAACACAGATATGTTTGCCAAGCTTCATCGCTTCTGCCTACATGCTGAACTGCTGCTGCTCAGGCACACTTTCCTCTGAAACCTAACAGGAGCTTTTCCCATGTAAGACATTCTTAAGTAGGCCATTTGTGAATTAAAATGGTCAGTAATAAGCCTTTTAAGTTCCCACTTATAATAATTGCTTCTTGCTACTAGCCCAATTGAAATCAATACGATAATAAGTAATTTAATTTGTATTGAACTAGAAGCTGCCTTTCATTCACCTGTAATGAAAATATGTGTGGGGGGGCAGACACAGGGGAAGGAATTCTTTGAGTAGATCACATTTCTTTTCATGAAAATATCCCACCTCTGTTGCGACCAGGACCATGATCATGTGATGAAAGCCACTACATATTGCAGGCTCATTTGGCAGTCATTACTGCAGCCTTTGCACAAAGAAAATGGTGTCCTAAACCTAATGGGAAGTTACAGGCCAAAACTGCCCCAGAACCACACTCTGAACTAGGTGACAATGCCTCTCAAGGTCCTTCAAGGACTTGTTGCAAAAGGGAGCTTCGAAGCAGGAAAGGAAAGTTCCTTTCCAGGTAACAAAGGTCCCTCAAATTCTCATGAGCACAACGGTACTGATATACATTTTCATGAGAAAAAACCATTTTCAATAATGGCATAAAGGCCTTTGCCAAACTTAAGCTAAGTTTGATTTTTTTGACTTTTGATTAAGTATAATCAAACAATTTGCACTCAAAGAACTGAAACGCTGATGATAATCTCAGCAGAACATCAAAATAGCAACCCCTGAGGTTGCTGCAGCCAGTGGAAATGCAATTAGCAGTCTCCAAACACCATACAGTCTGTACAACAGTTTCTTTACCACTTTGCTTGGTATGGAAAATGTTCAGTTCTGAGAGGGGAAAAATTAACCACCAGATCACTTCCAGTTGGTAGCAGCTTGTTTTCAAGAAACCCATACCAGAGCCCCCAGTATTAATTGCTTTGAGGCTTGCACATCAATCACTGGTAATATTTCTATTTAAAATAATATGCAACAGATCATCTACTTTTCTTACCTTGGCACCAGCAGCACTTTGTCTTTCAGACTGAAATAACATTCTTAGAGTTATTTAAAGCTCACATTTTGGGGACAACCACAAACAGTTGCTAGGGAAACAGCAAGGCAAGAAAATGGATTGCTATCATGAGGCTAATAAGTCACATCCACATTTATTTCCTTTCCATTCTGTCCCCAAAGGAAAATTGTGTTCCTATGTAGAGTTATGAACATGTGCTTCTAATAAACTTAAGTCTCTCAGAACTGCTGGGAAGCATCTTTAGGTTTTAAGGCATTATGAGGTGTCAGAGAGAAGGTGGTGAGGAGAAGGTTTGGCTGTGAATCTGAAAAGTGCTGAAACCCTGTACAGCAAAGAAAATTACAGCTTAACTTACTGATGGCATATTTAAACTTACACCAACTGCACGAGGATGTTATGGAACGGTGCCAGGAACTGAGATTTTCAATGGAGCAGGGCAGTTAAGTGAGTAAAAAGTGGATTTTGATTTTTGAAAAGATCCACATTTCATTACCATTTTTTCCATTTATCTCTATTCTTATTCATTACTGAGCACCCCAAATGAATCTGTAGACTTGTAGTATTACTGAGGAATGGCATCAGCTCAGAAAAATCTTGGAACTGCACAGAAATGCCCAATCACCTGCTGTGTTAATATTTGCCTGTATTTCTGTACGTGAAACTAAAAATATTGCATATTATTTACTTTACTTTTTCAGTGCATTCATAGTTTTCAGTAACAAAGAACAGGGTTTATGTAGCCTATGCCCTCACCGTCTCCATCTATTTAAGTCATTCTGGCACATCTGTGTCTAATGTGTTTTTAAATATTTCCAACACAATGGACAGCTTTTCTAAGCAACCTATTTTCATGATTTCTGCTACAAATAGTAAATAATACACCACTTTTTATTCTTCCCAGTGAAACTCAAGCTTATTTCTACTTACCAGTTAATCACAGACAAAGAAAATAGACTAAATTATATGAAATTATGCCACAGGTTATTTATCCCTGACCTTGTCACATACCTCTGTCCTGTAATTTCAACGCTAAACTCTTTCTGTATTGCTGATTTTAACATGACAATGTACAGCTTCAGATTCAAAAATTCTCCTAAGCACTAAGGGAAAAAATATCAACTTTGCTCTGTGTAAGGATAGATGTTTTAAAGTAAAAGAGCATTAGATTAAAGCTGAAAGTAATTAGTAAATTAAAGTCTGTATGTAAGAGTCAGAAACGTGTCTGGAGAAGCTGGTAAGACATTCTTTCAAAATAGCTGTGCTCTAATGTGATGCCATCCCTTCAAGGGGGCTCTGCCCCTCTGTGTGCCATACATGCCACTGCCACCTCCCAGCAGGGGACAGACCATGAGTGTCCCTCACTGGGGCTGAACACATCTCCAGGGAATGCAGCACTGGGCAAGCTGCAGACACAACTGCACATCACAGCACATCCTGCAGCAGCACAGAAACACACCTTACACTGACACCATTGTATCCCTGGCGCTCTTCTCAGCATTAAAAAAAATATATATATTTCATACTATTTGGAATACATTTAGAACTATTCAGCATTTCCCAAAACTGTAGGGACTCTGCATAAAGCCCAAGTCATGAATCTGTCCCAGACTGCCTTTTTAAAACTCAGGCAATATTACTCAGACATCTTAAAGGATAGCTGAGGAAAGTAATTGCTGCCTCCACCCATGCATCTCAAATAGAAAAAAAAGTTGCTGACTGCATATGAAATTCCCTCTTATTCTTACTTTGTTGAAGACAGATCTGAAAGCTTGTCCTTTCTGTCACAGCTCCTTTTTTTCCGTCTTCTTCAACAGGACAGTGTCAACAAATCTCTGTTAGGACAAAAAAAGAGGAAATATACAGCCTGGACAAAAACCTCAGAAAACTATCTGTAGGCTACAGTTCAAAAGGCAGGAAGAGTAGAAGTGTCATTAAAAATCCTCAGCTGGGCTGGCTTGCACAGTCCCCTGGAGGAAGAAGGGAATAGTATGAGGAGTATGCCAAAAAGGATTTACTGTGGGGCAGAATGGAAGGGGATGGTGCAGAAGAAATGCAAAGCTTGAAAGATACAGGCAGAGCATTTTTTACTCAGTGTACAAATTCTCTTCTCAGCTTGTAACTTAACCCAACTTCCACCAGCAATTACATGTGAAACCAAAGAATCAAGTGTCCTCTATAGTCCTGGAATTGCTGCAGGTAAAGACTAATCCCCAACACCACCATCTAAGCACGCAGAGAACACAGGGCTGTAAGGGAGAGCCAAAGCTTTGCCCTTGGGCACTGCTTGGACCACAGGCATCTGGTGGGTTTTTTCAGCTTTTTCTCGAAAAAGTTATAAGAAACCCAAAAAATATTTTAATAAAAGTTATTACAGTTACAACATTGAATGCTAAACCAGTAAGGACCATTAAGATCAAGGCTGCCTATAATATTTGTACCTGGGAGAGAGAGAGAAAAATCTGCAAGTCAGAAAAGCCTTAGGTGTTCAACAAACCTTTTCTATGGCTCTCAGTTCTGGTATCAGTCACAAAACAGTTGCCACAGGGGGTTGATTTGACCTGTGTTTACTTCAGTAGGGTGTTGCTTTAGCTATATTTCACACCAACATCTTTTACATTCGCTTCTGTCAAGATTCCAATAAGCTGATTTAAAGGATTCTCAGTGGTGTCTTCATGCTAAGCTTCTTTCCTTTAATTTTCGGAATATTAATTAGCAGCTGCATGCACTGGTAAGACTGAAAACAAGTTTGGAACTACCAGACAGAAGGAGCAACTGTTTGGAATTACTTGCTTGGGTTTTACAGATCAGTTTTTCTTCACTGCAATCAACTGTCCACTCAATGTGATCCATGTCCACTGTACAGTATGAAGTATTTTTATTACAATTCACTGTATTGCTCCTATCTTTGAATTTTATAGGAGGCTCAGCAGGAGGATTTGGAAGAAGAGTATTCTGCAGTCAAAACACATTGCTGTAAATACTAGTGATCCTTTAAACCATACATGACCAATTTTGCAAATCCCTTAATCCCCTCCTCTGTACTAGGTTAGTAGATGCTGTCTGACATTGTCCTGCTGTTTGCAAAAATTAGTATGGGTGAATGTGAGCACTAACTCTATCCATTACCACTTTTGGGTCAGAAAGATTTATACACAAAAAACACCAGTGAAAAATTCTATTATTCCACAAATTTGAAACAGAAATAAATCATAAGCTTTGACACAAGGAAGTGGACATAATTCAGACCACTAGCCATGATATGGGAACAACATCTTGGAGTAAGATTACAGTCCAAGAAAGATCCATTCTACCTGATTCACAGGAGAATGCTATACAATGTATTTATGCTCTATTTTAACTGATTTGGATCAAGCCAGTAAGCCTCTGTTCTGTTTTGCTTTTAAATTCACCAAAAATAAAGGCTTTGAAAATCAGAGTTTAGAGCATAGTAGGTTTTCAAAACTGAGATTTTTTTTTTTTTTTTGTGGGTGGTCGTGGGGGAAATCAATAGGTTGTTGTTTGGTGTTTTTTTTTTTTTAAAGAAATGAAAGCCTAACTCTAAACCATTCCAAGAAATACTTGTTCAACAGTTGCACATACATAGGTGGACAATAATTTTCTGATGATCATAAACTGGAGGCTACTGAGAAGCTGATACTCAGGTCCTTTAAAGAATACAGAAGTACTTGAAACACAAAGAAAAGAAAGCAGAACTAAATACAAGTCAGGTCTTGCAAGTCTAAGAAAAATTTCAAAGTATGGAGAAGAAGCCCTAAGAAAATTAAAAACTGCATTATGATGAAAATGCTGAAAATCAGCTCTGCGGAAAAGGAGAAAAAAGGAAAGGTATTTTATGGGGAAGGAGTAGTAAAAAGCCACGTGCAATAGATCCCCTTGAGATGTCTGTGCCCTGTTTAATGGTGTGCTCCGTGGGCTTCCCTCCCCCTGATCCCACTCACAGAACGAGGCTGGTGCGACCCAGCTTCTGCCAATGGCCCTTGGCAGCTCCAGCACTGCTTTTCTGTGGTGAGTGCCTTTCTATTTTATATTCTTATTCCTGCATTAAATGGATGTTGAAGAAAACTTTGAGGGTATTTTAGATTAACAGGCACCGTTATTTAAATCTAGTGATTTAATGTCAATTTTATGTTTGCTTTGCTCTCATTTTCCTAAGTTATTAATATTTTTATACCATATGACCTCTATGTCTGTGACCTCTGGATGTCTCTGGGCCTTGCTACATCAGGCTGCAGACAAATATAGTGAAAATTTAGTCTTTGATATACAGATTGTACCAAATCAGATGCCACGAAGTATCACATAAATACCCAACATTCATTGAGGTCTCGTGTCTATAAGAAAAAAATGACCACAGAAAAACTCCACAACAAAACACAAAAAACCCTCCAAAAATCCAACACCATCCCAAACCCCAAAATAACCGGAGTTAATAATAAAAAGTGAAAAATTAAACAGTGGATGAAAACATTTCAAAGGAAATTATTCCACACATAGGGAGTTCTGTCAGCTATTTTAAGAATTAAAAATACACAAGTTTCTCTGCTTACAAACAGACAACATGAAAAAAACCTTTTATTTGTACCTCACAGAAAAGGTATTTCTGATCTTATTAGCTATATAAATATTCTTTTGGAGATCATAACTTATTTACAAGTACAGCAGAGTGGAAACAATAAAGATGTGTACATGCAATAATAATTTTTTTTCCAGAACAGGTGAGGGAAAAACCCATTAGAAAGCCTTGTATTTTCTTCTTGCAGCTAGAAATGTAAGGATTTATCTGTAGTGCATATATAAGAAAAAGTTAGCAAGAGGAAATCACAATACAATGATATGGATGTTAAAAAAAAGGAATGTAATCTATTAATCTTCCACAAATCAAACATGGAAAATAAATTCTTATTAATTTGCCTCAACTTTAAACCCTGTTAGGATTTTTGACAATTTTCTGATATTTATGTTCAAGAACTGCCAACGTCCCAATATCCACTCCAATGGGGCTGAGGAGCCACCTCAGAAGAAGACTTCCATGCCATTTATGAAAGGCTCCATTCACCTGTAGCCACATTCACATCCTGATCCACACCCCAGGCCTTTGACCAGCCACTGAAGATCCCTGAGAAACCCCAAACAAAGTTTGTAAATACTGAGCAATGAGGGCAAAGTGAGAACCTCCCACTTCCCTGCACGTAGGTCAGCCCCAAAAGCAGCGAAAGGACTGTAGGTAGAGCTCTCTTGAAACAGCCACTCACTTTGGCCATGTAAAATGTCAGCAGCAGGCTTCAAGGCTCTTAAATTATTTCACACTCATTTGAGAGCTTGGGAATTTTGATAATGCTTTAAAGAGCACAAAAGGTTCCTTGTTTCTCTCTTCAGTGCCTCAGTTCTACAGATACAGAGTGGGTTGAGGATATTTAAGTATATAGCACTATCTTAGGGTTTTCAAGAAAGAAATACTAATTAAATACAGCTAATAAAGCTATCTCAGGTTTGACTTTTAAGCAGGTCCACTTTTCAAAGTGTCATAAATCTGGCCTAAAAGCATGCTGGACACACAAAGCTTTGACTGCTCAGGCTTTAATCAGAGAATGGACTTCTTATGGAGATACTGCTAACTGCATCTGACATTTAATTTCCAATTTTTCCTCCCTTCATTACCTTTAGACTGGTTTTGTATTTGAAAAGCCCTTACATAGCTTTAAAGAGTAAGGACAAATGTCCTGTAAATTTTCAAGACAACTGGTCAAGTGTCCTCAAAATGTTAACTAATTTTTTTCCACTTTGAAAATTTTAGTCCTTAATGGACTTGCGTATCTTCTTTATTGCAGAAAAGCTTTGATTCAGCATTGTGGGGCAAATGGGAGGAAACTTCACCAGAACAGGTGAATACAGAGGGACCCAAATCAAGCATGTGAACACATTTGCATGACACCTAATTTCAGCTGATTGCATGCCATGAAAGGCTTCTGCATAGGAAGCAATGTGAGAAAGGATTTTTTTCCTCCAATCTATGTGCCCCTTTTCATGCATACCAGGATAGGCACAAAAAGTGAATGGGCTGTGAAAACTTCTACTGTTTATTTTCTTTCCTTGTCCAAAAGATCATTAAAAATACAAAGAGTTTTCCCCCTCTTTTTGTATGTATAGTTATGGGACATCAATTCAATAGTCTGCTTGCACACAAAGCTAGGAACTGTTGGAAAAAATAAAGCAGCACTACCATTCTGGACCTCTGCATGATATTCACACAGAGGGGTCAAAATAGTATAGAACAGAATGAAACTTCCCATAAAACTGTATAGTTCAAGAATAATGTGCCTGAAATTTCTTTCATGGAATAGCACCTACTAAAAGCAAAACAGAAGCAGAATCTGAAACTGGATGCATGTATACAGAACAAAACTTTTCCAGGGCAGGGATTTTTTAATTATAGGTATTTTCAACCAGATTTAATATCTAGACATATGAAATAACAACATTCATTGTGTGTTTAAATGCACCTTGCTGCTTAGTTATTGATAGGGAACAGTACAATACTCCTCCTGCCTGTCTACCATAAAAACCAACTTCTTAGGTGCAAATGCTTTTCCAGAAAACCAAATTACTACAAAACGTTGCATTTTGTAAATTATCCCATATTGTCTATTTTTTTCTTATCATTTTACAAGTTACTAATACTAATTTTAAAAACAAATTTTGCTTCTTAGCTTATAATAATAATTATTTCTGATGCATGTTCACTTCAACAGAAGGATTTGAAAATGAGATAGAAATTGAGTCTTCCTACTTAAAACATTATCTAGCTGGTCTTAAAAAATTTCCTGCACTACTTGTGGAAAAACATTTAAAAATACATTTCCCCCAGAAGCAGGTAGCTAACAAGTGCAAGAGAAACACACTTTGTTATAGATAATTTTATTTCAAAATGAAAATAGTTTGCTGTTTCCACTTAAAATTTTTCTCTTGTAATTTCACTAATACACCTCCTCATTACAATGTCTTTCACTTCTACTACTGAAGTAATTTCTCTTAGTTATTCTATGACTATAATTATATTTTATCCCAAGATAATGCTAGCATAAGGAATGCCACCTTCTTTAATAACCATTTCCAATAATTACACTGTATGCTTTAAGAATACTGAAACACACCCTTCATTCTCGCTGAAATGAATGGAACAGAAAGCTCATGAAGAAGGGCTGGTTTAAAACAGACACAAAAAGCCTGGAGCACACTCCTGTTCCAGTGGATGCTGAGTGTACTGGGTAGGCACTGGTAGGTTAAATAAGTAACCCAGGAGCACAGCCCATGTCAGCTCAGTGCCAGCATTCCAACATGCCTGGGGCTGTGCTGATCCCAGAGCACCTGTGCTCCCTGTCCCAGCCCAGCGGGGCTCACTAGACCTGGTGGCATTCCCGTCATTACCTCCTAGGGAGAATACTGGAGGGAAACACTTCAACATTCTGTAAAACACCCCTAAGTAGCTGTTCCTTACTCTTCTTCTAGAAAGAGGAAAAAGGCAGATTTCTGAAGGACTTGGTAGTTTACCTAAGTGGTCAATTTTTTAAGTCCCATGTCAAGCATTAAAACCCAAGCAGAGAGCACAGGCTTACCAAGCACTCCCACAGAAAGCAAAGGTCTTCAAAAAAGTAGTAGCTTCTGAACCTTCCACTCAAGCAACAAGAATAAAAAGAAGCTACACCATCTGCTCCCATAACATACTTTTTCTCTATTAACAGAGTCAACATTAAACCTTTTTAGAGGAAATCTGTATTTAGTAGAATTGCCATCACCCCAAATATGTTCACCATGTAATGTGAGCTGTTATGATCATAAATATATCACTCCTACGACTGTAGAAGAACATTTTCACTTAAAGCAACAAAGAGCACTGGGGATCATGCTTTGAATATTCCTGTGGTGCCTTTCATTCCTGCAGTAAGAGGAGGGTGAAAACACACTGAAAACCTGTGTGAGTTGCAGCACAGTGATTTTCTCCACTACTTCAATTCCTCTGCAAGGCACATACCTGGAGGCATGTTAAAATTCTGGAAAATACTGATCATTTTGGTGAACTGTCAAAATTCAGGAGAAATTCCTGTAAGATGTAGGATATACAAAGAATCTCTGCTCTTTTAATTTTTAACTGACAGAAACATGACTCAGTTTATGGGGTTGTGGCCTTTTACCTACCCCAAACCACAGGTCCATTAATGTATTACTGTTCATGAAAAGTACAGAGGTGTTAAATGGAAGGAAAAACACCTTTGGACCATATGAAAATGAATACAGGTAGTCCTAAGTCAGGAAGAGCTGGCATCTGCTTTCTAGATGCTGTCTGATTTGGTTACTGAATAGAGGACAGAAGATGGCTTTTTAGCAGCACCTCCCCACTCAGGGTAGCACCAACCAGTCTCTTTCTTAGGGGTCAGTAAGGAAATGAAAAGCCTCTAGTTATGCCTACAGACTCTCTCCGTGATTCCTGAGGTAGTTTTTTCTCAGTCCTCTGCTGCTTCTTGTCTTGTCTTAGCTCTCCTAAAGCTTCCCGTCTTTCTCTGTGAAGGCAAGCCCTCATAACTGCGTTCCCTTCTGCTGCCAGTCCCCAAGGATGCTTAGGTTTGGCTCCTCTGTTAGGTGCTCCCCTTTGCAGGCAGCTCCTCCTGCAGCACCCTACCTGTTCTGGGAGAATATCCCATCTTTGCCTCTTCCCACCAACGTGGAACTCTGCTACACAGCTCAGAATCACAGAATAGCTTGGGCTGGAAGGAACCATGGCAAATCATCTGGCAAAGGGCAGCCTAGATGAGGTTGTCTAGCACCCAGACAGTCTCGCTGTCTTCAGTCCATCAGTCAGCCCACACAGGACTGGTCCTACATGGATGCATCATTCACTTGTTCAA
The DNA here is from genome assembly GCF_017590055.1 of Onychostruthus taczanowskii. Lineage (NCBI taxonomy): Eukaryota > Metazoa > Chordata > Aves > Passeriformes > Passeridae > Onychostruthus > Onychostruthus taczanowskii. The sequence goes on along the minus strand of NW_024507879.1, from coordinate 557,613 downwards.
GGTTAAACTCCACACAAGCTGTCTCTGCCCCATACTGAAGGCTCCATAATACCCCTTAAAGCTACTGAACATTCATTAGGCCACAATTCAAGCTCTCCTTTGCTGCCTGATGACAGCTGCTACTTCTGTTCTGTTTCCACTGAATTCCTTTGGGACAGCACTTTGGCTTTACTTCAGGCCCACACTCCCTGGTTCTCATCAGTTTCTGGATCAGAACATCTCCAGCTCACTGCCCCACCACCACTGCTCCTTATACCTCATATTTCTTCTCTTTCCTGATACAGCTGCTGTTCCAGTCTTCTCCTTAGCAGCAGTTTTCTATCTTGAGGCTTTACATTCACTCATCTCTTGTTCAGCTCCTCATATTGCAGAGTCATAAGGCATCTTCTCTGTCCTTCTCAGCAGAGCACTGGATGTTTTTTAAATGCCCCAGACACCTGGTTTGAGTCTGTGGGCTGAGAAGTTCTGGAATGATAGTATCCCAGACTGTGCATGTCCTTCCCTCATCCCTTTCTCCTCTTTGCCATCTTTTTTTACTTTGTAGCAAGAACTGAGTGCTCCAGTATGCACTATGTTCCCACCTCTGAATGTCGGGTTATGGTAATTTACTCTTGAATGCATTGGGAATTGCTTGGGGGATGTCTAAGTGTCACAGTGAGATACACACATGGGTTCACTGTCTGCCTACAAGTGAAGGGGAAAACGCCTCAGCCATAAGAGAGAGTTTATAATTTTTTGCAGAATGGCTGAAGACTTACAGTTATGACATCCCACTCCACCGCTGGTAGTCTTCCATCTCTGCAGGCTCTTATTAAATAATACATTAATAATTAGGTTTCTTCAATTGCTCTTTCTGGAGCTGCAGTTTTACTATGATGAAAACAGATCCTCTTAGTTTGGGTCCCTGAGAACTCACATTCCCTACCATTATTCTTCAACCTGGCCCTGAAATATTTAGGCAGCCTTTTTGCAGATGATTACTCCATCTTTGGCACTCTTTTGTTATATACATTACGTGATATAAATGATGTCATTTCTATCTGGATACTGAGATTTCTGGGACAATGGGCACATACTAATTCACAGACATGAACTCACTGCCAATCATACTTTTTTTTTCTTTTTACCAGTTGAGAAAAGAGCCTTATGTATTTTCAATTTGTCCAGTCCATAAACTATGACGTGTGTACTCACAAAGATAAAATTATTTAATTATTAGGTTATCAAGCTGACTATAATGTAGGAAAATCTTTGCCTACTCTTCAATGCTAAGTAAAAGGAATACATACTTTGTTGAATACGTACAGAGTTTTGTTTTGGCTTAAATCTTGAAATGACTATGCAGTGAATGGATAACCCTTCTGTAATATGTGAAAGCTACATGAAATAAACTGCATTAAATTACTGAAGTGCTTTAATTTGATACCTTGTCATACCATGGCTGCAAAACCCATTTTAAGAAGCTGCTGATTACACTCAGAAACATTACCACCTGCACTTATGTCCCACTGACATCTTCCCACACCAGTCTGCTAATTATAAGAAAAACAGCAAAACAGAATATTTCTCTACTATCTGCAAAAATCTCCTGTTGTAATCGACATGAGAACAAGACAGTGAAAGGCATCTGACAACCTTTAATACACCTCCCAGGCCACTGATGGGCTTTCACATTAATAACACTAAAACACGTGGAAACTGTTTCTGAAGACCCCCACCACTTCTCATCAATCAGTTACCACTAAGCAGTGATCACTGTAGCACTATGTAGCTAATTATCTTCTATTTGCATCTAAGACTAAACTTTTAAAACCACAATTTATTAGACTGATTATGTAACAGATAGTGACCTTATTAATAGTGCCCACTTGTCCCCATTAACCCTACCACAGGAAACAAACAAGCAAGCAAAGGGCAAGACTCTTCCAAGCAGACAGACACGCTCATTACCTCTCATCTGTTACTGTGACTGCAGCAGATTCCTGCAGTGGTGAGCAGTACAGCCAGCCCCAACTTGTTACTGGTCAGGCAGGCAGCAGGTCCTGCCTTGACACTGTCAGCCAAATGCAGCAGTTACCACATGGAATGTAAATGAACATAAAATGCTACTAATGGCAGGAATCAGCCATCACACCTTTTCCTTCTGGATGAAAGGCAGATTCTCCTGACTTTGCTCAAAGTGAAAAATAAAGATGGATCCCCAAAGCACAAAATATTAATGACACAGTTATTTATAAGGGGAAAAATAATCTATTCTCCAGAGAACAGATCCAGAACAGCTTTATAAACACCAAGTAAAAAAACTTTTCTATATAAGAACATACTAAAAATATACTTGAATACAGGGTTCTGAGAAAATAAAGACCTGAATCAAAGAAACCTGGAATTCAGGTATTGGGAGAAGGAAGCATAAGACCATGCTACCTTGTGAGAGGATCCTTTCAAGGATTTGTAATCATCTAGTGCTATGGCTGGCTGGTGACAGCAATGGTTCTACACAAATGCTGAAATCCATCAACTGCAAAAAAAATGTACAAACTGTGACTGGCAGAACTATAATGCAGGATGAGGTCTGCAAAACATGAAGAAGAGATTTCAAACAGCAATTTTCTGGGCTTTTTTTTCCCCAACAGGTTGTAGTAAGTCCTAAGTTCCAGTCTGTTTTTTATTTACTATAGTAAGTATATTTACTATAAGATGTTACCCGGGATATGGGGGGTTAGAGAAAAAGGATCCCCCCCAAATAACATGGAAATATTAATTTAAAATGGCCTGTATGAAAATTAGGTACCTGTAACAGACTTCAGTTCTCAGGTCACTGACATTGGCAGGATACCCCGATGAATAACAGCTCATGAAGATCACATTGACTTTTGCTAGGCATGCTTACAGCAGCAACAACTGCATGGCACCTGAGGAGCTTGGAGAGCACAGCACAGGCTGATTGAAAGAAAGGCTGGCTTTACATGTAGGAACACATAGTTGTCATTATTTCTCTTCTACCACTTATAGTTAAAATGGGATTGAAATACAAAGACCAGTGATTCTTGGTCCATAATAGCTGTAAGAAAGCAAAAATGCCATATAATCTTGAGATATTATATGCAGACCTCAAAGTGACAAAGTCAGTATTGATGTGATTTGTGGCTGAAGGAATTACAGATTTGCAACAGCACATACAGATAGACAATGGTAAAGGAGAAAGCAATAGGATTTTCAAAAGATGCCTGAGTCTGTGAACATGGCCCATAGTTCCAAACAGTAACTTCCTCCAGATCTCCCCTAGATATGGGGACTCCCCTCCACAAGGGTATGCATTTATGAACACTTAAACCACATTTTTTCTGCTTCCAGAGGGAGGGAGATTTTGCCCAAAATGGAAACAGACTGAGCAAGTGGACTTTTAGTATACAACTGCAGCTTACAAGATAGATTTAAAAGTTAGATTTAGAAGTCAGGATGTCTTTACAAGACACCCAAAAGCAGCTGAGTGTTGCTGGAAAGTTACTCAGTAGATCAACTAGATGTATTGGAATGGTGTTATAATAATTTGTGAAACAAAACATTGTTAAGAATTGACTGGAACAGAACAGTGATAAGTGCATTACATCTGTTTTTACCATGCATTACAACTTGACAGCGTAAAACTTTGTGCTGCTGAACAGGAGGCACTTTGACATCACCCTTACTACAAACTAAAATTCTGGTTTAAAGAGCAGACATTTGTTGTGTTGTCTTCACAGACTGCTATGAAAATCCACTAACATCCTCCCTGTGCAAGAGCCACAGCCCTTCCTCTGAACCCTGATTCAGAACAACCACAGCCTTGTAAGGCAACACTGAGGAACAGTGAAGCAACAGCTCCAAGTGATGTAAGTGCTGTGTGCTGAGGTAAGAACTGCATCAATTCAGCCCAATTAAAACCACCAAATATTTAAGGATCCTCATATTAAACTTATCTAACTTCTCTTATGTATAATTGCTGATTTCCAAGGCAAGTGTGGCATTACTGTTCCATCATTTAGACCCAGGTACAAGGAAAAACCCTTGTGACTTTTATAATTTGGTACTAGTACCACAGCAGTTTTATTTCCAGCAGAAATTCTAGACTGAGATTGCCCTTCTTTTCATGATGAATCTTCTCATTTTTTACATTTTGTTTTTCTTTTCTAGAATATTTAAGGATATGCTGACAGTGCCTATATATTTCCCTAAAGGTTTGGCTTGAAACGTTTTGCATTCCATCTCTATTGAAATGATTTACTGTCAAAATCAAAACAACCACAGCCCCAATGTGGTGCTGCAGCCTAATAATTCTTTCACAAAGAAAATGTAATGTCTCTCTGCTTATACCCAATGTGACACTCAAAATACTTTCAAGATGATTTATGTATATAATATACATCAATATGCAGAATGTCTCTTTAAATTAATTTCTTGTGACTCAATATTCTGTTCTAAATATTTTAATTTGGGGAACATTTTAGCTGTTCAGTAGAAGCCAAGACATGATTTAACACCGGTCTGCATGTTTATCATGCAAACATTACTGCATTGATACATCCTGAAAGTCGGAATGCCTGTTATAACTTGGGTGATTGCAACGCCTTTCCAAGGGTGCTTGGTATCCAGCAGTTGTTGGTGGACTACATTTGGACAGCTCTCACTGTTTTATTTTAAGATGATTCAACTGTCAATTTTTAGATTTTCACAGAGTTAAGCTTTATTGTAAATTGTTAAAGAGAGTCTCTTCTAGCAGAGGGTTTGGGGTTTTTTAATTGTCTTGCTATTTTACACAGTTTTACATTTATTTCCTAGTGAAATAATAATCCGTGCTATTTTTCATGTTGTTGTAATTAAAAATCCTTTAAAGTAATGTTGACTTAAAGTGCTGTCAAATTACCAAGTCCATAGCCAGTCAGAATATAGATTGACTTTTCTAATTTGCTGTAGCTGATACTCCATTACTTGATGAAATGCAAATAGAATCAGGAAAAGAGGCAGCCAAGGCTTATTATTCCACGCTGAAATTTTTCTCAGCTCTGCAAAAATCAACAGAGATGCTGACATTGATACTGATTTCACTGGGACCAATATTTTTCTCCTAGAAAACTAGGATGAAAACTGTGATGACTACTTGGGTATCTTGTAGTCATATTTTTCTCACTTTGTATTTCACACTCTATAAAACCTCATTTAAGAGCTCTCTATCCTGCAGCAGTAACAAACTAGGAAAGGATGCTGGTTGAAGTCCATTCCTCCTGTCAGAGCCTCAGTGACCAGGCAGAGGCTGGGGACAGCCCGCCAAGGAGGGCAGGAGGTGCCCCGGAGCCCCGGACAGGGCACGGACAGGGCATGGACAGGGCACGGACAGGGCACAGACAGGGCACAGAGAGGGCACAGAGAGGGCACGGACAGGGCACAGAGAGGGCACAGAGAGGGCACAGACAGGGCACAGAGAGGGCACAGAGAGGGCACGGACAGGGCACAGAGAGGGCACAGAGAGGGCACGGACAGGGCACAGAGAGGGCACAGACAGGGCACGGACAGGGCACGGAGAGGGCACGGACAGGGCACAGAGAGGGCACAGACAGCGCACGGACAGGGCACGGACAGGGCACAGAGAGGGCATGGACAGGGCACAGAGAGGGCACGGACAGGGCACGGACAGGGCACAGAGAGGGCACAGAGAGGGCACGGACAGGGCACGGACAGGGCACAGAGAGGGCACAGACAGCGCACGGACAGGGCACGGACAGGGCACAGAGAGGGCACGGACAGGGCACGGACAGGGCACAGAGAGGGCACAGAGAGGGCACAGAGAGGGCACGGACAGGGTGTCCAGCAGCACCAGGACAAAGCCACTGCTCTTTGCCTTCTGAGGGGCAATAACCTTCCTGGGCAATCACAGAACTCAGCAGAGGTGAGACGCTGCCATGGGTAACGCAAGGAAAAGGAGAAGTTGTTTGACATAAAGGAAGCATGGCAGAAGGATTTTTGCATAAATAGGAAGCATAGTAAGGAAGAAGCTCTACCTAACACCAACATATTCCTAAAATTGCAAGCTTCTGGGAAGGAAAACTCTGAAGCAGTGCCGTGGTTTAGATCAGAGAGCAGGAAGAAGTCTGCAGGTTTCTGTGGCTTGCACTCTGTTCTGAAAGTCCCCTTGCTGGCCCTTGCTCAGGCACACAAGGAATACCTTCTTCAGAATTTAGAATGCTGCACTGGATTAAGGACATGATACATTTTGTAAAATCCTTTGGAATGCTGGCAACGTCAAGGCAAGTAATGCCTTTTAATTACGTATCTCCTAATATAAGGACAATCACAGTGCACAGAAAAATAAGTCATTGTTAGAAGTCAGTTCTAAGTACATCATGAAACTGTATTATTTTAAAATAAGAAATTATATTTGAGATTGGCCTCAGAGTCTGTCAGAATATGATGCTGGCCAAAACACTACAATGCTGACCTCTGAAGACAGAAATAATTTTGCTTTCTTTTTCTCTCGTGTCATTTTTCTGTATTCAGGAAAGCTCTCTCTCTAATTGGAGCATTTGTAACTAATACATGATTCTCTAGGTCAAATATTTTCAAAATTAATGCATTACACACTTAAATCTATATTACTAAATCAAAACAAAAATGCCTTGACTTCAAAAGGAGCTGAAAATGCAAACTTGCAGTTCCCTTTATTTCCAGAAATTGGGTCTGCTTTTCTGTCTTACCTGGGATTTAGAAGCTCAGATTCAGGTACTTACAAGGCATAATTTGACACACAGAGATTTCTTCAGTGAATATGACGCCTGAAGTCCCAAATAAAACTGCTGCCTTGATTCACAACAAAATAGGCTAATTTGCCAAGAGATACACTACAGCTATTCTTCTGTTCTGATAAAATCAGAAGTATGTAACTTTCAGCAAAGTTGGAAAATACACTGGCACAAAAACAGTTCTTGCTACAGGCAAAAATAATTTTACTTTTGGCAGGTTTACAGCGAAGCAAGTCAGTTACATTTTCACCTCAGGTGGTTTGTGGTATCAAAAAGGCAGTTCTTGCAGATGGAAAACTGTCATTACATGAGGACAAGCTGTTTGCTGGGGGAAATGGAAATATTTTGCTCTCTGTCAAACCTGTGAATATTGGAGAGAAAATCTGTTTTCATGTAGGAATACTCAAACCAGAAGCTGATAGTTTAATGGAGTTCTACTTGACTGACAGAGTGGCTCACCAGACTGGAGACTGGCCAGCTTGTGCTTCAGTTACACCACCAAGTTACCCTAAAATTTCAGCAAGGAGTTGCATATGCACGAGACCAGTCACGTGGGCTGAGAGATTGTTCCAGATTGCCTCAAACAGATCTGGTGAGCCCAACATGGGCAGGTGCCTCTGAAAATGATGAGTCACCAAGTTAAAGACCTCACACTGTATCTCCTGCAGGAAATGCACCTGGTTGTTCACTCTCCTGCAGGAAATGCACCTAGTTGTCCAGGATGCTTGGAGGGACTTTGCTCCTGCTGCAACCTGCCCACTATTAACGTCCACTGATGCCGAAAGAACTCTAAAGAGGGCACATGAACAGGTGGAGAGCTGCTAGAGAAGATGGTGCAGCTCTGAGCTTGCCCCAGGCTTTCCAAGTGGCTGCTAAGGAAGGTGTGGAAGCACTGCCTGATGTCACTGCATGATAGCTATATGTTCATTCAGTTGGAATGGAGCTGTGGGTGGAAAGCACCAGAAGCAGAAAGTCTTCAGAGGTGGATCTGGGAGCATCTTTGAAAGGACTCACTAATACTGCCTTTAATAGTGCAGTCATCAGACCCAAGATTTACACAGACAAAGGTTGCAAAGACCAAACTGTTACAAAAATCAGACAATTTGTCATGGGAAATTTATCCAACAAGGAAATCTTTATCTTCTTAGCAGAAACTGAGACGTGAAGCTAAACAAAATACAAGACATGTAGCCTGAGATACAGTGAATAAAACGGATAGATTTACATTTGGCTGATTCAATATTTATTATGTTTTCAAAACTCGGGTGTGCCTACCCTATTACTTAATTCAATCTTACTCTTTGCTCCCAGACTCTGGTCTTATTATCCACACTCCCCACATTCCCTTGTGTGACAAAACTCACAGGGCAGTGAGTTTATGTAGGGGTGGCAAGGATAAGCCTCTGTGCCTGCCATGCTGAAAAACTCTCCAGCACTATCCAGATAATTCCTACATTTCTCTATGTCCACACACATCCTCCTGCACCAGCAAATGAAACATTGACAAAGCTATCAGATCACTTCTGCTGATGCACAGCAGCATATTCGTTACTGTACATGATGGACAAGAGCATCAAAAAGCAAATTAAATTGACCTTCCCACAAGGCACTAATGGGCAGGCCCACAGGATCTCACAGGAAGCCCAGACAAGATCAGTGTGATCCCCCTCTACCTGTCTGGGGCAAGGCCAGCAGCACTGCGGCCCCTCTGGGCCAGCACAGCCTACCTGGCTATTCCAGTGGAGATTTATGAATCTCCAAGAGTGTTCCTGCAGGCCCTCACTGCACACAAAAATCTGTTTCCACAATGCCCTGCTCACCAGGTAAAAATCACAAAGATGGTAAATTGGAAGGTCTAGCCCTTATTGATAAGTACCAAGGTATTTCACAGAAAGAAATTTGATTTCAGCAATTTGATAATCAAGGAGACAAGGTAATACAAATTAAAAATGAAAGGCAAGACTGAATGGACTGTGATGGTTAAGAGAGCTTAGAACTTAAAATCAAATATATAGTGAATGAAGAATATAAACCCTACATGAACCCACAGGCCTCAATCAGAATACTTTCACTTTGGGTTTATTTTACCCACAGGTCATGCCAGATGGGGTGACTGATCACAACACTGGCATGGCAACGCTGGTTGCCAGCAAAGACTGCTTAAAAAACATCCAGTTTTTAAGAGAGCTCTGATGAGAAGACAGCCTCAATTGGGTCTCGAGGAATTTGCAGGAGATGAGAGAGAATCACACAGTAAAGAGCACGCACAGCACTGTCAGCACTCTAAAGGCCAAGGGACCTACAGACCAGCCTGGCAGAGGATGGCAAGGCCTGTTACCTACAAAAAACATCTAAGGAATTAGTGTACATTCCTCTTACTTCCTGAAAAAGGGGCAGAGCTGGCTCAAATAAGCAAGAGGTCAATAAGCACTGCATCTGTGTTCACCTCTCTTCTATAAGCCAAGGAATCTCTTATAACTTAGAAAGTTGGCAGCACATTAATTTCCAGCCCTTATGAGACTCAAAAGGATTTTTTCATCACAATTAAAATCCATTCACACAATCCCTTCCCCAAGTATTCTCTCTCCAGAAAGGTCAATTGCCATCACACCTAACTCATTGGTTTCTATCTGAAGGCTCAGACTTGTAAAGCTTCAGAAGGGCTGAACTCCAGCGTGGAATTTTGCTTTAGGTTCCATCTCTCACACCTGAGTATCTAAGGAATGAAGTCCATGCCCAACATTTTATAGTTTAACTGATTCCACTGTAGTGACTGCTTTCCTTCAAATCTCAAAAGGTCTTTTTACTTATATTTTTAAATGTTATGAACTATAAACTGTTCTTATTCTAAATTTTCTTTGATAGCTAATGCTGTAGTATATTTTTAAAACAAGTTTCCCACCACAACAAATACCTATGTCTCCATAAAAGACATCTTTCTCTTCTTAATTGCTCTACTGTGATTTTCATTCTGCTATGGGGGATTCCCAGTAGACTTTCAGAGGCACTTTGCATGATCTGCTGGCAGTGCTCTAATGCTCTTTATCACAGAAAACCAGTAGTTTTTATCATATTTTTGGCAATTTATGAAATTCTACAAGCCTACTGTGTGACAATTTAAAATACTGCTCTACAAGATTAATCTACAGAAGTGTGAAAAGTACAGTATGTGCTTGGAAAAGGTCACAGAGACGTGTTCCATAAGAAGGAATCAATATGATCACAAACAGATTCTGAAGTCATATTACCATTTTAATTGGCTGGCACAGCCTTTTCACAATTCCACCTCAGTGGTAATATTAATTCCAAGTGTGACAGTACAAGGCTTTACTAACACAAAGAGGAAAATAATTATTATGCACTGACTGGCTACCTTTTGCTAGTACCCAAATGTATCCAAATTATTACATTAAATATCTACCCTTGTTTTTCACTCAAGACATTAATCTCTTTCTTGGAGTGATTTTGACTGTTCTTCAAAGTATGATATTAAAAAATTAAACTCAAGCACTCCAAGCTCGAGTCAGGAAAAATTTTTAAAAATTTAAAGGGAAAAAAACCCAACCAAGCAACCTTCTAAGCCACAGTACTCAGCAGTATTAGGAGGGGCTAAAGGCAATGAACTGCTCTGCCAGGGAAAGAAGAGGGGGCAGACAGCTGCTGTCCTGTCCTAGTGGCCTCCAGAGGCTGCTCAGGCTGAAGGATTAGGAAGGAGGTGCCTGACCCCACTCTTCTTTCTTGACTCCTGTAAAAAGTCAACCACATCACTTCTACTCTGGCTCCTACTCACAATTATTTTTTTTTCAACTCCTCATCACAGCCTTTTTCCCAGGCTCTTGCCTGCAATGATCTGCTGGCTTTTCTCCCTAGCCTTTACACATTACTGACCAAGTGAAAGATGCTTCTCACTGTTCTGCTCAATGTGTGTGCTCCCATTAAACATCACTGGCCCTAGATCTGTCCTTCCTCCTTGGTTACCACTTCCCAAGCTCCTTGCACACACAAAAAGCTCCACTTCCTTGTCTGCCACTCCTGTATACTCAGCTCAAAGTATATATAAATGCACACTGCCTTGTCTGTACCTTAATTTGAAATAATAGTCTTCTGCATATTCTTGGAAAACAGGGGGTATGGGATTTAATTCTACAAAGAAAAGGTTTAGTGATATTTAGTGATTATGTAAAAAATATTTTTAAGCCCATGTACAGTTTCTTAATGTCAGCTGATACTATGAACATAAATACAAACACATTAAAGGTAGGATTTTGATAATATCTTCTATCTGGAGGCTCTGTGCTGGAGACAGCCAAGTATAAATAGGAGAAGGAACTATGATACATTAAAGTTCACATTAGAAATGAATCTGATGATCTGTAGCTGACATTTGAGATAGCAAAAAGCTTCACAGAGGAGAAATCTTTCAAAGAATAACTCCTGCATGTGGAAAAAAATGTCAGCATGTTCTATGAATAACTAGGAATAAGGAGACAAAGGCCACGTTTTAACAGAGGGACGCTGAGTGACTTTCATCCCTGACGAGACATGATGAACACAGCTCCAGGTTCTGCTGCAGCAAGGCACCTCTGACACATGCAAATGCACTTCCGTCAATTAGCAAGAGAGCTTGGCTATGTACTGATAACTCCATAAATATTTAGAACAGAAGCTCACTTTTCCAAGAGAAACTTATTTTTTTTCTCCCCCATTAAGACATTTCAATGCCTGTTTTACTTCAAGGATATTAATAACCTTTCTAGGAGGAACCTGGGCCCACTGAAGGCTCCATGCCAATCTGCTGCCACCAGCTGGGATTTGTTTTTGTGTAGGCAGATAAACAAATAAAGGACTGCCTGGTGGTACTTGGGAATTGCACTGTGTTTTCCCTGTTGTCAGAGAAGGGCTGCCAAATCAGAAAACTTATCTGCTTTCCAAACAAGGCCCAGCACGGGCACAATCAGGACATTTTAGGAACAAAAAAAGATCAGGTATTTCTGTAGTTAAGCTGAACAAAATGTAGACAGCTGTACCTCCTCTTCCCAAGACACTGAACTCTATACATCCAAGGCAGGAACCCAGGAGAACAGGAGTCAAATTAGTTCCAGTTACACCATTTTTCATGGTTAACTTAGTTTTGATTTGGGCTGTTTCTGGGAATACTCCTTCATTAATGTGGCTGGTGTTCCACCAATGGTCTGCAGTGGTGGCAGATTTTTTTGTTTAACCATTACTCTCTTATTTGAAATAAAACACAATCAAGCAGACACACTGATTCATGAAGTTGACATTTTTAATGTAGACTTGGCAAAATTAATTTAACTTTACCAATGCCTATTTTTATTTGAAAGCCCAATTTCTAAAAACTGGATCTTAAAGGCTAAATAAAAATTTTCTTAGTGAATTAGAGATGGTTACATAGCTCAGAGAACATAGAAAAATACTGACATTGGCAGAAAAGCTAGTCAGCTAATTAAAATTTACAGGGTGTTCAGAAAACCTCTCAAATGCTGCACACATTGCTGAACACACCTAATGTATCAAGACTTTAAAAAAAGAAGATCGCCAAAAGAAAGGGAAAGTAATAGGAACAAAAATAACTGGAATAAAATAAAACTTATTTGCCAATCCCAAATTCTTCATGCAAGCTACCCTTCCTTGGCTGGTTATGGTTGGTTAGTTGGATTTTTTAAAATCTTGCAATATTCTTAAACTATCAAACAAAATTCTGGAGTTTGAGGCTGACAGAGATAAAAATATCAGCACCAATATTACATGGAAGAGAAAAACTGCAAGGGAACATTGTGAATAAAAATATCAATTTTGTAGAGGTGGAACTTTCATCCACTCAGCTACATTCTCTCAGTGGTAGCCAAGTAATACAGAAGTTTTTAATTAACTACTGGCAGAGGAAAGCAGAACTGAAATCCCAGTAAATAAATGAACCAAACTTAAGTACATCCTAGTGCCTAGATGGGACTTACAGAAGCTTTTGTCACCAGAATTCAAAGAGCATTATGTAACATATTATAAATAAATTATTATAGAACCATTAACAACATTTCTTTTTGCAAAGGTATGGAGACTAGTAGTTTGCCTTTACATAATGTGTGTATCCTCTTCAGGGTGCCCTTATCAATATATACATATCCTCAGGAGCCCTTCAGAAGTGTCTTTTTCCCTGTACCGTGTTTACATATATATTTCAGCATAAATTGGTTGCATAAGCATAGTTAACATTCAGTCTCATGTGGAAAAATTCAAGTTAATCTTAGAAGACTTCTTTTTGGTACAGGAAGCAGTATCCAAGGCTGGGCTGATACTTCACCAGCCTGAATTTCCAGAGTTTTGCTATGCAGAAACTCTGCTGAGTTTTTTTACTGAAATTCTGTTTGTAAAGATCAGGTCATGCCCATGACCCAGAGGAAAACTCACTCAAAACCAGAAGGTGCCATTCGGATTTCTCCTCAACAGAGAGGAACTGAGGCTGGAACTGATGAAGTGATAATGTGGGAAGGGAGAGATTGTCCTATGAGACAATGTGGTGTGCAGCAGAATAATAACTCACATGAATAAGCATCATGGGGCTTTGCCCCAAGGAGGGAGAACAGCCATTTACCTGAAATGACCATCCACTGCTTATCCCAGGGAACATTTTGTATTTCATTCCTCCATCTCATGAGTACATGAAAGGCTCAATCAATCAATCAATCAATCAAACCTGTGCAGAGCTGTATTATTGATTAAACCTTGCTTCTTCCTTCTAGTATTGAACTTTACCTGAAGAAACCTGACTTCTTAATGAAATTTAGCCATATCCTGAAACAAAACCCCCCTTATTCTCTGTTTTTATTGCTTTAAAGCAGCGTTGAATTGCACACATGAAGAACACACCTTGCTGCTTAGCTTGCCCCCAGCTTGTACCAATGCAGGCCTCTACTCGTGCCTGAAATGCCTGCTCAAAACCCAGTGAGGGAAAGGATGTGCAATGTTCATAAAGGCTGTGCAGGGCTCACTCATTCATCAGTGGCTGTGCAGTCAGCGGGGCCAGTGCAAGCAGTGCTTACACAGGGCAGTGTTTACACAACCCCTCCTGAAAGGTCTGGGCATTTCTGAACTTTGCAAGAGCTCTTGAGAATGTCTGCATTGATTCAGCACTGGACGGACAGGAATATTTTGACAGAAAAGCCACTTCAGCATACAGGCACAGTTTGCTCTGAGCCAGGGAAGATACTGTAGGATAAGGGCATGGGTTCTGTGAAACTGGGGGAAAGCCTCTGCTTGGAGAGCTTGCTCCAACAGGCTGGAGATGGAAGAACCTGCCCAGAGGGAGACAAACACGACCAAATGCCAGAAAGAAAAATGTGATGACTGATTCTCCGGGAATTTTGATGACTTGCTCTTCTCCAACCACCTTGCTGTCTGGAATTATACCAGCACTAGAGTAGCTCCATTCTACCCTGAGAAAAATAGAAAGAGTTGGCTGAAAACACTTTTTGCTCTGTGGCCAGCCCTGCTCTAAACAAATACCAAAATGTTTCTGATAGCTGTCCATTGGCATTCGCATGAAAGAAGAATGATCATCACCTTCATTACGACTTGCAAAACAGAAAAGAGGCTGCATAGAGAACCTTTAAAAATACATTAAAAACACAAATGTTTTTAAAAATATACATTAGACTAAAATTCTTTGAAATCTGATATGTATTTTTTATGCATAATGCTACCACTGATACAGAAGATTCCTTTCTGCCAAGAATCAAGCAGGAAAGGAGTCTCTGCTTCCACCCAGTTTTACAGTTAACATACTGCTAAAGAAACCTACAGTTGAGTCTTCATTTCACCTTCTATAAAAACTTTGAGATGAGTTTTCCTATTCTCCCAAGAGTGCTTCAAAATTACAGAGATATTTTAGATGGTCTTCAAAGTCAATTACATGGAAATCTTAAGCAATGTCCCCAAAAATAGTTATCTCTATGTTCTTCAGGCGTAAATAAAAAATATTTTCTGGCCATGAAAGATCAATCTTTTCCTCAACTGAGGACAATCCAGTGGCAATTTTAAAGTTCAGTGGGGGCTGCAAGGGAATAAGGATGATGCAAAAATGCTTCTAATGGCTGAACACTGGATATATTTATATCAGAGATCAAAAATTAGAAGAAATCAAGCTAGTATATATTGAATTATAGGACATAAGCATCCGCTTTTGTGTCACTTGAGACCAATAATTGGTATTTTAATTCTTTAGTGATAAAGAAGTGTAATTCCTATAAATACAGAACTCAGCAAAGCAAAAAATGCAATCAGATTTAATTTAGTCATAACACCAGCTGTCCAACACCTAACGCCATTTTTTTTTTCCTTCAAGAAAAGTATTACTTTAATCTAGATCAATTACTTCTTCTTTGAAAAGAAGAGAAATCTTAAAGAAAACCTAAGCTCTAAGCAACTTGACAGATGCTTAGTTACGGGCTATTAATGTGAGAGACCATTTTCTCAGTGGCTCAACAAAGTATAGTTGCCCATGCATCCAGAAAGAATCTGATACTCTATCATGAAATTCTTTATCTCATAATGTTATGAAGTTTCTGCAAATTATTATCTTGAATGCCGTAATTAACTGTATTGAAACAGTTTTCTGAATAAGCCCTTGATTTAAAATTTAAGGAGTCTCTGGTATCTGGAGGAAATAAATGTGGTTCTCTCTTTGGATATAGTTGAGCTGCATCTTGTAGATCTGTGTCTTCTGTACATGTTTCTTTATAAAGCTGTAATACTGTTTCTTCCCTCCCCTCCTTGTCATAGTAGAAGTGGTGCTGTAGTGGGAGGTTGCCAGTCTCTATGGTTATAAAATGGTGTTTGTGGCAATGTGTATGTTCAGCATAGGGGGTTGTTATCTTGTATGGAAAGTTTTTGTAGGGTGTTACTATCTTGTTGTATGGAAGTGAGTGTGTATGTTTTGTGTTGATGTAAGGAATATCTGCTCACTGCTTGCAATCAGGTTTTGTGTGTGACAGCAAATCTGCAAAATCCAGAGACATTTACCAGGCCCTGATTCAGTAAAGCTAAACTCCAAATGAACATTGATTTTATTAACATTGCATGTCTGAAGCATTTTACTGATGTTTTAAAAGAGATGCATTTCTTAGGTAGCTTGTGGAAAGTATCACATTTGTCTGTCTCTCACAACAAGGAAGTCGTGTTGACATTTATTTCTTTTAGTCTGATATTTCTATGAATTATGAATTTCAGCAACAGTTCCTACACAGGGATTGCCTACAATTATTTCATAAGAAACTGATACTAATCCAATTGAAGTCAAAGGAATTATTTCCACAGACTCCCACTGACATTCATCCATGCCCTAAATTCTTAATAACCAATGGAGAAGTCTTTGTATAGCACTGTAGCAATAGATACAAAGAGTAAAATAATCTGCTTTCAGTATTTATTATATTAACCATTTGGCTCTGGCTTTCCTCAGTGGATTAGTTTAAACACTGAAACTACTGGCACGCTAAACTGCCTTGAAGCATGAGGGTATCATTTAATGAAGAATCTAAAAGAGATTACAGTTTAGGAGGCTTCCTTTCCTCAGACCATTTTCTTAAGACTTGTTCATAAATGCCAATGCCTATCAATTAGGTCTATATTGTAAATATGCAGTCGAATTTAGACAAGCAAACTGAAATTGTATTTTCCTTAGAAAGGGATCACTGCAGCAGTTGGGCTGAGATTTTTTGGACTTTGTGTGAACCACTGCTGTGGCAGAAACACTCCAACACTAACACACTATGCCTCAGAGATTCAAAGAAAGTCAAAGAGATGATCACAGAGAGCATAACCCTAAAAAATGCTCAGAAAGAATAAAAAATCCACAAGATACATTTAAAAATTTGGTGCATGAGCAAGGCAGACAATGTTTTAATAATAACACTGTATTTTTTTAGGATACTTGCCAAACTACTCATGACACCTTTGTATTAAGATGACTGTTTTCTTGCAGGCACTCTTGCTAGAATAAGCAACCTTTCAGATGGGAATTACATGTAAGCCAGCTAAGAAAAATGCACACGCCACATGAAACACCAGCCCAGAAAAAAATCCCTCCCTCTTCTGTGGTAGATGAAAACCCTCGGCATCTGAGGCGGACAAAGGAACAGGGCAGGCGTAGCAGGAAACTGTTTAACTCTTGGGGCAGAACTGGACAGGCTCACACATGGAAGTGGCCCATGAAGAATCAAATGCAGGAAAAGCAGGGTACAGGTAGGAGGTATGGATGGGGAAAAGTTATCATGTGAAGGTAAAAAGGGAAGGAAGTTTATCCCCTCTCTTAGCTCTGGCTCAAAAGGGGAAGCTCTAAAGTCTCAGCTTGTCCTACCTCACCATGTGCTGCTTTTCCCTATGAACAAACCCCTAAAGTGATAAATGAAACACAGTCATCATCAAAGGCACAGAGCCTGGAGCTGTCAGGGAGCTTCAGAGGTCATTCACAGCCTCCCTGAGAAGAAAGGCAGGAACAACTGCTCCTGAGAGAGGCTTGCCTCACCTGTTCTTCCTGGCTTCCACAGGACCCAGCCAGCTCAGGGCAGATTACTCCAGTGCTCCTTCATCCCTGCTGAACAGCACAATCTCACACTCAGTGGAGAGTAGAACTGGTTTTTACTCCATGAAAACCAAACCAATTTGCACATTATATGTTTGCATGAATTACTGACTGGAGAGTGCTGTAGCAAAATTACAAAACTAGTGGTTGTGGATCACTAGTTTTGTAATTTTGTAGCAGAAGTTCCCATACTATTGCTGGAAGGAAAGGATATGGTCAAAACAGGAAAATCAATGAGTGCATGAGGAATTTAGAGCAGGGCTATGGAAATTGGGAAGAGGCCTACTCTCAAACAGCAAATGAGAAAGCCTGGCTTTTCACACCCCAGGAACTGCTGTCTAGGACACAGAAAGAGCTAAAAGGAAAAGTGGCTATCAGCTTGCGTGACAGAGATGACCTAGACAAAATTAATATAATCTCCTTTCCAGACTTTCAGAGCTGTATCAACTTTACCAACGGAAGTTACTTAAAATGCAAACACTTTTGTCCCAGCTTTCCCAGATCAGCAGACCTGTATAGAAATTCATCCAGGCCCAGAGCAAAAAGTGAGCAAAGATTTTAATGGGCCTTTCAAATGAAACAGCTGCATATGCATCCTCATATAAAGAATCACCTTGAAGAAATGATCACTTATATCACTACAGAATAATTCCACACAAAAGGTTTTGTTGTTTCTGATTAAAGTGTAAATCATTAGCAATGCAGGGTGAAAAAAATGTTCTCCTAGAAGAGAGCGTAATTGTCTTAAGTTAATTACAAGAGATACAAAATACTGGCACAGATTTCAGAAGATACCCTTCATCTGTGCACTATGTGCACAGCAGCTTCTGCCTAAGTGGAGAAAGAAGAGACAGAAAACAAGAGAAAACTGAGTTCTCAGAACAACAGAGGAGACATCCCTGGACTTCTAAAGCACTTTGATAGAACCTAGAGGCAGTGGCACAGAGAGATAATGCCATGTTCTCATAAACAGTCCCAAAGCAAAGTTTATCACCAGCCTCTGAAAAAAAAAAAAAGTAGATAAGACAAAGCCAAAACACTCCTCTGCCTAGGAAAAAATATTTAGACCATCTGGATTTTTCAAATAAGCTGATTTGCAAATTTCAAATTAAATTCAAGAAAAAATTCAAGCTGGAGTTTCAATTTCTAAATTAAATCCCACAGATTCGGTGTCTAGGATTGGGCTGTTTTTTCTCATTTGCATTCAGTTCTCCTGCCACAAAGAAGCAGAGGATATAAAACAACAAAGCCAAGAACAAAAATTGGTTTCTAAAGCAATTGTACTGAGGATTTTCTTTTCTATTCCCTCCTGAAATAACATAATGCATGTGACATTATGTAGAATTCTTGTAGAGGCATTTTGGTCTGAATAAACTCAGCTGTTTTAAGAAGAGTAGCATTAAAATCAGTAAAAATAGTAGACTCCACTAATACAAAACAAGAAGCTGCCACCTCCATGGGTGAAGGCTATACTCCAAAAACATGCGGACAGTTGGGAAGTAAATATGTTACCTTTTAGAAGGTTAGGTATTATTTTGCTTTTTGTTGTTGAGGGTAGGACAGTACAAACAAACAGCCTGACAAGGAACTTGGTTCCACACAGGATGGGTGGATCATTCCCTGCCTGTGCCCTGCATGTGTCAGGAAGTATTTGGGGTTTAAACCTCAGACTTCTCTGTGACCACTGCAGCCATGAGCGGCATGATTTGCTAGGAAGAATTTCCACAGACTTTTTGTATGAACAGTCATAAATTTAAAACCTGTTTCCAAGATTATGTTCCAACATTTACTCAGCTTTGTTTCCATGGACAGACATCCCTGGTTACCGACAGGCCTGAACCAGAGTATTTAGGAATAGCTAAAGCAGAAATGAGTTAGTGAAGTTTAGTGCACGGTCTAATCCAAGTGAATACTCTTTGAAAATACACTCAACAGGATTGACCACATCATAAAAGGCCCTGATCCTGCATGATTAAAGGTAATGGGATCTTTATCACTGACTTTCAATGAGCATTGGAATGAGCCCCAAGGTACCAGCTATCAGAAAGGGCAGCTGCTTAAAATTTTTATTGCTCTTTTACTTGAGAGCGATCAGAATAAAACATACAGTGTATATATATGGGCATACAGAGATGCAAAACTGCCCACACACAAAGTGTTAATTTTTGTGAGGCTTTTGTAGCTGCAAACATCTACGGATTCAACAGATTGTCTGGGAAGCACTGCCAGAATTTTACATTACCAATTAGTCAGCTTCAAGGACAGCGGTTTCACTGCTAGCACCATAAAAGGCTGGCAATTTCACAGACTTGGATCAAGCCCCTGACATTTGCTTCACTGTGCATTCACTCAGGATACCTGGAAGCTGCCTGACTCTCCTTTTAGCTCAGCACACCTGTGGATTTGCCTCTTCTTAATAGCAAGAAACCTGAACCTAAGAGATCTGGGCCAAGCGAGTCTTGCAGCTGACTACCTTTGTCAGCAACTACTGTAATACAGGCCACCCATTCAGGCTGAGAGCTGGGCTCTCAAGTATGCAATTGTAAAAGGGAGCAACCCAACACCTGAAAGTTCTGGCTCCTTCAGGAGACCTCTGCTCATAAGGTAAGGAAGAACAGCTGGGTTCCCAGCTCAGCACTACAGGGAAAGGTGAATGGATTTGAGCCTGTTTGCAAGAGAAGCCAGAAACACTGCGTTAAGATTTACTAAAGTAAACTTTTGTTGATGGAATGTTTGTTCATGGCCAACAGACACAGCATTTTAAGTAGATGAGAAAAGAAGGGACAAGAGGCAGGTTTTTCCTCACTCATTTTCTTCAAGTGTTTAGAACGTCTTTAGCCATCCTGTTCATTACCCAGCCCTAGCTACCTCTCAAGGATCAAATTAACAGCTTAGCTTTCTCCTCCTATCCCATCAGTCACTCCTTCCACCTGAGCTTTTTTGTTTGGTAAGTTTTTAGGCTCAGGCTTCCCAGTTCATTTCTTTTGTCCTTGAAACAGTGAAATAAACAGGGATAGAGATACTTTATGCTGATCTATGAAGCATCCCCCAATTCTCATCCAGAAACTGGGGGGTGATGAAAACAGTATTCATAACTTAACAATGGCAGACTGGATGACTTTAACATCATCTGAAATACTGGACTGTGTTCAATTCTCAGCCCTGTTGTCCCCTTTTGATCTACCATATAGCAATATATGGCTATATTAATAGTATGGTATATAGCCATGTAGAATATTTAAGTATGGTCTTACTGTAAAACTCCTTTTGTTTTGATGCCTTTTGTGTTCCACTATATTAATGGAACAATAGTTCTAGATTCCTTGCCAGGAAACTAGCAAAGCCAGCCTGTTTCACCACAAAAAGACTTCTCACTAAAATGATGGATACTCTGGTTTTAAAGCATGCAGCTCTCCCTTTTTCAACCCCTGACTTTTATAGCATTCTTTTCCAGTTTTGTTTATATTTTAAGGGATAAGGATATGCAGTTTTCCCAACCACTTCAGTTTATTGTTCCTTCCTTTCCCCCTCTCATCCATTCTTTCTTCCATGAGATACCTGTTCATGGTATTTGTATTTATATTTATATTCATAATAACATCTTATTAATTAAAACACATCCCTTTCCCGTCCCCTCAGACTTGCTGTTTTGGGGTGCAAAGCAGTCCCTGTCTTTTTTCACCACCTCAAACACTAAGTTTACAAATTAATACACATGGAGGAGCTCTGGAAGTGTGCTGACAGCTGTGGAACTGTCCCACACCCAGAAAACACATACACCATCACTAGCCAGGGGAAGGCAGAGACGCTCAAGATTGTTGAGGATCTTGCAGGATGATGATGAACACAAACTGCCTAGAAATTCATGCTTCACTCACAGAATCTGACCAGAGAGAGACCATGCTATTTCTGAAATGAATGGGTTTTTTTATTTCTGAGTGAGTAGGGAGTTGTGAGCAATTTATGATGTACCTTTTTCTTACGAACAGCAGGAATGTATTACCCAAAGGTTATTACTTCAAACTATGAAACAGAGCTCTGTAATCATCCTCAGTCACTCTCCCTCATCCATGGCAATTTGCATTAACTGTGCATTTTTATTTTGATTTTTAGATACACAGTTGTTTACCGTTTGCATTATATTTTATTTTTAATACCCATTGATGGGGCCTTGATCATAGTGTTGCATGAAATTTTGACTTACAAGCAATTTAGTACACGTTTTCATGGTAGCAATTACAATACGTTTTTGAGGCTGACATGTTTTTAGTGATGACTGCTGAAGAAATCTCTCCTCCAAATATCTTCAAAGCAAGTCCCTAGTTCAATGTGAAAAGCAAAACTAGTGGATATCAGTACAGACTTTCAGAGATCAGCTAATATGTGTCTTACAACTGCTCTCAGTGATTTTTTCCTAAATTAACTTACCTATAATACTCTTCCAAATTTATAGGTAATTTTGGAATCTGCAAGTATGCAAATAGTCTTATTGGCCTTGACCTTTCAAAAGATTGTATATGTATGCATGTTTTAAGGCAACTTCTAAAATCCCAGTGCTCAACACTGCAAGGTTCATGTTACGTGCACTGCTTCTTTCCTCTAGGTATTGGAGACTCATCTGCTGAGAGTGACAACACAATTTCTCAGAATATAGGAAGAGGGCAGAAATAAGATGCCTGGAAAACACTGTACAAACTATACTGAAAGGTAGAATTACTGAAATGGCTCAAGACTACATTTCATCAAAATCTCAATCTCCTATGTATTTTATGTATCTAGTGAACATGGGGAAAACTCAGCATTTTTTACTCTTCCTGTAGTCACCTGGTTGGCCTGGCTGGATTTTATGCAAACTGTGCATCCCAGATCACCTTGCCAAAACTACTTACCAGATCCTATTAACAGATTAATATGCAGCCTTATGTTACAGAACCAGAGAAAAATATATATAAAGAACCCAACATCCATCATTTGTATATTTTCATAAAATATAAATTCTCAATTTGAGGAATTTAACTGCTTATTTTTATTTCTGAGGTTCATAACATCCCCAATAAACCTGTGAAGGATTTCATTTCCCACTGCACCACTGCTTATGCCAGGGTGAGATGGATAAGCAGAAGAGCTGTTGTTTTGCTAAAACTTAAGTATGTGTACAAAATCCAAACTCAGATCTGTGCCTATAAATAAGACTGTAAACAAAACCCTGCAAAACAAATTCCCACAGCATGAGCAGAGATTGCATACAGTAAGCAGAATATTCTGCTCCATTTCAAGAGCCATGAGCACTGCTGGTCATCCCCTTCTGAATGAGAACTGCTGACTCCAAGAGGGATCTGCACTTGTCCCTGTGCCAAAGCTGGGCACACGTGCTGCACACACATCCCATGTGGATCTGCGAGCGCTGCAGCTTCAGTAAGAGGCACATGATGCTTAACAAGAACTCACGATGTTTATTTAAAGAGTAAAAAAACTCATCCATTTTCATTATTCTGTGAAACACAGAGAAGATGGGAAATAGAGAGGTTGGCTCAGGTCTAACATACCCATATGCTGCAGAGCAAGGCTCAGGCTGGTATCCCTGAAAGGCAGTGACAAAGGAGGAATGCTCATTCAAGAAGACACAGCAGCAAGATAAACGCTCGAAATTGCAACAATGGGGATGAATTGCAGGGAACTCAGATATATGAGGGAATGAGAAACAACTAACTTGGCTACAGAGAGATTGCAGAGAGCACAATGCAATCTGTGCAGCAGCTCAAGAATCCATTAACTCCTCGTGTTTGAGCAGCACCTCTCCAGCGCTGTCAATGCTCAATGATCCCTGCACCAGCACCCACCAACAGGAGAAACTGTGCTGCAATGCTGCTGTCAGCTGCTGCTGGAGCAGAGATACATTTAATCTAGATTTTGTCCTAAACCTGCTGTCATTCTTTGAATAATGACATCAATACTAAGAGTTTTTGCAGTGAGTGAATTATAATATAGATAATGAGCTGTGAAGTCTGGTATGCCAATTGCCAGCTTCAGTATTTTTGTCTTCTCTCTGGAATTTTGTAAGTGAAAACTAGTTGAAAATATTGAACTATGTCAACAATGAAAGAGCACAGAAGAGTTTAATCTTTCAGGATGTTAATTGTTTTTTTTAAATGAGATGTTCAATTATAAAGTTAATGGTCATCTTTATATAATTTTTATAGCAATTGAGACATTAGTGATAGATGAAGATTTGCTCAGGGAGGAAGAACAGAGTATCCCTCTGCGGGTTTTATTTCTCCAGGGAAAAAAAGGTTCTGCTTAATGAAACTATGGAAGGGTCCTGAGTGTAAAGGCAAGGAGTAAACAAAATTTTTAAAAACTGTTTTCAGAGCAAAGTCAAAACTGGTAAATTGCTTCCTCTCAGATATTTTGCTTTACAAAATTTTAAAGATTCCCCCAATGCCCTGGTAGCTGACATTCAAAACAAAACCAAAGAAATCAGTTTATTGGCCTCTAGAGATTTCTAACAGCTCTGCCACCCCCACACCCGTTTACCCTGCCCTCTGCCTTTAGGGAAGAGTTTGGAAGTTGTCAGCTTACCCCCTGAAAAGAGCACTCTAGGACTCTACTGTAAGACTGCATCTTTTTACGGGTGCCTCAGTATTCTGGCTCCGTACCTGAATGGGGTTAACAACCTCATTTTCTGTAAAAAATCATCTTCCAGCTACAATACTGGGATTTGCTCTGATCACTCTCAGCCTCTTCTTCCTTAACTTCAGTTTCATTTGCTGCAACAAAGACTGTGCTGAAGCCTTGCTCTCTTTCACTGAAGAATTCCAAGGCTTTTATCCTAACCTACCATGACACTGAATTTTGGCACGTCTAAAATGTCCAGTTCATCCACAGAACATCCTTTTGAGGCTGGCATCACTGCATTACCCATGCTCTAAGGATGAGATGCCTCAAAGCAAATAAATCACTGTTATAAATGAAAATTGTGAGTGAGCCAATTTTAATAAAAATATGAAAGATAAAATTTATTTCGCGACCGTAGTAACCAAAAACGGACAGCGTATCACCCCCGGGCAGTGATGCAGGTGAACGTGGAACCTGTCTTGGCTAAGACCAGATCCTCCCCGTCCACACACACTGCTTCGAAGACACAGTTCTCATACTGTTTAATTTGCCCGCGGCTAGTAGTCCTTTGTCTCTTTCCAAGTTTCACATATTCAAGTTGGTTTCTTTTCTCTGTCCAAGCTGCACAAAAACCTCGGCCGAGAGCGGAATCGCTGTCTTCCCGTGTTCCCGTAACCCAGGCATTCATGTCCAAGGTGCCAATGGCCCTCCAGATAGGTATTGCCCCGATTTCCCCGACCCGGGCATTCAGGGTTCGGGTGTTAATGGTCCCTTGATATCTGGTGCCATCCTTTGGGCGTAGAGTCGTTGGCCATTTCCTGTCTCGGCAGCTACACCCTCCTTCTCATGCAAATGTCCATCTGCCGCGGTTTTGCAGTGTGTCTCCAGGCTGGATTTCTTAACCTGAATGGAATGAGAGGGGAAACCCCCTTCCCCTCTTCCCTTCCCCGGGTTATTTCATTTATATTATTTGATACACCATTTATTCCCATGAATTACTACCCGGATTTCTAACAATCACCAACTGTCATCAGGCTGCAGGGTTAAATCAAGCTGAAATGCACAGAACGAGGCTGTGACCAGCAGGGTGCAGTCGGCTGGGAACTAGAGCCAGGCAGCAGCTCAGCCACCATCCTGCTACCCCAGCTGTACACCCGTCCAGTGAAGTAATTTTATTGTTTACTGGGTACTGCTCAGGCTGCTTTGAGCTTTAGAACAGCAAGAGCTGTTTTGATGACAACAGAGGTGGAGAGCGACCTTTGAAGCCTACGCAGAACTGCACTTCACCTATTGGGACTGTGCCCACATCAGTCTTTCTTACATTTAAGTGATAAAATTACTGCTAATTATGTATTTTCTTGATAAGTGTACAGAAAATGCTTTAGTACATATTTTGAAACGCTGGTGGCTTCTTAAGGGAGTACAATATCTCCTTTAAGAAATTACGATTATCTAAAGAGGATCTAGAAGTACTGACAGTTGTCACCATCCACTACACTGCTGAGAGGCAAAAAACATGCAGAAGCTTGTAACTCTTGAGTAACTGATCAACAAATTATACTAAAACTGTTCCAGAAACTGTCGCCATGATATTTTATGAAAAATCCTTTGCTAGGATTTTTCTCCTATTCTAGCTGAGAAGACTCAGAAAATAAATGTAAACAATTACTTATCTGATGGCTGGGGAATGTGGTCTGGATATTGTTTACCAACAGGTGCATCTGTGATTGGCTCATGTGAGTTGTTTCTACTTAATAACCAAAGAAAGATGCAGCTGCATCAGACTCTGAGGGTCACAAGCTTTTGTTATTCATTCCATTCCTTTTCCTTCCCAGCTTTCTGGTGGATTCTTTTACTCTCTATTCTTTTAGTATAGTTTTAGTATGGCATTTTAATATAATATAATATCAAAATATAATAAATCAGCCTTCTGAAACATGGAGTCAAGATTCTCCTCTCTTCCCTCATCCTGGGACCCTCGAACACAACCATACAGAAACTGATGTGCAACCTCATGTAATCATCATGTTAACTGATGATTAACCTCATGTTAATAAATATATTTTCACTAATTTCAGCAAGTTGTACTTTGAGGTATTACTTACTGGAAAAGAATGTCAGCAGTAAATACTTAACAAATTAACTTGTTATTCCACTTGGAGTTTTAGTAGAAAGTAACCCGGTAAGTTTCAATACTTTCTGCATTATAAGTGACAAGAGTATTCAAAGATGAGTATCTGCAGTAAGAATTTATTATCCTTTCAAGTCCTTACTCTCTTATTTATATCCATTTCCAGCTTTCTTAGTTTGAGCTTACATGCCTTCCACATCCTATCTGAACTAAATAAGAACACAGAATGGAGACAAATCAATTCACTGTGTGCTACCTACAAACATAGTATGTACATGTTATTCTTCTTGATTTAATTACACTCTTTACCATTTAACTGCACTCCAGCGTCTACATGAGTGTTGGTCAAGAACTTCCCTTGTGCTGTCTTTGCCTTACAATTTGTGTTTCATCATGTCCTCACAAAGCCTCATAGGGAACAGCTGAAGAAAATAAGTACATTTTGCAAAATATCTGCTAGCCACTAATCAGCTGGCAGCTCCTCAGTACTGGGAAATCTTCTGAATCACACATGTACAGGAAACAACTCTACAGTGAGTCTACAAAGTCATGGCTTTGGGCAAAGCTGTGAAGCAGATTTGAGGATAGTGAAAATTAAATGGTACAGGTTTAAATTAAGTGGGTGAACCCACACCCACACAGATAGATTCCCATTCTGAGAAACCAGTGACAAGACCTCTGGAGAAAGGTACCATGGATGCTCAGAACAGGAACTACTTTGGAAATGACATCATTTGTACACAACTGCTCACTGACCAAAACCTTAAGATAAAAGCTGTTGAAATTTTTTACAGTATTTTCTTGTCACTTCCTATGTGCAAAAGTATTTCCAAGTGTTGCAGTATAAAAAGAAATAAAACATTTAATTTGTCTCAATTTTTTTTTATATTCAAGACATAAAGCTCTATGATTAAAAAAAATTAAAGCAAAACCAAAATGAAAGATCCCAAAACAAACAAGTGAGGTAGGGAATCATTACTGCAACTCATCAGCTAAGCATCCTTTCCTCTGGAGGCAAGTCTTTTTTAAAAAGAGTGTAGAAGCACATTGGCTCTGATGTATTAATTTCAAATTGTTTCTTTTCTGAAAAAGACAGATATGTTACATGATCATTATATTCACTGTGTAAATAAGGCTTTATTTCATTGTGAATCCACATAAATCGCTGTAACAATATATTGACCTTACCTTTTAACATCCACTTGGAATTGTCTGACCAGAAGAGTGAACTGGAAAAGTAATCTCACTGCCAGCACAGTCAATCACTACCTTCACTGCCAATCCAGTAAAACTTCTCTGTCATTAAAAAGACAATATCCCATGCATTTTAGGATATTTTTTTTTTAATCACCTCAGGGAACTGGTGCAAAAACTAGAGAGGGAGATACTAAATAACAACTCACCTAAAGATAAAAACCCTAATAATATAAATCAATAAATAATTAAAATTGGAAACAGTAATAGAAAGGAAAAAAATTGTGTCATATTTCAAACTTCTTTACAGTTGTTTGATATTTATTTTGCCAGTTCTTGTTTCATAATGTATTTTAAATTTCTTTATGATGAATTTTTAACCAAGAAACACCTTTTCTGTAATTTAGCTGACAGACATTTGAATCACCTATTTCCACTAGGACATTTGCATAAAATCAGTTCACCTCTAAAATTCGTCTGCTTCAATGACTACTTTCTCACCTGAAGTCATACAGCTCTGTGTGGGATGCAGGCACCCTTTGGCTCCTTGGTGCCATGTTGGAGGGCTTACGGGAACATATGCTTTCTCTGTCCAAGAGACCCAGCTGATGGAGTGGTATGGAACACAGTGCAAAGAACTGCCAGAGAAAAACAACAGTTAGCACCATTAAGTGGAAAAAAAATTGTTGTCTGAAAAACAGTGCATGTATGTATCAGGGAAAGACAAAAATAGGTAACAAAATGGGGGAATTTTGCATACTGCACATTTATTTATGTATTATAACAAAATACTGCCTTCCCCAATTCTCCTCAACACAGTAGGAGAGATCTCCATACTTTAACCTCTTTTAAAATAAATTTTCACCATGTTTGTTTAATGTCTTTTATTATACTGGCATAGGACTGTCATCAACTGGGGTATATTGATAATTTAGACATTTGTAAAATAATAATATATATATTTAACATATAACATTAACATATAATGCCGTCTGGTTGATGTTTTTTAAAATCCATCTTTAAAAAACAATAGTATTTTGGCTTTCAAAAGGCCAAAGACAAAATACAGGGCACTTTTCTGGGATTTCTACTGATCTTATTATTACTTACCCAATAGTTAGGAAAAAAGC
Source organism: Onychostruthus taczanowskii (assembly GCF_017590055.1). NCBI lineage: Eukaryota > Metazoa > Chordata > Aves > Passeriformes > Passeridae > Onychostruthus > Onychostruthus taczanowskii. The sequence goes on along the minus strand of NW_024507879.1, from coordinate 529,170 downwards.
TGTATTTTTAAACCATTACTTGCTTCATTTTTTTCACAAGTCGCTTTCAGTGTAGAGAACTGTTTTTCAGAACTTTTGTCTACACTGAGACTATTAACCATAAATCAAGACAGTGTGAATTTTATGAGGTTGCTTGTAAGGACTAGTTTATCCTTACCAATAATTCCATTAAAAGACTCAGTCCAGCTTCCATCCCAGTCAACGGAATAACGTGTGAAGTGACTACTGAAACTCGAGACTGAACAAGTGACTAAAGCAGGAGGCAGCCAGGGGCGCTGGCCGGCAGAGGAGCCGCCTCGGCGGCTGCATTAGCGCACAGCCCGCTGCGCACCCGCGCCGAGCCCCTGCCAAGCCATCCGAGCAGGGACAGACGCCGGGACACGCGGATACTCAGAGCCGTGCTGCGAACCCACAAGGGTTCTTCCAAAACTGTAAGAGCAGGACCAGCAGGAGTCTGAGAGCAATGCAATGGAGCATTGTTAGGGAAACAGAGTCTCGTGTGAACAAATATTACATGATGCAGTTCCCCTCAGTGATTAATTAATTTGGGATATGCCAGAAGAACCCAAAGCGATGGAGTGTATAGGCAGAGTAAATCAAGTGCTCTCTTGCAATACAGACAAGAGGCATTTAATGAAATCACAAGGCTGCACTTAAATACATTAAAAACTGATTAAGTGGATGTTTTAACACAATACAAAATTAACCAGGACAATTCACTGGAGGAGAAGAGTAGGAGATTAAAAAACGAATACATTCAGTGACTGCACTCACACAAATCGTGTCTGATCTCATGTTTGAGAAAGCAGTCAGCCGCTGCTGAGCACAAATGGTGATTTTCCCTCTGTCTCTGAGCTGCCCATTGACCTGCGAGCAGTAAGACCTAGAAAAGTCCTACTGGCAGGGGAAACTCTAAAAAATGACCAGCAAACTATGCTGCAAATAATAGTTACCCTGTGTGAAGTGAGCTGGAACAGCTGGCCATGTGGCTGCTCTTAGACACAGCACTCCCAAAGCACTTAGGCTTAGCTTACTGCTCTTTCAGGAGAAAGGGCAATGACGATCACTGCAGAATGACTAAAGGGAACAGTTAAAGTTGGTATTTCTTTGAATAGCCAAAATGCATGGACATAAAAAACTAAACCTGCTTCCCTACACACAATCATATGACAGTGACATTGTGGTCAGAGAAGTTACTTATGCCACAGGAGTGGAAGTTACTTATGCCACAGGACAATAGTGAGAACTGCATACAGAAAATTGTCCAGCTGGATCCTGAGTTAGGTCTCAGACAAATGCTGCCATGGGCCAGGGATTTGCCAGCTCCAGGCTGTCAAAGAAGGGCTGACTTCTACCCACGGTGAATACATGAACAAATTTTGACACAAAGCCAGCCTGAATTGCACAGGTCCTGCTCCTAGGTAAAAGCTCAAACCTCACAGGAATTTTTGTTTGCTGTTTCAGCAAATACTTGATACTCCACAAGTCTTCAACAGCTCCCAGAGACCTCAGCAGTGATCTACATTCAAACACTGGAGGCTGGGCCGAGTTTGTTTCATTTGCAAAGTTAATGGAAGTTTTAGGACTGGCTGCATTCAACAGTACCTTAAGTGTGCTCCCACCCTGACCCTGCCTTACACTCCTTGGTAATGGGATCAGAGAGCACTTTCACTGCTGCTGTCGCTCCTGGGCCTGATCTTTGCTGGTTTTCAAGACAAAGCTGACATGACATGAGATGCAGATAATGCCACAGGGTAAATCAATTTTGAGGCAGTAGATCAAGAAACTCCAGAGAACAGTCCTACATACCTGAGCATGGAGGTCTCTGCCCAAGAATAACACCATGTTAGCCCCAGGCAGCTAACACATGAGGAAACTGTGGTATCAGTCATTAAATAAATATATTTCCCCTGGCAAAACCAGGAGATACCTATGTTGAGACAGACAATCAAAATGATAATGTTCCCACTAGATTTTTAAAATAAAGATATGTGTAGTGCCACTACTCATCAGATGGAGCTCTATACAAAAGTTAGAAGAAGCTGCATTCGTAAATCAAACCTGGATTTCTCTAAATACCTCTCAGAGCTCAGCTGAAATGCATCCAAGTGTAAATGTCTGGTTTTATCTTCCTAATCTGACAGTAAGAAGAGCTAACATCGGGATACAGGAACCTCAGTCCCACCAATCAGACTCATGCCTGATATCCAGTCCAAGAGAACGACAGACAGGTAGATGCTTGTTCCACATCCACTCCACTCACACTTGCCAGACAAGGCTTAGCCGACTAACAGTGGCTTGAACATTAAAAAACAAAATAAAATGAAAAAAAAAGGGGGGGGGGGCCCTAAAACAACAACCTCAAACAAAAACAACTCCCAAAAAACCGAACAAAAATCCAGGCAAAACCTCATTTTGAAAAGGCTACAGTCAGGGGTCTTTTTGTACACAGTCTTTTTCACACTCAGGACTGTGAATAGAAAAGTTAACAGAAGTATTAAGAAGTTTCCCTTCAAGTTGTGGCTGTCATAAGCAATGAGAAATCATCTTCAGACTACAGTGATTTCTTTTAGTTTAAATGAAACAGAATAAAGACAAGACCACTGGGATGCAGCACAAAATATTGATGTCTTATTGACAACACAGAAACTCAGAAAACAAAATGGCTGCTGTACCACACAGTTCAAATGAGACAGGCCCTTCCTGGAACACAGTCACATATACCACATTTCACCATCACACTTGCCACAAAAAACCTAAGTTCTCTTGCATGATTTATAAGAGACGATATATTCTGCACTATTCTGCATTTTCCTACCCTGCAATAATCTATAAACTTGCTGGGTTTGATGCTATCCCTCCCAGCCAGGCAATGCTGCCCCTGCTGGCACCAGCTATGATACAGACCATCAAATCTAGAGCTGAGCTTTGTGATGCTCCACTACCAGTGCTGTTTACATCTTTTTCTCTTACAAAACAACCTTTTGTCAACAGATTTGTCTTTTATCTCTCCTTCTCTCTCTACCGGGAACTATTTGCTGCCACTGCTGTTCAACAAGGACTCTGCATCCTCAGGGTTAACACCGAGGCACCTGATTTTATCAGAGCTTTTCTGCAGGATCCTCTCACAATGCTGGATCACTTGGGCCCAAAAGGATTATTTATTCCCTCCAAAAGATACAGAGCAGACAGAAGAAGGATTAAAGAAAGAAAAAAAAATTGCCTCACATGGATAGTAATCTTTTCCTGCCACTGCTGCGAGTGCCTTCAGGCCACCCAGCTACAGCCTTTCTGACAGGAACCCCCACCTATAGCCAGCAACAGCCCACACATTTTCTTTTCTCATTTTCTTTTTCTTTTCTGTGTGGCCTTCTTTAAGTCAGACTTGTTAAGAAGTACATCCGAATGTTTGTTTTCCAGCTGAGAACACAACTGGTGCCCTCAGAGAAGCCATGACAGAGCCTCTCCCCTGCCCAGCGCTCCGTGCCCCGCCATCGTTTCCGCCGCCGCGCTCCCGCCTTGCTGCCGACCTCTTCGGAGCTAGCACCTTCCACTCACACACAATAATGCACAGCTCCACCACTCAAATGGAGCTCAGCCCTCAAAGACAGCTTCTTTATTTTCAATAACACAGACTTGGCTTTGATTTGCATTTGGGTTCTTTGTTTCAAAATCTTTTTGTTGTTCTGGCTGCTAGAGTAAATTTTAAATTTAAGAAACCCCATCTAATGCTACAGGATTCTGAAACGTAGCACTTCTGTCAGAACTAGGACATACATCTCACTAGTACTATTAAACAACAAAAGCATTATTTTTCTCCCTTACCCAGTCAAAAATGCTCTTTGAGTATGGACTGCCATTCTTCAAAAAAATATCTGAATGTCTTAAAGACATCTAAAACTCTAGCAATATAAAATATGGAACATACCAAAGAAAGACATGCTTCTTATTAATTTTAATTAAAACATTTATTCACTACACTCAGATATTCAGACTCTACCTTATTACACTGATGAATGTAGATCTTCCTAGTTTTGTACATTGTAATGGAATGCATCCACTGATCAATATGAAGCAGGGATCAATCTTAACAATTTTGCAAATAATTTTAATAGTGCAGGTGTTACTTTAATATAGCTATAATTTCTTCTAATGTTCATATGAGTTTGCTCCATCTTATATAGGGATTGGAACTTGCATTTCACCTTTTGTGACAGTTATATGACCATTTAGAGCCCTCCTTGCATTTGCCATTCTTGGAATAAATGGAGCTCTACGAGTTTGTAATCAACAAACATGGTCCCCTTGGCTATTAAAATGTTTCTGAGAGTTAATGTTAACGAAAGAGACCAAAGAACTTGTAATTAGGACAATACTCTTCTGTTTTGAACTGCAGTAAGAATTGATATAGTAGGCATCCACTAAAGAAAGTTAAAAGTGGTAAGAGCTGTCAAAACAAGCTGCATAAACTCTTCAGAGTCTCATATTCTCAGATATGGTATTTCCTTATCTGTCTTCTTCCATCTACCAAGTGAAACTCTGAACCACAATTCCTTGGCTTTGTTTTGACATAAATTAAGTATGAGGCTTGCTATTTTTGAAATAGTTGAAGAAGACCCTAATTTAAATTTGCGTTGAACTGAAGACTGCAGGTCACTTTGAATTTTCCTGCTGTTTGCCTCCTATTTTGGGGATGTAAAACCATGAACATTTTGATGGACTTCAGGAGTCAAAGGCTATAGTGTATTGTTGACCTTGTTACCGCTAAAGAGGAAGGTAACATCTGCTTCATGTTTCCCCTGTGCTAGCTTTATAGCATCTGTACTGGAAACTGCAGAAGTTCTATTATCTACTCTACTTTATTTACCCACTTGTTTCAAATACACTGGTGGGCCCACTTTCTGCTGGGCTAGAAAGAGTGGAGCGAGAACAAAAGAATTGTTGCAAAGTATTTTTAAACATCAAACCAGCACCATTTATAAAACATGATCAGAATTATTTCAGCAATTGGCACACTGAAAAAATGGTAAACCAGAATAGTACAATCTATAGGCATAACTAACATTTTCAAACAAACTACTCTGTAAGCTCTGCTCATGGGAAAAAGGTTCAGAACTTCTGAAACTACTGGAAACTCTGCTGACAGGTCCTTCTGCCTGGACTATCCACAGCACTCTGTGGCCCTTCCACCAGAGCTGAAGACCTTTGTGCCTGTTTACAAGATCAGCTCCAAACAGATAATCCAGCATAACTCCCTGCCTTTGTTTGATCACTATTCACTACAGTGTTGTTGAGTCACCCAATATATTCTTGGTGTAAAAAAAACCAAAATGTAATTTCTCAACACAGGGGAAAGTCAACATTCAAGGCACAAATTCCCTTTAGACTAACACAGAAAGCCTGTCTTCCCTACTTATTTCAGCAGCACAGCATTTCCATTTATGTGTTGTCTCTTGTTTTCTAAAACTTGGCAATGTAAGTCCACCTCTCTGTATCAATGAACACAGAAGATCAGATGTGAATTATGGGTTCAATATCCAATTGCAGGGGTTGCTGCTAACAAAACACTAACAGTTTTATCTTTGAGATTAAAGAGATTTAAGCAATTGCAAGTCCCTGAATAAACACATGCAGTACCTCTGCTCAGGCACATTATACTGCATTATCAAACTCATGTATTTCATTAAATCTAGCAAAATATTTTTCTGCAGTTTGCATAGATCTCTTCCTGCACAACTTCTACAGACATTTCATGGCTGAGTCTGCACATGGACTACTCATTAGCTTGAGGGGAACTGTACACAAAGGCTGGAAGAATGCACCCTGGGTTTGGAGGTATATTTTCCTGCATTAAAAAAAATTGACAGTTCTGTTATTAGAGGCTTTTCCTGAGCAATATAAATTCCAAATAAATACTGACAAGCAGAAAGCTGATAAAATTGCCAGCTCATTATAAAAAGTACAACTGAAATACAGTAAACATAAAAATCCATGATGAACAGAAATCTGCAACATCCTTTATTCCCTGCCTCTTTCAACCCCGACAAGTGTTTTTTATCTTTCCAAGATACATTATCAGATTTCAAACTGGGATAACAGCCCTCTGAAAAGGTTTCGTTTGCTGAATAATAATTCTTCCAAATATATTCAGCTGAGTTCTCTCACCAGGTATCTACTAAACAAACAGGATGTTGAAAGTACTCTTCTCTGGCAAGCACTCTCACTTTCTTTCAAAAAAAGGCTCATGCCCTCTCTCAAACAGTTTTTCGAAAGATAATTCTCGACATGTGGGATTAATCATAGCCCAAAGCTTCTGCTTCTGTGACTTCCACCTGACTCAAAGGATGCAGGCCAAAACATTCCAGCCTTAATGCTCTTTGCTCACACCTTGTCCCTGTGCAGGATGGAAAAAGGACAGGGGCTGCATCATTCATACTTTATAAGCCAAAGGCCAAAAAGTAGTATGAGGAGCACTTTTTCTGCAATTTGGTGATCTATTTTGTTTAAGAACTGTCCCAGAATTAAATTTCTCTGCATTTATCATCTCCAAGGATGCAATGATTTATGTAGTGTATCACATGCTATTACAAGGTTTCTCACATCGTAAACACAGCTTATAATGCATCTCAAGCATGATACGCACCACTAACAATTTCACATGATGAAAGCTATCCTTATGCCTTTTATCATTCAGACATGTTAGTGAGTTCCCCCAAAAGATTATTGAGGGTAATAGACTAAAAACCTATTTCAACAATTCTTTTACAGTCTTTCAATTAAGCAATGTGAAATTCTGCATCTAAATGATCCTCCCCTTAATAACTCAGGAATAATCACACCCTCTTGCCCTTGTGCCAGACCACTAGGGTATTTTAACAAATTAATGAATTTATAATTTCATGAGAAGCTGTACCAGGAGAGAAATTATCCTTTGGAAAAAAAACATCTACCTTGTATGAAAGATGTTTGCACTGAAGGGCTTAGACCGTGTTCTTCTGACAAGGAGGTGTAAATGAAGAGATTAACAAAAAAAATCAGTGTTAACAAGAAATACCACAAACCATTGCAATCAACTTCTCTTTGATCTTAAGGTCATTTTCTAACAGAGTACCAAACATCACTGGAAACATTCCCTTACTCAGAGGATTTCCTTCCAGGTAGTTATTTGAACATGGCTCTACACCTCTTAAGTTCCAGGGAACGAGCAGGTTTTACTGTACTACTTAATGGAAAATGCTTAGTGTCCCAGCAGAAGTCCTTTCCTCAAGAGCTGGACAGACAAACGCCTCACACAGACATTCTCGACCTACAAGCTGGGTGTGAAACACAGCTCCCCGTACCTGACAGAGAACATAATTCAGTAGAACAGTGTATCAGAAGCTGCTCCCCACCTCCTTCACCAGGCCTCACAATCACCAGGATGAGCTACTGCGCTCCCCCAGCTGTTCTACTAAAGGTTTTGAGGCTACACATGGATTGAAAAAGACCTGCAGGCAATGCCAGATGCACCCAAGAAGCCTGCAGAGCAGAGCACCTCCCTGCAGAGCTCCCCAAGCAGAGCCCCTGCTCCTCACAAGCCTGTACCTAAGGCAGGCACCTGCATCTCTTCCAGCCCAGCACAGACACTACCAGGTCTCCTTTCCCTGCATGAGGCTCCAGGTTCCACCTGAGACAGGGAGGTTGTGAAAAATACATATTTTGTGATTTGCTTTCTGCAGATATTAAAATGAATATTATATATGTTATGTTAGAAAGTTATGCTGTATTAATTTTCTTAAGTAGTGTGTTAAATATAATTTTAGGTTATAACATAATTTTAAAATAGAAACTATGTATGTGGGATATTTTTTTAAAGAAAGGAATGAGGTACTCACACCAGGTAGCAGCCACAGACACCTAAATCTTTCAGAGAAAGAGAATTTATTGCTCCACTATTAGAAGAAACTAACTTATTCCTGCCTCACTCAGCAGAGGAAGAAGTTGACACTGATCTGACAGAATCCTTTGTTTGAATGGAATTTATGCATCATGTATCAGGTGTATGAATACGCAACAGACTATTGTTTTTAAGGGTTAATCCTCTGTTAATGTGTGTCCTTTTTTGTTCCAGGTAGCAGCCACAGACACCTAAATCTTTCAGAGAAAGAGAATTTATTGCTCCACTATTAGAAGAAACTAACTTATTCCTGCCTCACTCAGCAGAGGAAGAAGTTGACACTGATCTGACAGAATCCTTTGTTTGAATGGAATTTATGCATCATGTATCAGGTGTATGAATATGCAACAGACTATTGTTTTTAAGAGTTAATCCTCTGTTAATGTGTGTCCTTTTTTGTTCAACCATTTTATTACTATTAAACTTTAAAAAATTTAAAACCAAGTGACTGGCATTTTTCACAAGGTTGTTCACAGGATGGTGCCCTTTGTGCCCATCCTCCTGGCCTGTGTGACTGTGTGAAGTCATGCACACTGCTTTGCTCTTCTTTCCAGCATAAGCACATTGAGTCTGGAAAACTCTTTAATAAGGAGCTGTACTTTTTAACCTGAATTAATTTCTGCCCTTCCACTAGTTCAGTGACTTTCCTCTCTTGTTTGAACGTATTAAGGAAGATTTAAGTGATGATAAAAATTACAATAAATGACATTAAATTCTTAAACCTGAACTTTGTATTCTTAAACTATTTTTCTCCCTACCATCATTTCCATCAGCTTATTTTAAATAACCAAATTATTTTCCTAAGAATAAAATGTTTAGCAATGCTCAGCAAGAGTTCCTTTGCCCTTGTCTAGGCTGCCATCAGACAACTTCTTTGTCTTCACACTTCCTTTATTCTATAATAGACCTTGCATTTCAAGTACTTCAGTACTCTTTTTGTGTTCTGCTTTAAAGATCAAACTACAAATTTATTTTATCATATAAAACGAGTTCTTGCCACAAACCCAATATTATGTTTCCTTTTTCCAGTTACATTCCTAATTCTTTAGTTGTGTAATTTGTCCAAACCATTATCTCGTATTGACATAGCTGGGAAGCTGCACAATGCAAAAAACCATTCTATTACTACACAATATTCAATAAGCAAGCTTTGCTACATTGAATTTTACATAGTCTGCTTGAGCAAGGTCAAACTTCCATTTCCAGTTATTTCCTACATCAGTTGGTGTGATTAAATTGAAAGTATAAATCACTGAATTGTTCAGTCTTGGACTATAAATAAAGACACTAATAGGCCATTTCCTGTTAATTTTCCGCCACTATAGCGGGACTACTTGCCCAGGAACAGATACTGTAAAGATTTTAGATTATATAGAAGATTTTTCTCTGACTCACTAATATTTTATTTCTACATGACAACAATCTAGAAAGAGTTCATATCCACAAAGTTCTTTTTGCTTAGTTCTTTGAAACTACTCAATGAAAGAAGTCCTTGCAAGCCCCCTGGAGTCTGCCTCTTCTGGATGTTCCTATTAAAGATTTCAAGAGTCTTATGAGAGAGAGGAACTACAATAGCCTCTTATTATAACTACTAATACACTTCTCAGGTATTTCATGTGTGATTGTTGCTATTGGTATTGGAAATCTGAAAAGGGAAACTTTCCAGTTAAATAAATAATGAAATGTAAAAAGAAATCAAATATCATTATGCCCACCTTTATCTGAAAAGACAGGACTAAAAGCCCACAGGTATTGGATGCTAAGCTGTGATCTAAAACCCAGGAAATCAAAAGCAAGGATACATACCGCAGTGCAACTTTCAGACATCTCTCAAGGAGTTACCAGTGCTGCAGTGAATTTCCCTTCCAGCTTGCTCACTGCTGAGTGTTTTTCAATACTTTATTGCTGTATTTCATCAGCTTCACAAGTCTTTATTTGTTTGTAAATGTATTTCCTTTCAGGAAACTTCATGAGGTTTCTGCTGAGCCACTTCACCACCACAGTGAGACCCCCTTAGTGGCAGCAGAGCCAGTGCTCTCGGTCCTTCACCCCTGCCTTGGGGACATTCTGTGTCACCACTGCCCTGGCCTTTACTGAAGGCACCTGACAGTGCCGGCCCCGAATCTGAGCCATGCAGTCCATCTGATCCATCCTCTGTGTGGTGCTTCCCAAAAGTAGCCCAAGTTTAAATGTCATCACCTGAGAAGTCAATAACATGCAGTCATGAAAATTACAGCTCAGACTACTTTCTTGGATTTTACAGGAAATCTGTGGCATAGGCTGAGATGATACATAGCCAGACTTCATTTTCCTGGGACAGCTTTCTACTGAAAAAGGCTGAGATGATACATAGCCAGACTTCATTTTCCTGGGACAGCTTTCTACTGAAAAGAAACTATGAAGCTGTGCTTTTTTATCTTCCTGAAACTCTCACCTTGCAGATTCAGCTGGAGTCTAGGCAGGAGGAGTGATAACATCAGTCTTTCTTATCACGTGACACTGATTTATCCCCAGTGCTCTACAGGACACACAAACCAAATGTAAAACATCACGAAAAAACATGCAACTTAAAAGAATTTTATCACAATGAAAACATTTCAGAAGGGTATTTATATCTCATTAAACAACTAACTGCTGGGGAAGATAAGCTCCTTTCAGCTGAAGGAAGTAAGTAATAGCAAGAAATGTGACTACACACCTAGTGAAAGATTACTAAAACCAGCCTTCCTTCTAAACCAGAGCATTGTTTCACCTGGGTGTATTTAAACAGCCTACAAATCAGCTGTACAAGTTTTCTCCCAGCTCCAGTGGTTAGATGGATTTTCTCACATTATCTGTTAAAATTTAAGGTAAGGAATCTCCCAGAGTACTTCTCTTTCTCAAAGTCACTCCTAAAGCACATGGAAGGATGACAGATCCACTTTATGGTAATTTTAAAATTCTTCCTCCCTGATTGGAGAGAGGTTTTAAAAAGCTTTCTCTGAAATGATAACAAAACCACAGATAGGAGACTTCCATTTCTCTTTTAAAAGGTAGTTTCTGTGTGTTTTTCCTCATGGTGGAAGTGTTAGCTTGGCATAGAAGCACTGTTAAGAGCCCAAATCTTTGCACTAGAATATAGGAATTCTCCATGCATTTTGGCCTTCCTCCTTTTCTCCACTGTTCACAGAAAAAGAGGATAAACCCTGACCAAATGTGATGTCAGTATTGTCAAAAAGTCTATTTCTGAAATACTCTGACCTGTAATTACCCAGCAACTTATTATTTCCTTTTTTTTGTTTGTTTTTGAAGTGTTTGTACTCTCACTATGTTTGGTCATCTAGTCTATGAGATCCAGAATTGTCTACTGTGTCCTTTAAAATGAAAACATAACTAAGTTTGTCCAGAATCATTCACTTTCAAAGTACACAGCCCTACTATAAAATATCTCACAAGTACCTAAACTACCCTCAGTCAACAGGACTATAGAAATTTTTTTGTTACTTTGAGACAGTTGCACGATGAGATGCAACATAATGAGATGATGACAGTCACTGAAGGGGAAAATAGCATCTCTTACAAAAGATGAGGTCCAGAAAGGATTTATTACCCAGGTGTTTCTGCAAGAAAGCCCAGCATGCTCAGTAATGAGTTAAACAGACACTAATTTGTCTTGTGCTTGTGCTATTCCTTTCAAATGAAGCAAGGCAGGAACACCTGTCAGATTAGGGTATGAAAAGAGATACAGATATTTTTCAACTGTCTGAAACTGGCAAACTTCCCCTCTAACTAATGTACACACATGAACACTACAGATACCTGGAGATCTGCAAGGCAGAGACCCCACAAACATCCTGAGCTCTACTACGATCTAAACATAAAGAACAACAAATTATCTGAGCAAATTCTTCAGGACTAAGTCTGTGTGTCTCTGGAGATTACTCTGCAAAGAACAAGACACAAATGCAGCATCTTCAAAGCAAAGTGAGAAGAGAACATGTCCTTGATGTTAGTAATGATGCCCTAGAATTAAACCTGGCCTGAACTTCCCCAAATTAAATTGATTCTTGTATGAACTGACATTCCATTGCTTTTGAGAAGCCAAATATAATATATTTATGAATTGGACAGATGTCTTCAATATTACAGTGCTGTCAGCAATCCTGCCTGATGTTTAATATTTCATACCATAACACAGAGTATTTTCAGAGAGCCACTACGTGGTGAGAAACCTTTGAGGAGGAATCTGGGGCCACTGATGTCAAAGACCACTCATGCTGTGCTCTAAAAAACACTGGAGTGGCCATTTCATGTAATATTGGCCACACAATGCAAACTGGATTAAACTGGATTAAACTTACAACTGAATTTGAAACACATTGCCTTTTGGTGGAGCTTTGATCTTACAAATCTCATTGTAAGATCACTGAATCTTTTTCTCTTTCTAATGGAAAAATCCTTCTGTGTTCAGACCAAAGGGATTCTGGCACCTACTTTGAAGGGATCATGCTGTCAACATTAATGGGTGTCGGGTCAACCACATTTCTCTTTATGCAGTATTGCTAAATAAAAGTTTGAACATCCATGTTTAATTTCACATTCCCCACAGATTAGCTGTTAATACGTAAAAAAAGATTAGGCTGTGAATCAATAGTTAGATCTCAACCACCCTAATGCTATTCCATCAAAACAAACCCAAAAAACCAAACCAACACCAAGTAAACCAGCTGAAACAGAAATCAATGATTGTGTTTACCTGCAATGAGCTCTAAGGCAGATTCCTCTTCTCACAGCCGAGTTACCTGCCAATGGATTGCCACAAAGGACAGGAATTAAGCTCTTGCTTCTCCTGGCACCATCAGACTTGATCACAACATCAATAATTAAAACTTTTTTTGCTCAACTAATACCTTCGCAATAATAAGCTACAGAATGAAATGGGAAAAGCATGTCGAGCTGCAGATTTTCCTGACATAACCTGGTGTTGTTCCAGTTATTGAAGTTTAATGTAGTTCTAGGCTAAACTAAAGATACTGCAAGAGGAAAGAAATTCCTCTTGTGTAAATAAATTCTGACACAGCTGTAAATCTGATTAACAGATCTGCCATATGAGTTTTTCAACACCTTTAGAGGAAGAAGTTCAGAGATACTTTATGTACTTATGTCAGGTTAGGAATGCAGCTGGTCAAATGAGGGATAGTAGTGAAATAATTTAATTGCTACCCTGTAATTCAGGAAAATTTCTAAGTATACTTTGAACCTTCAAAGACAGTAGGAACATTATTTCATCAGCTCTGAACTGTAAATTAAGTTTCTTTTAGAGAGTTTTCTTCAATTGTACGGAAACATGAAAGCAGTTTTGGTACAGTTCCTTTTGGCATACAGCATTAATTATGTGTTTATGCTGGCCAGACACTTATTGTTTGATTTGTTCCTATGACCACACAACATGACTTCCGTTACTTAATTTAAATATCTCATCTAAGACCAATTCTAATTTTGGAAACTTGTCACCATTAATGTCTATTTTCTCTTTATAAGACAGTATTTATTAAATGGCTATGGTTGTTAATGCCCTGCATTATGCTGAACTACACTCTACTGTATATATTTTGTATGTACATACACCCACACACACTCAACTATGCTGCTTCTTTTTTCCCTAAAAAAGTATCACTTACAAATCAGTTTATTCTCACATCTATGTTTCTTTACTATTCTGTTAAATCCTTGAAAGCTGCAGGCTTGTTAATAGGTGCTACATGGATATTCACAGCAACTGATGTCAAAGCCACCAGGTCAAATGAATGCTTACTTAAGATAGCACTGTTTGTCACCAAGATAAAATGCCTTGTTAATGTTATGCATAAAATCAATTGATTTTGATTTTCTGACATCTGTTTCAGTTCTCCTCACTTATTAGTGACTAGCATTTATGGCTCTAAGGGAAAATTACTCAAAAAATATGTGCTTCATCTCCAGCCAGCGCTAAGCAGCTGGTAAAATTTTCAGAGGTGCAATGGTTGCTAAAGGCTTGGAAAGTTAGACAAGTTCAGGTGCAGCACTGGAAATCCCCGTGACACATCAACAGCAGCACTTGCAGGATCCCATATGCTCCACGTACACAGCACAAAGTTCCAGACCCAATCAAAAGACCTGGAAACACCCTCAGATTCTCTGTCATATCCACAAATACACCACAGATGTCCAGTTAAACTTTCTGGAATTGCAGCACTGCAGTGTCATAGCTTCCACATGGTTCAGCCTACACAAATGTGGCACCTGCAGTAGCCAGGCTTCCTCTGGGCAACTCTGCTGGAGCCACTGAGAAGTCCAGCCAGAACTCATGTTCTGGAATAGCTTGAAGCAGAACAAGTATGATGAGAAAGTTAAGTATGATCTCCTGAAATGTAAATTACATGAGCTTTAATAAAATGTTATTTCATTTGTCCTGGGTCTCAGGGAATGAGAGGCAGCTGGGAAGCACAGGCAGCAAAGACTGACTCTGCTGATTAGGGCAAAGCAGGAAGTCAGAGCAAGGAGGGTATTTTCAGCCAGCCACATGCAGATGGACCAGCAGCTCTGAAGGAGATGACAAAAGACTCCTACAGCAAATTCCTGGGAGTCTCCAAACTGAGGAACACATTCAGATTCCAAGGGGAAAGCAGTGGAAGGACTATCTCAGATGCTGTACTAAAAAAAAATACATCTTTATAATTTCATAAGAGGAAGACTCTTGAGGAAGGAATAGTGAATAAATGCATAGTGGACCAAAAGCCAGAGAAGTGATGTAAATCCAGAGAGCTTGGACAGCATATTAACCATGGCGAAGTCTCAGTGGAAAACACAGACTGTCTTTGATAGATATTGAGGAAAGTAAGTCTGGAAGTTCATGGTGTATCAGAATGGCCTAATACAGCTAATAGTGAACAGATTTATAAAGGCATGGATGAGGCAGTGATTATCTATAAAGATCCTCAGTAAATAAGGAAGTTTTTTCTAGTAATAATAACCCAAAAGGTATTACAAGGATTTCAGAAATATTTTGCCTGTGCCAAAATTTCGTTTTTCATGGGAAGATGCAAAATGCAGGAGGAGAACATTTCTATTCTGCTTTTTAAAGAGAAAGAGATGCTGTAATAAATCCTGTGCCTGAAGCTAACCAGACAACTCCAAGGCTGACAAGAAGATTTTGTGATGCCTTCTGCTCCTGGTGTCTGAGGACAGGCCTGATTTCAGGAAACAATCAGGCTGGGATGCACTCTGGGCTTTCCACACCACTAACTCCACCAAAAAGCAATTCCAAAGAGGTGAAATCCCAGTCAATGATTAGCTCATGAGTACTGCAGAACATCACTCCCCAGCAGTGAGACAGCCAGCGTCACTCAAGCTGCTCCTCGTGACCAGGGCCTGCAGTCCTGCAGGGAGAGCACTCTGCTGGGGGACAATTCCCTGTCACAGGGACCTCCTGCACCTGGAGCCAGCCAAGCCTCCCACAAGGACTGTGAGCATCCAGCGGCTGTGCAAACTGCTTGGAAGGATCTGAAGGTAGCATAAACTCTTACAGGACACAAAATGCTGAGGCTTCTCAATATGAATGTTTGCCATCATTCGAACAGGATAACTGTGACATCAGCCTTGATTCTCTAAAGAAGGCCTTTAGCAAAAATCTCCTGCTCTTGGAAACAAAGTGCTTGTGGTAAACTGATACCACAAATGGAGATGATGACAAAATGTAACCAACAAAGACACTGGGACTCAGGAGAGGACCTGGCTCTGATCCAGCTGGTCAGACCCCAACCAGCCACAGGCAGAACTCTCCTGCTATCCTCTGGATAGGGCAAAGTCTATCACTTTCCTGCATATATATATATATATATACATATACACACACACACACATATACGATATATATATTCTGATTGCAGAGCAGAAGGGCCAGCTTCCCCCCAGGGAGCTCCACTCAGACAGACAGAGCACCACACGTGGTTACAGCATACAGCAGCAGTGCTTCCCCTGCCCTCCACTCCTGAAGACTGGAGACAAGGTCCTTACCTGGCCTGCAAGCTGTGCAAAACCTAAATTAGGTACTTTTCCACCTGATACTAAATAATGAAAATATACAACCAAAACTCTCCAACCAGAATATGTGTACGGAAAAGCACCGGTGGTGACCTCATGTCACCACAAGTGACCTCAAGTGAAGAAATGAATAATTTTTCACTGTGTGGAATATAATATTTTCACTATGTCAAATATAAATTAAAATACTTTAAGTAAGCAGTAGTTATTCTGCCTATAATACTCCTTTGTGTTTTCCTCTGGATTCTGAGCATAGGTGCTGCCATGGAATGCATCTGAAAGCAGACTCTTCTTTTTAATAACAGTGCAGAAGTACTAAGCTGAAAGAACAGACTAAGGAGGATGGCAGTGTGAACAGTGAGTGCTAGAAAAAAAGGGGAAGCACCAAGTGGCTAACATTATATAAATACCAATCAGATTTTCCAAGAATGTATTACTTTTGCACTTCAAGATCAGGTTTCGATTTATTCTGGGATGTACAGAGACTGTAAAAGGTAAAGTGATTTACAGAACACATATACCCATAATGCAGAGAAATGAGAACATGTGATGAGTTATGGAGGTGTGCTTTGTAGAGACCACCACAAAGTCATAGCTTTCACACCAAGAGATTGCTGTACAATGCAATCCAAACCTCATATTTTATACAAACTTAAATTTACTCCTTGTTCCTCAGGCAAAGCTCAAGAGGGAGGCACGGTTTGCTGAAGGGAGCTATTAGCTGGGAGCGCCACTCAGCAGGCCACAAACACATATGAGGAAAAGGAAGAACAGGGTAAGAGACCACCAAGGACCAGCCATCTAATGGCATTCCTGATACTGTAAGAACTGCAGGGTCACGGGGAGCCAACAATAGGAAATAAAAACTTAACTGGGGCTGAGGAAGGGGAATTCTGGTCTGATTTGTTACTTAATGGAAAGCACTACTGGAAGGAGGGAATACCATTTTTATTTATACACAAGTCATCAATTTTTTGAGTGATTCTCTACCTACCTGTTAGATTCTTTTTTCTTCCAGTAAAACCCTTACTATAATTGTATACTACTTTTCATAAGGTGCATTTTTATGGAAGACATCATGATTCATTTTAGAGCCATGTAGAGTTAAAAATTTCAGTTTCATCCAGAAAAATATATACCTGATCATTATCAAGATCAACTTCATTTAATTGCCTTATTCAAATTAATTTCTCTTCAATGATCACTAGAACACACTGTGTGCAAGGGCAAAAGCTTCCCTAGCATCCATTTCAGAAGCTTGGTGAAACTTGTAGGACTTTAGTTACAGCTACTGAAAAAGGCCTGAGACACATTTAAATAAAATTACTTATCCAGGCAGAGGCAAAATGGATCCCCTGATCTAACAATTCTGTTCCACACAGGTGCAGGAAAGAAGAATTACAGGGACAGATTTGATTTTAGACCCTATCATACCTGTCCAGTACATTTGTTTAAAGGTTCCTCAGTTACTGACAGCTCAGTGTCTTACTGAGCTAAGGTTTATTAAAGCTGCATTTAAAATGAGCACCATTCTCTCAGCAGCTCAGAGAGCCCTGAGTACAGCTCTGCAACACTGTCAGCTGTGTGACACACACCAGATTTTCCTAAGCCTAACCCCAATGTTAAGAGGGTTGTTTTATACTCCACTTTTTAAAAACTACTACCTTTTAGGTAGATATTTCATTTTATAAAAACATGAGGCATTTTATATACGTCAGATCCTTTTACATATGGAAGTTTATCAATATTCTTCTCAGATTTGCTTTTTTCTCTGTAAGTTTTACCCCATGGAGTAAGAAAGAGATCAGTTAAAATTTGTCCACTTATCAGCTTAGAACAAACAAACATTAAAGATTAATTTACCTGAATTAGGAAAAGATTCCCTTTATTAGGACACCACCTGATGCACTGTAGACAATTAGCTAGTGCCAACTACCCTAAAATTCTGTTATTTTACATAAACATGGCATTCAAGTGCAGGTTACGCGAGTTGCTCAATTTTTTGATTTTGTTATATCCAAAGTTTTGAATATGAACATCAGTTGAATAAATTATACGGAATGAAAATAACAGATAAGAGGAAATGAGTGAAACAGCAGTGGTGAGGAAGTTTCAGATCATTAATTTACTATACAGAAGACCAAACCTGCCCAGAACCTGCGGCAGCAATGGAGATCCATGCACACATGTTGTATGCATGGGGTAGATCCTCTCCAGGAAAGAGAATCAACAAGACCAGTTGCAAGGGAGTTCTGCAGCTATTCTCCACTATTAAATTCAAGGTTTAAACCTTGAATCGATTTTCTTGTTTTATTGTTTTGGCTGCTTTGGAGGCAAGAGACTGCCTTACTTCAGTAGAGAAGAGCCAGAGTTACAAGTGAAATAGCCTCTAGATGGTAGGATTAGTACCTGCACAGAGCTGTGCAGGAAAGAGCTGTGTGACAAATGCTGTCCACAGCATGCTCTACATTTTAACATCAAGCTCTGATGAAGTATCCCCAAGTCACTCGTAAGATATCCAAAACTGCTCCCAAAGTTATTGACAGTCATGAGATGATGGCAGAGACTTTTCTATAAAAGCAAAGGATGATACCAGAGGCCCCAGGGATATAATCACTATTAGTTAATTACTGTCCCAGAAGGAATGTGACCATGAAACTGGCTTAAGAGAGAGCAATATGAGCAAAGAGCACAGACAAAGAACTGTGCATGAGGTGAGCCTGTGAACCTATAAAGAAAGAAAAATAAAGTGATCCTCATCATTCATGAATATTACAGAGGAGAAGCACTACTCTGTTCCTTCTTTCCTTGCCTCCCTACAAAAAGGAGGAAAAAAGGGGTTAACTATGCATGTCCACACATAACTTCAATTATTTCATTACTGTCTCTCTGACACCCTTCCAATATCAGCTAGATTGTCTTACATCCTCTCACATTTTTTATTTCTCAGATCAACTGAACCTGAGACATGTTAAATTTACATGTGGCTTTTTGGAATTCAGAATTAAGTGAACAAGCTAATGCCATTCAATAGAATTCAACAAACCAGCTTCCTAGACAGCAATTAAAGTTAAAGCAGTGATTTACAATGGCTACCAGAAGAGATTTAAAACAAATGTTTGTAATTAATATACAAAACAGGCCTCAAAAGCAATGGCCTGTGCTGGCAATACACACCCCCTGAAGGCTGCAAGAGGACTTTATTTTGGGCTCTCCATATCCACGGTCCTTTTTCCCAGCAGTTGTTACCCTCCCTGGCAGGTCCCAGGGCAATGCCCCCATCTCAACAGCGTAAAGGTGTCCAGTTCCCTCTGGCAGACTCAGGCTGATGCTACACCTGAAAGCTGCCAGCCTTGCAGCAACATCACACTAGGGAAGAGGATGCACAAAAATACTTGGAGATTAAGAAATGCAATAAAAAAAAATTATGCAAATTTTTTTGCAAATGCAAATAAAAAAAAATTTAAAGTGGTGACAAACATTTGTTTCTGAAAAGCTCTCACTTTTAGGATGACATCACCTTTCCTTGTCCCTTTTAGCTCCCACTCATCTACGCTGGATTTGGTAACTTTTACAGTTTTCTTCACACTCAATATTCTTTGCTTAACAAACCTTCACAGTCCATCTGTGTAGAAAAATACATCACTGCAGCTGGTACTGGCTCATCCCTGAATAAATTACCTTTTTTCTCACAAGAATTGTCCTTATTCCAGAGCCAAAGCCAATATAATTTTTTAATCAGTTACATTACTGCTGATCTCATTCAAAGAGCAGAAAGAAGAAAATCTGTCTCAATTCCTACACAATTAAGACAGATCAGGGAGAACAAGGAAGTATAATCCCTAAAAATGACATTTCCATTCCACTCTTCTACTCTAAATGGAGTCAAAAGCAAAGAGAAACAAAGCTTTTGAAAAGCGGGGAGCTTCAGATACTCATGAACTCTGAACTAATTTCTAACTGCTGAAGTTAATACATGACATGGGGGGAAACAATTTCTCCATATGAATGCTGCTATCCTTTTTCCCTAGGGCTCTTGGAGAGATAAAAACAGGAGGCTGTTTTCAGCCATGATTCACCATCAGTAAGCAAGAATTCTAAGTAAGCCCTAAGTATAACTTTTAGAGTAATCAATCTCCAGCCAACCAGTAGTACAATTTTCAGCCTGCTGGATTTGGCATCCTAAGAAAAAGCAGTTACCTCATATTCACATGTCATACCTGAAAAGTTCTAATCTTCATTTAAGCAACCTAAGACACTGTTTCCATTATGGAACCAACTGTGCAGACTCAAGTCATGTCTAATGCTTTTTGGAAAATTTTGCACATCTTCATTGGTCGGTTTCTCTCTAGTTCTTAGCCAAGAGTTAATTCCATTACCGGGGAACTGCATTCAATAATCTACAAGAAGGACAACATTTTGATTTTACAGAAATAGCGCACATGTGAGTTGGGAAAATCTACATCCCACGGGAGGCCAAGGAGGATTGCTACTAATTCTAGGACTGTGGTCATCATCTTGTCTTGGAAGAACCTCAATACCCACAGTGATCTGGCTGAAGACATTCCTCTCTAGAGCAGTAGATATTATTTCCAGCCTGTAGAATCTGGACAGTTTTCCAGAACAAGAAACAATTTCTGCACTATTTTTATTTTAGAGGCTCAGCCTCTTTCCTTCATAAAAGATTAAACTTGACCATGACATGTACAAGTGCCAAGTGCATTTTCATTGCTCCTTACATGCCCAAAGATCATGAAGGAGCATTAAATGTGGGTAACTGCTAGAACATACAGGCACACTGCTGGAATACATACATTGAGGAAGATTTACATTTATTAACAAGCACATGTTAAAAAAGGCTGAATTGATGACTACAAGATTAGACATGGTGGGGGTTCCGGTAAAGCATCTGTCAAGATATGTCACGAACTATAGATTGGGTGCAGATTGCATGAACAGCTGCACAGCTTATGGTATGAGATAATGATGTATATGAATGACCATTAATTTAATATTAAGCTGATATAACTTGACTTCTTGACGTTCAATACAGTATTTTTAGTCTAAGAAATACCTCTCCTTAGTTACTGAAGCAGCAGAGCTTCAGTTCAAAGTGAAGGACATAAATTTTAGCAGCATTAAGCTGTGGAACTTCTGGATTTGGTCTTAAATTTTAAGTTTAAACTGTAATTGTGAGAAGCCCCTAGCACTGCAGTATTTAACTTACCAGTTCTCTGGTATTTTCAAGGCTACCTATGTTCAGTGGCAGCAGCATGCCTCCATAAAACTTACAGACACTTCTTTTATCATCCCCTAGCACTGCAGTATTTAACTTACCAGTTCTCTGGTATTTTCAAGGCTACCTATGTTCAGTGGCAGCAGCATACCTCCACAGCATACCTTCTTTTTCAACAAAACCCCCCATTTATGTAAGAGAACAAAAACTCTCCTGTCCCCAACTTGTAAACATTATTCTGTTACACAGCCAGCAAAGCACTGATCCCAGCCTTTAGAGAGCAGGAAGGACAGCTATAATGTTATTATCAGAGGCCTCAAAATAAGAACCAAGTTACCCTCCTGGTCTAGAAGGGCTGCAGTTGTGAACTGGAACAACTGAGGTTCAACCCACTGCTGCATTTACTCCATACCTGAATGGCAGCTAGGAATGATTACCAAACCCCCCTTATCTCCCTGCTGAAATAAGGAAATAAATAAATTAGGAAGGAAGGTAGCACCTCTGCGTTGTTGTCATCTTTTTGCAAAAGCTCCATTCCTTCTCAGTGATTTCTTATGGACAGCTCCTCACAGTACTGACTCCTTCTTCCTCCCAGCACAGCCAACAAACTCCATCTAACTTCTCAACCAGCCAACCTACTCCTTTATAATACCCATTCTAATTAATCCAGCTGTGGCCTGTTAAAGGCAGGCCTGTTCCTAATTCTTGATAATTAGCACAGCTGTAACTTCTTTACCTTCATCACTATCCCTATTTTCCTACATTCCATCTACCCCCACCTCTGTAACAGGCCTATGAGGATCAGCTGGATCCCCTAAATGAGGCATCCAGCGGTGGATAGCTTATCTCAGCTGATGGCTCCTTGTGCTGGTTCCAGCTGGCTCCAGGAGCTGCCAAGCCCTGCCCGGGGCTTGCCCAGCCCTCCCCAAGGCACAGCAGGGACACCAGGGACACCAGGACACCGCCACAGCAGCACACAAACCTCTCCCAGCCACCTCCCCTTCTGGAGCTCCCTCCTTTGACCCTCCCAGTCTGTGTCTTGCTCTGAGCACTACAAGTGAGCTCAGTGCAAATCAGGCATGTCGAGAAGAGGAAAAACAAGACATTGAAGTATTGATGACATGTTTTAATAACACTAACAACCACTTCAGTGTTCTTTTCCTACACGGACTTCCTTAAGCCAAGACTTACGCGGAATACATTCTCATTTATTTTTTATTCCTGCAGACTGTTATTTTTTCCTACCTTAATTTGCCAGTGAACTGTCTGCCATCCGGTTAAAAATTATAATTTGCTCCTCCACCAAAAATTGTACTCAAATCCAGGTATTGCATTTTTCTAGGAATTCCACCTCTTGCAAGCTACTGTTCACATCTCAAGGCGCGCAGCTGTCCTGCTACCAGATCCTGAAGTGCCATCCTTCCCTTAAAACTTTGTTCAAGGGCCTGGGAGCTGTTGAGAACCAGCCACTGCCCCTAAATAATGTCAAACTACCCAGAATTTCTATTCCTGATCTTCCACTCAGGCTCTGCTCTTGCTACAAATCTTATCCTCCCTGGAAGGCAAACTTGGCTGCTTTCAAAAGCCGTTCTCCAGCTCACAGCTCTGCCCGGCAATCCCTGAGCCCTCATTTCCTTACCAGCAGACGCAGCTGCAGCAGACAGAGGTGAATCTGAGCAGCCAATTCCCTTGCAGTGCCATGCAGCTGCAGAGAAAATACTGCTACAAAAATGCTACAGTTCTAGGCAATGTTCAAGGGGGATAATGGGGGCCCTAACACTGACAGGAACTGTAACTGAAATACTGTATCTGAAATCCCTGTGAGGAGAGGATTCCTCACATGTCCTTATCCATTAATTACAGTTCTAACCAGGGCTTTTAGCAACTCCTGCTGCATTGCTCCCCCACATTCCAGGGAGGCCTTTGGGAGTCAGAAATCTACAGCTGGAAGGGGATGCTGGGGCACTCACTCCTTCCACTTGCTCATATGCATGGAAGAAAAAATTAAAATAAATGCAGTCTGATACTTTCTACAGTTTTCCACTTTCCCATGCCATGGGATTTAATTGTCTGACACAGGGGGACATTTTAGAGAAGGAGTCCTATCACTGTGCTCCACCTACCAGTTAGAGTGTCCAAGACCTGAAGTAATATCCTCATGATAGGGCATTTTTTCATGTTTGGATGTGCCATTTTGAAATACTTGATACTGTCATCAAAGAATAAAGCAAGCTTCTGGCTCCACCATACCCCAAGCTCCACTTCCAAAAGCAGTAAATTTTGGAAAAGCAATGCAATAAATTTCCCTCGCCTCAAAGAGCCTTGTACCTCCCCTTCTTACCAACCACAACAGCATGGGTTCAAACACTCAGAGATGCAGAGATGACCTTGCATGTGCAACACCAGTGTAATGCCTCTCTTTTATTGACAAGCCTTCCCCCAGCTGACAGAGTGATAATTTAGAATAATACAATTTTCAATCAACAAAAGTACTGAAGAAAATAAAAAAAAAGATTTTCATTGTGTTGAAAAAACTGGTAATAACAAGAGCTATTAAGTACAAATTTTCTTACTAGAATAAATGTGACTGGATCTAAAGGAATATTTCGCTTTGAGTAATTTTTTCTTTTAAGGGAAGTAGTCTAAAATCTATGCATGCCTAGAGAAAGAGAACAAAACCCCACAACTGAACATCTACACAAGGAAAGCTTTTGAAATTATATCCCTGACAGAGCTGTGGAAGGGAACAAGTATAAATGTAGCCAATCTTGTGTTTCTCTTAAACAATGGTTGAACATACCTTTGTGCTTACTGGTAATAACAATTTTTTCCTTATAGGATCAGATTGATATACACCCCCTCAATATTAAATTGGAATGATTCTTAAAAGCAGTAGTGTGGGAGTGAAAGAATCA
Source organism: Onychostruthus taczanowskii (assembly GCF_017590055.1). NCBI lineage: Eukaryota > Metazoa > Chordata > Aves > Passeriformes > Passeridae > Onychostruthus > Onychostruthus taczanowskii. The sequence goes on along the minus strand of NW_024507879.1, from coordinate 505,022 downwards.
TTTTTAACAGTCTGGTTTTAATTTCTCAAGTCCAAAATACCTTGTGAATCTATAACACTAGAGTGGTAATTCTGAGCCCATTCACCAGCTCGACATATGGCAGAGAAAGAATCTGGATAAATTCCACAGCTGACACAGGTGCAATGAAACACACAAAGCTGCATGGATTTACAACAAAGGAGAGTTTGATCCAGAGACAGATAAGTGACTTGCCCACAGAAATAAGTTCAGACATCAGTGGACACAGATCTCAAAGTCTTTAAGGTCCCTTCCAACCCAAACTATTCCATGATTCCATGATTAAGAATATGCAGAGTTTTGATCCTCACATGTAAGGTAACTGCATTTAAACATTAATGGGCAGTGGAAGACAGCTGGGGAAGAGAAAGACACTGACAGCAGGGCATTCCATCCCAGAAATCACAGAATACTCTGAGCTGGAAGGGACCCACAAGGATCATCAAGTCCAGGTCTTAAATGAATGGCCCACAGAGGGATTGAACCTGCAACTGTGGGATTTTTACCACCATGCTCTGACCCACTGAGCTCATCTCAGTCTAGCAACTGTCTACCACCAGTTTTGTAAGACTAGAATTTAAGATAAGAAAAGATTTCTGCCCATAAACACTCTGCAGTGAGCGGAGGGAGGGAAAAGCACTGCTGCCTCAGGACCAGAACAACTCCTCCAAGGACAAATGTGTGTGAATTGATCATGCATATATTAGGGCTACACCAGCAGAGATGTTTCTTGCTATTCCATCATTGCATTCCTGGGGCACATTTTCAAGAGAGATGGTGGAACATGAACTTCACTTTTATTTACAGTTGTGTAGAGTAAGTTCATAAAAGACACTGCATGATGTTATCCTGATAAAGCAGGGGATCATAATTAACCACACAGTATTTTCAGTCCCCTGTTCTTATTTTATTTTATGATAAGGCTGCAGAGAACATAAGAATGAGAGAATTAATTTTAAAAGCTAAGAATATATGGGGATCCTCATGTCCACCACCAAAGTCCACTTACTGTTCATAATATCACACAAACCATATCCCTCATTCCAATCCTGCATCAGCAACAGCACCATGCAGTTTTCCAACCTCAGACCAGAAGAGATTTTGAGCTAGAGACCTGATAGCAGTAACCTTCCAGCTGATTTGAAACTGCAGGGAATGGGAAGTGTCAGTACAGACTGATGCCTTGGTGTCCTCAGTATTTGCAACAAGGCAGCACATTCAACATCTTCATGCGCGGATTTTCGAATCAGTGTCTCTGTGTGCAACTGGAACACAAATGGAAAGGAGGTGGTGATACATGAAACACATTCTGGTGATGCAGAGCATTCAAGTTTCATTTGATGCTGTAGCCTATATAATTTAAATTGTTGATGGTGCACCTAAAAATTTTACAGCTGCAGTTATTTATTCATCTAATTTCCATTATATTTCTGATACAAACTACTGTAGTTTTAAAGTAAAAGGTATTTTGAAATTTATGCTGTTATGTAAAGATGAGCAGATACATAATTTTTACACTCAAAACTTTCTATGAAAAGGAATACTTTAATATATATACCGAAAAAAGCAGCTAGTTCAGCAGCATCTGGCTAGCATTTAGACAGATGTATGATGAATGATGTTTTGAGAATATCTGAAGATAGATAACTAGTTAAAACAACATTTGAAAAGCAAGTATTTATTTAAAATATAATAACTATGTGGGCTTTCACTTGTATACTGAATATTCATAGTCAGTCTTAATGAATATTTCCTGCAAAAGTTCTCTGCCCCTTCACAGTGGCATATTTATCACATTTTCCCAAAGACAGAAACATTTTGCCATTAAAATTTGATTGCTTCACTTGCAAGTTATAAAGATTTATAGCGTCTCTCAGGTGATGTGAGAAACATCACTAACACAGAGGTGCTGCTCTCAGGGACAATTGAGAAAATTTTAGATTTTGCTTAGATTAGAAAACATGTGCAGAGACCAGTTTTGGTTATAGCCTTTGCTACAATCCCTGGATCTGCCATTGCAATTGTTCTGCACAGGTAGCCCTTGCTTTGCAAGGATCCTGTGTACTGAAGAAAAAATTGTTCAGCTTGGATACAGCAAAACTGCTGTATAATAATGATCCCACAGAACACCTTGGAGGGTCTGGTCCCTCCCTGCAAACCCAGCTGTTTAGAGGGACCTAATTTTCAGAACCAACTGGTATTGTGATTTCCATGGGAGTCATTAGGAACACTCTGCACTTCAAAACATCAGATATTCTCTGCACTCTGAACAGCATTCCAGAAAGTTCCCTTAATCCAAACCCATGGAAAGCTGCTGCAGCTGCCACTCAGTACTGAAGAAGTCTAAAGTCACAAGGGGCTTTCTAACTGTGGAGTGCTGCCAGGGCTGCTTCAGCTCTGGCCAGGAGCTGGGTTTGCTGCTCCCCTTGTTTTAGAAAACCCAGTATTACCTGTCCAAGGGGAGCTTCTTACCTTGCCAGTGCTGGGTTTCTCTGGAGATGGGAACAGAATAGCCATACCAACTTCTCTTCCTAAACCTGGGTCACCGAGAATTGAAGATGAGACAAGGACTATCAAGATATCATGTAAGAAGCAAAGAAGCCCTGGAGGTAGGCTGGCTTTTTCCTCCTAGCCTTGTGTAGCTGTCAAGATGCTGCAGGGCAAGATTTTGCATATAAATCAATGCTGCAGGATGATTTTCCTAGAATAATTATGGCTTGTATCCAAATCTCATTTACCCCTTCCCCAAAGAGACAGTAAAAAAGACAGTATCCGGATATTGGGGGGGCGGGGGGGTGGGGAGAGAGATAAAGATACCAAATGCAGGATTTAAACAAATGAAGATAAGCTGATAACAGGATTTCCAGAGTGAATTAACCTGCACACCACCAGAACTTCACTGCCACCAGTTCCTGCTGACAGCACCTCAGGGGATTCCCATGGGAATGCAGTCACTGTGGTTTGCTTCAGGTAATGCTTCCTGTAGTCAAATGAGCAACTGGATGTAAAGAGATCACTTCTCTGTCCTAATTTGATTATGTGAATTTCTTAAGGAGGAAAACTCCTTAACCAGTTTTCACAATTTACCATTATTTTATTGCCAATTTTCCTAATGAATTACAAAGACCAAGAGCTATGCTGAAAGCCAATTCTCACATAGTAAGGGTGAAGAAAAAAAAAGAAAGCTCAGTAAAATCTGATTTTCCTCATCATTGGCTCTTTCATATCCCAATAATCCATTTTTGAAACACATTCTAATCTCAGGCACAGTGTGGGCATCCCAGCATACCTAGAAAAATTTGTTACTGTGCACCATGCGTGACATTAGAATCTGGCCCTTCCAATGTAGCTGGAACATTTGCATAAAGTTCTTACAACTTTTTATAATAGCCATATTTTCTAATATTTGCAACTGTGCACATTTTAGCCTGGACTGCCTTTCATTCCACAGATGGCAATTACGAAAAGCCCTCACATATGGCAATTACAAAAATAAATATTTCGGAGACTGCAAATGTACAAATTCCCCACAGAGCTCAGCCCCCCGAACACGGTCCCTTTTCTGAGCACTTGGGTCAGCCTTAGGCCCTGCTCCAGCAGTGAAGTCAACCAGCAATGTCCCACAGTCACTCAAACCCAAGAGATGTCAATTTCTATGATTTTACACTCATTTATTTCTCCAGCTTGAGAGTGGATGAACTTTCTGAATGTATTCAGGAAACCCTCTAGGCATATATTTAATTTCATATACAGAATTAGCCCCGGGGAGATCAGTCACATCTCTACTTGGACAGATTATCAATGCTTTGTTCAGATTTTTCTTTTCTTCCCCCCAACTAAGTCTGTATTTGAGTTCATGAGGCACAATACAGGCTGTACCCAGTGGCCTTTCTGAGCAGCTTTCACTGCTCTTCAGGAATGCTGAGGAGGGGGCCAAGTTTTGCCCTGTCCCTGGGCTGGCACAGGGGGGCCCTGGCAGGAAGGAGCAGGTATCCAAACACACACTGGGTATCTTGGGATGTTGGATGCTCTTCACCAGTGAAGCTCCTTATATATCTTTAAAACAATTTTCAATAACACAGCTAATTTTTCTTCAGAAAGACATAATCTGTTGTTTGCCAGTTCATTCTCTTAAAACATTCCAATCAACTTCACTGCAGTCTCAAACACCAACTACTTTGTTTTCCAAGGGCTGCTCAACTTAACATCTGTGTTATTTTTTATTAAACCTAGATATAAAGTACGCATTCTCTTACTTTTTTAAAAAATTACCTATAATTCCTTAGTCAAAACCCTCCAGTCTAACATCAACTTGTTCAATAGCTACAGAGGCTCTAGAAATATGGCATGGCTTTTCTTTCCATGCATCTGAGATCAGTGCAACTTTCTGCATGATTGAATGGCCATACAATCTGGAAATGTTAAGTACTAGATAAATGTCTATTATTATTTTGCCTCACTGAGATGCTCACAGCACCTTCATTTTGATTTTTCACCTGTCATTGACTAAACTGTCACCCAATACTGACCTCAAGATTTATACTAATGTCTGCATAACTATTTTCAGAGCTTCAGATCAAGCTCCACAACATCTCTGATTTTTTGTAGGAATCCAGCTCCAGGTTTCTTGGAGCCTGCTGTTTTTTTTAATAATACTGTAATAACTTCATTTTTTTCATTTGCTGCATATTCCTCCTAAATCTCTCTAAGAAGCAAAGCACGTATCATTTCTACAAGGGCATTAATATCCTGATGTGTTTTTCTGACTTACCTTTCCCAGTCTGTTGTCTGACTACATACTATTTATTTGACAAAAATATGTAGAGAAAAGGCTGAGTTCCAGACCCACACTGGCATAAATCTGCACCATTTCCTTGGAAGCAGTGACATTCTGCTGATCTCAATTACATCTACAGCAGGTGATGATTTGGTGTGAATGTGTTAACCCTTGTGCCTGCCTTCAGCACACACCTACGTAAAAAGAATAAAAGCTGAAGTCTTCTCTAGTTTAGCAGCAGATACTTGACCCCTCCAAGTAACCATCAGGAAAGTGCAACCATCTCTACTGTTTCTGGCTGTAGCAGCTCCTGGAATAACTTGAGGAATGCCTCAAGTTTGCTTTCATCCAGCCACTGCAACCGCTTCTCAACATGGAGCTTTTTGACTGTACTATTTCTGTCCTATTAACTCAACACCCCTCTTCACCTTCAAACACCTCAGTCCTGCTCGAGGCTAGCAGCCCCCTTTTCAGTTGCTGTTCTCATCAAGGACAGCAAAAGCCTCCAAATCTCAAACAAAACTAACTTGTCTCAGTAACATCAGGACTTAGTATTTAGTCTAATTTACACCCACTGAAATCTCAGTAAGGCACACAGGATGCAAATCAACCCACTATCAAGTTTTCATTACATGCCAATGAAATTGACTTTTCTCCATTATCTAAACTGCACAACTCTTTTTTTCTGATAGTACTTTTCTTTAAGTCTTCAGATGTTCAGTTCCTCTAGCTCCTCAGCATTTTTCCTCTGAAAATAACGCTTTTGTTCGTAACAATGATACTGCAAATCAGTGTTTCCCAGCACCGTTCTCAACTTCTTTTCCCTTATCTTTCCAATAATTTTCATGCTAATGAAAGCTAACAGCTTTGTTTGCCATCCTGCCTTCTTGTGCTATTATACATCAGAGCCTTCACAACAGCTGCTTTGAAACGCTGTACATCATCACTGAGCCACTTTGCTCATTAAAGAAACAATAATTAAGAGCAGTTTGTTTGTTTTCAAGTAAACAAAAAATTCAATACTAAAAACTTAAGCGACTCATCTGGTTCTATTCATTCATCTCACCTGGCTTCCTTGAAACAAAATAATCCATATACAGCAGCTGTTCCTAAGGATGGGTCTCTCCTATAAACCAGACCCAAATACAACCTTGCAATAGCTGTGCTTTAAGTACTGCAGTAGCTAACCAGGACAGAGTGCTCAGTCACTATGGCACTTCCTCTCTCCCCAAGGTTTTCCACGCATCCAGGCAGCAGTTCCTAACTCATGTACACTGGGGAAAACTTACATCAGGAGCCTTTGCAGATAAATGTATGCACAGTGGCAGCAGCATTTTACAGCATTGGTCTGTACAATGTTTAAATCAGACTGAGCACTCAGGGGAGGAACCGTATTTTACTCTGGTCCTAAGTGACAGGTAAGGAACAACAGAGTTTTGATTCTATCAAGACTGGGTGTGTAGTGCAAACAACATTGATGAATGTTGTTCTAAAGCCCTGGTTTAAAAACCTGTCTTCTGAAAGAGTAAAGATCTCCTGTCTAGACGGAAACTCTAATTTTTCTGTCTGGGCAGGAAACCAAATCCTACAGCAGTGAAGATTACAAAACAGAAATGAGGGAAAAAAGGAAAAAAGCAGAGAGGAGTAGCAAACATATTAATTTACTTTTTCCCAAGACTGGAGAAAGATAAAGATCTTTCTAAAGACATTTAAAGCATTAAGCACAGAAAAATCAGATCCTGTTGTAACCACAAGGCAGCGTCTATGTTTGTGTTCATCACTATCAGTATGTGTGAACCAAAATCCGACTGCTCCCCAGAGTACCCACCTTTCCTCTCATGACCCCAGAAAAACAAAAGTTCAGGACAGGGTCATTGTATTCCTGCAAGATGCAAGTCCATGAGCCCACTTCTGTGAAACACTTCATTCATCCATTTGTAATTAGGAGTGAGCTCATATTTATATTAGAGGAATTTAAAGACTGGTAAGTGACAAAAATTCTTTTCTTGTCAAGTGACCGACTGCAGTTGTTCCAGCAATGTTGATAGTGTTGTGTTTGCACAGCTTTCTCTGCACCTGACACCAGGCAGGAGGCTGTCCCAAGTCATTCACATCATGGGCTGTCCCATTCGGATTCCTCAGCAGATTCTTCTGGCTGCAATGCCTTCTGGGACTGTATAAAGCAAGCATCGCTAAAATGGTCCAGTCATTGTGCAGTTCTCAGCTGAAGTTGCCAGGACAGTGCACAGGTATGGCACAATTCTTCCCTAAAGGATGTGTGCTGTGTGTGTAGCTTGCTGCTCATTCCATCTACCAGTGAAATGAGCAGAGTATTACAGAAGAGCACAGTTGAAACAAGGTCAGGAGGTCAGCTTTTTCCAGGATGCTGCAGTGAAATGGACTGTGAAACATCCTGCTGTGTGTGAGAGCAGGAAGAAAGAATATGATAACGGCCATGCTTAATACAAGGTAGAACCAGAATTTTAAACACAGGTTGATGATTGCATTTCTCTGTTGGAATTCAGTATAACTGCAACTTAACATGCATAGCAAAACAACTCCTAGAGCATTTTTCCTGACCTGTAAAGAGTGAATAGGTTGCCAAAGAGTCTGCCTCCACAAGTCAAGGAGATGAAGGTGTGCATATAAATGCAGCACCCTCAGAACTGTGACGGGCAAAGGGCACAGGGTGAAGGTGGCAGCAGTTCAAGTCCTAGCATTTCCATGTCTCCATTTTGCACTTGTGTGATGCCCTCCTCGTGCAGTTTTATCCCAGAGTAGGACAGGCTGCTAGTGCAGCCCTACACTGCATTGGCACTTCTGCATGAACAGGGAAATTACCTCTCTCCTGTGCCTCCATTAACACACAACTGCATCACACATTTCAGTGTCTGTGCAAAAGCCACAGCAGCAAAGAGTAAACACACAGTACCTAGGGCAGCCAGGATGTGGGAGATGAGGAATAAGGACATCTTTCTGACTAATTAAGATGACAGGCTTCAGGCCTTGACTTTTTTTTTTTTTTTGAGGATGCTCTAATGCTAGCTAGCTCTCTATCCTTAAGAAGCACAGGGAAAGGTCATCCACATCCAACTCTGATATTACCCTTTAATTCCATGTCAGACGCTTTGTTTCCTGCAAACTCTTGAAGAAGAAATACTTGACCCTAAACAAAAAGTTCCAACAGGTATTTTTTGTGCTAAAAACAGATTTGGAAAATTTCCCAAACTAGGTCCCTTGCCTAATAATTAAGCTTTTTTTTTTTTTTTTTTCTTTTTTCTTTTTTTT